>NC_138998.1:108344073-109544073 GCF_964374135.1 Grampus griseus
GGCTTAGGAGATCTTGTCAGTCAGTCTTTTTAGTGGAAGACTAGTATCTTCATGAACCCAGTTAACTTCCATATCTATTTACTCAAACTAATAAGAAACCACATCCTCATCATAATCCTCCTCCCCCACAGAAAAAAAGAAGTTCTGGATCTATCAGCAGATTTTTCCAGTTAACAAATTCCAGTGGAAAGCGGCCAATCTCATAGTATCAGCATCACCTCATCACCTCTTCATTTTCCAGAAGTGATCTTTGGGAGCATTCCCATTTTTGTAGATTGATCTAATATTCCTCAACAGTCTACTTTCTACCTTCTTTTCCAACTCTTCTATAGCTCTCTTGAAAGCTTTCATTTAATTCTTTCCATAGAAAAGCAAAACGATGGGCTCTGCCTCTTTCCACCTAGGAAGAGATTAGGAGACCATGACTGACCACTTGTGCAGGGGCTCCCCTTAACTTCACTGTTCTGGAATAGTGTCCTGATATAATATCTGATATAGAAAATACTCAGATGTTTCTACACAGGAAGTGGATGGTGGAAGTGGGGAAAATAAACCAAATGTAAGTTTCATGTCCCATGTTATGGCCACATGTAAATACTTCTTCTGTCACCTCTCTTACACTTTCTAGGCACAATTTGCAGTTTTTAACTTTCTGATCCAGTTTTATTTTCTTTTTACCATTAAAAGAGCAAGTTATTCTAGGAAGCCTGATTTTCAAGGTAAAATAATTTATATTTCTTTCAACATTCACTATATCATATGGATATATTTTTCTTTTCAATCCTTATGAATTGGAAATCAAAATTAAGTTTAGCCAAATGCAATTGAACTAAAAATAATATGGGTGTACAATAATATGTCTCATTGTGTCAAAACAAGAGTTGGTAATTTGTTCACATATGCAAACCCCCTTGTTTCTCCTAGAGAGTTTTAGTCGGAAAAACTACATGCTTATATCACCCATATAATGTAGCAATTACTAGTTCTTCAGGGTGTGTTTTCTCCTCTTTTAAAATGCAAATATTGGGGCATTTATTTTTTAATGGTTTTCCTAACACCTATCTGGAAGGAAGTCTTAACTGAGCAAAGAAGGACATGATCTATAAAGGACAAGTAACACTGTTCTCTATTTCATAGGTATTTGACTCTAATAGACTCTTAATTGGAGTCTGGTCTTGTAGTCAGAGAGCTCTAGGGAGGCTCTATTTAAAATAAATGGTTCTTTATATACTACCTACCTTGAAGAAAAAGTGAACTTTTCACACCAAAATGTTCCACTATGAACTTCATGTAAACACGTACAACTGAAGATTGATCACTAAGGCTAACATTAATAATTTTACTCTGAGTATAAATGCAGGTGGCACAAGTTATACTCTACTGCTAATAATAGGCAAGTTTTTTTTATGATTATTAACAGTGCCACCTTTGTCATAAATTAAGTTCTCGTGTGTGTGTGTGTGTGTGTGTGTGTGTGTGTATGTGTGTGATTGTTTCCAGCTTTCTATTGTCTTTCTTTGGTCTATTCGTCTGTCCTCAGTCTTAAAACCCTATAAAGCAAATCCTCAAACTCTGTTCCTTTTCAAATATGTCTTAACTTTGTTTTGTCCTTTTCATTTCTGAATACATTTTAGAAATAATTTCTTAAGGATGCTTATATCAGCTTTCTTCAACATGGTTAAAAACTGAAAATAGCTGAGGTGTCCACAAATAGAAGAATAAAACTACAGTATATGCATGCAAAGAAATACTACTCAGCAACAAAAAGGAATAAACTACTTATACACTACAACATGCGTGAATCTCAAAATCATTGTACAAGTGAAAGTTAGGCTTACATTAAAAAGCACATGCTCTATGGTTCCATTTATATGAATTTCTAGAACAGGAAAAATTAAATTATGGTAGAAAATCAAGAGTAGTTGTCTATGTCTGTTTCTGTTTTGTTACATTTGTTCATGTGTTTTGATTCCACATATAAGTGAAATCATATGGTATTTGCCTTGTTCTGTCTCATTTACTTCACTTAGCATAATACCCTTTAGGTCTATACATGTTGTCACAAGTGGCAAGATTTCATTGGGATGAGTGAAATAGGTGAAGGGGATTAAGAGGTACAAACTTTCAGTTATAAAAGAGGGGATATATGTTATAGCTGATCACTTTGCTGTATAGTAGAAACTAACACAACATTGTAAAGCAGCTATACTCCAATAAAAGTTTAACAAAAAAATAAAATAAATAAGTCATGGGGCTGTAATGTAACATTGGGAATATAGTCAATAATACAGTAATAATTTTATAGGATGAAAGATGAAAGACTTATCGTGATCATTTTATAATGTATAAAAATATCAAATAAATGTGTTGGACACTTGAAACTAATACATTATTGTAAGTCAATTATAGTTCAATTAAAAATATTTTAAACAAACAAACAAACAAAAAACCCTAAGAGTGGTTATCTTGAGAGGGAGCAAGGGTTGACTAGCTGTTAGGTAATGATTTATACTTTGGTAGGGTTAAGGTTACACAGCTTTATACATTTGTCAAAACTCACTGAATGTACATTTAAGATTTTTAAAATTCATTATATGCAAGTTTTACCTTAACAGAAAACTGTATAAAAAAATTGAATTCTAGTTAATAGCATACATATTAATTAGGGGAAATTATACTGATGTCTAAAATTTATTTTCAAATGCATCAAAAATAAGATAGATTGATGGCTAGATAGAGGAATATTTACATAGTTATGTGATAAAACAAGTATAGCAAAATATTAATAATAGAATCTAGGTGGTGGGCATATGAGAGTCAACTATAAAATTCTTTTTACTTTTCTATATGCTTAAAAATATTCATAAAAAATTGAATAAAAATGTTTAGATTATCTACATACAATTGTGTACGTTTGGATAAATTGTAGTTGTAAGTTTCTCTAGGAATTTGTTCATTCCTTTTAAATTTTCAAAGATATTGTCATTAGTTTTATTCAAGCATTCTTTTGCTACACTGTTAACATATCCAAGATCTAGAGTGATTAGTCCCTTTAAATCCTGATATAGATTATATTGTCCTATCAGTTTCATTTATTCTTCTTAAGGACCCACAGGTAGCTTAATTCTTTTATTAGATGATTAATTGTATTACTTGTTTTCTATGTTTATATATATATATATATATATATATATTTATATATATATGTGAATAATTCATTGAGTTTATGCTTTTAATTTTTCTAATACATGTATTTAAGGCTATAAGTATCTTTCTATGCTCTGTTTACCTTCATGCCACAAGTGTTTAGATTTTATTTTTTCATTAACTCTCAGTTTTAAATTATTTCAAACTCCAATTGTGCTTTTATCTTTTACCATGAGTTACTGAGAACTCTATCTTGATATTAAAACATATAATTAATTTCTAATTATTCTTTGCTCATTTAAATTTAGTTTATATCTGTATTCCATTTACTGATAATCACACACTGTCTTAATTTTAGTTAATATAATATATATTAATCTAAAGAGTTTCTCTTTAGTACTTTTGCAACGTTGCTATTACATTTTTATGGATTCCAATTTTCAATTGAAATATTTAAATTTTTAAGTCATTGAATAAAGAAAGCATAAGTATTTTTTTCAATTGTCTGGTAATTCTAGTATCTGGATCCATTGATTGTAGGACAGATACTGTATTTTAAGAAATTATAGACATAATTTGAGGTCTGGAATAATGTTTTACTCATCTAGAGAAGATTCCCATTTGCTTCTGACAGATGCTCAAAGATACTTACAAGGCAATCTTCTTGTCAAGGGTTAAAATGTCATGGGTCACTGATGACTTACGGAGGAACTCCGGTCGATTTTTTTTTAATTCCCCCTTATTTCTAGGATGTAGGTTTTTAGGATTACATTACAAAGTGATGAGAGTTCACTATGGCATTTCCTGGATTTTAATTTATGTCCCACTAGACCATCAAGGCTGTCAAAATCATTGCACAATTTTAATCCATGTCCTTGAGATCAGCAATTCTCCAAAGGCAAAAATGGCCCCTACCCAAATTAATAAAAACTTCGGATTTCTGTCCAGTTCTCAATTTGGACCAGTATTTATTTGCTATCTGGATAGTTTGCCAGTTCTTTCAGGCAGGGAATTTCTAATATTTCACATATTTTTTTTCTAAATGTCCTCTAAAAGGGTGTTGGTCTGTGTCACCTAGTCTTTATTCTTAAATGTATTTACTACAGTATGCTGAAGTTTAAAAATATATTGAATGCCACTGCTCTTTTTCAATGCTTTGATAATACCAATAAAGAATCTAAAGTCCAGATTTTATAAATACCTTGATTCACACAGTGAATTTGTGACAATTCCAGGACTCCCAGAAAATTCTATTTACATGGGAAAAATTTTGTTACTGCTTCTACTTTTGGAAACAATCTTGTAAGCTTCTGATATTTCTATTAAGGTTATCTTTATAAAAAAGAAAGGAAGAATGTCAAACTAATGTCATGATTCACCTTCTTCATGCTTCAGTAGCCAAGAGAAAAATTTATTGTTCTGTTACTGTTTACACAATTTTAATCTTTTGACATAGAGAGAACATATATTTTATATCATGAGGAGTAATAGTAAATGCATATGTGTTTGCACATACTATATATATTTACAGTATAGGATGTATGTTGTGTGCATGCAAAAATACATGAAAGATATATATGTTGTATGTGTCTGTATATGTGTATGTGTCTGCATATGTTTGTGTGTTACTTGAACTAATAGAGTAAAACCTAAGGATAAAAAGGTAGGTAAATCAACATTTAAATTTATGCCATTATAATTATCAAGAAATTTGTTTTTCTATATTTATTTTAAAACATATTGTTATAATAAATATATCACTACATTTGAACCTTGAACAATGCAGGGGTTAGGAGCACTGATTCTATGCTATCAAAAATCCACATATAACTTACAGAAAGCCCTCTGGCTGCATTGTGGATTCAACAAACCACGCATCGCATAGTACTGCAGTATTTACTATTGAAAAACATCTGCATTTAAGTGGATCCACATAGTTCAAAACCATGTAGTTCAAGGATAACTGTATAATAAAAACATTAATTTGCCTAAAAACATATTAGAGAGAATATGGGAAACAAATAATCTTGTATTATAAGCTATATGTAATAATGTAAAAAAAAATGGAATTACATAGAACATTATGACATTGTACAAAGAAAATTGCAAATGAAATTATGGGTTTACTGACAAAGCAAATAGGCCTCACATTATTTTAATTAAAAAATATATTTTTAATTTTTTAAATCATGTCTCATAAAAATCCTTTGGTATATGAAAATAATAATAAGCAATGGCTAATATAAAAATGTGTTCTGATTTATAAAAATTCATCAATGTATATTAAAAAAAAACCTCTAAACGTATAGAGAAATTAATCAAGCTAATTATACCATGCTTTTCAGGCCTTCCCCACTTGGTCCTTCTACCTTTCTCTTCAGCAGTGGTCCCTGATCATACTGAATCACTACAAACCCTGAGAATGTTAAACCACTAATAGACAATTGTCAAATGATGTATGAACAGTTTAATTGTTAGTTAAAATGCCCTAAGGTATTTTATGTAATTTAGAGAATGATGAGTGGGTATTAAACATGGTACTTAAGCCTTAGCTCATTCCAACTTCTAATGCAGTCAGAATTCTTTAAAACTTTGGGTAAATATTTCATAAGTAGAAATACCAAAAACCATTATACTGGGAATGACCACAATTTATTTCTTGTGTGGTCTTTAGTTGTAATCATGATCCAATATATTTTTTTAACATCTTTGTTGGAGTATAATTTCTTTACAATGGTGTGTTTCTTTCTGCTTTATAACAAAGTGAATCAATTATTCATATACATATGTTCCCATATCTCTTCCCTCTTGCATCTCCCCGCCTCCAACCCTCCCTATCCCACCCCTCTAGGTGGTCACAAAGCACCGAGCTGATCTCCCTCTGCTATGTGGCTGCTTCCCACTAGCTATCTATTTTTCATTTGGTAATGTATATATATATATCCATGACACTCTGTCACTTTGTCACATCTTATCCTCCCCCCTCCCCATATCCTCAAGTCCATTCTCTAGGAGGTCTGTGTCTTTATTCCCAACTTGCCCCTAGGTTTTTCATGACCATGTTTTTTTCTTAGATTATATATATATATATATATATATATATACATATATATGTTAGCATATGGTATTTGTTTTTCTCTTTCTGATATACTTCACTCTGTATGACAGATTCTAGGTCCATCCACCTCACTACAAAAAATTCAATTTTGTTTCTTTTTATGGCTGAGTAATATTCCATTGTATATATGTCCCACATCTTTTTTATCCATTCATCTGTTGATGGACACTTAGGTTGATTCCATGTCCTGGCTATTGTAAATAGAGCTGCCATGAATATTTTGGTACATGACTCTTTGGCACATGTGTATGTGCATACACATACACACTCACAGAAAGAGAAAAAGGGAAATATATATATATATATCTTTGCTCCCAAAGTCCACCTCCTCAAGTTGGGATGATTCGTTGTCTATTCAGGTATTCCACAGATGCAGGCTACATCAGGTTGATTGTGGAGATTTAATTCTCTGCTCCTGTGGCTGCTGGGAGATATTTCCCTTTCTCTTCTTTGTTTGCACAGCTTTCGGGGTTCAGCTTTGGATTTGGACCCGCCTCTGAGTGTAGGTCGCCTGAGGGCATCTGTTCTTCTTTCAGAGAGGACAGGGTTAAAGGAGCAGCTGATTCAGGGGCTCTGGCTCACTCAGGCTGGGGGGAGCGAGGGGTATGAATGCGGGGCGAGCCTGAGGCGGCAGAGGCCTGCGTGACATTGCAGCAACCTGAGGCATGCCGTGTGTTCTCCTGGGGAAGTTGTCCCTGGATCACGGGACCCTGGCAGTGGCGGGCTGCACAGGCTTCCGGGAGGGGACGTGTGGATAGTGACCTGTGCTCGCACACAGGCTTCTTGGTGGCTGCATCAGCAGCCTTAGCATCTCATGCCTGTCTCTGGGGTCCGTGCTGATAGCCGTGGCTCATGCCCGTCTCTGGAGCTCCTTTAAACCACACTGTTAATCCCCTCTCCTCGCACACCAGGAAACAAAGAGGCAAGAAAAAGTCTCTTGCCTCTTCGGCAGCTCCAGACTTTTTCCAGGAATCCCTCCCAGCTAGCTGTGGAACACCAGGCCCCTTCAGTCTGTGCTTACGCAGCCAACCCCAGTCCTCTCCCTGGGATCCAACCTACGAAGCCCGAGCCTCAGCTCCCAGCCCTTACCCGTCCCGGCGGGTGAGCAGACAAGCCTCTCGGGCTGGTGAGTGCTGCTCCACAGTGATTCTTTTGTGGGAATCTCTCTGCTTCGCCCTCCACACCCCTGTTGCTGTGCTCTCCTCTGTGGCTCCGAAGCTCCCCCCTCCACCACCTGCAGTCTCCACCCACGAAGGGGCTTCCTAGTGCATGGAAACCTTTCCTCCTTCACAGCTCCCTCCCAGTGGTGCAGGTCCCATCCCTATTCTTTTGTCTCTGTTTTTTCTTTTTTCTTTTGCCCTACCCAGGTATGTGGGGAGTTTCTCGCCTTTTGGGAGGTCTGAGGTCTTCTGTCAGCGTTCAGTAGGTGTTCTGTGGGAGCTGTTCCACATGTAGATGTATTTCTGATGTATTTGTGGAGAGGAAGGTGATCTCCATGTCTTACTCTTCCGCCATCTTGAAGCTCCCTCATGATCCAGTTTTTTGATTGTAGGTTACTCCAAATATAAGATTCCAATAAAAGTAATTTTCATGTATTTTAAATACATATTTTTCTTTGATGTTTAAAGTAATACTCAAAAGTTTCAATGATACAAATTAATTTTTTTGGCCCCCAATCACACAAAATAACCATAAAATAAGAATATTCACATATATGTTTCACCATGATCATTAACATAAATGACCTTTATGTATGTTGGATTATATGTTTGGTTTCTGCTTATTTTCTGTCTGATAAAAATTATTGGAAGATACATTTTATCCAATTTGTTTTAGTTGGAACAAAGCACATTTCTGAAAATTTTACATTATTAGTTATTCTTATACACAGGTTAGAAAGGTATATGGGTTAATAAAATGATCTATTCCTGCTATTAGAGTACAACATGGGGATTGTGGAAATAAGAATGAAATATTTGAGTGACCAAAAGATTAACATATTTTCTTGGTAGAGGGAGCGTGTAAAGTCAACTTTTCTATGCCATATAACATCTAAAATAACTTGCAGATCATATTTCCTACTAAAAATTATAATAAAAAATGTTTATATGATTGATAGAAAGAAAAAAAGATGAAAGATGAAGGTCTTTTACTGTAAAATAGTTAATAAAGTTACTATTGATGACCTCAAGGTATTGCAAGGTTTTGGAGTAATTTATGAAGAATGAAAACATATATATGAATTGTGTGTGTATTTAGTGTTAGAACTTTTTTATAATTTTTTTATTTGTTGGAAACTGATATTTCATATATAGATTATGATAAAGCTATTAATAGGAATACTTAATTCCATAGAGAATCTGATTGTCTCATCATGCCAGATAACAGAAAAAAATGCAACTATTTTTGGAGTGTCTAGAAAAAAATTCATTGATATGTACTTTGTTCAATAATATCATTGTGGTGTTATTTAAAAGAAGAAAATTTTGGTATTTAAAAGAAGAAAACATTAATCCTTGTGAGGGGAAAAATGTGATTCAAAAAAGTGACAAGAATAGATGTGGTCAGAAATAACAGAGACCAGAGCCGGCTGATGGAGAAATCAACTTTCATCTCAACGGTGATTATAAATATAAAGTAAGACTAAAGAGATAATTTTATATCCAAGCTATCAAAAACAAAAATATTTTTTTAAGTACTAATCAATTTTTATGATCCTAGAAGTACTACACTGGTGAATATTCCAATCATCAACTAGCTATTCTTTTGAAGTAGTGATAAGCAAACCTCACTCTCATACATTAGCAAGAGAGAAACTGAATGGCAAAGATGTTAAATCAAATAATATTTTAAGAAAAATTAGTTATTCTGACTTTAAACCACTTTTTTTCTGGTAAAATCTATGGAAATATGTTATGAATTAAAATTATTAAACATATACAGGTGATTGCATCTTAGAGCATGATAATTCACCAACATAGTTTGTTCAATTTTAGTTTGAAATAGGACACATCTGCAATATAAAAGTAAACATTAAAAAAATGAGCTATTTACATAGAAACTGTATCTAAGCTGGAGAGTAGATTTAGATTTCCAAAACAACCTCATATCGGTTCCTACCTATGTATAAAGCAAGTATTATCCATGTTAGAAAATTTAAAATAGCATTTGAAAATTAACTTCTGACTCTTGAATATAGTTCTGAGTGTTCAGGAATAACTTAGTGTAATTTCAATATATTATTTATATGTCTGATATAGAAAAGAGTGGAGTATAGGTTATGTATGTGTAGACAGATCGACAATGAAAGGAAAGAACTTTAAAATTCTTTAAGATTTAAAGGATAATACAAATATCCTGATTCATACTGACCAATCATATATGAAGAAATTGATAATACTGGCTCATATTTTTAAAACTTCAATAGCAGTGCTTCCAGAGTACAGTATCACTTTTTGTTTGAAGGTTTCCTATCCAGTACTGAGATTAAGCTCAAACACCTGATGCCTAGTGGAGGGTGGGTGACAATTTAACTCATAATGTCAAGAATGCAAGACTTGTTGGCTCTGACAAGTAGGAAACAAAAGATAACATCTGCTACTCCTGTTTTCCAATTCTATTTACTCTTTTGTTAATATTATCCTTTACAATATACATCTCCTCCCAGAAATAATTTCCACACTGAATAATTTGCATATTTCATGCAGAATCAACATTTTGTTTTTACATTTTTAATTCTGAGCTGCCCTAGATATAATTGGCACACAACTCAATTAAGTTGGTGTTTCCTTCCCTTTAACTGGTTTACTAGATTAATTTCATCTTCTAACATGCAGTTGGAATGGTCTGCTCACCACACTATAGAGAAGTTTAATTCTGAACAAATATCCTTTATCCTTTCCTCCTTTGTTTTCTTCTAACCATCAGTATCCTCCTTATGGGCTATTAAATCCTGTTCATTTAATATTCAATTTGCCTGCTGAATGTTCCCATCATTTTTACTCATCTGCTGCTACCTTTATTCACATGCTGATTCTCTCACAATGGACTCTAATTGCCTTGTAACTCAGTCTTTTCCTTCTCCAGTCTATCAAGTACAGGGCAGGTAAATTAATCTTCTTAAAATATGGTTTTGGAGAGGGCAGACAGCAAAAGCAAGAAGAACTACAATCCTGCAGCATGTGGGAAAAAACCACATTCACAGAAAGATAGACAAAATGAAAAGGCAGAGGACTATGTACCAGATGAAGGAACAAGATAAAACCCCAGAAAAAAGAAAAAACTAAATGAAGTGGAGATAGGCAACCTTCCAGAAAAAGAATTCAGAATAATGATAGTGAAGATGATCCAGGACCTCAGAAAATGAATGGAGGCAAAGATTGAGAAGATGCAAGAAATGTTTAACAAGGACCTAGAAGAATTAAAGAACAAACAGAGATGAACAATACAATAACTGAAATGAAAACTACACTAGAAGGAATCAATAGCAGAATAACTAAGGCAGAAGAATGGATAAGTGACCTGGAAGACAGAATGGTGGAATTCACTGCTGTGGAACAGAATAAAGAAAAAAGAATGAAAATAAATGAAGACAGCCTAAGAGACCTCTGGGACAACATTAAATGCAACAACATTCGCATTATAGGTGTCCCAGAGGGAGAAGAGAGAGAAAAAACACCAGAGAAAATATTTGAAGAGATTATAGTTGAAAACTTCCCTAACATTGGAAAGGAAATAGCTACCGAAGTCCAGGAAGCACAGAGAGTCCCATACAGGATAAACCCAAGGAGAAACATGCTGAGACACAGAGTAATCAAACTGGCAAAAATTAAAGACAAAGAAAAATTATTGAAAGCAGCAAGGGAAAAATGACAACTAACATACAAGGGAACTCCCATAAGGTTAACAGTGATTTCTCAGCAGAAACTCTACAAGCCAGAAGGGAGTGGCATGATATACTTAAAGTGATGAAAGGGAAGAAACTACAACCAAGATTACTATCCCTGTCAAGGATCTCATTCAGATTTGATGGAGAAATCAAAAACTTTACAGACAAGCAAGAGCTAACAGAATTCAGCACAACAAAACCAGCTCTACAACAAATTCTAAAGGAACTTCTCTAAGAGGGAAACACAAGAGAAGAAAAGGACCTACAAAAACAAACCAAAAACAATTAAGAAAATTATCATAGGAACATACATATCTATAATAACCTTAAACATGAATGGATTAAATGCTCCAACCAAAAGACAGAGGCTTGCTGAATGGATTCAAAAACAAGACCCATACATATGCTGTCTACAAGAGACCAACTTTAGACATAGGGACACATTCAGACTGCAAGTGAGGGGATGGAAAAAGATATTCCATGCAAATCGGAATCAAAAGAAAGCTGGAATAGCAATACTCATATCAAATAAATAGACTTTAAAATAAAGAATGTTACAAGAGACAAGAAAGGACACTATACAATGATCAGGGGATCAATCCAAGAAGAAGATATAATACTTATAAATATATATGCACCCAACATAGGAGCACCTCAATACATAAGGCAACTGCTAACAGCTCTAAAAGAGGAAATCGACAGTAACACAATAATAGTGGGGGACTTTAACACCTCATTACACCAATGGACAGATCATCCAAAATGAAAATAAATAAGGAAACACAAGCTTTAAATGACACAATAGACGAGATAGATTTAATTGATATTTATAGGACATTCCATCCAAAAACAGCAGATTACACTTTCCTCTCAAGTGTGCATGGAACATTCTCCAGGATAGATTACATCCTGGGTCACAAATCAAGCCTCAGTAAATTTAAAAAAAATTGAAATCATATCAAGCCTCTTTTCTGACCACAATGCTATGAGATTAGAAATCAATTACAGGCAAAAAAAATGTAAAAAACACAAACACATGGAGGCTAAACAATACGTAACTAAGTAACCAAGAGATAACTGAAGAAATCAAGGAGGAAATCAAAACATACCTAGAGACAAATGACAATGAAAACAAGACGACCCAAAATCTATGGGATGCAGCAAAAGCAGTTCTAAGAGGGAAGTTTATAGCTATACAAGTCTACCTCAGGAGACAAGAAAAATCTCAAATAAACAATCTAACCTTACACCTAAAGGAACTAAAGAAAGAAAAACAAAACCCAAAGTTAGCAGAAGGAAAGAAATCATAAAGATCATAGCAGAAATAAATGAAATAGAAACAAAGAGAACAATAGCAAAGATCAATAAAACTAAAAGCTGGTTCTCTGAGAAGAGAAACAAAATTGATAAACCATTAGCAGACTCATCAAGAAAAAGAGGGAGAGGACTCAAATCAATAAAATTAGAAATGAAAAAGGAGAAGTTACAACAGACACCACAGAAATACAGAGCATCCTAAGAGACTACTACAGGCAACTCTATACCAATAAAATGGATATCCTGGAAGAAATGGAAAAATTCTTAGAAAGGTATAACATTCCAAAACTGAACCAGGAAGAAATCAAAAATATGAACAGACAAATCACAAGTAATGAAATTGAAACTGTGATTAAAAATCTTCCAACAAACAAAAGTCCAGGACCAGATGGCTTCACAGGCGAATTCTATCAAACATTTAGAGAAGAGCTAACACCCATCTTTCTGAAACTCTTCCAAAAAATTGTGGAGGAAGAAACACTCCCAAACTCATTCTATGAGGCTGCCATCACCCTGATACCAAAACCAGACAAAGATACTACAAAAAAAGAAAATTACAGACCAATATCACTGATGAATATAGATGCAAAAGTCCTCAACAAAATACTAGCAAACAGAATCCAACAACACATTAAAAGGTTCATACACCATGATCAAGTGGAATTTATCAAAGATGCAAGGATTCTTCAATATACACAAATCAATCAATATGATACACCATATTAACAAATTGAAGAAGAAAAACCTTATGATCATCTCAGTAGATGCAGAAAAAGCTTTTGACAAAATTCAACACTGATTTATGATAAAACCTCTCCAGAAAGTGGGCATAGAGGGAACCTACCTCAACATAATAAAGGCCATATATGACAAACCCACAGCAAACATCATTCTCAATGGTGAAAAACTGAAAACATTTCCTCTAAGATCAGGAACAAGACAAGGTTGTCCAATCTCACCACAATTATTCAACATAGTTTTGGAAGTCCTAGCCATGGCAATCAGAGAAGAAAAAGAAGTAAAAGGAACACAAATTTGAAAAGGAGAAGTAAAACTGTCGCTGTTTGCAGATGACATGATACTATACATAGAGAATCCTAAAGATGCCACCAGAAAACTACTAGAGCTAATCAATGAATTTGGCAAAGTTGCAGGATACAAAATTAATGCACAGAAATCTCTTGCATTCCTATACACTAACGATGAAAAATCTGAAAGAGAAATTAAGGAAACACTCCCATTTACCATTGCAAAAAAAAGAATCAAATACCTAGGAATAAACCTGCCTAGGGAAACAAAAGACCTGTATGCAGAAAACTATAAGACACTGCTGAAAGAAATTAAAGATGATACCAACAGATGGAGAGATATCCCATGTTCTTAGAATGGAAGAATTAATACTGTGAAAATGACTATACTACTCAAAGGAATCTACAGATTCAGTGCAATCCCTATCAAATTACCAATGGCATTTTTTTACAAAACTAGAAAAAAAAATCTTAAAATTTGTATGGAGAAACAAAGACCCTAAATAGCCAAAGCAGTCTTGAGGGAAAAAAGCAGAGCTGGAGGAATCAGTCTCCCTGACTTCAGATATACTATAAAGCTACAGTAATCAAGATAATATGGTACTGGCACAGAAACTGTAACATAGATCAATGGAACAAGATAGAAAGTCCAGAGAAAAACCCACACATCTATGGTCAACTAATCTATGATAAAGGAGGCAAGGATATACAATGGAGAAAAGACAGTCTCTTCAATAAGTGGTGCTGGGAAAACTGGACAGCTACATGTAAAAGAATGAAATTAGAACACTCCCTAATACGACTCACAAAAATAAATTCAAAATGGATTAGAGACCTTAACATAACACCGGATAGTATAAAACTCTTAGAGGAAAACATAGGAAGAACACTCTTTGACATAAATCACAGCAAAATCTTTTTTGATCCACCTCCTAGAGTAATGGAAATAAAAACAAAAATAAACAAATAGGAACTAATGAAACTTAAAAGCTTTTGCACAGCAAAGGAAACCATAAACAAGATGAAAAGACAACACTCAGAATGGGAGAAAATATTTGCAAATGAAGCAACTGACAAAGGATTAATCTCCAAAATATATAAACAGCATATGCGGCTCAATATTAAAAAAACAAGCAATCCAATCCAAAAATGGGCAGAAGACCTAAATAGACATTTCTCCAAAGAAGACATACAGATGGCCAAGAAGCACATGAAAAGCAGCTCAACATCACTAATTATTAGGGAAATACAAATCAAAACTACAATGAGGTACAACCTCACACCAGTTAGAATGGGCATCATCAGAAAATCTACAAGCAACAAATGCTGGAGAGGGTGTGGAGAAAAGGGAACTATCTTGTACTGTTGGTGGAATGTAAATTGATACAGCCACTATGGAGAACAGTATTCAGGTTCCTTAAAAAACTAAAAATAGAATTACCATATGATCAGCAATCCCACTACTGAGCATATACCCAGAGAAAACCATAATTCAAAAAGACGCATGCACCCCAATGTTCATTGCAGCACTATTTACAATAGCCAGGTCATGGAAGTAATCTAAATGCCCATCGACAGAGAATGGATAAAGAAGATGTGGTATATATATATATATATATATATATATATACACAATGGAATAATACTCGGCCATAAAAAGGAATGAAATTGGGTAATTTGTTGAGATGTGGATGGATCTACAGACTGTCATACAGAGTGAAGTAAGTCAGAAAGAGAAAAACAAATATTGTATATTTATGCATATATGTGGAACCTAGAAAAATGGCACAGATGAACCGGTTTGCAGGGCAGAAATTGAGACACAGATGTAGAGAACAAACATATGGACACCAGGGGGGGAAAGTGGTGGGGTGGTGGTGGTGCTGCTGTGATGAATTGGGTGATTGGGATTGACATGTGTACACTGATGTGTATAAAATTGATGACTAATAAGAACCTGCTGTATTTTATATATATATATATATATATATATATATATATGGTTTTGATCATCTTACTCCAACTTTACTGAGTTTTTCATTGTCTACCAATGACAGTAGAGTTTTTTTTTTTTGCCTAGGTTTCAACTTCTGTCGTATTGAATAAACATTTTTTTACATTTTATTCATGTAAGCAAAATTTGTTATGGGACAGATACAGTCATGAATTCTCTCTGTCCAAAATGAAAAAGCAGTATTGCTGTTCTTAAAATTTTTAACATGTATTGAGGGAAGCACACATATGTAGCACTAATTTTTAGATGATAAACACTAGTTCACTACTGTATATAGAATGAACAGTTAATGCTGTTTCAAAAAATAAGAAAATTTTTCTTTTTTTTTTTTTTTTTTTTTTTTTTTTTTTTTTTTTTTTTGCAGTACACGGGCCTCTCACTGTTGTGGCCTCTCCTGTTGCGGAGCACAGGCTCCAGACGCGCAGGCTCAGTGGCCATAGCTCACGGGCCTAGGTGCTCTGCGGCATGTGGAATCTTCCCGGACCGGGGCATGAACCCGTGTCCCCTGCATCGGCAGGCAGACTCTCAACCACTGCACCACCAGGGAAGCCCAAAATAAGAAATATTTTAGTTAGACTTGCATTTTTAGTTGGGGAAGGTTCACACATACTGTTAGTTTTCTGTAAGTTATTTAAGTACTGCATCTCTTTTCCATACGTCATTTTATTGTCTTAATAGCTTATTGTTCCCTCAAACTGGGATACTATTTTCTTAACCTATCTCCATAGAAATTATTTCTTCTCTACCTTTTTGTAAACTTGGTGATGGCAGTTAACCTGCTTTGTATTCTCCGACTTTAAAGCCCCTGGAGTTCTTAATACAATGCTTTGTATTTAATGAATACTCAGTGAATAAATTTAAAACGTGTAAAATGAGGTCTCTTTATGGTTTTAATTTCCATATATTTCATTACCAAAGAGAGTAAACTTTGTATATATTTTTATTCTCATTTATTGTTTCCTCTTTTGAGAAAAAAAAAAAAGACTCTTCATATTTTTTGTCTCTTCTTCCCATATTTTTTCATATTGATTTGTAGAATGGATTTAGATATCCAACACAATACCTTTGTTGGTTACATATCTTACATGTATCTTTTTTCCCAGCCACACATATTTTAGAGCAATGTTATGTAAACAGAAGTTATGTTTATCAATAATTTTTATTCATTCTAGAATGATTTTTATTTGTTTTAGGAATTTCACAGCTATTATCTTTTTGAATATTTGCTCTCCCTTATTCTCTTTACCATTAATTCTGGAATTCTCATTTAATATACATTGTACTTCATTTTATTTTCCTTGATTCTGAACATGCCTTTTGTATTTTTCATCTCCATATGTATCTCTTTAATATATGGAGTAATTCTTAGGTATATCTTTAAGTCTACCAATTATTTCTTAATCTTTGATTACTCTACTGTTTAAACTAGCTTTTTTTTCTTTTTTTTTTTTTCCTTTCGGCATTTCAAACACTACGGAGTTTCCTGATCTGGGATAGATGGAGTAAGTATACTCTGTCTTGTCTCTCCTACTAAAAACAACTTTTAAATATTACCATGGAGTTATTTTATGACTCTAAAAATAAGTAATATCAAATGGATCAGAAAAGAGCAGAATTCAAAGTACCACTGAATTGGCAGGAGGGGGAAAAAAGAACAGAGAAAAATTAGGAAATAATTAAATAAGTAATAATGAAATATTGAAGTTTTCTGATTGAATGTTTTATCAAATTTATGCCAGGGAAGATTATAAAATGATATAACCCTAAGTAAATCTTGAAAATATAAACAGGGATTCTGACAAGTTGCCAGATAGGAGAAGAATCATCTTTTAAATAATAGGAATCAACAACTTTAAACAGATACAGCATAAGTAATAGCATTTATAAAATTATGGGGAAAGAATGTTAATTCCCAATAATTCTATACCTAGTCAGGATATCATTCAACTATTATATAGTGGAAATGTAAATGTTTTCAGATATGTAAGGAAGGAGAGACAGTATCAACCTTCACTCTCTCTAAGAGCAATATCTAAGAGTTTAACCAAAAAGTAAATATACCAGAGCAACAAATTAATTATGGGAAAATAGGAAAAGAGAAAAAAATAATATGATCATGGACTTCATAAAAATATTAATAAATCTAGGTAATTATAAAATCACTTGGAATATATAAAATATTAGTAACTTGGTAAAATGTTTGAAATCTAAATAAGTAGTGAAAAAGTGAAACGGTATATGTAAAAAAAATAGCTTAATAAGGATTCTTGATATAGAAGAGCCATAATTCGAGGAAATTTAGTGTGTTCTGAAACTAAAATTAGAAAATTATTATAATAAAATGAAAAACTTAAATGGCTAGAGAAGGGGCAAGTAAAAGTAAAAGTTACAACCTATCTGAATGAACATAGGGAAACAATGAGGACAAAGGTACTCTTCGTGAGGGATTAGGTGATATGGAAAAAGAGAAAGGAAAGAATCGAGACAATAAAGAGTAAAATAAAATGGAAAAGTTAAATATATCAATCATTGCAGTATAATAAATAGAGTATATTCTCTAATGAACAGAGACTTTCAGTAAAAAATTGAAAACTAGTTCTATACTATTAAAAGAAAACTCTGACGAAAAGGACAAAGTAAGCTTATAAATAGAAGTTGAATAAAGATACACTAGACAAATGTAAACAAAGAGAAGCAGAGGCAATATTTAATAATACTAAAGATGAATTTTAAGTCTCACTAAACAGAATGAAGAGTGACATATGAAAAAAGTAAGAATTTATGTAGAGAGAATAGTCAAACTTTTATACAGCAATTAAGAAAAAAACTGTTAGATGATTAACCTGTTCAAATCCAGTCTTGAAAGACAGAAAGAGACAGACAGAGTGAGAGAGTGAGACAGAGAAAGACAGAGAGAGAGAGAGAGACAGAGAAAGACAGACAGAGAGAGAGAGACAGAGAGAGAAATTGCTCACAATTCCAATACAATTTGATTGTGAAAGAAAAGATTCAGGTATGCATCTCATCAACAACACTGGAAACTAGAAAACAGTGAAATATTTACAAACTGATGGGACAAAATGATGGTAAGGCTTCTAAAAGCTGCAAAGATATAACAGCTACAATGTCTGTGCAGGAAAAGTAAAACAAAGAGAAGTTGGAAAGATAACTCAGCATCCAAAAGACTTAATGGCTTTGTGTAGCAAAATTTACATTTCTCAAGGTGTGGAACAAACTTTATATCCATGTTGGCTGCTGCCTGAATAGTAGTTCCTTGTGTGACCATGGATCTGGTTGGTTTCCAAAAGGCAGAGGGGGTGAGTATAAATAAAGAATCTCACCAAAAAAACATATTTCCAGATTCACTGTGCTTCTGTAGCATCAGAGAAAATAATCTTTCCACTGTGAAATACCCAACAAGAGTCTTTTTTTTCTTTGGATGGGGAGAAGCCCAGTAAGAACCAAAACACATAACTGTACCCCAAGAAATATTCCAGCATGAAACATGACCCTGATACTTCACTACCATCAAATTACCCCAAGTAGCATGGTTTACTAAATCCCAGTTACTCGGTGCTTATTATTTAAAATGAACCAACACAGAATCTATGCAAAGATAACACAAGCAAATGAAAAAATAAAATAAGAAGTAAGTGATATAAATTATTTGAGAATAAATGGTGCAATAAAATAAGTACAAATTTTACAAATTGCAATCGAATATAGTTATATGACAATATTATAAAAAAAAAGCAGGAAAGCAACACCTCAGGACAAACGGTAAACACAAGGAAATTAAATAGTGTACTTTTTTCTCAGAATAAAAGTAGGTGGTATAAATATTTCCCACAAATAAATATGGCATTAATAGGAAAATAAGTAAAAACAGACGTCACAAGAAACAAAGTAAGGTGTCCCAGGATACTGATATCCTAAAAACATGGGTAAAAAGAAGATTAATTGAATCAAAGAGAAGCTTATGGATATAGAAGACAGAAAAATAATAACCTACATATATGCACATACATGGAATCTTCAAGGAGAAAGCAAAACAACAGAATAGAACAAATCTTAGGAGTTAAAGACAAAAAGACAAAGAGATGAAAATCTTTCAAAACAGGAGTGGGAGATCCATGTAGCCTCATAATTCTCCATAGTAATATTTAAAATAAACTTAAGGAAAGAAGAACAAAGGGATTAAGATAGCAAAGAGAAAAAAGATTTAAAACATACAACAAATTTATTATAGAAGTAATAAATTCACATTTTGATTCTTTAAAACAACTCATCAAAAGATGAATTATCCACTTTATTTTGTCATAAGAGGACATTTAACAATTTTGATAATAGGTGGATTTCTAGCAAAAAAAAAATATTGATCAAAACTGCCTTCAAAAAATACAAATGAAAACATACCAAATTCCCATAGAAGTCAGAAATAAAGAAGTACAATCAGTTAACCCTTCCTCAAAAAAAAAAAAAAAAAAAGGCACAAAAACTTTATGGTGAAATTTCAGCAAAAAATTAACGACTATATAATTTAAAATTCATTAATTCACTTTCAATTATCAATAAGATAATTATTAATGAAACATTAACTAAAGAAGTTAGAAGTACATTAAAAAGTAACAAAATCAGGGCTTCCCTGGTGGCGCAGTGGTTGAGAGTCCGCCTGCCGGTGCAGGGGACACGGGTTCGTGCCCTGGTCTGGGGGGATCCCACGTGCCGCGGAGCGGCTGGGCCTGTGGGCCATGGCCGCTGGGCCTGCGCGTCCGGAGCTTGTGCTCCGCAACGGGAGAGGCCGCAACAGTGAGAGGCCCGCATACCAAAAAAAAAAAAAAAAAAAAAGTAACAAAATCAAAGTTATATTTATTCTAGGAAAGTAAAGATGGTTCAAAATTGGTAAATCAGTTAATGTGCCAGTCTATCAATAAATATAAGGAAAAATATTACATGAAAGTTCCTATCAGTGCTTAGAAGACAATTAAACATCTTAAAGATGTTTAATATCCATTTTTATTTTTTAGTTTTAACAGGCTATATAGTAAATTTATACTTCTTTAACCATAAAATAATCTCAGTTCCTACATATACATAAGTAAAATAGGCATTTTAGAAGTAATTGTGAAAATAATTAGATACAAGAAATAAATTAGAACCATAAAAATGTGTGAGGAACAAATAAAATAATCTGTATTATCAAATGATATATTTAAATTTGGAAGATCCAAGTGAATCAACTAAGAAACTAATATAAATAACTTAAAAGAGTGGTATAAAAACTATATATAGACATAAATATGTTATATAATCAAATTGAACACACACACAATGTAAGAAAATTTTGATTCCTAATAACCATGGACGTGCTATATAACTTAGGAATGATATTCGTAAGAAATTTTTTAAAAAATAAAATTTTAAAATGCTTCTGAAGGATAAAAATGCTCTGTACTGATAAAAAAAAAAAAGGCCATTTTCTTGGATGAAAAAAAAATCTATGCAGAAAATTTATCCTAAGAAAATAAATAGACAATGAATAAATCAGAAAAAAAAATGATGTGTACAACCCTTATTAAAGAAAAAGTTACCAATTTACCATAAATTGCATCATAAATTTAACATAATCTAAATAAAAACACTAACAGAAAGTCTTTTGGCTAGAAAAGATTCTATGGAAAAAGGAAAGCATTAGTATCTTGAAAATTATGAAAGTTTTCCCTTTGATAAACAGATAAACAGGAGGGTCTTTCTATCAGTTATAAAGCCTCAGTAATGTTAAGCACATTCTAACGGCATATGAATAAACCAAGAAATCCAAGCAGCAGAGTTGAAAGTCCATAAAAAAGCCAATTATACTTTCAGCTTTTTTATTTAATAAACATACCTAAAGTCATTGAAGGAATAAATCGTGCTGGGATATTTGGTCAAAGAACTGGAGTACCGTTAAGTACCATGCCATATATGCTATACCTGATCAATTCCAAAAGGATTAAAATCTTAGATATATATAAAACTTTCATAAAATACTAGAAAAAATCATGATGGTATTTTTATATAATCCTCAGGTAGTAAAGTCTTTTCTAACTTCCACACAAATCCCAGAAGCCATAAAGGACTTATAAAAAACAACTGCGTAAAATTTTAAAACTCTGCATAAAAATTATCATAAAAGGGGTTAAATGAGTAAAAACACTAGGAAAAATATTCACCACCCTTATATCAAAGCTATTTCTCTAACTTTTCCATATCAAACACCCTTGGGTAAATGGACTGATTGGTTGAGACAAAGCCAAGAATCCATGGATCTTGGATACCAGAAAACAAAGACACATATATCTTCCAAACTCCAAGCCATTCTAGGCTTCTGTCGCATACTGGTGGGAAGTTCTTTTAGTACTGAGCTATCCACATTTAGCTAATAAAAATATTAACACCTCAATAGGGAAAAAAGACAACATGAATATATATTTTATAGAAGACAAAATTCACATCATTACAGGGAATAAGGTTAAGAGGGAAGATTGTCAACATATTACCTTTTATATATTTTGAATTTGGAACTTAAATGAAAAGGAAAAAGATTTTAAATAAACCTCTGATTAAGCCTTAATCAAAGCAGCAATCAAAACTGAATGTATGTACTCTCTAGGATCTCAATATAACAGAGATTAACACAGCAACTAGATTTTCTGGGTTCAAATATGCAACTTATTAACTGTGTGAGCTTGGGCATTGTTTTTTTTAATGGCCATGCTTTAGTTTCCCATTGCCAGGTTGGGAAAAATAATACATACTTCACAAAGATTTTGTAAGGATTTACTAAAATAATACATACAAAGTGCTAAAAGAATACCTGATCCACAAATATGATCTAAAATTTGCAAGCAATGAAACTAATATTTCATATAAAAATGGGTCACAATAAAGCTGTTCTTAAGTTATTCCCAGAAGAAAATGTATAACCCTTAATATTTTTCTCAATTAAAGAAAGAAAACTAGTCACTTTTATTTACATATACTTGGAATTAAATATTTATGTACATTTGGAATATTTGCCTAGTCGTTTGTCAAAACTCTCACCCACGAGTTTGTTCCTCAGTAATCAGCTGGCTTCATTTCTATAGCAGGAGCATTATAAATAGGCTTTCCACCATAATGTGTGGATATTGTTTTATTGTAATACAATTAGAGAGAATACTTTTGCTATAAATACTTGAGTCTTTCTAAATATTTATGGAAAAGAAAATAGAGTACCCAAGTTTGACTTGTAGAAAAAACTATGTATCAGCCTACAGCACACTGAAATGTTATCTTTTAATATCTGCTATTTAAACTGAATGTTATACTCTTAAAATATACTAAATACTTAACATTTTTGTTTTTACAATTATTATATAATTATACATAATGAATGTAAAAGTCTTTAAGAAATGCTCTGAAAAGAGTTATGTAAATTATAATCCAGAGGTAACTAGTATTAATATTTTAGCATATATAAATTTAAATTATTTTTCAATCTATGAAAACAATCTATATACAACCACATATTATAGAATTAAATGTTTTTAATTGAATAACTTCTGTTTAAATATGCACATAGAGCATATTTTAAAGACTTTAATGTGTTATATTTTAACTCACAGTAATAAAGAATATCAGATAGGTGTACCGTAGAATTATTGTAGATTTAATTCCAGACCATACAATAAAGTGAATATCACAATAGAGTCCCACAACTTTTGTTTACACTATACTGTAGTCTATTAAGTGTGCAGTAGCACTATGCTTTAAAAAAAACAATGTACATACATTAATTAAAAATACTTTACTACTAAAAAGCGCTAACCATCATCTGAGCCTTCAGTGAGTTATAATTTTTTATATAACCTGCTGGTAGAGTATTTGAAATACTGCAAGAGTTACCAAAATGTGACACAGAGATACAAAGTGAGCAAATGCTGTTTAAAAATGGCACTGGTATACTTGCTCTACATAGGGTTGCCACAAACCTCCAATTTGTAAAAAATGCAATATCTGTGAAGCTCAATAAAGCAAAGAACATTAAAATGAGGTATGACTGTAAATTGTTTTGAATCTTTATCCAGAGTTACACTGGACAATGATCTAAAGTTAAATTTTGAAAATAACATACAGATTAACTTAATTCTCTTAATACTTAGCACACAAAGAACAAAAAATAATTTATTATTTACATTCTCAAAATAAGCTAAGAATGCTATTCTCAAGCCATTAAATTTTCAAACGTTAATATTAGTATATCCTAATATAAAGTATTTTAAATTATATAAATATTTTATAATAATTTTGCAAATGCAAAAATCATCTAAATTGAGTTGTTTATTTCACATAGACAATAACCACTTTAATTTTAAACATGAGTAAATTGGAAGATGAGTACCTTTATGATATTTATTTTGGTATTTATTATTCTTTATAGCAGAAAAAATGCTCCTCATAATTTGAGTATTGATAGATGATGTTGTGGATGTCAGCCTTCTAAGAAAGCTATATTTATTGCAGGTGGCATTTCGACCACAAAGAAAATAGATAATCACTGTAATATTGTAGCATGTGTGTTCTATGAATAAACACTGAATTTTTCAGTAAAAGGACAGAATCATTGAGTTAATAGCTGAAGGCAGATATGGCATTTCTCCAAGAAAATTATTGTAGATGAGAGAAAACATTGAAGCAGGGACTTAGAGGTCTAGTTTCTTTTAAGTTAACTCCTCTTAAGAAGGCAGAGCAATAATTCTAATGTATAGCAGTAATCTCTTATATGATTAACTAATGGTAGATAACTCAGAAGTGTTTATAGTTGTTTATAATGCAGATGTGAGACAGAATGAAAAACAACAAAACTCATAAACCTGTGATGCCAATTATTCTTTTAAAACATACCTCTTCTACCATTAAATTGTCCTTTTAAGATATGCATCTAGAGATTAATTTACGAGAAATAATTACCACTGAAGTTAACTACGTAATAAAGCTGAAAATTATCTCTCTATAGAAAAATATCCATAGATTTATGTAGTTAGAATGAAAATGGACCAATAGAATTAGAAAGGAAAATACATACATCTTATTGCAGCATTGCCACTCAACTTCAATCACATGGAGCTTTCATTAAAAAAAAAAAAAATCTGACCTGAAAATAGATTTATGAATCAGTATTTCAAAGAGAAAGACTAAGCAATCTGTATGTGATTCTTATCCCCAAGAATGTTTGCAATACCGTCTTCTACAGCAATTCTTTAAAAACCCTAGGTTTAAGATTCTATGATATCACTCAGCAATCCATTACAGTTTCAGAAATTTGATAAAAGATTTGTTTCTTTCATTAACCTCTACTAATTTATTAGCTATCATTTATTTATTTATTTTCCTATTTCTCACAGAAATGCACAAGAATCAAAATTTCCCTTTTAATCCCAAGATAATGTCAGCAACTTCACAATATAATAATTGGAAAAAAAACATTATGCATTTTTCCCATTTCTTCAATTTTTCTACAATTTCTATTAATTATTTCTGGTGAATCTTTGCTTTTGCATTTGGAATAGACACTTCACCAGCTATAGCAGAGATTT
Source organism: Grampus griseus (assembly GCF_964374135.1). Lineage (NCBI taxonomy): Eukaryota > Metazoa > Chordata > Mammalia > Artiodactyla > Delphinidae > Grampus > Grampus griseus. Next base: position 108,369,203 of record NC_138998.1, read on the forward strand.
CAAGCCCTTACTTGCCTCCAGTTCTGTTTTATTGCTCACAGAAGGCTTATACTTTTTGACTCCTTGAAGTTAGGTGATTATATGACTATATCTGAACAGTCGTCCCTGACAGGAATTGGCATGTATTACTTCTAAGTCAAAATGTTTGACTGTCAGTGAGAGACTCTCCAGAACTCTCTTTATCTGTGGTCTTGGTGCAAAAGCAGAATCACGTGTTGAGACACAGGTGTTATAGGATTGAAACACCTTAAATAAATGAGCCATAACTTCGAGGACAGCTGCCCTGGAGAGTTGCTCAGACCTATGGCAGAAACGTGTTAGCAAATATGTTTACTGTGTTTGCTATTGAGATGTTGGAGTTTATTACTGCAGCGTAACCTAGGCTATCTTATAAATAAACTACTAGGACACCATTATAGAATTATAGTACAATTTCAAATGAATCAACAACAATTTTCAAGTGTCCTCTCAATTATTCTTTCCAGCTGAAGGAATGGCTTAACTGAATTCCCTTTATGCACACACATAGCTAAGTATAGAATCCCTGTGCCACTGAGCAGTCCACACCCTTCCGTGGCTGCCAGCATCATTTCGTCTGTTCCCAGCGCCTTGAGAGTCTGTACTGTGCTGTCAAATTCCTCCCTTGAAACACAGGAGACAGTGACAGTGAAAAGTGGTAGAACCTTATGTCACAGGCAGGAGTTACTAGGATTTCCTACAGTGTGACTGCTGCTTTCAATATGCTTCTAAAAGTGTAAGGGTGTGATAATGTCATCTCACCTCCCTCCAACCTAAATGCAAGGGGACTATCTGTACTTGGTGAGACTCACAGTGAGAATTTTTCTATGTTCTCTTCCTTATTTATGTCCTTCTTAAACGTATTCCTACTTCTGTGCTATGTCTATTCTGTACTAAATATACAACCAGACTTTATTTTCCGACTTCTTACCATAACTGTCAGCCTCATTTAAAGGATAGTGGGGGAGGGAAGTGAGAGAAGAAGCTGTTTGATTTCTTTTAATATAATTACTTTTCTTGAAAATATATATTATGAGATAAATGTAAATTATGTAAGGAATTATAGCTATGCCAATTTTCAGGCTTTTCAAATTTGGACACGTCACTCCAGTTTCCTGGGTCAAAAAGAAAGACCAGATTAATATAGTATCTAAAGGTACTTCTAGTATTTCACCTTTATTATTTATATGACCTATCATAAATTATATTTTGCATTTCTTGTGCATTTTTCAAGATATCCAACTTTTCTGTGGTCATCTCGTTAACAATCTACCTGATTAAATTTAATTTACAAATTTCAAGCCCTTTTCCATTTTTTACTTTCAATAAAATTAATTCTCTAACCATATTTAAGATTATGTCTGAGAAATTTGGTTAGACTCTCTGTGAGCTTTCTTAGGAGTGTGTTGTCTAACAGGCTTCACTGCAGTTTTATCAAACGTTGCACATAATTTGTGGCAGATGATACAATGTGTTCCTCTACAAAAGTTTCTGCTTGTTCAGGAAAAAGAAAAAATCCTCCATTATCTTGCTTTGAAAAAGAGCAATGGCATTTGGAAAATAAGATACCTGGATTGTAGCATTTTGAGAGTAGAACAAAGAAGAGGACATGGTTGTGCATCACTTACACCTTTCACCAATCCCCTTGGTTTTAGACACACACTTTACCCATAATTTCTGTGTAAATGGAGACCACAATTCCAGAGCTTCTCAGGATTCAATTCTCCAGGGAATGAATATCTAGATTACTGTTGAGGGTAGAAAGTTGGAGGCAAGTTAACTCCTTGGCTGTGAATACTAAGAGAAGTCTATCTTCTAGTCACTCTATCTAAAGTCATTCAAACCATGCTCCCATTTTCAGCTCTGTGTCTGGCTTTAGTATTCTAGGGTAAATAGCATCTCAAAATGCTCATATTTAGTGGGAAAACTGTCAATTCTAATCGGTGTTTAGCTCTACTGGAATTATTGTTTCTTTAAGCTACACTAAAATATGAATCCCTTGTCTCTTTCAGAAGTTATTGATACTCTCTTTTTCTTTTGCCTCTTCACTTACTATTAGTTCATATGGATAAACACCCTTTTTATTTTATTCCTTTATATTTTGTGTAAGTTTTAGAGAGAAAATAAAGGGTGTAATCAATTTAATGTGTTTTACTGAGAATCCTTTCTAGTTTAACTTTTTTTTTCTTTTTGAAAAGGGTCCCATTCAGTCAATGGATTTCATATTTTTCCTGGGAAATAGATGATTCAAAAGGCAGTAAAATTCTTTTCCTGATTACTAAATTTTATTTTTATTTATCTCAGATTAACCTATGTTCCTGTTTTCCATTTGCTCTATATTTATCTGACTCCATAAGGACAATTTTTCTCAAACAAAATATTTTTCTCTATAACAAATTGAAATTTATTTAAAAATATCAGAGAATAACAATTCCTTGATATTTGGATAAATGGCTGCAAACTTTGATATTTTATGGAATATTATGTATATATTTGATAAAGGCAAGACTTTAGCCTGAAATATGTAGATAATACAGATAAGATGCTTTGCTTGCTTGTCCAAAGGACACAGGAAATACCCCTGTTCACCAAGTATGTAGATAAACAGGTTTTTTCCCTAAGATTCAAAGTTCTATTATTCAAAGTTAATTTGTGGACTTCTACTTTCCAGTTCCCTATGTAAGGAGTTAGGAATTGACCACTCTGTCCTAAAAACAAGTAAAAAACTGAACAGACTAAAAAATAAACACCTCTTCTCAAATCCATAAGAGGGGAAAACACACGGCAAACCACTACCCTTAAAACTGGAGAGACAGAAAGGCAGGTGAATTCTGGGATTTGTGCCTTATCAGAGCAGCAGCTCACAGGTGGAAATCACTGTGGGAGCCACTGCCAAGGTAGGGAAACATGAACTGTAATTGACAATTTGCTGGAGGCTCAGCATGCACATGTCTGAGAGTTAAAAATCTCCAAGGGGAACTAGTCATAGGTGAACCCTCACAATATCATGAGATTTACCACCAGGAGCTTGACAAGATGCCCACAGTAGTTACTGAGAAAACTCCCCTCAGTTTCTAGCAGGGGGAAGGAAAAAAAGAACCATTTTGAAATACATACTGTGCTTAACAAGTCCTGCCCTAAGGGAAACCTAGTTAACCAAAGCCTAATCTACTGGGTATTATGAGACCCTAACTAAACTGAGGGAAAGAAAATACCCAACTCTAGACTATTCTAGCCATCCTATTCCACCTAAGTGAAGAAAAAACTGAGAAACTCCTGGGAAATTCAAAGTCCAGAGGCATAGATCCACTAAACACTGAGATCTGACCATAGTACTATGGAATTCTTCTGATCTCTTCACCCCCAAAACCCACATTACTAAGGTCTATTTACAGCAGTTACTATTACTCAGTGTATCAAATCAAGCTTTCAAGAAGTACAAGGCACACCAAAAGGCAAAGAAATGCAATCTGAGGAGAGAGCATTCATCAGAACCAGAGTTGTCAGGGATATTGGAATTATCAGACCAAGAATTTAAAAAATTATGATTAATATGCTAAGGACTTTAATGGATAAAATAGAAAACATACATGAACAGATGGGCAATGTAAACAGAGAGATGGAAATTCTAAGAAAGAGCCAAAAATGTTTTTTAAAAACTGTTTTTATCGTCCTTGTTCTTTGTTTCTATTTTTCTTTTTCACTATTTTTTCTACCTTTGGAATGAAGACAATTGAAAGATACCTTCGATGGGCTTTTTAGTTGATGGGATATGGCTGAGAAAAGAATCTGAGATAAAGCGTATATGAATAGAATCCTTGAAAACTAAAATGCAAAGAGAACACAGACTGAAAGAAACAGTAGAGAATATCCAATGTCTGTGGGACAGCCACCAAAAGAATAACATACACATAATGAGAATAACAGACAAAGAAGAAAGAGAGAAAGGAAAAAAGAAATACTTGAAATAATAATGACTGAGAATTTTCCCAAAATCATGCCAGATACCAATCCACGGATCCAAGAATCTCAGAGTACTGCAAGCGGGATAAATGTCCAAAGAACAAACAAACAAACAAACAAAAACTACATGTAGATGTAACATTTTCAAACTACAGAAAATCAAAGAAAAAAGCCTGAAAGAAGGAAAAGGAAAGAAAAAAAAAACATATAGAGGAAGAAAAATGAGAAATACTTTTTTCTAAGTCACACAAAATAAGGGAATTTGTTGCCAGTAAACCTGCTTTGAAAGAAATATTAAAAGTAGTTCTTCAGAGAGAAGAAAAGAAATATAGGTCAGAAATTCAAATCTACATAAAAAAAGGAAGAAAAGTAATATAGGTCAGAAATTCAAATCTACATAAAAAAAGGAAGAAAAGTAATATAGGTCAGAAATTCAAATCTACATAAAAAAAGGAAGAAAAGTAATATAGGTCAGAAATTCAAATCTACATAAAATCTACACATTTTTACTTGTTCTATATGGAACAAGTAAAGATAAACATGTGTATTGTATTCGTATCTGTAAATAACTTGTCAGAAAACAGTTTGCTAAAAACAATAACAATGTATTCTACTATATATGCTTATGCATATATGTACACATATACATGCATGTATATGTTTATGCATGTATGTTTATATGAAAGTATACAAATGAAATGATTGTCCTTTGAATTGATACAAGGGACAGGAGGGAAAATTGGGATTACTTTGTTATTATAAGGTACTCAAATTACCCATCAATTGGTATACTGTTATTTAAAAGTGGTATTGGATTAGTGGTAAATATATATTGCAAAATCTAAGGAAACCATTAAAAAGTTTTTTAAAAATATAACAAATATGCTGAGAAAGAAGAGAAAATGGAGTGATAAAAAATATTCAATTAAAACCACAAAAGGCAGAAAAAGAGAGAAAGACAAAAAAGAACAAAGAATAGGGCAACAAAGTCAAAGTAACAGATATGGTAAATATTGATCCAACTATATCAATAACCAATGTGAACATCACTGGTCTAAATGTAACAATTAAAAGACAGAGATGTCAGAGTGTATCAAAAAGCAAGACTCACCTACCTGTTGTCCACAAGAAAACACTTTAAATTTGAACACATATATAGATTAAAAGTAAATGGATGGTGGAAATTATAGCAGGCTAACACTAATCTAAAGAAAGCAGAAGTAGTTAAATTAATTTCAGACAGACCAAACATCAAAGCAAGGAAAGTTATCAGGAAAAAAAAGGATGATATTAAGCTAGAAATTAATAATTAATAAAAAAGAAAACTGAAAATCCAGAAAATACATGGAAATTAAACAATCAACTTCTAAATAACATGTGGGTCAAAAAAGAAATCTCAAAATAAATTAAAAATATTTTGAATTAAATATTTAAAAAACCCATCGAAATTTTTGGTATATAGAAAAAGCAGTATTTAAATGAACATTTATAGCATTTAATGCATACAATAGAAAAGATCTAAAATTAATAATATAAATTTCTACCTTAGGAAACTAGAAAAAGAAGATCAAATTAAATCCAAAGTAAGCAGAAGAAAAGAAATAATAATAATTAGAGCAAACCCCAATGAAGTTGAAAACAGAAAATCAATAGAGAAAAATCTACAAAACAAAATCTGCTTCTCTGAAAATTAAAAAAAAAAAAAATCTATAGCCTCTATCTAGGCTACCTAAGGAAAAAAAGAGAGACACAAATCACTAATATCAGAAATGAAAGTGAGGACATCACTACTGCTCCCATGAACCGTAAAATGATAAACAATAAATATATGGACAACTCTATGCCTACAAACTTCATAACCTAGATAAAATAGATCAATTCCTTGAAAGATACAATCTGCCAAAATTCACACAAAAGGAAATAGACAACCTAAATAAGCCTATAACTATTAAAAAGTTTTCTCACCCACCAGGAAGCAGACAGCACAAGCAAGAAAACTACAGTCCTTCACCCAGCAGACAGAGTCCACAAACCCAAGCCAGACAGTACCCTGGGACTAGTTGGCCCCTGGCCCTTAGGTGATGAGAGGGAAGTGCACTGCTGGGGTGAACAGGATGTCTTCTACAGAGGGCAACTTCTCCAAGGTCAAGAAATGTAACTAACCTACCACATACATAAAAATAAAAATAGCAATTTAGATAAAATGACGTGACAGAGGAATAAGTTTCTGACAAAAGAAAAAGAAAAAGCCCCAGAAAAAGAACTATGTGATGTGGAAATAGGCAACCTACTTAAGTAAGAGTTCTGAGTAATGATTGTAAAGATGATCAAAGAACTCAGGAGAATGCTTGAACAGAGTTAAAAATTAGATGTTTTCAACAAAGAATTAGAAAATATAAAGAACCAAACAGAATTGAAGAATACAATAACTGAAATGAAAAATAAACTAGAAGGAATCAATAGTAGACTAAATGAGGCAGAAGAATGGATCAGTGAGCTGGAAGACAGAGTAGTGGAAATCACTGCCACCAAACAGAAGAAAGTAAAAAGAATAAAAAGAAATGAGGACAGTTTAAGATACCTCTGGGACATCAAGCAAGCTAATTGCATTATAGGTTTCCCAGAAGGAGAAGAGAGAGACAGAGGGCCTGAGAAAATATTTGAAGAGATAATAACTAACTTGGGAAAGGAAACAGTTACCCAAGTTCAGGAAGCAAAGAGTCCCATACAGGATTAACCCACAGAGGAACACAAAAGACACGTTATAAACATAATGACAAAAATTAAAGAAAAAGAGAGAATATTAGGAGCAACAAGTGAAAAGCAATGAATAACACACAAGAGAACTCCCATAAGGCTATGACCTGATTTTTCAGCAGAAACTCTGCAGGCCAGAAGGGAGTGGCACCGTATACTTACAGAGATGAAAGAGAAAAACCTACAACCAATAATACTCTAACCAGCAAGGCTCTTATTCAGATTTGATGGAGAAATCAAAAGCTTTACAGATAAGCAAAAGCTAAAAGGATTCAGCACTACCAAACCAGCTTTAGAACAAATGCTAAAGGAACTTCTCTAGGCAGAAAAGAAAAGACCAAAACTAGAAGCAAGAAAGTTATGAAATGGAAAATTTCATTGGTAAAGGCAAACATACAATAAAGATAGGAAATCATTCACACACAAAGCTAGTAGGGACAGTAAAAGACAAAAGTAGTAGTAAAATCATCTGTATCTATAATAAGCAGTTAAGGGATACACAAAAAATTCAATGTAAAATATAATGTCAAAAACAGTACCTGGGATGAGAGGAGAATACAAATGTAAGGTATCTAAAATGCATTTGAAATTAAGAGATCGGCAACATATATATATTGCTATAAAAAAAACCTTATGGTAATTGCAAAATAAAATCTATAAAATATACAAAAAAAGAAAAAGGAATCCAAACATAACACTAAAGATAGTCATCAAATGATAAAATAATAAAAGAAGAAAGGGGAGAAAAAGACTTGCAAAAACAAATCCAAAACAATGAACAAAATGGCAACAGGAACATACATATCAATAATTACCTTAAATGTAAATGGAATAAATGTCCCAACCAAAAGACACAGACTGGCTGAACGGCTACAGAAACAAGACCTGTATATTTGCTGCCTACAAAATATTCACTTCAGATATCGAGATATACACAGATTGAAAGTGAGGGGCCGGAAAAAGGTATTCCACAGAAATGAAAATCAAAAGAAAGTTGGAGTAGCAATACTTATATCAGACAAAGTAGACTTTGAAATAAAGATTGTTACAAGAAACAAAGGATAAAACATAATGATTAAAGGACAATCCAAGAAGAAGCTATAACAGTTGTAAATATATATACACCCAACATAGGAGCACCTTAATATATAAGGCAAATGCTAACAGCCATAAAACTGGAAATTGATAGTAACACAATAATAGTGGGGGATTTTAACACCCTACTTATACCAATGGACAGATCACCCAGACAGAAAATCAGTAAGAAAACCACAGGCCTTAAATGACACATTAGATCAGATGGACTTGGTTGATGGGGCTTTCCTGGTGGTGCAGTGGTTGACAATCTGCCTGCCAATGCAGGGGACACGGGTTCAAGCCCTGGTCTGGGAAGATCCCACATGCTGTAGAGCAACAGGGCCCATGAACCATAACTACTGAGCCTGCACATCTGGAGCCTGTGCTCCACAACAAGAGGCCGCGATAGTGAGAGGCCTGCGTACTGCGATGAAGAGTGGCCCCTGCTCGCTGCAATTAGAGAAAGCTCTCACACAGAAACAAAGACCCAACACAGCCCCCCTAAAAAAAAAAAAAAATGGACTTGGTTGATATTTATAGAGCATTTCATCCAAAAGCAGCGGGATACACATTCTTTTCAAGTGCACATGGAACATTCTCCAGGAAAGATCATATGCTGGGCCAAAAAGCAAGTCTCGGTAAATTTAAGATGACTCAAATTGTATTAAATATCTTTCCTGACCGCAATGTTATGAGACAAGAACTACAGGAAAAATTTAAAAACTGCAAAAACACAAACACTTGGAGGGCAAATAATATGCTACTAAACAACCAATGGATCACTGAAGAAATCAAAGAGGAAATAAAAAAATACCTAGAGACAAATGAAAATGAAACATGATGGTCCAAAACCTATGGGACACAGCAAAAGCAGTACTAAGAGGGAATTTTATAGCAATACAAACTTATCTCAGGAAACAAGAAAAATCTCAAATAAACAACTTAAATTTATGCCTAAAGCAACTAGAGAAAGAAGAAAAAACAAAATTCAGTGTTAGTATAAGGAAATAAATCATAAAGATTAGAACAGAAATAAATAGAGACTAAAAAAAAAAAAAAACAATGGAAAATATCAATGAAACTAAGAGCTGGTTCACTGAAATGATAAAATTTTAGCCAGACATGTCAAGATAAAAAAGAGAAAAGTCCCAAATAAAATGAGAAATGATAAAAGAGAAGTTAAAACTGACACATGACAGATATACAAAGGATCACAAGAGACTACTACTAGCAAATATATGTCAATAAGATGGACAATCTAGAAGAAATGGACAAATTCTTAGAAAGATACAATCTCCTAAGACTGAATCAGGAAGAAATAGAAAATATGACTAGACCAATTACCAGTACTGAAATTGAATCTGTGATTAGAAAACTCCCAACAAAAAAAAAGTCCAGGACCAAAAGGCTTCACAGGCAAATTCAATCTAACATTTAGAGAAGAATTAATACCTACCCTTCTGAAATTTTTCCACAAAATTGCAGAGGAAGAAACACTCCCAAACTCATTCCATGAGGCCACCATCACCCTGATATGAAAACCAGGAAAAGATATCACAAAAAAGAAAATTACAGGCTAACATCATTAATAAACATAGATGTAGAAAGTCTTAACAAAATGCTAGCAAACCAACTCCAACAATACATTAAAAGGATCATACATCATGATTGAGTGGGATTTATCCCAGGGATGCCAGAATTTTTCAATAACCACAAATCAATCAATGTGATACACCACATTGACAAACTGAAGAATAAAAACCATACGATTTTCTCAATAGATGCAGAAAACTTTTGATAAAATTCAATATCCATTTACGATTAAAAAAAAAAAAAAAACTCTTCAAAAAGTGGGCTTAGAGGGAACATACCTAAACATAAAAAAGGCCATATACGACAAACTCACAGCTAACATCGTACTCCATGGTGAAAATATGAAAGTATTTCCTTTAAGATCAGGAATAAAACAAGGATATCCACTCTTACCATTTTTATCCAACAGAATTTTGGAAGTCCTAGCCACAGCAGTAAGAGAAGAAAAAGAAATAAAAGGAATCGAAATTGGAAAAGAAGAAGTAAAATGGTCACTCTTTGCAGACAACAAGAGGCTATACATAGAAAACCCTAAAGATCAGAAAATACTAGAGCTCATCAATGAATTCAGTAAAGTTGCTGGATACAAAATTAATAGACAGAAATCTGTTACATTTTTATACACTAACAACAAAACATCAGAAAGAGAAATTAAGGAAACAATCCCATTTAACATCACATCAAAAAGAATAAAATACCTAGGAATAAACCTACCTGAGGAGGCAAAAGACCTGTACTCCAAAAACTCTAAGATGCTGATGAAAGAAAATTGAAGACAACACAAATGGAAAGATATACTGTGTTCTTGGATTGGAAGAATCAATATTGTTAAAATGACCATACTACTCAAGGCAATCTACAAATTCAATGTAATCCCTATCAAATTACTAATGGCATTTTTCTTCACAGTACTAGAACAAAAACTTTAAAATTTGTGTGGAAACACAAAAGATAGCCAAATTAATTTTGAGAAAGAAAAATGGAGCTGTACTCCCTGACTTCAGACTATAGTACAAAGCTCCAGTAATCAAAACAGCATGGTCCTAGCCCAAAAATAGACACACAGATAAATGGAACAGAATAGAAAACCTGTTATTTCAAAGAAGCAGAGGGAATACTTTCTATCTCATTTTATGAGGCCAGCATCCCCATAATAACAAAACCAGGAAATGGGCACTCTAATAAAAGAAGACTACAGAACACTACCTCTACAGAAAATTGCAGAAAAGAAAACCAACATGAACATAAATGCAAAAATCCTCAGTCAAACACTAGCAAATCTAATTCAATAATGTGTAAAAACAATTATGTATCATAACCAAGTGGGGTTTATCCTACTTCTAGGCTGGATCAACATTCAAAAAGCAATTAATATAATTCACATCAACAAGCAAAAGAAGAAAAATCACATTATCTATCAATAGATACAGAAAAAACATTTGATAAAAATCCAACACCCATTTATAATAAAAACTGTCAGTAAAGGAAAAGAGGGGAACCACCTCAACTTAATAAAGACCATCTATTAATACAAAAACCCCACAGACATCATACATAAAGGTAAGAAACTCAAGATTTCCTGCTAAAATCAGAAATAAGGCAAGAATGTTCTATCTCACCACTGCTTTTCATCATCAGACTGGATGGTCTAGCTAATGTAATAAGACAAGAAAAGGAAATAAAAGGTATACAGATTGAGAAGGAAGAAATAAAATGACTTTTTTTGAATAGAAAAAAACAGATATGTAAAATATCCAAAAGAATCATCTACAAAAACCTCCTGGAGCTCAAAAGTAATTATATTAAGTTTGCAGGATATAAGGTTAATATACAAAAGTCAACAGCTTTCCCCTTACACCAGCAATGAAGAAATGGAATTTGAAATTAAAAACACAATGGAATTTACATTAGCACTACCCAAATTAAAATACTTAGGTATAATCTAAAAATATGTAGAAGATCTATATGAGTAAAATTACAAAACTCTGTTGAATAAAATCAGAGGAGCTAATGGAGAGATATTTCATGTTCACAGATAGGAAGACTAAATATTATCAAGTTATCTGTTCTTCCCAACTTAATCTACAGATTCAAGGCAATCTCACTCAAGATCCCAGCAAGTTATTTCATAGGTATTGACAAGCCAATTATAAAGTTTTTGGAGAGGCAAAGGACCTAAAGTATGCAAAACAATACTGAAGGAGAAGATCAAAGTTGAAAGACTGTTGTCCCCCAACTTCAAAAGTTACTACAAAGCTATGGTAATCAAGACAGTGTTGTACTGACAAACGAATACATAGATAGATAAATGGAACTGAATAGAGAGCCCAGAAATAGAACCAAAAAGTCATTTGAATTTTGACAAAGGAACAAAAGTAATACATACAATGGAACAAAGATAGTCTTCAACAAATGGTGCTGGAACAACTGGACATATACATGCAAGAAAAAGAATCTAGACACAGGCCTTACACCCTTCACAAAAATTAACTCAAAATGATCACTGACCTAAATGTAAAATGTAAAATTTATAGAGGATAACATAGGAGGAAACTTAGATGACCTTGAATATGGTGATACCTTTTTAGATACAACATCAAAGACATGATTGATGGAAAAAATAATTAATAAGCTGGATTTTAATAAAATTAAAATTTTCTGCTCTGTTAAAGATACTGTCAAGGGAATAAGACAAGCCACATACTAGGAAAAAATACTTGCAAAAGACACTTCTGATAAAAGAATGTTACCCAAAATATACAAAGAACTCTTAAAACTCAACAGCAAGAAAACAAACAACCCAATTAAAAAATGAGCCAAGGACCTTAACAGTCACCTCACCAAAGAAGATACACAGATGGCAAATAAGCATGTGAAAAGGTGCTCCACATCATATGTCATCAGAAAAATGCAAATTAATACAACAAGATACCATTATACTAAGACCAAAATCAGGAACACTGACACCCAATGCTGGGGAGGATGTGGTGCAACAGAAACTGTCATTCATTGCTGGTGGGAATGCAAAATTGTACAACCACTTTGGAAGACAGTTTGGCAGTTTTTTACAGAACTAAACATCCTCTTATCATACAATCCAACAATCGGACTCCTTGGAATTTTCCCAAATATCATGGAGCACGTGGATGTTTATAGCAGGTTAAATCATGATTGCCAAATCTTGGAAGTAATCAAGATGTCCTTCAGTAGGTGAATGGATAAACAAACTCTGGTACAACCAGTCAATGGAATACTATTCAGTGCTTAAAAGAAATGAGCTATCAAGTCATGAAAAGACATGGAAGAAACATAAATTTATATTACTAAGTGAAAGAAGTCAATCTGAAAACACTACATGTTGTGTGACTTGAACTATATGGCACTCTGAAAAAGGCAAACCTATTGAGAGAGTAAAAAGATAAGTGGTTACCCAGGGGGTTAAAGAGAGGGATGAATAGGCAGAGCCTATTTTTAGGGCAATGAAAATATTCTGTAGATACTATAATGGTGGATACATTTACAAACATTTGGCAATCCCAGATACAATCCCAAGAGTGAAATATAATGTACCTAAGGACTTCAGGTAATTATGATGTGTCAGTGTAGATTCATGAATAGTAACAAATGTTCAACTCTGGTGGGGGCAATGGATAAAGGGGGGGGCTATGCCTGTGAGGAAGCAGGAGATATAAGAGAAATCATTTTATCTTCCCTTCAATTTTGCTGTGAGATTGACACTGCTTTAAAAAAAATAGTCTTAATTACAAAAGCAAACTTAATCTGCATGACTGTCTTACATATTTTGATCAATGATAATGCAGGGTTTTTCGGTGATTAAAATTTGAAAACAAAATATATTGGGATTTTAATATGGTATTCAATTTTAACACTCTAACAAAATTTTATTCATCACTCACTCACAATAATCTAATGGTTTTCGTGATATTATTCTGTTTTCCTTCTATTTTTAATCCCTCAAAATATACCTTTTCAATAAATTGCCTTGCTTAGTACCCAGGCAGATTATATGTCTGGGTATAAGAATTAATTGGATAGACGAATTAGTAGCTGGATAATAATGGAAATGAATAATAACAGTGCAAGAATACAGTTGAAATGAACTAATCAGAAAACATAATATTGACATAAATATATAGCTTAACTATATTGACATAAATATATAGCTTAACTATATATATATATTAACTAACATTAATATATAGCTTAACTATATATAGTTAAGTATAGTTAAGTATAAGTATAGTTAATATATAGTTATAGTTACATATATAATATACATTATATATGTAAAAATAACATAATAACACTTTCAGGATTTTTTTTTTTCACTTTGTGGCTGGATCAAAAGAGTAATATAATTCCAAATGGGAGTTCGGCCATTAGGTATATACCCATCAGAAATGCCTGCCAAAACAGAAATGCCTGTATATCTTTAATGACTTAACTTTGAAATAAACAAATAAAAATGCTCATAACTTTTAATTATTATACAAGTATAGCAGATCTGCATATACTAATTTACATAAAAGCACAGGCTTGAGTTATGGATGTTTCTGAGTATCATGAGATTAATTGCATGACTTTTTGTTGTCGAGATGTTTATTAACCAAATCAGATCTTAATCTTTTTTATCTTTCACAGCTAGCTAAAACTTTCCAATAAATAGCTAGAACAAAATTGTAACATAATATTTAGAAATATGTATTCACTGTCTTTCCTTAAACACAGATAGTCTATTCCTATATTTGTATCAGAAAACATACCATTCTCCACTCTAAATCACTAGACTTGAACAGGAAAAAAAAAAAAAGCGCAAAATCTTGACTTGTGAGTTCAAAAGTCACTGGCCTTGAAGGCCAATCTAAAAACCACAGGCTCTGAGAGGGAGGAGTGGGAAGGACCACAGAGATTTACATATTTTAAGCTTCCCCAACATTGAGCACTATTCTTCCCTCTGCCAGGTAGCTCTGTGAAACCAGAGACCAGTTACCTTTCTTTACTCCTTCTGGGTTTGACCATGAAAACCTCAGCCAGCACCAAGTGAGGCTGAACTTGTCAGGCCCCTAAGAACTTCATATCCATTTGGTCCAACATGTGCAAACCACATTCACTCAAAACCTCAGGTAAACTTAAACTCAATTTTTAAAAAAGGGATGTAGATCTAGGTGCCTAAATGGTTTATGATGACATAAAAGTAAGTACCTGACTAAACTGGGACCAGAGAAAATCAGGCTCAGATTTCTGAGAGCTAGAAGAGCACAGAAAGACACCTTGCATATGACTGAATTTTACATATGTAGCACAACATTACTAGTTCTGCATCTCTTTCAGGGCTATGAGGAAGAGTGAAGATGATTAAACATGACAGGATTTTTATATGCAACCAACTCAAGCAGTCGTATATAAATTACAAAAGTAGTACACTCATTTCAATATCATTGTAAGCTCTGAAGGAAAAAGTAGAGGCATTTAATTGCTCTTTGATGTCAGGGACTATATCTCTATATACTCATTAATTGACATATCATGTATACTCAATTCATGCTTATTGAATAAATGAATAAAGGAACAAATGAAGAAGAATGGATAACCAGCTTTCTATCATATTTTACACAAAACCACATATAATTGTTAGTCATGAGAGACATGCATGGAATGCTAGGAGATTTTTAGATTCTGAACAGGTATGCTATGAGGAATTTACCCTTGTGATGTATTGTTACATTACTAAGGCATTTCAAAGCAAATTTAATATTGATTACAGTACTCACCCAGAAAATAAGGGATAAATAGTGGAAGCTAATGAGTTCAGAGTTTCCTTTCAGAATTTTAATAAATACAAAAAAACCTTCTGGGATTCAGAGATTATTTTAAATGTTTCATGAAGGGAAACTTTGTTTGGGTGTTGTAGAGTCTTATCATTCTTTCACAGGGATTTTTAAAGTAAAAACTAGGCAGAGAAACGCACTTACAACAATATGAGTTGCAATAGTTTCTTTTGCATTAGTCTTCTAAAGTCCCAGGCTAATAAAAACAATTGCACCATTTTGCAATTCTTTGATTTTTAAACCAATATATCAGACAAGTATCCATGGAACAAGAGGAAGCATTTTAATTCTGGTTAGTGGGGTAAGATTTTTAGTGAAAACACAAAACTCATTATGAAGTTTCAAGATTTTGCAATAGTATACTTAGGAGAATATCTTGTAGAAATTAGCTAATGTTGGATATTTTTACACAGAAAAAATCATTAATACTCTTCTAGATGTAATTAGATTTGTTTTCTTTTTTTAGAATTGTTAGTGCTAAATTTATGGATCAAGTTCCAAAGGCTTTCTGTGCTCATTTCAGCTTTTTCTCTTTTTTCTTTTACAGGTTTCACCCTTCCTCTCCAATAAATCTTTTGCACTTCTAACTCTGTCTAAGTGTCAGCTTCATGGGCTTCCTGCAGGACCCAACTAAATCAGGAGGAAAGATTATAGGCTTTAGTTTTATACATTCCTTTGATACACTTATAAACTTGAACACATAGATAGGGCATTGAACAGACAGTATAAAGTGGATAGAATTTGGCTTAGATAAAAAGACAAGAGATCAGGGGGTGGGCAGGATGGGCAAGGATGTCATGACAATAGATATGACAGTCTTCAACCCAATAGGGAGTTCCAGAACAAAGATGATCTAATAGAAGGGTCCAGCATTGTACAGAAACAAGTTAGCCTTAACACTCCCACCACATTGGCCAGCTGGCCAGGGGCTGCCCCAGGAGAGTGCAGCACCTGCTCTAAAGCTGAAGCAGGTCCTAATAGTGTGAACACATAGAGGCTAACTGAACTCCTTGTAGCTGAACATCAGGCTATGTTCTGAAGGGAGATACAAGAGATACAACCCCATGGCTCCCATATCTCCAGCCTTGAGGATGCCTGAAATTTTGACCCTTGGTTAAACTTTCAGCATCAGCCTAATAAATATATAGAAGTGCACCAGATCTAAAATAAACAAGGATTTTTTTTAATAATATTTTGCTATGAATTTTACACTGTTCTAAATTAGAACACAAACACACTGTACATGAGGGTTTTGAGATTGTTTATTTCATAAACTGTCATTAAGGAGCAACAGGTGAAAAGGTATGAAAACTGAAAGAACACCATTGGTTTGGTTTCCTGAGCTGAGATGGATCTTGCCTTAGTCACTCATCTCTCAAGACCAAACATACCTCTGAGAAATGTCTGCTTGGGATATTGAGCTGCATCTGAGAGACACAAGACTGTCATTGCATTGATGCTGCACATGATAGGATTTTTATCTTGGTCTTTTCTAAATAGACCACTGCTTTCAAACAAGCTGGAGTAACTGGGTCAGGTTTACTCTCCAACATGAAACAGAAATCCAACAGGAGACTTGGTAAACAATTGTAGTAAATTCATATAATGGAATACTAGTAGAAAACCAAAAGGAATAAAATACAGATACACATACCAACATGACTGAATCCCCAAACGTTCATACCGAGTGAAAGAAGCTAGACTCAAAATAGTACCTACTGTACGGCTGCATGTATATAATGTTTTGGAAAAAGCAAATTTTTTTCAGGATGATAAGAACCAGAAGAGTGGAGGAGACAAGAACTGAATGTGAAAGGGCAAGAGGAAATATTTACATTTTGACACACATATGTGACGTATGTGTATTACTCAGATGTAAGCATTTGTCAAAAATCAAACTGTACATTTCCCATTATTTATGCATTTCACTGAATAAAAATTATACTTCCAATTAAAAGAAAGTTCCTTCAAAACCATCTATTGAATGGTCCTAGAATAGAATTCAAACTTTTGGCTTTTAATGATATCCATTTGTGCAGTACCTAAAATGTTGAATTATTGGGATTATTGACAATTTTAACTTTAATGTATGATAATAGCTTTAATCCCCCAAATTATCTCTGTGTGAATAGCTTATAAATTTTATTTCAAATGAGTATTTATTATATATAGCCCAGTGTGCTTAACCATCAGGAATAAAGATAATTCAAATAAGAAGACTAATATACATGTAGAATTATGTATATTCGAATCATTTTTCTGAGATAAATAAAATTTTGTAATGTTGTAAATGTTCAGTCATTCGTTTTCACAGTTTTCTTCTCCATAACAATTAGCAGGAAAACACTTAAAATAATTCTGAAAATACATATAGCTGATTCACTTTGTCATACAGCAGAAACTAACACAACATTGTAAAGCATTTATACTACAATAAAGATGTGAGAAAAAAAGGGAAAAAAAAGATCACATACCACAGAAAAATAAATAAATAAAATAAGGGTTATACTCCATTTATATACTCCAATAAATAAATAAATAGCATGTTATTGATAATGTGAAAGAGACATAGCTTTAAAATGGAGAAGCTCCTCAGAACTGAATGATGAAATGGATGCAAAGGAGAACATCACTGGTGGCAGGTCTACGAGAGTACATAGCATCCATGAACACACCGAAGCTCTGTCTTGTGAACTAATCACAGAACCTCCAGAAAAACTGATAGCCTCTCTAGGTGAATCTAAATTCTGTGATTCCCTTTCTGCTAGACCAAAGGAAGCTGCCCAGTTTACTGATGGAACTTCCTGAGACTGAAAGAGGTAAATCCTTCACCATTTGCCTAGCAGACACTAAAACTTTGTTGAAAAAGGTATGGTAATTCTGCACAATAGGCATAAGTGAAGGCATCATATTTGGTAGTGTGGACATAATTGGACTCTTGCCCAATTTTGGTTTTGTCCAGAATAGATAGGTATTCTACTTTGTGCAACACCTACCCTGTGACCAAGTTATAGCTGAGAAATCATTAGGAGTTTGCAATAATGGATTGTGGATAAATTCTGCCACCTCTTATGATCACTAGAAAAAAAGTACATTTTACCACTGCCAGAGTACAAAAATCTACTAAGAAGCACAACATCAATAGAAATCACCTGTTCTGCCACTGTTATGGTAGTGATTAGTGATTTGATTGAGAAATAGAATTAAGTGCCTCTTAATAAAAATGGATGGGCAAAAACTGGAAGCAACCAAGATGTCCTTCAAGAAGTGACTAGGTAAACAAACTGTGGTACATTCATACGGTGGAATATTGTCCAGTGATAAAAAGGAATGAGCTATCAGAACATGAAAAGACATGGAGAAACCTTAAATGTCTATTGCTTAATAAAAGAAGCCATTCTAAAAAGGCTATTTGTTGTATAATTCCAATTATATGACATTCTGGAAAAGACTAAACTATAGAGACAGTAAAGAGATCAGTGACTACTTGGGGTTGAGCGGGGAGAGGTGAATAGGTGTAGCATAATTTTTAGGGCTGTGAAACTATTCTATAGGATGCCTTAATGGTGGATATATGACATTATGCACTTGTCAAAATTATAAAACTGTACAACACAAAGAGTAAATTGTAATGGAAACTGTAGACTTCAGTTAATAATAATATATTAATATTGACTCATCAATTGTGACAAATTATCACACAAATACAAGATGTTATTAATAGGGGAGGATATATGTGGGAACTTTCTGTACTATGTTCTCAATTTTCTGAAACCTAAAACTGCCCTAAGGAAAGGATACGCAAATGTAGAGAACAGACTGTGGACACAGAAGGGGGAAGGGGAGGGTGGGACAAATTGAGAGAGTAGCATTGACATATATACACTACCATGTGTAAAATAGATAGCTAGTGGGAAGTTGTTGCATAGCACAGGGAGCTCAGCTTGGTGCTCTGTGATGACCTAGAGGGGTGGGGTGGGGAGCGGGGAGGGAGGCTCAAGAGGGAAGGGATATATGTATACATATAGCTGATTCACTTTGCTGTACAGCAGAAACTAACACAACATTGTAAAGCAATTATACTCCAATAAAAATAAACATATAAAACTGCTCTAAACATAGTCAATTAATTAATAAAAACACGTCTCCGACATTCTCAAGGGATACATGACAATCAGTAGCCCTCAGCAGCCAAATGCAATATTTAAAGCACTGTTTGTTACTTAGGGCAAAAAGAAGACAGGGGATGTCCTATAGCCAGAGGCATGAATGGTGGGTTCACATGTAACTTATATATACATATTTAGATGTTGTCATGAAAATATATGGCACATGATGGTCTTATCATGAAGGGCTAGATTTCTGGGCTGTCTCAACATGAAGGGATTCTCCTTCAGAAAGCTTTCTGAGATCTGGAGATGGGGATGAAAAGATGAGGATGATGGGATTACAAAATCCTCTATCTTTCTTAACTCTCAATATCTTTTTCTTGTTTTTTGATTGATGTACAGGTAGTGGGGATGGACTGAAGAAGATCTCCTAAGGGTATTACTGCTACCTGCCTTTTCTGGGTGAAACAATGCAAAAGAGTGTGTGTGTGTGTGTGTGTGTGTGTGTGTGTGTGTGTTTGGGGTGTTCTAAGAGTAAAAATCATGTCAGAAAATTTGTAAGGGTATATGGCCACAGAGAACATGTTTTCTAAAAAGGGAAGTCCAAATCCTTATTGTATAGTTCAGTTCTTGGTGATCATTAATACTTTACCATACCTGTTTTCATGAATCAAATATTGTAAAATTTGCTATTATACAAAAATCATAAGTATGCATGAGGAAATTACAAACATTCAACCAGTCATCTGGTTGAATAAAAGGAAAGAAAAGATTAAAAGCAGCATCATCTCCTTCCTTTGTCTCAGGGATACCTGAAAATTTGGCCTTTAATTAGCAATTGGTTACATAATTGACTTAAGGGATATATAATAGAGTATGGACTAAGGTAAATAATGGTCTTGTGGAGGCTGCTATATTCTGTGAACTATGAACCCAAGCACACAGTACCTGGCTGTTGGTATTATTTGTTATATAGTACGTGATTAATGAAATGCAGCTGCAATTCCTCCAAAAAAGAAAGCTTGTCACGTGACCCGGAGGAAACAGTATAATTAGAAAGTTTTAAAAGCTAAAGGGAAGACAGAGCTGTTATCTGCCCTGAGCTGAGGTAGTCTATGCTCAATTTAGCCTCATTTCTTAGGAGTTATAAGAAGCTGCATCTGAGAATCAGGAGAACCGGGTTGATTTTAAGGGATCCTCCATGAGCCTGAGGGCAACCCTTTGACAAGGAGATGAAGGTGCTGGTTATTGGGAGTAAATGTACCCCAGGGTAAAGCAATCAAAAGGCATACAAGCAGAACTTAGATGCCACTGCATCAAATTCAGTGGCGCTACAGCCAGGGTACTAAAGGTTGACAGCTGCTACTCAATAGGCTCATAGGCAATTCATCACCAAGATCTATTGATTTTATTTCTTCAATACCCCTCTAATCTATCTACTTTTCTCTCCTGCTGCTACCTGAGTACTACAGGACATGAATTGAGTGGACTTCGGCAATATGTTCAGAATTAGTCCACTCATGCTTTTTGTCTTTCCTCAATCAAATTTGCAAACTTCAGCCTAAAACATATTTTCCAATTTAAAATATAGTCATATCATCTCATTGCTCTCATACCCGACCTCCTTTTCCTCCCTCTGTTGAAACATTTCAATGGCTTTCTATTGCCTGTAAGTAGGGACCATCCTCTACGGAAGCCTGCAATGACTTCGATCCAAACCTAACTACATCTCCAGCCCATTAATAATTACTACACCACTGCCTTTCTTTGACCCAGACCCACCATACTTCTTTTAGTCTTTCATATGAGCAGTGTGTGATAGTAATTGCTGGGCATGGGGACTTGCTTTTACTGAGCAGTTCTCTTTTACTGAGCAATTCTACCATCCTCACTTTACTTGTTTATTTCCTGCTTATTCTCAGATGGCCATAGGGCTGTCACTTCCTCAGTGAAGTCATTCCAGACCTGTGCTTCATTTAATTGAAGGTGAGTGTGTGTGTGTGTGTGTGTGTGTGTGTGTGTGAATATATGTGTGTATGCATATGTATGTATGTATGTGTGTGCGTTTTTGGTTGTTTTTTTTTTTTGCGGTACGCAGGCCTCTCACTGTTGTGGCCTCTCCCGTTGCAGAGCACAGGCTCCAGACACACAGGCTCAGTGGCCATGGCTCACAGGCCTAGCCGTTCCGCGGCATGTGGTATCTTCCCGGACCAGGGCACAAACCCGTGTCCCCTGCATCAGCAGGCGGACTCTCAACCACTGCGCCACCGGGGAAGCCCATGTGTGCGTTTTTCATTAATATTTTTCTTCACTCTGAACTTTAAGTTATGAGATACAGTATCAGTCAAGTTTGCATCTGTTAATGCTCACAACATAATCCACAATACCAAGTATAGTCCCTGGTTATACATCCTGTAAGTCGACATGTGTCAATAGAGATTTGACTTGAATAGATGAATAAACATCATTTATTTATGTATTGTATTTCTAGTATGTCTTTTCCCTGATCATTTTCACTCTGAGAGCAGCTTACTGGCAAATGATTCACAATGCTGATATGATTATTTACTGTCTCAATTTTAATTTTTTTTAAATTTTTTAATGTTCTTAATGTTTTTAATAAAAGTTATGTGCTTGTTTTCATAACTTTTTAAATTGTTTTTCACATAGTATGCCAATTACCTTTCTTTCTCATTCTATATCATTATCTTCTCTTTAATTCACAATTCAGAGATTTTGTTTTACTTTAGAGTACACAGTATTGCAGTCTACATTTATTTCTTATTCCTTTAGGAAATACTTTCACAAGCATATTTTCAACAATTTATTGAGTTCTATGTGTTTTTATTTCTTTATGTTATAGAATTTTTTCATAAAGTTATCAGTATTTTCCCTAGTTATTCATTAATGAACAATGATAGTTCAATCTAGGTTTGAGTGGATTTTTCTCACTGATGTGAATAGATTTGCCCTCCTCACTTTACCCTAGGATCCTTTTACTCTAGAGGTAACTATTCAGAGATTCAACTGAAATATGGAAAAAGGAGAAAGTTGAAGACATGAACATCCAAGGAGGAAAATTCCAAATCTTAGCATTTTTATCTCTGTGTGGATGAAAATACTGAAAAATTTCATGCCAAGTACAGTTTTCTTATCATGCTACCTTGTGTTATATCACGCGTTTGCTTTGATCTTTCTGAGGTGGTTTGGGGAAGCCCAGCCAGAAGTTACTTGTAAACAATCTTGCTGCTGATATCCCCAAGCCTCTGGACACAACTGTCCTATTCCCTTAGCTCTTGTTCGTAGTCTTTCTGCCTTTTTTCACCTGCTTTTGAAGAAAGTATCATTTTCTAAAAATGTTATTACCTCAGTGAAACTTTGGGTAATGCTTTAGTCAGCAAGGGATGCCATAACAAAACCCATAGACTAGGTGGCTTAAACAACAGAAATGAATATTCTCAGTTTTGGAGGGTAGAAGTCCAAGATCAAAGTGTCAGTAGGATTGGTTTCTCCCAAGGCTCCTCTCTTTGGCTTGCAGGTGGCCACCTTCTTGCTATGTCCTCACTTGGCCTTTCCTCTATGCACACACACTCCTGATGTCTCTTCTTATAAGGACATAAATCCCATTGGATTAGGGTCACAATTCATGACCTCATTTAACCTTAATTACCAAGTATAGTCACATTTGGGATTAGGGTTTCAACCTATAAATTTTGTGGGGGGAGGAACAATTCAGTCCATAACAGGTAACTGCCATATTTTTCAGTAGTACGGTGGCCTAACAATTCTCCCTAGTCTTTTTCCAGATAATTCAGCCACTGAAATAGAGAAGAGTTTTGTAGAATACTTTCCCAAGTCACCAAAAACCTTTGGCCTGGAATAGTTGTTTGTGACTCTGATACAACACATTGTATAACAATAGTAATCATACATAACTATTGTAAAACTGCATATACAATGGTTCTTTTTAAATTGCACTAAAAAAAACCATGTGGAATCGTCAACATTTTTATGACTTACCATCATCACTGTCTCTTATCCTCGTAAAATAGGTGGTATTTGTTAATATCTCTATTTGTTTTATCTTTGACTTATTTTCAGGAAGACATGTTCTAACTTGACTTTATTAACTTGTTTTTATCACTTATTATATGAACAATTGCAATCTTAAATTCCTTAAAATTCATGAAATTTGGATCTACCTACCATTAGATTCTAGCTTTAATTCTTTGCATTTGAAATTTCTTTATCATTGTTTTTTTTCTTTATTTATTTGGGATGAGAATGTAAAACTGATAGTTAGTGGGAAGTAGTGCATAGCACAGGGAGATCAGCTCGGTGCTTTGTGACCACCTAGAGGGGTGGGATAGGGAGGGTGGGAAGGAGGGAGACGCAAGAGGGAGGAGATATGGGGATATATGTATATGTATAGATGATTCACTTTGTTATAAAGCAGAAACTAACACACCATTGTAGAGCAATTATACTTCAATAAAGATGTTTAAAAAAAAAAAGAAAATGCTGGAAAGATAAATGACTATTCTCAAACTCATCCTGCATTATCTAGTCCACTTTTATTTCATTTTCTCTTGTTTTTTTCAGATCAGATTTCAAACTTTTTGTAAGAAAACTCCCTATCTTTTTTGACATTCCCCAATAGTACTTAGCAAAATTTTGTAGAATGATAACAAATTAGTAGAAATGTTTATACAGAATTAGAGCCCTTGATTATTTTAAATTTAATATTCTAACCATTCAAATTACAGCATAGTTCAGTTGGATGACAAAATTGAAGCTCTCTTACATAATGTTTCAAAGAAATGTTTTATTAGTTGGTTTGATAGAAAAAAGACACAAACATGGATCTCTAGTGTTTATGAAGCAATTTCAAACTTTCTCATTCTCTTAATTCTAAGGTGTAGCTTGAACAAGGATTTTTTTTTTTTATTTCCAATTTTACAGAAGATGTAACTGAGGCTCTTGGGGAGGTAAACAGACTTTCCAATATTTTATGGGAAACAAAGGGTAAAGCTTGGACTCAAACACAGGTTTTTCTTACTCTAAATATCCTGCCCTTGTCACCAGAATTTGAAACCCCAACATTTCACACAGAAGAGAAACAAAGGTCTCTTTAAAACTACAGAAAAAGGAGGAAAGAGTATTTCTGGTTGATTCATTAAATCATACTGGATATACAAATCTATAAGGAGTACTGTTTGACTTAGAAAGTCATCATTTCACTGGATTTTAGGGAAAAGAAGTACTTTGATGGGGAATACAGGAACATGACTGTACAAACATCAGAAACATGAGATTTAGAAAAGCAGTATAAGAAGAAACACATCCAACATTGGTGTAAACTATAAGAAAATAAGACTCTTTGGGGGGAATACAGATGTCTGATCCCTGTCTCCTCTTATTTCAATGATGAATTTATTTAAACTTAAACCTATTAAGTTCCTACTATGTCAGGTACTATTGTAGTTGTTGGTGCTACAGTACTGAATAGAAAAAAAAATCTCTGTTGTAAGCAAGTTCACATTTTACTGGGGTTGGTAGAAACAATGGTTTTGATAGGTTAGGTAATGATAAGAAGTAAAGAAAATAAAATGAGGCAGGGAAAGGACAAATGGAGGGGGCACACCCATGGAAGTTCTTTTGCAAATTGATAACTACTTTAATCCAATAATTGTACTCTGCTAAATAGATTTCTTATTCTACCAGCTTACATGAAAGTCTCAAAAGCAGTCCTTACTTTGGCATGAAACATTGAAGCGACTTCTTAAAATGGAAACGGGGTAATTTAGAAACTCTATACTTAGTTTATCAAATTTTTTAGCCAGTCACTTAGCATAGGTCAATTAGAATAATATAGAAAACCAGTAATTTTTGACTAGGAGGATGGAGAAAAAAAAAGAGAGAAAAGAAAATGAATCATTTAATATTAGCTGATAGTTCAGTGCAAATGTAATTCAAGAATAAGGGATACTGCCTTCATCTTAGAAAAGTGTTTCTGATCCTGCAGAAGTGAGTCAATACTCACATCCAACCTGCATGACCACGTTGCTCTGTTATGTTATCTTCAAATGCTCTTTTACTCTCTTTAATTATGGTACAGATTATATGAATCTACATCCCTGTTGACGTTTGTATCTAAGCCTATGTTGTCACTGTAAGCAGGACTCTACAATTTAGAAGGAAAAAATTTGCAGCAATATGTTAGTTAGGCCACTGCATTTTTCATTATCAATTAATTGTCCCCCTAAAATTATGCATAACACATAATGATGTGTATAACACGGGAAAAGTAAATTCTCTCCAGGGATTGTTGTAAATCAGAATTATTTATATTTTGCCCAGAAATATATAATTTGAGGAAAATGTTTAAAGTTCTGAAGGAAATGGTGCAGAAAATATTTTATGAATCTGGTCCTTACTGTGTAATCTAACTTATGGGGAAAAATTAAGGCATTAAATAGATTCAAGATATTTGTTTGTCATTTTTATTGGAAGCAAAGCAATTAAGACAATTTTAATGAAAGACTTAATTATACACACCTAATTATGAGTATTGCAAATAAATAAAAGTACCAAAATCGAGTTCTTATAAGGCTAATAACGAACCTTTTAAACCATGATCAAAGATTTTTTAGATTCTTTTAGGAGATTCAGAAAAAAAACTTTTAAAAGGGATAGCTCTAATCTGTAATTTGGCAAAGAAGAAAAAGAGAACAATTTACTCCTACATAGAGCTTCAGTGAAAAAAATTAACTCAATAGAATGTAAACATAAATATATTTTAACAAAGAAGTGAATTTTTTAAGAAGAAAGGAAACTGGCAAATTAATTTGCCTGCTTTAAAAATGGCAGGTCATCTGACATTTTCTGGAAAGTTTGCAATCAATTTTATATCTTTCCACATCATGACATGCAAGAATATAAGGTTCAGGCAAAGTAGTTTTTATATTACAAATATGCTTAAAAGTCAAAGAACTTGCTAGAAATTAGAGAGTATATATATATATATATACACACACACACACACGCACACACATATATATGTATATATAATTAAACCTAATAAAACTGATTTTTGTGAGCAGTGTTAAAGAATACACTAAATAAATTTGAAATTTAAAGTCTGATACACAGAATAGCATTACTCTGATAGCCTATAATGTAATTGAAGAAAAATATCACAAATTAAGACATACAAATATCAGAAAGATTGTCTTTTTTCTTTTCTAGAAATACTATGTAAACATTGAAACAAAGAGCAATTATAATGTTGACTATGAACCTAAGGAAAAAGTAAATGCCTATATCTGTATTGAGTAAGTTTCTTATTTTCATTTCAATGAAAATAAATCACTTTGGCGGGTAGCAACACAGCTTAAATAAACATTGAATGTAATTTGGATGAAATAGATTTTAGGAATTTAGAGGTTTCACATCCTCTCAGTTTTGCAAGTGGAAGAATCAGAGTACAATATATCTGGCTCTAGTCTTAAGAGAATTTGTTAGTGCCACACCAGAAATAAATGTATATTGTTTCATGTGAATGTTTCCAATATCTTTGAGTTTTATAGGTAGAAATATATTGTTAGGATTTGGATTGGGAAAATTATTGTAATGGGATTTAAATCTTTAAGATATGTGTTTCTATATAATCTTATTTTAGGGGAAAACACACTAAGAACTTTACATTTACAGTTTTATATATAATTTAAACTCTATTTCTGAATATATATAAAGGAAAGAAGAATAAAAACAAATAAAAACATCCAGAAACAGACTGGAAGCAAAAGCATGAGCCGAAGATGTGGGGTTATGCAATGTGTCAAGTTTAGGAAAATAATCAGTGATAGAAAAGTAAATAACTGTGGTGCTTGCAATATATCATTTAGAGAATTAACTGTGGGTCTTTAGAGAAAAATAAGTTCACATATGATAAACGAGGTAGAAAATGTAGTAACTAAAAGAAAATAGGTATGCAGTAAAAACTTTTATAGAGATTGACACTTAAGGATGTAGACTGGGGAGAAACCATCTATTAATATACAGGGCAAGTCAAAGTGTGGAAAATATAAAAGTATCAAACTTGCTTTCAAGGATATGTATGTATAGGTATATCTATCTATCATCATTTATTTACTCCTCACTCTGTCTTAACTTGTAGCTATCTCCTTTATAGAGGGGAAAAAGGAAAGATCACCCACTCTCAGATTCAGATTCCTTCACTCTCAGAATACAGGGAATATTCAAGTTATTTAATTTTGTACTATGAAAACAATATGTGTATTTCCCATTTATAAGTTATATTTAATAGTGAATATTTAATATATTTTCAAATCCCATACCCTCCTCTTGTGAATCTCTATTTTTGCAATTAACCTTGTTGTTCAGTGACTTTTTGGATGAGTAAACATAGATTTTTCTTATAAATAAAATTAACACCTTTGAAAAGTGATAGCCTTATTTATTCTGTGCTATGTATTCTTCATTTGAAGTGATTAAAGAGCAGAAACACATGTAAAGTTGGAAAGTGAACAGATAAACAGGATAAGTTGCATTGTTTCATTTCCTTGTTTGAACAAGGGAAATCGCATGTTCATAGCAGCACTATTTACAGTAGTCAAGACACAGAAACAACCCAAGTGCCTATCAACAGATGATGTGGTATATATTTACAATGGAATATTACTCAGCCACAAAAAAAGAATGAAATATTGTCATTTGCAACAACATAGATGGACCTGGAGAATGTTATGCTTAGTGAAATAAGTCAGAAAAAGAAAAACAGTATATGATATCACTTATAGGTAGAATCTAAAAAATAATGCAAATGAATCTATATATAAAACAGAAACAGACTCACAGACATAGATGACAAACTTATGGTTACCAAAGCAGAGAGGGAGTGGGGAGGGATAAATTATGAGTATGAGATTAACAGATACAAACTACTATACATAATACAGATAAGCAACAAGGATTTGCTATATAACACAGGGAATTATATTCAATATCTTGAATAACCTATAATAGAATATAATCCACACAAAAATAAAAAATAGCTGAATCACTATGCTGTACATCTGAAACTGAGGCAATAGTTGATTTATAAATTTTTTATTTATAAAAAATAAATTATAAATATATAATTTAAATATATAAATTATATAAATTTATATTTATAAAATTTTTTATAAAATTTATAAAATCAACTATACTTCAATTAAAAAAAGAAAACAATAAGGAGATTCCAAAGCAAATATTCCCTTCGAAAAATGTGTGGAAGGGATGGAATTCTCTATTTTTCTCATGATGATGGCATATGAGTTAGGACATGAGGGACTTTTATTTTCTGGCTATGGTATGTATAAACTTCTGGAATTATTAGCACAAATTTGAAGATTCACCACTATTTTCTCTAGTTCACCACTCAATTTCCTGAATCAGTCTCAAAAGACTATTTATGGAAGAGAATATTTCTAAATTATGGTATCCAGGTATTCCTAATCTTCCCCACACTTAAGACAGCTTTATAAAGAGATCATATTCTGAGTCAGGTTGCTTGAGGATAGCTTAAACTCAGTCACAAAGAGAAAATGGGAATTCGAGAAATGCATTTTTCAGGGTTCAAAGGAAAATGAAATAATCTCCATGCTTATGGTCCTTTATATATCCTAAAGCTGTACACTTGATATACTTGTATACTCAAGATATCATATTTTGTTTATTTTGCTAATAATCATGGATATATGTTATATTGTTTTTACTATGTAAATGGATTTGAAAATATAGTGTTAATTTAAATAAATCACTGTACAGAAATAATAAACAGAAAAAAGTTCACCTTTTAACTCAGGAGAGTGACAAGTAGTGGTAGAGAAATCAACAAAGCAGAAAGCAGGTAGTTTCAATGTATTGCAGTTGATTCCACTTACTTCCACAAAGAGATTCAGCAGACATAATGGCTCCCTCTGAGTCTTGCTCTATTTCACTCTGTGACTTTGACCTTGACTAGCTTACTTGGATTTTCTTGTTTCATAGTTTTCTCAATAAATTAAAAAGAAAGGAATAAATGGAAAAAGGATTACTAAGTCTTATCACTATATAACATTATGGAGGGCATTAAGAAATACAGTTAAAACTCATCATGCCTCCTACAAAAAACTCCTTGTAAAGACTTAGTATATTATTTTTTATCTGTGGCATTTTTCTCTTGTTGTTTTAGGACTCTTTTGAATGTAGATCTCCATGATTGGCAATTTGTGTGGTACATAGGTGATTTCTGGAACCACTATACTTTCCATTTGTAAGTCAATATAAGTAAATGTGACCTTCAGGGATGAAAACAGACAGCCTTAAAGTTAATTTGCTGTGTCACCTAACCTCTCTCCCCTTCAGGTAGAAAAAGGTATTGAGTCTTCTATTTTAGCAAATTTAAATGTGTCACAGATAAAGGGCATTTTACATGACATATTAAATTCATTTCCAGTTGAACTTTAATACTGGTAAATTGTGTTTAATACTGTATGTTTAAAACACAAAGAGCCTTCTGATAAAGAATAGCTTGAAGATGTAAAATTAAGATGCTTATATACACACACAAACTTAAATAAATATGTATCATTACTAACATGGTCTTTGGAATAAAAATCTTATCACGTTAATCAATAATGAGGCACAACATTTAACCCTTAACTATTTAAAAGTGTCTGAAAAATGAAACAGTAGTGTTACCTTTGACAGAATTATATGCAAGGGAAAAGACAATGCTGGGTAGATGTTATTTATTTTTGCTGACCCAGTTAGTATTTTTCTTTCCATTTTAGGGTTTGCCATTCAAATTGCTACAGAATATGAACTTCATTAGATGTGTCAGCATTAGCAAAAAAGGATAAAAAGACTGGAAAGATTAGTTAGGCTTCATGGAAGATGTGGTGATAATGCAATAAGCAGGTGATGGAATACTATCAGAAATGCACCTTATGCTAATATGTGGAGGTAATAGTAGAAATAAAAATTAAAATCTAAAGTGATTATTGCTTAAATAATTACACAGGTTAGTACTTTTAATACAGAATCCCTAACTTGAATAATGTAATACAGAAAAATAATATGCATTATAATTACTTTAAAAGTATATTTTAGAGAAAAATATTTTAAAGGTATAATAATGAAGATGATTGTATATTGAGCACAGTTGCACTGTCATTTAGATACATTGTCTCCTATCATTAGCATAAATAAATGGGTAAGTTTTCACTCTTTTTCTTTCACACATGAGGAAACTGAGGCTCAAAGAAATATGTTACTTTCCCAAGATCATACAGCAAGTTAAAAATTAAGCCAGGATTTAAATTCAAATCTGCTTGTTCTAGACAGTCTATTTCCACTAACCATACTGCCCATAAACATATTTTCAATTTATATGAACACTTCTCATTAAATTGGAAATACATATGGATAGTTATGGGCTTCAGTGGTTATCTTAAAAATAAAGCCAGGCTTCCTTAAATAACTGCCTGACTGTGTTACTAGACATGCTGTTTTCTGATTTTTGTCATCTTCAGACATGCCTACCTTGTAGGCACAGACAGTCCAACTTCATGAAAAGGTAGAAGTTATTATTTATATGTGTTATAACAGGGAGAATTGCCCATCTCCTTATACAGCAATTACTCTTCAAGATATTTCCCAACCATGTTCCTAGAATCCCCAACTCCAAACGATTCATTTCTTCCTGAGTTCATTTTTCTCTCCTTGTGGTCCACTTTTAAGCAAAGAAATATATATATATATATATGTGTGTGTGTGTGTGTGTGTGTGTGTGTGTGTGTATATATACACACACACATATATATATATATGAGAGAGAGAATCAAAGAATTGCTCAGAGAATGACTCAGAGATTAATATTTTCATATAATAACTCAGAGAATTACTCTGACATAAAACAGTGTGCAGTTGTAGTTTAGTCATATATGAAGGTCAATTGTGTAGATTTTCTCATTGAAAAAACAGCAAAAGGTTTAAAAGGCTTATGCACAGATATTCTGTGGAAATAGGTCCTGCTTTGTTTCATTTTGTTTTATTTTTTCTCTGAATGAACTGACTGGTTGGAAGTCATCAAGGAGGACAGTTTGCCCTTGGACAGACTGAGTTAGGGAAGGCAATTCCAGGTGTTTTTCCTAAGAAAGCTTTAATTCAAGCTATGAAGTAAGCATGACATGCTCTTGGCTAGTAATAATGGCTGCTGTGGCCATTTATGGTCCCTTCCACTTATTTAATCTGGGTCTGCACCAAGATCCTTGTTATGATTTGTCAATGTATGCATTTTTGAGTAGTAGCTAAAAGTAGCATTTTTGAGTAGTACAACTTCCTCTCCCCCACCACCCCAAGTAGTCCAATAGATTTTTTTTTTTTTTTTGAGAAGACAAGATTCCTTGAATTAGGGTGCTGAGATTAATCACCCAATTCAAACCATACTTAAGGTAGCTCTATGGAGAAATTGCAGGCCACATTGCTAGTGGACATTTTATTGGCCATAACTGGTTTTGCCTGTACCCAATACTATTCTAACCCAAAAGGGAGCCCTGCAAAATAGCTCTCTTTTTAATATTTTTCCTGTATATAGCCTCTTTTTTAAAATGAAATTTCCATCTGACTTTACTTCCAAACAAATCCTTTGATTTTTTTTTAAAGACGTTTTTTAGAGCAGTTTTAAGTTCATAGCAAAGTGAAAAGAGGTACAGAAATTTCCCAAGATCCCCCTGCTCTCACAAATGTACAGCCTCCCTCATTACCAATGCCCCCCACCAAAGTGGTACATTTGTTACAATTGATGAACCTCCATCATAATTACCAAATGTCTATAGTTTACATTATAGTTCACTCTTGGTTTTCAAGCTTGGTGTACATTCTATCAGTTTGGACAAATGTATGATGACATGTATCCATTATTTTAGTATTATGCAAAATATTTTCACTGCATAAAAATCCTCTGTTCTCTATCTATTCATCCCTCCTTACCTCCTTAAACCCTTGGCCATGACTAGTTTTTTTACTATCTTCATACCTTTGTCTTTTACAGAATGCCATATAGTTGGAATCACACAGTGTATACTATTTTCCAATTGGTTTATTTCACTTAGTAATGTGCAGTTAAGGTTCTTCTATGTCTCGTCATGGTTTAATGGCTTATTTATTTTAAGCACTGAATAATATTCTATTGTCTGGATGTACCAGAGTTTGTTTATCCATTCACCTACTGAAGGACATTTTGATTGGTTCCAAGTCTGGGCAATTGTGATTAAACCTGCTATAAACATCCATGAACAGGTTTTTGTGTGGACATAAGTTTTCAGATCTTTTGAGTAAATACCAGAAAGCATAATTGCTGGAGCATATGGTAAGAGTATGTTCAATTTTATAAGAAACTGCCAAACATTCTTCCAGTGTGGCTGTGCCATTTTGCATTCCCACCAGCAATGAGTGAGAGTTCTCATCTCACCACATCTTTATCAGAATTTGGTGTTTTCAGTTTTCCTGATTTTGATCATTATAAATAGTGGTATCTCATTGTTATTTTTTTTATTTTTTATTTATTTTGTTTTTTTTTTTGCAGTACACGAGCCTCTCAGGGCTGTGGCCTCTCCCGTTGCAGAGCACAGGCTCCGGACGCACAGGCTCAGCGGCCATGGCTCACGGGCCCAGCCGCTCTGTGGCATGTGGGATCTTCCCAGACCGGGGCACGAACCCATGTTCCCTGCATCAGCAGGCGGACTCTCAACCACTGTGCCACCAGGGAAGCCCCTCATTGTTATTTAATTTGCATTTTTCTGAAGACATATGATGTGAAGCATCTTTTCACATGCTTACTTGCCATCTGTATGTGTCTTTGGTGAGGTATCTGTTAAGGACTTTGGATCATTTTTTAAATTGGGTTTTGTTTTCTTATTGTTGAGTTTTAAGATTTCTTTGTTCTTTTGTATTTTGGATAGCAGTCTTTTATCAGAAGTGTCTTTTGCAAATATTTTCTCCCAGTCTATGGCTTGTCTTCTCATTCTCTTGACAGTATCTTTCACAGAGCAGGAATTTTTAATTTTAATGAATTTCAGCTTCCAATTATGGATCTTTCATGTATCATGCCTTTGGTGTTGTATCTAAAAAGCCAAGACTATATCCCAGGTCATCTAGGTTTTCTCCTATGTTACCGTTTAAGTATTTTATGGTTTTTCATCTTACATTTAGGTCTGTGATCTATTTTGACTTCATTTTTGTGAAGGGTGTAAGGTCTGTGTCTAGATTCATTTTCATATTGGCAAATTCTTTTGCCAGTACCACACTGCCTTGATTACTAGAGCTATATAGTAAGTCTTGAATTTGGGAGGGTGTCAGTATTCCAATTTTGTTCTTCTCCTTTGCATTATTTTGACTATTCTGGGTTTTTTCCTCTCCACATAAATTTTTGAATCAGTTTGAGAATATTCACAAACTTCTTGTTTTTTTATACCCAAACCTTATAAAATGTATATATCCCTTAATACATTTTTCAGTTGGTTTTTATATGTTTATACAAAACTATGTGCTAGCAGAGTCTTGAGTTACATTCCATATAGAATTAATAGAACAACAAAATAACATGTAATTTTTAAATTACCAGGTACCACCAAAAGAGATATGTTACTAGGTCTAAGAGAGACCATATGTCATGTTCATACATACAAAGCAATGTTTGTTAATGGCCACACTAATTGGTGATCAGGAAATTATTATTTAAATATGCTACTTCCTAATATCATGAAGTCTTCCTACCATTAGAGATCATTATCTTTATGTTCCTAGATCTGTTTTCTGCTACCCAATTAGCTGGTATCTATGGAGCAGAACCATAATCCAAAATTAGAATTTTGTAACACTTGTTATAAGTTGAAGGAACAAAGCACTTTTGGGAGACTGGGGCAAAACTGGGTGGTACCTGCACAACAGTTGATGTGCCAAGGGACATTTGGCAAATCCTGTTTCAGCAGGCCCAATAGGCCTTTTTTGCCATTTACCATTTGGCAATGTTTTATTTACCTCTGAACATATGGAATCTGAGAACTCTTACGAGGAAAACATGATGCTAGGCTATTCAATTCTCATGAGATAATATATAAAAGTTATAAAAAGAGAAAGAGAACAGAATTTTTTATGTATTTTAACTACGTCATGAAAAATTTTATAAGCTTGCTATTTTGTAATAATTCAATTAGACAATAGAGGAAGCCTACAACTTTGTATATGAATAAGAAAGAAAACACTATCATTGTGTTATTTTCATCAATTCTTAAATATAAATAAGGGATGAAAGTCATCCCAAACATTAAAGAAGTACTGAACAGTTGCTATTCATGGAGCTTGACCATAGATGAACATATTTTATTTATCCCCTTTTTAAGTGGACATGGAAGGAAGAGGAAGGTCTGCAGCATTTCTCAGACCCATGAAGCAGTTCAGGAGAGGAAGCTTCCCAGCAAAGAGTGAATTAATATTTATTATTATCATGAGTAGAAAATAAAAGGACATTGGGGAAAAACCCTTCTAAATGATGTCTATCACTTAAGACTTCTGATTATTTTTAATGCACTGTCTTATAAAAAAGAATCTACCAATTATTTTGTGAATTAGAGAATAGAATTCTCCTCTGATATTTGGTCAAAAATTCCCTAAAAATTTGGTAAGTGCACTCAATGTTTCCCTTAAATAGTTCTAGACAATCTGGAGGTCTCAGGAAATGTGGAAAAGAATCAACACATCAATTAATTTATTCTTAAAACATCTATTGAATACGTTCAATATAAATGGTTCAATGGGCATAAAACTGCTGTAAAAATTGAAACCCTGACTTTCATGGAGCTTATATTCCAGTCAAGTATTTTCTGCCACATTTTCTCTCATCTGATATTTTGCTATTTATTTGTAATATCTTCTGCTCTTTTTTTTCTTTAGGAAAGAAACACTACAGTGTTTTGCACCAAGGCAAGGAGACAGGAAGTTAGCCAGGCAAGCAAGAAATCAAGAAGACTGTCATGTGAGTTAATTTGTATGGAAAAAAAAAGAGCTACATAAATTATTACACAATATCATATATATGATTTTTAATGGAAGTATCTGGGTGCCAAACAAGTATTTTAAGGAAAGATAAAGCAACAGAAAATTGGAAAACAAACAAATAATAGAAAATGGAAGAAGAGTGTTAATGTTTCAGTATATGATTGCATTTCTGCTAAAAGCCCCCAGAATTCTGTAGCTTATTATTTGAGTTCATATTATTTTAGAATATTTTGTTCAGAAGATTTCATTCAGAATTTCAAAGAAAAGTCAAATCTAATAAACTCTGTTTCCCTTGCAAGTACTTCTGATGAATTCTTCCTGATGATTTCCCAGTATGCCTATATATAGAAAGTTAAAGACTATTTTTTGAGAGAAGCCAAAAAGCAGATTGTAATTGCATAAAAAATTCCCAAAATGAAAGCCCAGAATTAAATTAAAGGTAAACTCATCCTGGTTCAAGAAATCACATGCATTTCTGGACTATAGGAAAACTCATGCTTGGATTAGAAATATATATGGTAATAAGCTGCAGCATTGTTCTAGAAATTTTGCTTCAATAATCATTGTTTAATGATGCTAAAATGTTTACCACTGTGATACTAAAATGTTTACTACTGGATCCTCCTAGATCTCCATTAATTTTATGTGCTATTATCTATTTTACTTAAGTAATTCTATAATGCAAGGTTGTTCAAAGTTTAACATGTGGATAGAAATAAATTATATTCTAAATTTCAACAAAAACTTCTATCAACAGTGTTGTTGAATTAGTTAATACTAGACAGAGTAAACTGGAAGCTAAGATACTGTTTTCCTTGTAATTCCTAATTGTGAATTTGTTGCACATACCAAAAATTAGAGACCTTTCAAAGCCTGAATCTGTATTTGTCTCATTAGACAGATTAATTTAGTTTCTATTTAGGGAAGTTTTTCAACAGGTTTAATATGACACTGCAGATTGTGTTGAAAAGGTGAAAGGTGTTGAAAAGTATCCACCAACTCTATTCTATTAGTTTTCAACAACTTATGTCAGTGACCCAAGAGATTTATTAAGATTCTATTTCAGAATGGGAGAAAGGTGGATAAAAGAAAAGAAAGGAGTTTTTTTTTTTTTTTTTAAATTCACACTTTTGCCCCCAAAGCAATTCTTGCAATGTACCATGTGAGGAAGAATTATGTGATAAATTTGGGTTTTCACATCTAGGTAGAGTGTTTAAATTATACATGTAAAGCTAGCAGGCTGAGAACTTCTTCCAGATTCTGAAATTTTGTTCTTATATACAACTTTCTAAATACAATGAACCAAAAAGTGAAGACTTGATATTGAATACCTGAAATCTTTTATTTTTGTGAGGAACTGGTGTCATTGAAATAGAGAAAGGTGAAGTAGCTAATTAACCTTCAAAAGGCTTTTCAATCCATGCCTCGTGGAAAATGTTTACAGTATTCTAATTTATGTTTCCTTAGTCTTTGAAAAATGATGTAGAAAGTTCAACTGTGATATTGAGTTTGAGTTTGTCTGACTTTGATACCAAGTTTGTGTTTTTCTTTGTGACATTCCATCCTAAGCTGGATGATAGCTTTTTATCAGCAGTTCTTCTCAACTCACATCACTTCCTTATTTCTATTAGAAAATCTAACTCAGCTAAATAGAATGAATGCACTTCTGCTGTGCTTGCTTATTCCTTTTTTCTATGTTTAAAAAAAGTAGACAAGTGTTGTTTTGCTTTATTTTGTTTTGACGATCTTCCTGTAATTGTTGCAGTGCAAAGCTGCTATAAATAATTGATGCTGTATAAGGCTATATGGGTTTCTTATGATCTGTAGAGCTTTCTTTGTTTCTCTGTTATTTGATGTCATGCCACAGAGTTTTTTTTTTTTTTTTTAAGTTAAAAATTAGTGCTAGTAGGAGGATTGAAGATCTCTTTAACTGCCATCTTTTTTTTTTTTTTTTTTTTTTACCCTAAAGCTTTGAGATGTGAATGACTTGCACAAGAGCACCAAGACAGAAACTGGAGCTCCAGACAGAGACTAGAGCTTGACCTCAGTATTCCAAGTACAATGTTCTCTTCACCTTTGCTTAATCATAACACTGAATATTAATAAGGTGGCAAGAACATCCCAATCCCTTAAAATATTCCCTTTAACTAAATAGTTGCCCTCAACATGGAAATATACATGGATGCCTAAAATATGCTGGGATATTTTCCTTCATAAGCATATAAAATATTCCCCGTTAACACAACAATAAATTGCATTTTTTACTTCTTTCACTGTTTTAAAACTTCTTTTGTTGTGATTATTGCTTTTACTGTTCTATAACATGGACTACTTCACTTGACTGACTCCTTTGTTGCAGTTGTATTAACTGCATTTATTTTTAACGTTTGTTTTAATCTGAGGAGGAAAAATATTATTGTCCTGTTCTGAATTAGTTAATCAGAGTGCTTGCAAATAAAGAGTTCTTTGAAGAGACTTTATTTCTACAGATTCCTCTTAGCTTTAATGTCAAATACAGTGAATGAAGATTTTTCTTTTCAGTAAAGCACATTTTCTTTGTGTGTTTCAAAAGCCACTTTAGCTCACCTTTAAGGAAAAAAAAATGTCTTTATGTTCCAATAGAATTCTCTTGTCTTCATTTATTCATCATTAGGCCAAGTGCTGGAAGGAAATCCTTTGTGATTTATTCATTTTGAAATCATCTTTTATTAATTAAGGTGGAAGTACATTTACAACAATCAGTGGTAAATGATGTGAAAACATATTTAGCCCACTCTTCTTGATTGTAATATATTTGTTGAAGACTTTTCATGGTTTTCAAATTGACATTTAGAAACTTTGCTTGGTTTAAGTGATAAATGTTTTGCTTGATATAACAATACAGAAGCTAACCTTGTGTCTTCCCCTTCCCAATATTCAAAACAGGTTTTCTAAGTGCTGCTTACTTATTCCTCGAATATGACAAAGAAGAGAACATGCATTTCTCTGGAAATTTAACATTAGGAAAGTTTAAGTTCCAACTTACATAATTAGCATCCCAATTAAATAGCCTTTCTAAATACCCAGTGTATCTTTGTGTTATTTTATTTACGTGAGTCTGATCTCATCTCTTTTATTTTTATTTTGTTACACCCTAATTCATACCTGATGGCATTCAGATAAAGATAGCAGGTAAGCTACTTGATGTAAGTCCTTTACCATCGTAACATATGTCTCCTCAATGAAAGGAGAACAGAATATTGAGCCATGAGCAGTAATATCCAGTGATGCAGCAAGACCCATGCTTGAAACATCAGAAGTAGTCTGCTTGGTTGTTTGACTTTTATCAAATAAACAACTAACCTATTACTTAACTATAACTATAACTGCCTAAACTATCAGTTTAGCAGCTGAGTTTTAAAAGTATATTTATCTATATTGTAAGATCATTATCTTCAAACATCCATTTAGAGTAACTGGCAGGTTACTGTTGATGTTGAAAAAATTGCCTCTCATGTCTGTACTGTCTTAGGCTACTTGTTGTTACCAATCATACTTAGATTTCTTCATCTTATCCAAAGGTTACACATACTGTGAAACTGATCAATACAGTTCCTATCAGCAACAACTGGAATTATATGGAGTTACAATCCTGTGACTTTTTGAAAGTGCTAAATTATATTTGGTAAAGAAAAGATCATAAGTCTACTCTGAAAAATTGATTTGATCTCAATTTGTCTAAAGCAGCTAGTTACCTCAGTGGAGACAATATCTGAAACCTGGGATGTAAAACCAAAACAGAAGGTCTCAATCTAAAGTTGTCTCTTGTTTTTTATCATGAAAATGAGACATGACAGGGTTAAAGGAATGATTGTATCACACTGCTTTTGAGATTGGCATTTAATTAAATTTATCCTTGTTCTCTAGAATCCAAACAGTTCATTAAAATATGCATTTCAAAAAACCAATGGCTGAACCCATATGTTGTAAAATTGTAGTTGTTTCTATTAATTCATTCCATTTGCTAAGGCTCTGCTAAAATTATTTAATCATTCACATCAACTCATTTCTTTTTCCTCTCTTAATGTTATTGAAACTATTCAAGAATTTAAAAAGAAGATGAGGTTTTATAAAATATATATTTTCTTTAGAAAACATTTAATGTATAGAAATTACATCATTTTTCCTCCAAATCAAATAAATATCTATCATTGATATTAATGAGTCATTGGAGCCTTTGTGACCCAAAACCTCTGCTTTTGCATCTTACAGAAAGCCCAAAGATAATATGTACCTATCTTCTTGGCTCTGCTATATTTTACCCAATTGAATTCAGGGTAATTTCCCAATAGTCTGCATAGCAACCTGGGACAAGCTGCTGAGTTTTAATACAAGTGATTTTTTTTTCTTATAACACCATTTTGTTTCATGGAGAGATAAGTACAGAGCTTTTCTGACAAAAAATAAAAAATAAATTGCTCACTATCTGAGTTCAGGAAATCATTTTGCAGCTTCCTTCTTTTCTCTCTCTCTCTTTTTTTTTTAAGAAACTCAGATTCTATACTCTGACACTTTTATATCAAAATGTTTCTTAGTCTAGGTGATGAGAAATAAAAATGCCTTGGCAATTAAGGAAATTATTTTGTTAAGGTTATTGCAATAGAGAGTTTCATTAACAAGAAATATTTTAAAGAGAAGGAAAGGAGCCTGAGATGTTACATAGATAAGTAAAATGAAGAGGTATAGGCAGGTAATTTATGAGAATCATGAAGAATGGTGAAGACAGGGTGCAGGTGGTGTGCTTAGAATATGCAGGGAGTCCTTTGCAATTTGAATTTTCTCAGAACACAAAAGTCTGGGATATTGCTCAGCTATCCCAGAAGTCAAGGTATCTACAGGGCCATACTATCTCTGAAGGCTTTTAGTGAAGGATCTTTACTTGTCTCTTTCTAGCTTCTGATGGCTCTCCACTACCTGTGGTATTTCTTAGCTTGTAGACAAGTCATCCCAATCTCCACCTCCTTATTCACATTGCCCTCCTGTATGTTCCTCTGTGTGTCCTCTCCTCTTTTCTAAGTTTATAGGTAATTGTATTCAGGGCCCACCCCAATCCAGTATGACTGCCTCTTAACTAATTATCTTCAAAGATCCTATTTCAAAATAAGTTCACATTCTAAGGTTCCAGGTGGACACAAACTTTTGGGGTCCACTATTCAATGTACTGCAGAGAAGATTATGGTTTATCAAGAAATAGCCTTTGGTTATCTATTCAAAGTGACCATAAAATTTAAAAAATAATCATAGAATTAATATGATTATAAAGAACTTTAGCTCTTTCAAAAGTGAGAATAACTGAGGACATGATAAATCAACATAAAGCACAATTATTCTGCTAAGACACAGAATCTTTTCTCCCACTTCATTGTTCAAGATGTGGAGGCAAGCTATACTTGCTAAATAGCACTCTTTCTTGGTTCAAACATCTTTCCTTTCAGTTTTCATTTAAAATATTTAGTTTAACAGCTCTAATATCCTTTTAAATAATGCATTTGCATGACTTTGTTTATAAGAAAATCATGAGTTTTTCAAATTTGCAATATTCCTTTTCTCTTCCTCAAGATGGCAAATGCTTGTTTGAAGAGGACTTACTGTATCCTCATGACTGCAGGGAGCTATGTGCTGTTCTCTGGACCCCTGGTGGGCTCTTCTTTAGAGTAAGTAGACTGGTCAGCTCCATGGATTTGTCACTGCCCTGTGCTCTCTGTAAAGCCCCTCACTTTTCCATAGGTCTCAGACCTCTGCCTCTTCTTTCTAACCCCAAACTTCCGCATTCATTCTAGTCCAAGCACCTCCATGTTTCTTTATTGGGAAACACCAGGACTTTCTGGGTCCCCTGTGTACCATGTATGTTATAAGTGGGAACAGAATGATCCATCAGAATGATGACTCAAGCCCATCTATCATTTAACTTCTCACTGCTACCTTCAAGTCATGATGTATAAATATTTATATGCTAATCTATACATATAAAGACCGAATCAGATGGAGGCTTTTTGACAGACAGATCTACCTACTCACAACTCAGCCTCCTCTGAAAGAAAGCAAAGAGAACCGTTCTAGAATACAACGAGGGATAAACCATCTTTCTCTTCTGGAATTCACTTCTTTATTGAACGTCTCTGGTTGCATACTCAGAATGACAAGCGCTTTTCACAAGTCTGACATTTTTCTTATCGTTTCTCCCCCAGAACAAGGTTAGACATTTTTCAAAATAGCATAAATTGTTCAAATTTCCCTACCATACGTTATCCTCCTTGTACCCTTTGTGTGAAATAACATAGACATTGTGTGAAATAAAGTGAACTCTCTCAGTTGACCTGGGAGAGTTCTATGCTTATCTTTGGGGATATCTGTAAGTCTAGTTCTGACTCTTGGTCAAGATAAGAATAATGGAGTTAGGTAAAAATATATAAACTGCTGTTTAAAGTTCAGAACTGCCCTAGTGGCACTGAGAGTCAGTTTGAGTATGTATAAACTGGTGGCTTATTCCTGTTTTAACTGCTTCACAGTTTGGCTTGGCTCTCTAATCAGTGGGGCATAAAAGACCTCACAGGGTACTTTTCTCCACGTCTCTTTAAAACAAGATTCCTTGCACATATCTTGGTGGTACAAATCCAGAGATGAAGCACTTTCTGTGCAATTATTAAATGATCCTGGGTATCTACACCTAGAAACCTATGGGTCTGTAATTCTTGCCAGTGCTTCCTTTCTCCTAATATATTATACTTTTATCTTGATAAAAGTCCTACATAAGTACACCTTGTGGACTCTTGTGAGTCCTTTCATTTACTTGTACAGGTACAGTCATTGCTCTCTTTAATTCCATCTCTTAACTCAAGGTATAATAATCTACAAAAATAACACTGAAGAACATATCATCCCAAAATTCCAATCAGATTTTTAAGGACATGGTAAGAGAGAGAAAAGTTCTCTTCTCTGGGATTGTAAATAGGAATGATGTATTTCCAGAATAATTTTGCAGCAGTGCTCTCACCTTTATCATCTTGATAGAATTTATCTATACCAAGGAAAAGGGTGATTAGGACAATATACAAAGAAATGATAAATTCTGAAGGAAAGAGACAATGAGACAAAGAGACAGAAACAGAGAAAAGCATGTAAAAAACCCAGAAGTCTTA
Source organism: Grampus griseus (assembly GCF_964374135.1). Taxonomy (NCBI): domain Eukaryota; kingdom Metazoa; phylum Chordata; class Mammalia; order Artiodactyla; family Delphinidae; genus Grampus; species Grampus griseus. The sequence goes on from NC_138998.1 coordinate 108,411,854, forward strand.
AAGTTAGCTTTACTACTGGACTCCTCAGTTATATGAACTATAAATTCTCATTTATGTTTAAGTAGTATGAGTGGTGTTTCTGTCACATTTAACCAAAACAACTCTGACTAATACATTATTTAAGGACAAGAGACATGTTTTATTTATACATGTATCCCAAGTTTTAGCATAATGTCTGGCATATTCTAGGTAAGGTACTTAGTAAATGTTAAATCAAAGGATAAAACAAATTAATGTTCATAAGACCACCTTAAATGAATACTTTTAGATGTTTCCAAATTCATGAAATGACAAGCTGAATTCAGCTTGCAAATCTCCATGAGAACATATATAGGGTGATAGCATTGAATTTAAAGCAATTTGAATTATGTATACTAGAGACATCTTAATTTTGTAATACAGTGTATAAGCATCATCCTTGTGATAATATTCAGGAACTACTATTAACTCTCTTTTTCTTCTTCATTAATTTGTGGGGCTAATTCTTGAATACTTCTAGAAGAAATTTTGGGGGAGATTCCTGAGTTTCTAATCACTTCCTTGTGATACAATAGGCCTCTGATCAATAATGAATATGTCTCCAAAACACTGGCATTACCAAATTCTGGTGAGGATGTGCAGCAACCATAACTCTTATTCATTGCTGGTGGGAATACAAAATGGCACAGCCACTTTGGAAAACAATTTGACAATTTCTTAAAAAACTAAACGTACTCTTTCCACAGGATCAGCAGTTGTACTTCCTGGTATGTACCCAAATGAACTGAAAATTTATATCTATACAAAAACAAGTATTTTGATGTTTATAGAAGTTTTATTCATATCATAAACTTGGAAGCAACCATGCTGTCTTTCAGACCACATTATTACTGAACATTAAAATAAAATGAGCTAGCAAGCCATGAAAAGACATGAAGGAACCTTAAGTGCATGTCACTAAGTGAAAGAAGCCAGTTTGAAAAGTATACCTTCTATATGATTACAATTATTTGACATTCTGAAAAAGGTAAAACCGTAAAGACAACAGGAAGATCAGTGGTTGACAACGGTTAGGAGGAGGGAGGGATGAATAGCACAGAGGATTTTTATGGCAGTGAAACTATTCTTTATGATACTATAATGGTGGATACATGTCATTATACATTTGTCAAAACCCATAGAATATACAGCACCAAGAATGAAAACTAATATAACTGATGGACTTTGGGTGCTAATGATGTGTCCATGCAGGTCCATGAATTGTAACAAATGTACCACTCTAGTGCAGACATTGATAGTGGAGGAGGCTGTATGTGTGTGGAGGTAGGGAACTCTCCACATTCTCTGCTCAGTTTTGCTGTGAACCTAAAACTGCTCTAAAATAAAAACTATTAAAATTAACAATGTCCATTATTACAAAATAACAAATATTTTGAACTTCATTTTCAAAGCAAAACTTTCCCACTCCCCCAAGACAGACTTGATAAGCCTTACTGTGTATAGAGGAGTGGAGTTGAGTGGAAATTGACTGCTTTTCTCTTTCCACTTTCCACATCTATGCTCATTTCTTAGCTTACCAACTTCCATTTTATATGCCTCCAAGATAGACAGGGAACAAGAAGACAAAATATTCATTGGGGGGAGGCAGGGAGGAGTGGGAGAGAGAGGTGGGCAAAAAAGTTCCAACTTGTTTAAAATTGTAGGGGTACAATGTCATCTTCTCTGGGTTGACCATTTTTGAAAGCTGGCTTAATATTAGAAATTATTTGTGAGTTTTTCTTTTGCCATGATCTCTCATTTGTAGTTCCATTGTCTATTGTGAATGGTCACTCATTCTTTCCTTAGGCACTAAGAATCTAGAGTCAGATGTAGCTGCTTTTTGCTGAGGTCCATTTGCCATGGAAGCTGCACTCTTGGAGAGCAACTGAGGATGGTCTGCACAGCCTCCTTAGAATGTGCAATCCACAATTTCTCCTCAAGATATAGTCATGCATTCTTGGCCCAGAAATACTCTGAGTATGCAAAACTTCCTGCCCTGTTGTGTTTTCAGGCATGAATTAAACACCAGCCTTAAACTGCAGAAGACAATTTTGAAACTTTCTGAATTGTCCCCATAAAGGTCAAATCGTCTCTTGAATTCTGTATACAGGGAAACAAGCCCACACTTACAGCAAGATTTAGCTCTCACTAAAACTCCACTTAAAAAACAAAACAAAACAAAACAAATTCCTCCAATGTCCCCACAATTTATATGCTTGACGTGGATGAGGAGATTTAAACATGACAACATTAGGTTTCCACCATCTTTTTTGCATGTACTGCTAGTGCCAAGAAAATTTGCTCTGTCCTTGGGTTTCAGTGGAAAATTCCACTTGAACATGATGTTGTTTCTGCCAGAAAAAAAATGACTCCATAAAAATCCTGTTTTACAAAGTGTTTATAAACTCAGGTTCTGAAAAGAGACAACATGAGTTCAAATCTGCCATTTTTATCAGATTTGCGATGTTCACAGTTTTAAGATGCTAAGTCTCAGTTTTTATCTCAAAAGTGGAACATAGAACAGTACATACCTCATAGGATATTGGTAAGATAAGGAATTTAATATACTTACAGAACCAGTGTATCTGTAACGTGGTAAACTCTCAATAAATATTAACTAAATAATCATCATTAGTTATCACTAAAATTCTTCTGTAGCAATATATAAAAGTTAAGCATACTTTAATCTGAATATTATTTCACTGAAAACATGATAAAGGAATCAAAACTAAAAGAACACTATTATTGTTCAAACTAATGTAATTTGATGTAATAATATATTTCTGTGATACTTGAATAAATACTTCAGGTTTTCACTTCTTTCCTTTCTCATTTTCTACCCTCTATTTCTCTATTCCTTTATTTTCAATTTTTTCCTTTCTTCTTATTTTCCTTATTTTCAACTATCTTCTTTCTCTCTTCTCCCTTATATATAAACCCCATGCCCATGTATAAATCAAGAAATACTCCAGCTTTTAAAAGTTATTAACAAGTACTTATATTTTGAATATTTTTTGAAAACTTCTATGAACTGAAAATGTCAATGAGTTTTGTATCTTGCCTGAGAATACAACTGTTTACAATTTAGACTTATCAGCTAAGGATAAGAAGAAGAAAAAAGAAAAACTATAACAATGTAATCCTTGTTAGATCCAAATGTAAAGGTAGATCCTCATATGGCCAAGATTTTCCATTTATTTCATAAAGAATTGAACATCTAGTGTCTTTCTCTGAAAGCTGTCTGAACTGATCACAATAAACAAAGAAGAGCTTAGCAGAATGAATGTCTTTCATAATCAGGCTTTACATGGGTGTTGGAATAAGGTGATAACTTCCTATTCTGTTCTATTTTATAGGAACAGGAGAAATTACATGGATGAAAGAGGATCAGGTAGGTTATTCCCTTTAGTTCCCTTAAATTTTTTATACTTAAGTATGATATAAGACAAGGAGATGGAAAAAATCAAGTTAGACACAACATTGAAAGAATAGCATACTAAAAGAAGAGACCTTTATGATCAAAGCTGAGGAAAATTTTGCAGACAAGAAGCATGGAAGTAAATGATGAAGTCATTTAACAGAGTTTCAAAATTTATATTGACCAGAGCTGGGTCAGGAAGAGGGTGTAGAACCATCTTTCTTCTACCAAAGAACAGAATTAAACTAATCCTTCCCCAAAACAATCCCTAACCCACATTTTAATAACAAATGTTTATCTTCAGCTGCTTGCATCCAACTTGTCCCCATGTTTTACTCCCACTAGAAAACATATTTAACAGTTCAAACAAATGAGTTAACTTAGGAGAGGCAACAATGCAAACAGTTCTTGTGTCATCAGTGATTTGTAAGAAATAATTGTAAATAAATGCTTTGATCTTTTTCCATTTCTACAGTTTTTAATATCCATACTCATATTGTCCTAAAAGTAAACACATGATTTATAACCACAATGATTCCTTTTCTTCCTTTCTCCTTTCTGGGTCAAAGCGAAGAGAGCTTGATGGACAGGGCTATGTATATAAAATTGTCTAAACTGAAAGGGAGGAACCCTAAAAAATATGCACCTGTGAGTTTATATATGCATTATCTCCCTTTTCTTCTAAAGAAGGAAGAGAAACTCAATCTCCTTGATGAAAACAAATTGCCCTTGGGGAAAAATGGGGAAGGACTCTGGTTCTAACTCTTGGAATGTGAGTAAATCTGTCTAGGGAAAGATAAGACAGGTGTTTCAGTGTTTCAACCCTTGGAATGTTTCTGGATTAATCCCCCTTTGACATTTAAAAATGACTTTCACTAGTGTAAAAATCCCTTACTATCTATTCAATCATCTTTCAAGTAAAGGATTGTCCTTTAATTCAGGCCCCAAGTTTTTGTTTTAGTTTTGTTCAGAAAGCCCTAACTGTGTAGAAAATGAAAACATTTTCTCTACAATCTCACAAATATCACATATCATATGCCATAATTTTATACACATTTGTGTTATGAGCTTTTTTAAAAACAATTCTGACTTTTTTTCTCTCATAGTGACACTCACTTTTTGTTGATCAAAAAGTTAACTTTTTATTGTAGATGTCTCTGATTTTTGCAAAAGCTCTTCTTTCAGCTCATGTATAAAGCTCTAAGGCTTAAGGCACTTTTTTCATTATAATAATATCAGAGAGGAGAGGGATTGAAGATATCAAGTTAAATAGAAAATGATGGGATTAAAAGTGGACCACAGGCTACACAATGCATCTGGGAGTGACTTGACCTCAACACTTCATCTGGAAAAATGATAGAAGTAGAGGTGCCGTGATGAGGTAATTTGTCCAGTGTTGCCGTTTGGGGTACAAAGCTACTAGAAGTTTGTTTTGTGAGGTTTTGGTGTCATTCTTACACTCAGGGTCTTTAGTCCTAGATACTCAGGATTAGAAAAACTATTATCTCAGTAGAATAATATTACATTCAGAACACTCCAACTTTCAGTCATAACACTTAGAAGTTACAAGTAAAAAAGTTTACCCTGAATTATCTAAAAACTGAGATAAGAAACCATATCATCAGCTAATGGTATGGGGATTTATCCAGTGACCTAAAAGCCTAATACACTCTTCCACTGGGTAGGAAAATGAAACAACCCTAAACCCACATAGGCACTGTGCCATCAACTTTTCCAGTGATGCCTCATAGACACTTTTATCCTAGTTGGCGTCCACAGGACATCATATTATATTAATACTAATCTCTCTCTCTCCATACAGTAATTCTCTCCATACACTAATATTCTTCATATACTCTTTCCATATGCTAACAAATTGCAGTATTAGTAAGTACTTCTGAAGTGCTGGGCATGGTTCTGGTACTTGATATGCATTACAAACTAATTATTCACAACAAACTAATTATTATCCCTATTTACAGATGAGGCTCAAAGAGACTGAACAAATTGCTCACCATCCCTCAGCTAGTTGGGACTTGGTTTGAGTACCCAGAGCCTACATTCTTCAGCATTATGCCATACTGACTTTCATGAAACACAACCCCAAAGTAATGTTAGTAAATACATTGTACCAACTCAGACCAGTTGGTAGAGGACAATGTAAGAGAAATATTTCAAAATAATTCTGATGTCAGAGATCTTAACAAGCAATAATTTCTAAATTTCATAATGCATAGTTCCCAAACTGGCCATTACCTTTAGTTTCAGCTGCTGGAGAAATGGCAGTCATCCAGAGAAAGTCATTTGTCTGGGGAAAAAAGGCAAAAATTTCAATCCATGAGGGTTACATTATAAAAATATATATATATATTTTTTGTTTTCCTGACCTCTCCAACCACAATCAATGATCCCTTAAAATTCTACTTAAATGTGTATAGATCGTTTTATAACATTAATGTCCCTCACATCATTAAATTCTATAAGTGTGTTCAAGAATATCCACCCAACATTCTAAATTGTACTGTGCAAACTGTTTATACAGAGAAGACAACTCCATGGTGACTGGATAACTCTAACTTTTATGACAAAGCTAAAGTTTGTTATTATTTCCCACAGAATGTTTTTTGATAAGATTTAACACAAAATTAGCAACGTTATTAGCATGCAAAAGATATCCAATCATTTACCCATTCATTTACTTCATTAAAAATGACGATGAGGTGACGGTCACGGAGGATAAGATCAATGCCCTCATTAAAGCAGCCGGTGTAAATGTTGAACCTTTCTGGCCAGGCTTGTTTGCAAAGGCTTTGGCCAATGTCAACATCGGGAGACTCATCTGCAATGTGCGGGCAGGTGGACCTGCCCCAGCAGCTGGTGCTGCACCAGCAGGAGGTCCTGCCCCCTCCACCACTGCTGCCCCAGCTGAGGAGAAGAAAGTGGAAGCAAAGAAAGAAGAATCTGAAGAGTCTGATGATGACATGGGCTTTGGTCTTTTTGACTAAACCTCTTTAGTAGCACGTTCAATAAAAAGCTGAGTTCTTTGCTAAAAAAAAAAAAAAAAAAATCAAAGTATGGTATTACATTTAGAGTCAAACCAATAGTGTAGTACCATACCAACAAAAATAAACATAATGAAAGTTATGCCCTGTTGCAGTTCAAGTCTGACTGCTGATGATAATAAATCTGAAAAACACAAATTGAGGGACATATACAAAATGATGGCATACAATCTTCAAAAATGGCAGTATCATACAAAATGACAAGACTGAGGGTTTTAGTCCTTGATTCATCAAATTTATCTATAACCACAAGGCTCAAAAACTTTAAGTAGAAATTAATTCATAATGAGTAAAACTTTCTTAAAAATAACGATTTTTGTAGCAAATTTCAATTAAAGTAGGCATGAACTGAGCATACCCACAGTTCAGTATCAAGGCTTTGATGTCATTATAAACAGGTTCACAGTTTGTTCTGTTTTGCAATGATATTTTACAAGCCCTTTAATGGATTATAATCCTGGTCATCTTGATTCACCTAATAATTATATCACACATTGAACCATTTCAGTAGAAATATATTAATTTCCAGAATTTATTTATGACAATATCCTAATAGTAAATTATAATAGGTGAGAAGAGATGGAATATTTATTAGTGCTTATTTCTGTTTAAGATATAAAATATAAATAATTGTATCTTTTATTAGGAATATAGCTATATTTATAAAAATTAGATTTATACTCATATAAATAAAATGGCTTTTTATCCAAAACATTAATGATGAATAAAGTAATACATATTTTTATAAATTTATATGATGGCTAAGTACCAAATCTGGCAGTTAAGTAAATGTTGTGTGAGATAAATTGGTACAAATTCTTAAGAAAGTTTTAATCTCATTCTCTGGTTCAAAAAGAGCGATAAGTAAAGAAAGTATAATAAAAAACCTGCTATTTATTTTTTGATACAGAGTTTCCATTTTCAACAATTTAATCAAAAAGACAGTTCCCGTGGGGCAATACTACTATGGTTCCCGTGGAGTGATACTACTATGGAGGGAGCATTTTGGAAATGTGTAAAATTATTTTTAGTTGGCACAACAATTGGTATGGCTCCAGAAGTTTCAAATAATTTTACTAAGTATTCATGTGGCTAAAAAGACTATGCATATAATTTGTACTTTAGTTCAGAATTTTACCAAGTATTCCAATTTCAAAATATCAGGTCATCTAACTAATAAGAACCTGCTGTATAAAAAAATAAATAAAATTAAATTTAAAAAAATAAAATTTAAAAAACATATATCAGGTCATCATCAGCAATGCTGCTAACATTATTTAAGTTGCCAACACACACACACACACACACACACACACACACAAACACTTCTATTAATTTTTATTTAAAGTTCTTGAATTTGCAATCATTTCATATTTGAATGCAAACATTTGAATGTTCATTTTTATATCTTTTGTGCAGAGATTGGCAAACTAAGATTCTGGGCCAAATCAAGCTTTCCATCTAAATTTGCAAATGAAGTTTTATTGGAACATGGCAGTGCTCATTCGTTTGCATATTGTCTATGGCTTTCTTTTGTGCTACAGTGCCAGAGTTGTATAGTTACAACAGAGATTATGTGGCTGACAAAAATCAAAAATTATTAGGTAACTGACCCTTTATTGAAAAAGTTTATACACCTATGTTCTAGTGTATCATTCTCAAGCATTTACCTATTTAAATGTATATTATTTCAGTAAAACTTATCTTCCCTTTATTTATCTATTATATTTGAACATGATATTATACAGATTTTTTTAAATTGCTTGTACAGTTTTCTTATAGTATGTGTGAATTTCCTTTCAGAATAACAAAGGAGGCACTGTGAAATATATTACACATAAAAGGAGTTTGGGGACTGATAGAATTGTAAGCAAGTACACTAACAAAAGTGTCAGAGATAAAAATCATTAAGTAAAAGAATTATTACAGTTTTATTTTTCATTGCAAACATTAGAGAATAAGAAAAACTTCAATATTTAAAGCATGTATAAATAAAATATGGCATGTCCATATAATGGGATAAACTGTCCATCCAAATATAGTTGTGGAAATATATTTAAAGACTTGGAATTATATACATAATGTACTCTTTAAAATTTTTTAAATACTTTACAGTATTGTTAACTATATACACATTGTTATATAAGAGATCTCTAGAACTTTTTCTTCTTGCATGACTGAAACTCTATACCCTTTGAACAACAATTCACCATTTCCCCCTTTGTCCAGCCCATAGAAACCAACATTCTATTCTCTCTCTGAGTTTGACTAACTTAGATAATTCATATAAGTGGAATCATACAATATTTTTCTTAATGTCACTGACTTATTTCACTTAGCATATTGTCCCCAAGGTTCATCCATTGTTGTAGCACAAGATTTCCTTCTTTTTTGTGCTTTAATAATATTCCATTCTATGCATACACCACGTTTTCCTTATCAATTCCTCCATGTACATGTAGGATGCTTTCATTTCTTGGCTACTGTGAATAATTCTGCAATGAACATGCATGTGCAAGTATTTCTTCAAAATTCTGTTTTCAGTTATTTTGGTTATATACCCAGAGTGGGATTGCTGGCTCATATGATAGTTTTACTTTTAATTTTTTGAGGAACCTCCATATAGTTGTCCATAGCAGCTTCACCATTTTACAATCCCACCAACAGTGCACAAGTGTCCCAATTTCTCCACTTCCTCACCAGCACTTGTTATTTTCTTATTCTTTTTTTGTTTTTTGAATATTGTTTACCCTAATGGATATGAAGTGATATCTCATTGTGGTTTTGATATGCATTTCCCTGATGATTAGTCATGTTGAGTACTTTTTCATATGCTTTTTGGCCATTTTTTTTGGAGAAAAAATCTCAATTCCTTAGCTCATTTTTAAATCAGGTTTTTGGTTGTTTTATTATTGAGTTACAGGTGTTCTTTATATATCCTGGATAGTAATCCCTTATCAAATATGGTTTGCAAATATTTTCTCTGATTCCATAGTTTGCTTCTTCACTCTATTATTTTCTTTGCTGTGAAGAAGTTTTCAAGTTCTATATACTCTCATTTGTCTGTTTCACTTTTGTTATCTGTGCTTTTGATGTCATGTATAAGAAATTATTGCCTATTCCAATGTGATAAATTTTTTTCCCTGTTTTATTCTAGGAATTTTATAGGTAAAGATTGTATGTTTAGGTCTTTAATATATTTTGAGTTAGTTTTTATATATGGTGTAAGATAAGGGCTAGTCTTCATTCTTTTACATGAAGATATTCAGTTTCCCAACACCATTAGTTAAAGAGTCTATCCTTTTCCTCATGGTGCAATCTTGGCAGTCTTCTGCAAAAACATTTGACCATATATGTGAGGGTTTATTTCTGGTTTCCATTCTGTCCCACAGATCTAGATAACTGTCTTTATGCCAATACCATACTGTTTTGAATATTGTAGCTTTGCAATAAATTTTGAAATCAGGAAGTGTGAGGCCTCCAGTTTTGTTCTTCCAGTTCAAGATTGGCTTGGCTACTGGAGGGGGGGGGGGATGTCCTTTGAAATTCCATATGAATTTTAGAATTTTTTTCTAGTTCTGAAAAAATTGCCTTTGGGATTTTAATGCACATTTCATTGAATCTGTAGAACACTGTGTGTAGTATGGACAGCTTAAGAATATTAACCTTTCCAATCCATGAACATGGGTGTTCTTTCAATTTATTTGTGTCTTTAATTTCCTTATGCAATGTTTTACAATTTTTTCTGCACAAGTCTTTCACTTCCTTGGTTTGGTTAATTCCTAAGTATTTCATTTTTTGTGATACTCCCACAAATGGAATTTTCTTAATTGTTTTCGCAGAATGGACATTGATAGTGCATAGAAACACAACTGATTCATGTGTATCAATTTTGTTTCTTGCAACTTTGCTGAATTTATTAGTTCTAACAATTGTTTTTGTGAAAGCTTTGGAGTTTTCAACATATAAAATCATGTCCTCTGTGACATGTGTCTTTATATCTAAGGTGAGTCTCTTGTAGACAACATACGTTGCATTTTTTTTTTATTCATTCAGCTACACTATGTCTTTTGATTGGGGGATTAATCCATTTACATTTAAAGTAATTTCTTGTAAAAAAGGACTTACTATTGTCATTTTATTGATATAGTTTGTCTGTCTTTGAGCTTTTTAATCTCTCTTTTACTCTCTTGCTTCGTTTCTTTTTGTTTTATTAATTTTATGTATTGACATGCTTTGATTTCTTTCTTTTATTTTAATCTATTTATATTTCTTTGTGGTTACTACTTAGCTTAGATCTTAGAGTTATAACAATCTATTGTAAGTATAACACCTTAGAGTTAATATATCATAAACTGTTAAGAACATAATTTTAATTATATGCAAAAACTCTAAAATGTCACATCACTCCACTCCCACACTGTGTTATTGATATCACAAATTACATCCTTTATATTATGTATCCATTAACATAGTTTTATAGTTATAGTTATTTTTATGATTTTTGTATTTAAATTTTATACCAGAATTAAAGTGCTTTACAAATAAAGTTTATTGTTGGTTTATTAATTTTTTTTAAAAAAAAGTGCTTTATGCACTACCATTACAGTATTACAGTACTCTGTATTTTTCTATATATTTACCTTTGCCAGGAAGCTTTATATTTTCATATGTTTTTGTGTTGTTATCTAGCTTTTTTTTTATTTAAACTGGAAGAACTTAGCATTTATGGCAAGTGTAGTGGAATTTAACTCCTTTTATATTTGTTAATCCATGAAAATCTTTATTTCTCCTTCAGTTTTGAAGGACAATTTTGCCAGATATAGTATTCTTGGTTGGCAGTTTTTTATTTCAGCATTTTGAGTATATCATCCCATTACCTCTGGCTTGTAAGGTTTCTGCTAAGAAATCCACTGATAATCTTATGCTACTTCCCTTGCATGTGATGTATTGCTTTTTTCTTCCTGTTTTCAAGATTCTCTTTTTGTGTTTGTCTTTTGAGAGTTTGATTACAATGTGTCTTGGCATGGGTCTCTTTGAGTTCATCTTAGTTGGATCTTTTAGGCTTCTTGATTTGGATGTCCATTTCTTCAGATTTGGGAAATTTTCAGCCATTATTTCTTCATGTAAGCTCTCTGTCCCTTTCTCTCTCTTCTCCTTCTGGAACTTTCATAATATGTACTTTGTTTTGCTTGATGGTGTCCTATAAGTCCCCTTATTTTTCTTCACTTATATATATTTTTTTCACTCCTCTGACAATAATTTCAAATAACCTGTCTTCAAGTTCACTGATTAAATTTCTGCTTCATCAAGTCTGATGTCAAACCTCAAATGAAATTTTCCAATTTAGTTAATGTATTTTTTGTCTCCAGAATTTCTACTGGTTATTTTTAATGGGTTTTATCTCTTTGTTAATACTTTCATTTTGCTCATGCATTGTTTTCTGATGTATTTTAGTTTTCTGTCTGTGTTCTCTTTTAAATCATTGAGCTTATTTTAGACAATTATTTTTAATTCTTCGTCAGGTCATAGATCTCCATTTCATTGGAGTTGGTTTCTAAAGTTCTAAATTTTGGCGATGTTTCTGTTTCTTTGTGTGCCTTGTGATTTTTTTTTTTTCTGAATTCTATGTATTTGAAAAAACAGCAACCTCTCTCATTCTTTATGAACTGGCTTTGTATAGGGGGACCTTCACCAATCAATCTGGCTGGAGATTCTAAGAGCATCTGAAACCTTTTGTGGGAAATGAAACCTGTCTGGGCTTATACATGTAATTTTCCACTTACAGAGGCTTGCTGGTTTCTTTTTTAAGAGCATATAATCTTTTCCTTTCACTGGTGTCTGTCTGCAGTATTGCAGTTTCTTTGGTGCTACAGCAGCAAGCCACCCCATTCTTCTTTGATTTCAGGTCACCCCAGGCATTGAAAGTATGCTGGCTATGTGTTGTAATCTGAGTCAGTTGAGACAGATACCAGTCCCTTCAGCAGCTCTCCAAAAAGCCAGAACACGAGACATGCTCCCCTTTTCTCACTCTTACGGTACAAGCTACAAGTTAGTGCCTTCTCACAATCTCACTGAGCTATGGCAACATCTGTCTGTGGTACACAGGGCCCTCTGGTGCCACAGCAAACCACCTGTGCTCTCCCCTGTTTCTGACATTCAAAACTATGCCGGTTCCATTCACATTCCAAGTTAGGTGAACAGAAACTGATCCCTTGGTCACTCAGAATGTTGAACACACATTCCACTCTTCTCTTTCCTCCTCAAGGGAAAAGCTACAACTTGAACTGAACAGTACCAGCTTAGGGTTGGGGCAATAATAGGTAAAAAGAAAAAGTTTTTTAAAATCTGTTTTAATGAGGCCATTCTCAGCTTTGCATGTATCTGTGGGTATTGCAACTTCTTAATTGATTTCTGGAGTTCCCCTAAAGGTATTTTGTTCCACACATTGTTCTTAAGTCAGTGCCTCTTCAGTCAGGATTGGGGAACAATAACTGGGACCACCTAATCTGCCCCTTTCTGATGTTACTCCTCCCACATAATGTACTTTTAAACTTACAATTATATTGGTGATACACAAAAACACACACTTTCTCACTCACAGGACATTCTTCACTATAATTCCTGGGTGACAGAAATATAGAGAATTTTATTTCCTTCTATGTTTTTGTATCTTCTATCAGGATCATTTGTTACTTCTGCAAACAAATTAATGTTTTTGGATATCTAATATTATATCAGATATCAAAATGAATTCGTGACCTTCCCCCACAAAAAAATCTCCTGCATCCACAATCTTCCCATATAAGTTGACTTATATGCAATCCCATCATTTCAGTTGCTCAAGTGAGAGAACCTAAAGCTATCCTTGAAATATTTTCTTCTCTTACATTCCATACTCAGTCTACCAGGAAACGCTATTGAATCTATATTTAAAATATATCTATAATACAACCAATTCACACTACCTCCATTGCTACCACCTTGGTCCAAAGCAGCATCATCTCTAGCCTAATTATAAAAATAAGCTCCATACAGCACTCTATGCAGCTATCCTTGCCCTTCTCAAGACAAGGAAAGCCTTCAAAAGATCTAAATTGCATCTAGAATTTCTTTCTGCAAAACTTCTCTTGATTTGACTCACAGGAATAACCAAAGTCCATACAACGTTCTGCCAAACTCCTACATGATCTAGACCTTCTTCTTCTGTCTTATTACACTCTGACCTTCTTCTTCTTCCTGTTCCTATATCATGGCAGCAGATATTTCACCTCAGGTACTTCGTTCTAGCTTTTCTCTCTGCTGGGATATTCTCCCTCCATGTAACCACTTGGTTATAACCCCCTCACCTCCAAATCTTTCACAATTTTACCATCTCAAGGAGGCTGACCTATAAACTCCTATGTATTACTACACACTGCCCTCTACTCAGGACCCCTATTTAACCAGATGTATATTTTCTTCATTTCATAGTAAAAAAAAAAAAAATCAGCTTCTATTATTTAACACTGATGAAGGAAGGAAGTGGCACATTCTATATGTAATCCTACCCTAAACCTTGTATTTAATTGCATTATTTAAAAAACAGATTGAAATTGTTAATGGTGTTCTATTTTGATTAACAATAAATTAGTTTGTAATTGTTGTGTATATCACATCTGATAATGGGCAAACATGTATCCATGGCTGCTGCAGTACAGTGGACATGAATCAATCAGAAAGATAGTGCCTGTACATAATCATTAAACATATACCAGTGTATACAGGCTAAACAGCCTTCTGTAGTAGGTAGGAAAATACTAGAAGATGGTTTAAAATATTCTCTTTATTAATAAGCCATCAAGAAAATAATCCATGCAGAAATATTTAAGTATCTGATAACAATGTTCTAACAAATTCTCTATTTCTTGAATAGCTATACCTTTCCGATACTCCTATTCTGATTCCTGTGACAGTAAATTAATGTCTCAATTTCTGAAGGAAAGAAAAGAGGTATGCAGTAAATATCTATAATACTTATTCTTTTGATAATTCAACAAACATATTGAACACCTAGTTTGTGGTGGCTTCTTGGATTAGAAGAGTTACTGAGACAAATAAGAATATTGGTTCAATTAGGGAGGTCATGAGCTAGGAGGGAGACAGACCTACACAAAACTGGTTCAAAAGTCACAAAAGGTTATGTACTAACAATGTGAATAAAGTAGTAAGTGACCACAAAGTGAACAAATGACAGAATAATGTTATAGGCTTATAAACATTTTAAGTTTCCCCACAACATCCCAGAAACAATAATTATTATCAACATCAATGTTTATCATAATCATCTTTTCCCCCTCTTATGTTAGTGTTTTAGTATATACTAGTTTGTTTTTACTATCTCATAACTATTAAAGAGAATGAACTTCTTTTGATGACCAAAGGAAGTATTGATCTTAGGAGAAGAAGATACTAAATTCCACCTAGGAAGGAAATGCAGGCATGGCAGCAGTGTTGTTAACTAGAAAATCAATAGACATCTCATCTCCTGGCATAATGGGACCTTGGCTACATATGTGACTGCATGTGGTTTCCATAACCTGAATAGTTTGCTGAACCCTGAGTGCCACATATTTAAGATGACAGCCCTGTATTTACCCTGTCAAAAATTTCAGGTTCAATATCTGGTTCACTTAGTAACTTCATATTACTGCTAGTATGATATGATAGACAACTCAAAATGGCATATGTTAGAACAGTGATGCTTTCTTAGGGGTATCTGGAAAATATGATTTATAAAAGGGAGATGATATTTGATAGATTATTTTCAATGAAATGAGTTACTCTAATGAATTTTTGAAGACTATCATTTGTTTATACTTTCTCATCACTGAATTTAACAATGAAAGCAAAATAGATTAACTAGTGACAAAAATAAAATGGAACTTTTTTTATATTAAAGGTTTTCTGTAGCTTCAAAATTTTACTCCTGCAAAACAGTAGGGGCAATAAATCCCCCTCTGTCCTCCAACCTTCAGAGCTGAACTCTCTAATATCATTTTAAATTTTATTTCTAGTGTTTTCTAATTGAACATGAACTTTCCATAGACAACAAAAAAGGCACAGCTTTACTTTTTTTTCCTTGCATGACTCTTCACTGGAAATAAGAATTACATTTCAGAGGTAATTCATTGCTTGTTAATCAGCAAATGGATTCTAATTCCACTGCTAATTTACCCAAGATGTAAACCATTATAAAAAGAATTGTCAAAGTATTAATTATACAAAAATGTGCTGCATATATCACTTATTATAAAACAAAGAGAAACTCCTATGTGTCATTGTCCCCAAACCTTCTGATTATGATAAGAACCAATGTATTAAATTCTAAAAAATCTGTATTTTCCAGGGAGATTTCTAATGACTTTACAAGATAATTAGAGATTTATAAAAGTTTATTTTTAAGTTAGCAATTAAAACTCCACAATTATATCACCAGCATTTAGCCCACCTATAGAGTCAGAACATTTTTTTAATCCTAGGTATGAGAAGAGATTATAGCTAGAGAAATTTCAAGCCAAAACAGTCGGAAGAATTTAAATGGAGACTACTTATAGTATATTAAATTCTGTCCTTAATAAAGACTTACTTTACATTCAAAAGTGATTTTTTTTTTTAGCTTGAGTTTGACATCTAAATGACATCACTATAGTTCTCTACAAAAATGTTAGTGCCTTCTAATTTCTGAAATCTCTTATTTACCCCAGAAAACCTATAGGATTTTAGGACCAAATATTTTCTTACTTTATTATGCTGCTGCTGCTGTTGTTGTTGTTTTCCCTCTATGAATGATGTATCAGCTTTAAGTAGCTGATTAGTAGGACGTTACAAGCTCAGACAGGTGCACAAAGTTGGATTCAAGTATAGAAGTAACAGTAAATATACTCGAGTTAGAATTTTATATATTATCGGGGAAATTAAAAATTTTGAACAGAGGAGTAATCTGAAATTTTTACATTCTCACGAGGTTAAATTTGAATTATCTGTTAGTTATCCAAGTGAAATATCAAGTAGTAAGTCAGAAAATCAGCCTTAGTTTCATAAAATCTCATTTAAGTAGTTTAAATAAAATTAAATTTGAGTTTCAAAAAAAATAACGCCCTATTGGACTAGAGCAGCATGTTTTACAAATTTGAAGTAAACTTATTTTGCTCTACTCTCAAATGATCCTATATGTCCTAGGAATTCTGACTCTTTTCATAAATATTACAATCACGAATGGGTTTTCGACATTGTGATTTCAATATTTTGCTTTGCAGCCTTTTAAAAAATTCATTTTATGTCACTTTCTGAAATGATGGTTTTCTTTCTGTACAACCAGGAAGAATTAATATTCTATTTATCTGAACGTGATCTACTTAGAATATTTTATTTCTCTCCTAAGTGAATGTGAAGGATATCTGCTTGCATAGTCCACATTTTTCAATTATAGATTTGATGATCTGTGAGTCTCCACAAAGAAAGAAAAACAGAAGAATTTTTTTCTTTATTATTAGAGAAATCTATGAACCATATTACACACTTGCTTGGCATTTCCAACCTTTAAAAAAATTACTGGTGAATAAAATTTTATCAAAATTCAGTAAGCACATGAAGACATTCTTTATTATAGATCATATATAACTGCTACATTAGTGCATGGGCATTGTGTTGACAAACAAACTCCTGTGATCCAGAAACAATTGGGTGTTCCCTTTATAGCAAATCCCTATTTACATGGTACACACACACACACACACACACACACACACACACACACACAGACATTTTTTTTTAAAGAAGAGCATTTAGTGGGAAAACACTGCAAATCAAGTCCAGAGTGATTCCTAGCTTTGGATCTTACAAGACAAATGACCTTGGTCAAGTTATGTAACCTCTGTGAGGCTTATTTCCATAATGAAATAATGAGATAAAATGGATGCCTCTTCTATTGCAACACACTTAAGAATCAAATGACTCATAAGACTAAAATATTGATGAGATAATGGGCAGATAGTGTGAGAGATAATTCCTTAAGTTATTTAATATATATTATTAACACTAAATAAAATACACAAATGGCCAGTAAGCACATGAAAAGCTGCTAATCATCATTTGCCATTGAGGAAATGCTGATTAAAGCTACAATGAAGTTACATTTCATAGTCACTATAATGGAAAAACAAAACTTGACAATACCAACCATTGAATAGGACATGCAGCAACTGGAAGTCTCATACATTGCTGATGGGAATGTAAATCAGTAATAAACAATTTGAAGAATTGGTTTGGGAGTTTCTTATAAAAAATCATTCCAATCCTATTTATTCAAGAGAAACACAAGCACATATTAACAAAAAGAGCTGTACAAAAATGTTTATAGCCTCTTTATTCATAACAGCTAAAAACTGAAAAAAATAAAAACAGATGTTCAACAGAAAACTGAATAAACAAATTATGGTATATCGATACAATGGAATACTAGTCAGCAATAAAAAGAATGAACTACTGATACAGTCATCTCATCAAGCTGAATAGTCTGTGTATTTTATTGTATGTTCCTTTTATTTTAAGAAAAATACCCACTTCTAAAACAGAAAATAATATGAGACCACAAAAGAATATTTCTATAGGATAAGTATGAACATATCACATAACCTCACTGAGCTTCAGTTTCTTCACTGTAATATGAAGAAGACAATAGCAAAAATGTAGTATTTGCTTATTTCATATTTTGATTAGGGATTATTTATTTTTAAGGAACATATATATATTCAAACTGATTTTGGAATGAAACTAATTAGGGAATGCACAAGGAAGGGAATGGCATGCCATAATGTCATGCAACAAAGTGGCTAAATGAAAATAGGAATCAGGACATGCATTTTTTTAAATCCAAATTTAATCATCCAAGATATGGAGGGCGGGCGGGAATCCTTAACTTATTCATGCTTTTCGGTCATTGTAATCTCCTATGGGAGATTTCTCTATTGTTCCTGAAGCAAATGATGTCTGAAATAAGACCTAAAACTACTGATATTTTTTGAAAGCGTAGACTGTCTCCATAAGAATAAAAAATACAACTTTTGTACTTTGGGACCCAAATATATTTATTTAAGCCATTCTAAACAAAATGAAGTCTGTATATTTTTGTGTGGGCACATGAAACAACTATTTCTACTGAAAATGAGACTACATACCTATTAAATTACAATAGAAAATAGACAAAAAAATCTCCTGTGTTCAAATGGAAAATTTGTATCTCGTTTTGTATGATCTACCAACAACCTTCAAAAGCAAACTCTGAACAAAGTGCCAAATACCATGAAGGCTCTGACAAGGTTAATGCAGAATTGAAAAGCTGACTTAATAAATTTCTGTTAAGTAAAAAGCTTAGTTAAATATAGAAACTAACATATATTAACCTAATTTATCTCAGTTTTATTTCATCTGAAACTTTCTATGTAATAGATTCAATTTATATATGAATATGAATTAATAGGAAATAAATCATTATTTAGGAACAAAAATAGTACTATTTAATTTAAATGAAACTTTGGCAGTCTTCTGGATCAACTACACTTTGAATACTTGAATACTGAATATATTACCTTTGCAGTTTAAATATTTCTAGTATTTGGAAACACTCTACCTTGTCAAGGAGTTCACTATATCTTCAGAATGCTCTGGAGTACGAGCTTAGGGCATCAGCAAAATAGGATCAAAAATTTGATAATATTTTCTGAAATAATTCAAAGTGTTTATGTGTTAAAGATATTATTAATAGTAATAGAAAAATACAATCAGTTTAGACTTCTATTCATACCTTTCATATTTCAGAGCTGATATATTTTGAATTATGATAGATGAGAGTTGATGGTTCCATTAAGTGCTTGGGGCCTCTGAGGTTCATAGTGTGAACATATTTGCTACCCCATAATTTTCCACTTTTCATATTAAATGCTCCTACCCCTTTTAATCATTCCTCATATGCCACTGTTACAAGTCCATTCAAAGTGCTGGCTACTCGCCTCTGAATATGCATCATGCTTTTGACCTTTAAACTGCCATACAACAAAACTGAACAGAGAGTTCCATTTGTGGTCTGACAACAGATTGTGCAAGGTGGAGTGGGACTATCACTTCCCACCAATTATTACTAATAATGAAGCCTAAGATTGTATCAATTTGACAACTAGATCTCACTGCTGGCTCACATTTACTTCCCAGTTAGAAAGCCTCAAAATGTTATTTATATACATTGGTCTCTCACATACTGTACTGTACAGATAGAATTTTTGGACCCAAGTCGGATACTCAATTATTTCTCTTAAACTTAATTTTGTTACATTCAATTCTCTAGCACATCTTTGACATTTTTTTGATTGCTGATTCTGTTATAAACAGAAAAAAAAAATCCACATTCTTCTATGTATGACATTCGGTTATGACTTGATTCTTCTATGAATCACAAAAATCAAAAATCCACGTTCTTCTTTGACTTATAACCAAAAATCCACTTATAAATGACCTTACCTAAAATTACCTAATATTTCATCATGACCTTTTGGACAGGAACTTCCATAGTTCTAAAATTGGAAGTTCTCTCTTAACTGCTTCATCTCTTTTTAGCTAGAATCTAAAATTTTCATCTCCATAGGATAGAAGTTAAAACAGAAGCTATATCCCAGTTCTATGGCCATGACTTTCTGCTAATAAGATGCCACAAAAGCCTCTTTAACTGGAAAATAAAAAAAACATTGAAAGGAGAAACAAAAGAATGAGGTGGAGAACATTATAACACAATGAAAATAAGCTGTTTAGAACAAAAATATATGAATTAATTTAATTCCAGCTATACTTTAGGTCAAATAGGACTTTTTGGATTAGCCTATAGATAAAATACCACTTAATGCATTTTTAAGAAAAACATGTTTTACTTTTCAAATCACTTTTGGGTTAGAACCCTTTTACTTTGAAGATCATATCTAAGTATATAATAATATATATTTTAGCATATTTAGGTGTCACTAGTAGCTTTTAATTACAGAACTCTGACAGGTTTTAGTAGTTTTTGGCTTCCCTATAGCTTCATCACAGCAGGATTATTGGCGTGATCTTACATTCTCTTCTGACACCTGTAGTTTTACAGCTTTTTTCCCCCTTAAGAGTCTATTTCCAAAATTTTTACCGCCTTGAAAGGCAATGTTGGATTTTCTTTGCATTAATAATCACTTGGCTGCTCAAAGTGACCTTCCACCATAAGAATATGTCTTCTGTTCTGCATAAATTATTGTGATTTTTTTCAGTTAAAAGGAACATACCCTTGATGCCTATTTTACAATCGGACTTCATTTGTTGGTTTTTAAAAATATTTAAAATGACTCTAATTTTCCTTCAGAACAAGAAATTTTCCCTAGTGGGATGACTCAGGTACATCCAAGCAAGAGTAGCTGTTTTAAAATGAGCTCTTGGCATGTTTGCTTAAAAGTCCACGAAGTGCCTGCTCTCTTTGGACACTGGGCTGAGATGCTTCCTCTGTGTAGAACCGCCTGAATTGACTGATATTGAAGTCAAGCTCTGTTAAATAGATCACATGCTTTCTATGAAAAGATTTCTCCTTCAAATCTCCTGCTTCCTCTTTCAGGGAAGCTCATTCTCTGATCTGCCCTTGAATATGTGTTGACCTCCAGGTCTCGGTAGGTGGATCTACCTCCATTCACTGTTAGTTTTCTTCTGGTATGATGTTGCTTTTATCACATTTTCAGAAAAAGGCCAGTTTCTCATCTTCTTTTTCTCTGCCGAATGTGTTAGATCCTAGAAATATTTCCCTGAAGTGGTATAACTGAGACCTCTGGTGCCACCATCTCATCCTGAATGTCCACAGAAAGGAAATGTTTCTTTTTGTCTACAAGAGTAGAATTAAGTTACTTTAAAAGTAACACATGAACTTATTGAAAAACATTATGTCAACTGAGGTACAAGTAAAACAGAGAGCATGTTGTAAATACCTATGGTCAGGGAGAATAACAGGTGGACCAGTCATTTTGGGGAAATAGCCACAAGTAGCATCCTCAAATCATTTAAATATATGGCAACAAGAGGGCTTCTAACTTCTATTACAACAATGTCACGAAAGATTAAATATAATGGTGACGTCTCATAAAACATGGCAACAAAACCATCTCTCCTCTTCAGAGTTATTTCCAGAAGTCATTGGGAAGAAACCATTGCATTGTATCATACGAAAGATATGTTTTTGCTTTTTTTTTCTTGTTCAAAGTAAAAGATTTCATTTACTATATGAAAGGAGTACAAATAGCTTGACCAAAATTAAACAAACAAACAAACAAAAAACCAAGAAAGCCTCTCTGTTCCTTTATTTCTAACTCAAACCTCAGTTCTACTGCTTAAAGAAGACTTCTTTCTCTGAATCTCACTGCCTTACTTCTTTCAATCAGTTACAAGCACTGCCAATTTAATATACAAAATGCTTCCTCTGTCCCCACTACCTTTCTCTTAGCAAATTACCAACAAATGTAAAATAAAGAAGGAGGAAGAGGCACTTAAATGAATCAATGACAAAATTATCACAATATGAAAAGATAGGGTATAATCTACTATTTAAACAAATTTTAAAATGTGAAAAGGAACAAGAAATTGATTTACCCAAAGCTTATATCATAGAGAGTTAAATTGCCAGATCATAAAAAGAGTAGCTGTATAGCCTTCATTTTCTTCTTGTCTTTTCTGTCAAGAATTATGTTCTGTTGAGAATATTCTTTTAAAAGTAAAAGCTAACCTATGTGAAAGATAGAATGGGTGCACATAGCTTTTCTTCAGGCAAATTTTCAGTCAAAATGTAGCTTACTTGTGGAATTCATAGGTAAGCAAAATGATGTTTAATCATTAACTGCTGGGAAAACTTGAAGAGCCAAAGATTTTTCTCCCTGTATTTGCTATCTCAATTAATAGCACAACCATTTCACTCAGAAGCCCAAGTCAAAAACCTGGGAACCATCCTCTACATATCTATTTTCCTCTCCATACCCAACCAAATATATTTGTTAAATTTTCCTTGATGATTCCATTTCCTAAAAGTCTGCCACACTGATTCTTTCTGCTTTCTTTTAGTTGCAATGGCCTTACTTAAACTCAGGAACTGCAATACTGTGATACACTTTTTTCTTTAATAAGTATTTATTGTGTGTCCACTACATACCAGCTGCTGTTCTAGTGCTGTACACACAGTAGTGAAAAAAATTAGCAAAGTTCTGCACTCTCACGAAGCTTTTAAAGTGTTTCTTGTCTTCAGCCTGGTACCTTCCAATGTAACCCACATACTGCAGTCACAGTTATCATTTCCCAACTTAAAATCAACTTAGTATGTTACCCAGCACTCTTTAGAACAGTGAATATTGGTTATAAGTAGTCCAAATAACATTTAAAACTGTAGATTCAAGAAAATACAAACAAACAAACAAAAACTCACAAAACAACTGTAAGTACAGTGTTTTCTTGATTTATGTCCAATAAAATAAAAATGATGATCATGATGGAAACTACAAATGCCCCTTGTTAATATCTCAAAATTCATGTTCCATAAGGATTCTACAAACATCCTATGCTTGAAATTTTCTAGAAATGTCATGGTAAGTTGTTTCCTGGTTCTTTAAACTGTCATATAATTGCCTCCCCTCGTATTCCTTCCAAAACTCAACATAAATGTCATTATTTCTTGGTAATTTTCTCCTACCTACAACATCTGTTGGCTGAGGTAGAATCTCTCTGTGTTTCTATAGCTCCTTAGGCATATATTAATACAGAATATATTGTGTTCTATTATCATTTTTATTTATATAAATATTACTCACAAATTTATAAAGTCTTTGAGTGGAAGAACAATGTCTTGTTCATGGGTGCATGCTCAATTCCTAAGCCAGTATGTAGCATATGTTAAGTAGATGTATAATAAATTTTGTTTGAAGAAATAAATCAGTGAGTAAGTTCAACCAGTAAAGTTTTACTCCATTTTTCTTTTGTCCTAGAAATCTGACACCTCTTATTAAATTTCTCAAGCCTACTGGAGTCAATTTGTTTTTAAAAATCATTTACAAACACACTCTTTCTCAATGCTTAATTCTAAATTCTATGCTCAAAATATCATGTTGACCAAGCACTTCTTCAGTTCTTGTGGTGGCAATAGATATGTAAAATAAAACTATTTGGGTTATGAATTAGCAACATTCATTGATTCTCTCCAATTTTCAAGACGTTCTGGAATCTCAAAGCCAAAACCCTTTTTGCATGTATTAGAAATAATTTCTTGTTCTATTTAGATATCACAATGTGGGAAAAGCACTTACATAACATCTTGCTCACAATAAAAGCTCAATTTTTTTCCATTGAGTTAAATGACTAAATCTTAAAGAAACTGAATAAATAATACCCTTTACATTTTATTTTTATTACTTTACTTCAAATAAAGAACTCATATTTGAGGTGAAGTCTCTCATACATATTCCAAGTGTAGCTATTCAGATTTTTGCCTCACATTATCCAAATTTTATTTAGAGGTTCCAGGTATAAAATACACTTAAGAAGACTTTCCATTAAAGCATTATACATATTATTTGAAAATATCTTAATTAAATGTTCTTGTAAGTATTCTATTTTGTTAAGAATATGGTTTCTGTTTTAGCAGTTTCAGACTGCTAAGTATGGCCAGGGCAGTTTGGCTGAAAGCTATTACTTATATACTTAATCAATATTGAAACTTAACTCATGCTGTACAGTTAAATTGAAAAAATTTTGAAAGTAAAATTTCTATGAAAAATAAAACAAATACATTAAAAATTTTATCATCAGGATGGTATTTTTTCAACATATATATGTGTGGTTTCTCTTGTAATCAATCAAGGAATCAATAAATGCATAAGTGAGTCTGATACATATTGAAAGAAATTTGAAGAGGAATTACTTCAGGAAGATTCCTTAAGCACACACACAAGCTCATGATGGCATTTTAAAATTCAGGTTGTTTTGAAAGAGCAAGAACACTAAGTCTGTATTTGGAGTATACTGATAACTGATACTTTGGGTTCAATAGTATTCATAGGATTGGCCTGACTTACAGGTAATCATAGAGATAATTAATATTCATTCATTAACTTATAAAGTGACACTGTACAATACGGAAACTAACTCCAGTCGTTGAGAAGGGCAAGGCTGCTCCTTTTTGGAGGCATATTAATACATACAATCCACAAGAGAACAAAGGGGAGATCGAGCAGAAAACATGCTGAGGAAATGTGTGTTAAGAATTTGATAATTGAACAGATGTTAAACTACACCAGAAAAGATCAAAATGTATTGATAAATCAACTAAACAGAAGTAATCCAGACATAAAGTAAAAAGGTGTTGTTTCAACTGGGTAAACATGATTTCCTTTCCTTTCTTTTTCAATCCTTTCTTAAACACATGCAGCTCCTTATAATGTATGAATTTTCTAAGTGATAAATACAAAACTACATTCTGAGTCCCTGCTAATACCTAAGGCAGTAAATAAATGCTAGAAAAAATACACAAGGAACAAAACCCTTTATCTCCTAAGACTGTACAGTGATTATGATCAACAAAAGTTGAACCAATTGTCAAAAGATTCAAATATTTCTATACTGATTGATTTGCATAGTGTTGGCCACAGTGGCAGTTAATGGGGCTTGCCAGAGATGTTACCAGTGATCATCAAGTGCATTAAGGTGACAGGTGGCACAGTTGAATGCATGTGCTGTGTCTACCCATGGTTCCAAGGGAGCTCAACTTCATGGGGGCAATGGAGCAGAGGACAAAGCAGGCAGCATTTTTGGAAGTATTATCAGCAGTCACCAAGGCCTTTCTGAGACCAGTCATTGTGGGAAGCACTCACATGAAGTATGCAAAGTATGTACCATCCAGGACAGGTGGCGGAGCACCTGGATGCCCCCTGGCTGCAGCAAAGACCAGAAGCTGGGAAAATCAGAGGATAGGTTTTTTTTTTGCTTTTTTTTTTTTTTTTTTTTTTTTTTGCGGTACGCGGGCCTCTCACTGTTGTGGCCTCTCCCGTTGCGGAGCACAGGCTCCGGATGCGCAGGCTCAGCGGCCATGGCTCACGGGCCCAGCTGCTCGGGCACGAACCCGCAACGGCAGGCAGACTCTCAACCACTGCGCCACCAGGGAAGCCCTGGAATATATTTTTTATATATAATATCATATATTAATTTATATTACTGTCCAATTGTTAAAAATTTAATGTATCCTTGGTATAGGCAATGATACAAATTCAAAGTGAAGAATTTTCTCAAATACTTTTAAAAAATAATAATAAAGCATTTTCAAAAGTAGTTTTGTTATGCTGTATAAATATATCTATAAAATATCTGTATTCATTAGAAGAATTCAGTATATCAAATCACACTTTGGAAATATTAACACCTCTCTCTCTGTCTTTGAAAAAAATAAGTCCTCAGAGTCTCAAAAACTTTATCTTTCACTATTTAAGTTACGGCCTCTGTGTAAAAAAGCTGTTGGCCCTCATGACAGTCTGAATTTAAATAAATAAATAAATAAATAAATAAATGTTTTTCAGTTATTTCCACATGATAAAAGCCAGTTAAAGTAGAATGTTTTTAGCCATAAATAAAAGGCTTTATAGCTTTACTAGAGAATAAAGTAACATCTGAGATCATTTTTTCCTATTTTACTGCTATAGATTTGGTTTCTGGCTCCTATTTACATGCATAACAAAATGTATTTAGTTATCTGTATTTGAATGTTAATTATTATTAATTTACACACATGTTAATAAGTGACATACTATTTCCTAAAAAACTAATTATCATTTTTTCTGATATTATAATAATAATCTATTAAGTCTCAGAATGAGCACAATTATTATCCAGATATCAGATTTTCATTTCTATGAAAATTATTCTTTAAAATATACTATACTACCCAAGGCAATCTACAGATTCAATGCAATCCCTATCAAACAACCAAGGGCATTTTTCACAGAACTAGAACAAAAAAAATATTTTTAATTTATATGGAAATACAAAAGAGCCCAAATAGCCAAAGCAATCCTGAGAAAGAAAAATGGAGCTGGCAGAATCAGACTCCCTGAATTCAGACTATATTAAAAAGCCACAGTAATCAAGACAGTATGATACTGGCACAAAAACAGAAATATAGATCAATAAAACAGTATAAAAAGACCAGAAATAACCTCACGCACTATGATCAATTAATCTATGACAAAGGAGGCAAGAATATACAATGGAGAAAAGTCATTCTCTTCAATAAGTGGTGCTGGGAAAACTGCACAGCTACATGTAAAAGAATGAAATTAGAACATTCTGTAACACCATACACAAAAATAAACTCAAAATGGATCAAAGACCTAATAAGTCCAGACACTATAAAACTCTTAGAGGAAAACATAGGCAGAACACTCTTTGACATAAATTGCAGCAAGATCTTTTTTGATCCACCTCCTAGAGTTATGAAAATTAAAACAAAAATAAACAAATGGAACCTAATTAAGCTTAAAAGTTTCTGCACAGCAAAGGAAATCATAAACAAAATGAAAAGACAACCCTCAGAACATGAGAAAATATTTGCAAATGAAGCAACCAAGGAAATAATCTCCAAAATACACAAACAGCTCATACAGCTTAATATCAAACAAACAAACTACCCAATCAAAAACTGGGCGGATGATCTAAATAGACATTGCTCCAAAGAAGATGTATAGATGGCCAAAAAGCACATAAAAAGATGCTCAGCATCATTAATTATCAGAGAAATGCAAATCAAAACTACAATGAAGTATCACTTCACACAGGTCAGAATGACGATCATCAAAAAGTTTACAAACAATAAATGCTGGAGAGGGTGTAGAGAAAAGGGAACCCTCGAACACTGTTGGTGGGAATGTAAATTTGTACAACTACTATGGAGAACAGTATGGAGGTTTCTTAAAAAACTAAAATTAGAACTACTGTATGATGCAGCAATCCCACTCCTGGGCATACACCCAGAGAAAACCATAATTTGAGAAGATACATTCAGCCCAATGTTCACTGCAGCACTATCTACAATGGCTAAGACATGGAAGCAACCTAAATGTCCATCGACAGAGGAATGGATAAAGAAGATGTGGTACATATATACAATGAAATATTACTCAGCCATAAAAAAGAACAAAATAATGCCATTTGCAGCAACATGGATGAACCTAGAGATTATCATACTAAGTGAAGTAAGTCAAAGACAAATATATGATACCACTTATATGTGGAATATAACTGACACAAATGAACTTATTTACAAAACAGGAACAGACTTATAGATATCAAAAATAAACTTATGATTACCAAAGGGGAAACATTTGGGAGAGGGATAAATCAGGAGCTTAGGATGAATATACACACACTATTATATATACGATAGATAACCAACAAGGACCGACTGTATAGCACAGGGAACTCTACTCAATATTCTGTGATAAACCTATATGAGAAAAGAATCTAAAAAAGAACGAAAATACGTATATGTATAACTGAATCACTTTGCTGTACACCTGAAACTAGCACAACATTATGAATCAACTATACTCCAATAAAATTAAAATAAAATAATAAAATAGTATTGATTATAAAGAATTTTCCTTTTACAGCTTAAAGGGTTTTTTTTTTTTTGCTTTTCCTGTGTTTAGTAAAAGGGATAATAACTAGATATTTCATAAGTTAATATTCTAATATGATATTTTAAAATCATATTTTTAAAATCTGTGCTTTATGAAATACTAGTTTTGAGAATTTTCATGTCCCCAAGTATTAATTTTTTTTTAATTCAGTTTATACTTACTCAAGGCTATGTTCATTATGAGCCTTTTTATGCAATGTTTTTCAAAATCATAATCACAGGAATGTAACCAATAATAAATTACTTGGAGCATAGATAATCTGGTAGGAGAACTATCCATTCCATTTCATGTTCTGCCTCTCCTTCTATCTTGATTTTCACCTTTATTAGTATCTGCACTGAAAAATTAGCAAAACAGGGCTTCCCTGGTGGCACAGTGGTTGAGAGTCTGCCTGCCGATGCAGGGGACACAGGTTCGTGCCCCGGTCCAGGAAGATCCCACATGCCGCAGAGCGGCTGGGCCCGTGAGCCATGGCCGCTGAGCCTGCACGTCCGAAGCCTGTGCTCTGCAACGCGAGAGGCCACAGCAGTGAGAGGCCTGAGTACCGCAAAAAAAAAAAAAAAAAAAGCAAAACAAAAAAGGAGACAAATTTCTAACTAGATTTTGCAAGCTATATCGGAATTTCAATTTGGTGGGAAACAATAGTAGCAAAATATGCAATATTTAACTGCTTGCATGTGACAAGTCCTATCAACTTTACATATACTGTGTGAAATTCTCACAAAGACACTGTGAAATAGTTTCATCCCAGCTCTATATATAAAAACATTAAGACTCAGAGAGAGATGTTAAGTAATGTACCTATGTTGACACAAAATTAAGGAAGAACCACAATATTTACTCCCAAGCCAGTGTGCTTTTCCATACGGAGGAAATCCTGGACATATGTCTACAAATTGAATTTTTTAATATAAAATTGTTTAAGTACATTTGAAATGATGGTCTTGTTATTTCATAGAACAGTTTTAGTTATCATCTGCAAACCCAGTATATTGTGGTATAAAAAAGAAATACAAGAGCTAATTACTGTCTTTAAGAAGCTGGTATGGTAACAGGAAGTTAAATAGGACACTTCCTGGTTTAGTTTAGGCAGAAAGCATGGGGCAGCACATTCTACATTCCAAAGACTATCTTAAAAAATGTTCTAATGGAAGTAGCCAATGGGTTTCTGTCTTAAATCCATTACTCATGTTAAAGATGGGATGGAATGTTGAAAAATGGGAGAAATTTTAAGGAGGATTTTTTGGCAGAAAATCCTGTGACTCTGCTCCATCAACTGGGAGAGAACAAATGTTTTTTTTTTTTCACCTTATATTGAAAAACAAAAAAGGCCTTATGCTAGTTAATTAGAGTTTACTATTTGTTTTATTCAGTCTGTGGAAGCAGAGGAGACCCAGGGCAGACTGGTTTCTAACTTCTGCCTGAAATGTCTGAGAACAAGATGTGTTGCTAGTTGGATGTTGAGAGATGGCTCAAGGAGAAGTGGCACAATGGGATCTTTTCTGCACTCCAAGAATTTCATGCATCAAACTTTGCATTACTGTTCAAAAATTGAAGATGTGCCACACAAAAGAACACCTTGGCATGGGATCATCTTAGGACCACCCAAGGCAGTTATACAACAGGCAATAGCTAAGTCAATTTCAACGTTTTCTAGGCATTGTGGAAGCAGTAAGCAACCAATTAAATTAAGGGGGCATGTCTGATGGATGCAGTTAAGAGATCTTTAGTTAACAATAAATCTGCAAAGAATCTCTTACGCCTACACACAAAAAAAGTGCCACTTAAGATAAATTCAGCTTTAACTATCTGCCAGACCCAGCATTGTAAAACCATCTGATAAAGCAAAATATTTGCTATTTCACTTACTTATGTTCTCTTCCGCAGCTTCAACTTTGGAGAAATAACATAGTTGATACATTTTAGAGAAGGTGAATAAGGAAGAAAGCAGGCAGACAATTATTTCCCTTTTCTGGCCATCTCATGGCTGTGTTTAACTTTTTACATGAGAGGAGAAGGAATAACTATAACTTTGAATAAAGCTGGACACTTTGATGATTACAGGGAATTGAATATTTTAAATAGGCAGTTCAAATTGTCATTTGTAACTTATAGTTTATTATTAATTTTTATTAAACTTAAAATTTTTGCTTAAGAATGCTAGGAGAAAAAACACAGAAATCATGAGTTTTTACTCAGAGGGTATGAGTAGATATCCCACTATTTAAAATAAATAAGCTTTAAAGGAATATTGGAAGACAAAGTAAAATTGCTTTGTGCTTGAATCACATGAGCTATATTTGCTCAAAATATGTTATAATAGAGTTCAGTGAAAAGATGAAATATGGCCTCTCTGATATGTTATGTTCTGTATTTCAATATTGTCCACTTCTAAAACAATGCTGGGTTATAAGAGAGATAATAAATATAGAAACTATCCCTATCCTCAAAGAGTTTATTACCTGGTTTTATTTCTTGGTTTCCCCTTACATGTGACCCAACCCATTTCAAATCAGGCTGCCAAGCAAATTCTCATTGTTTTGAAACAACTCTGCTCTCCATGAATATCTTCATGTTTCTGGATGATCAAAGCTGAATAATTAAATGGCAAGCATGATTTGAAAGTTAGAGATTGGTATTGCTCTGGAGTCATTTGCTTACAATGCAGGGTAGAGACCTTCCCTATCTTCCTCAGAGAGAATTATTTTTTTTTAAGAGTCCAGAACATCTCTCTCTCCCTTTCTGAAAGGGAAGAGGGTAGTTGTGCCAGCCACCCTCTGTATGCTCTGAGTCTCCTTTATTTTGTGATTTCTCTCCTGTGGCGCAATTCCCACTGCACATGCAGGTAACATCTGGCTCTTGTTGTCTCTCTCCATGGGGAACTGGAGTATAGGCATCCAGTGCTGCTGCTAAGATTGGTGTGTGAATAAATAAAAACTCTGTTTTCTGATCCAGGGGTCTAGGGTTTCTGTGTGTGTGTGTGTGTGTGTGTGTGTGTGTGTGTGAGAAAGAGAGAGAGAGAGAGAAACTGTGTTAGACTAACTTGTTAGCTTGAAAGTGGGATAAAATCTCAGCCCCTCTTCACACTTTTAGACTTAACTTTCCTCATCTGACTTAACATACTCATCTGACTCTGTCACAAAACTGAAACCATTCAATCTGTTATATTCACTTCCTTAATCTTCAGACTACTTTTCACTTTCCTATATTCACTTTCCTATATTTTCACTTTCCTATATTCTCCACCCATGCTGTCTCCAAGTTCTGCTAGTCTCAACATATTGTGTGTGCTTCCCATACCTACCACCCATAAAAAAGACACAAGCAGTTCAAAATGATGGCGGTCATTCTGAAGAAAGAACAAACAGCCTTGAGTATTGCATGAGAAAAGAGGAGAGGTAGACACGATTTTGTCCTAAAGGAGGTGAACGGTTTAAGAGTGGATTACATGTATCACAATTTAAGTGTGATTGTAAATACTATCCATTGCCCCCATCTTCTATATCCCCCCCTAGATGGTCACGCTAAAGCAGCTTGGATTCCACAGAGCAGGAAACACTTGATGGTAAAACCAGCTCATTGTGCACAGACTTGAGGGCAATTCAGTTCTAATCCATTCATGGACCATTAGATGGTCTTTATTGTGAGCATTAGTCAGATTGAGAATCTCCAGGCATGCCTCTGATATTTTGCTTCTATTTGTGAAAGCTAGAACATGTGACAATAAAGCCAGTTTCCCTACTTCTATTCTACCTTTGCTTCCACATTTCTCCCAACTTTGTGGCTCCTGCTATGTAGTATATCTCATAAAACCAGTCAGATTCAGGGCTTATAAATATCCCACTTTGGTGAGTAGTTACTTTTAGCTAATCTTTTGTCACTCATTAATAAAGCAGAATTCTAACACTATATATTCTTATAGCACATATTCTTCACAAGAAATATCTTTTTAAAGCAAAATAGAATAGTAATATCATTTCTTAAGTTACTTCATGTTGACCTTGAAACACCTCCCATCTCTGGGATTGGTGAATTACACGCATTATAATCAGTCATTTGCTACTTTGCTGCCAACTCACAGCAGCATGACTTCCATCAGCATCTCCTACTCTGACCCTCTTTCTTCATTACCAAAGGAGGGGGTTGGATATGACTAGGCTGCCCAATAGTTTCACTCAATACAACCAAGATTTTAGCCTTTCTTAGTTGTTTCTTTAAGAAAAAATGTGTCCATACTTCCCAAGATTACATATTTATTGATTTTGTTTTTTATTTTTTAACTCTGAGATCACACTAGAGAATTATTTTCCTCACTACGTAAAGTCTCATGGCATTTTCTCAAGAAGACCTGTGGGGTCTTTGTTGGTTGATGTTTTTATACCATTTTTTTTCCATGCCATACCTTGTGGGATCTTAGTTCTCCCACCAGTGATCAAACCCGGTCCCTTGGCAGTGAAAGCACAGAGTCCTAACCACTGGACCACCAGGGAATTCCCTATACCATTCTTTTTTTAAATCATGACATGGAGCATTAATAAGATTCTTATCTATTACTCTATTAAAAGGAGCTCAGCAGTAAGGAGAAAAACCAGATCTGGGAGCCCTGAATGCAATTCCCTCAATGAGACAGTGTACAGCACCCCTTCATCTTGGTCTACATTTAATTCTTAGCTGTTGTATTCTGTATTCTCTGAACTATATGTTTCCCACAGTTGCAGAGATGACCAACTGATCAACACTCTTCCATGTTCTCTCTGGAGCAAAATATCACTTTCTATACTTCTCACTTAGGGAGATCAGAAGCCACCAAACCATTTGGCAGAGAGCAAATACCTGACGTGTGACCTTTCCTACTCCATTTCCATGTTCCCCCCGTGTCTCTTAAGCCACAGTTTGTATTAATGTAACTGTTCCAGATGCTTACAGTGGACAAAGGATAGTGAAGCCGCAAAGCAGAAGGCACTGTAAGCTGATTCCTCCCTAGGTAACAAACAGCCTCAGGTTACTTTTGCTGCAGGACTTTCATAAGGAGGAAATACACCATATGAAAAGGGAATTTGAGAAATAAGGAAGAAAAAAAAAAAACCTGTCTGTGGTCAGCATGGACTTTATGCTTATAGAGGTATTCTTTTTTTTAAATATACATGCATTTAAAATATATATGTATTTTCCTGTTTAAATAAAAAAAGGCCTTTCTATAATTCCTAGGCATTAATTTTATAATTATATAGTCCAGAACTATTCTACTCCCACCCCTTCCCTATGCCCATAGGCAACCAGAATTTGTCTAATATATCTCTTGTGCATGCAGCTTTCCACACTTCCAGCGTAGCAGGCTAAGAATGTAATACCTGATTCCTTCTACCTAATAAGTCTAAATCACAGCATAGAGTTCAGTCTAGGACCAAGCTGAGAGCTTCAAAAAGTAGTCTATGTTGTTTCAGAATAAAATATTATTCTGGCATGAGAATACTGTTCTGTCTTTAACATCTTTTATCATATTTCTATGATTTTCAGTAAAGTATTTGTAAAAGAAAATAAAGGACCAGGGGAACTGACAGGTGCTGAGGTGGGATTAAAGAATGCTCATCTCTGTCATTCAGTTTCCATATCTGTAAAATGTATACTATATTGCTTGAATGCTAAAATTCTTTTAAGATGTAGATATTTAGAAATCTCTATACTTAGGATACATGTTAACTAGAACTGATTTGAATCATCATTATAAAACATATACAGAATATTTTCCGGATCAGATATCCAATGTTAAATTATTTTTATTGTAAATCAGTGCTGAAGATGAACAGGTTATTGAAGGACATTCTTCTAAGATTATGCCAAGGGTGCCAGTTACTATAGGAAGCAATATAGTATATAAGACACCCTCATCCCCAGATGTCTCACCTACTTTTTGGATTCTCACAAACCCAGCTTTAAATCCCAGCTCTGAGCCTCAGGGCTGAGTATTGAGAGGATTAAAAGAGAGTTCAGAAGTAGAATGCTAAACATAGCAATCAACACATGTTATAAAAGAAAAAAAAAAAGAGAGAATAAAGTTTCATCTCTTCCCTTTTTCCCGTTCTCTGCCTGTTCACATTGTTTCCTAGCTTTCACCATAAGTGCATTTTCAGTGGTCACCTACAACTGCTGCTCTTGAAGAAATGTTTTTGTTTTTACTTTTTTCTCCTCATCAGTATTCCCTTTAAGGAATGAGTCAGAAAGAAAGATTACTGGCCTTATGATATCTTCCTCAATCTGACCACTGTGCCCATATTTTTTAGCCTATCCATATTTTTAAGATCTGGACTTTAACAAATACATATTAAATAATAGACATTGAAATCCTTTGAAATGGCAGTGAGAGTGAGAGCAAGAGAGAAAGAGAGAATATGAATTGACCCATAGATTGAGGCCTTCATGAATTTGTCATTTTTTAAGGATATTTCTTAAAATCACACCATGATGTGTGTATCATATTATTATCCTAGAATGTCATTTAACACTTTATGCCAATTTATTTTCCTATGTTATCACACATTTTTAAAACATATTTGATTATGAATTAATACTATAATTTAATTTCGTGCTATAATTTTGTTAAAAAGTATCATTTTGCTATAATTTAATAAATATATACATATATATACTTTGTGAAAGACTTGAGCTCTTTATTATTTTTTCCTTTTTTTTTGGTTGTTGAAAAAAACGTTGCCATAAATATTCTTATAGTTTCTGACTATTTTTTAGTATATAGCCAAGGAAGAAAAATGTTCAAGTTGAAGGCCATGGACATTTCTAAACTTTTTTATAAATATTGTCAAATTCCTGTATAAAATGTATACACCAATATAAAGTCACCCACAGATTAGGAAAAGTGGTTTTACCAGTCCCTGTTTCACAACGTATGTTTGCATTTCTTAATTCAAGTGGAACATGAATTTTAAATAGGTGTACAAAAATGTTGCCTTTCTAAAAAGTAATTTGTTAATTTTTTGGCCTTATTTCCATTGGAGAATTTTCCCTGTTTTACTGATATATAAAATCATTTTAATAGAGATTATGTGTTTCAAATATTTATTTCTAATTTGTCATTGGTGTTTTAAATTAATTTTGACACTTAATATTGAGGCATATGAAAAATATACTTAGGCAAGTACTTTTCAAGTCTTTATATACCTTTCTTCTGTGTCTTTACCTCTTACTGACGTTTTAACCTGAAACTTGTAATCTACAACTAAACAAAGACCCCAAATCACTAGTAGCAAACTAAACATACTTTGTCTTGGCCAACACACATTTAGTAAGCCTATCTCCAATATTAAAATTCAAAGATGAGATGCAAATTTAATTTCATTCCAACTTGAAATTTCTTGTTTCACAAATTTATAACCAAAAATATTTTGTCAAAATAATAAATCCAGCTTTTAGCAATAGAGATAACTTCTTCTCATGCTCTTCCTCACTTCCCTACCTCAAAGTCCTTACTGACATCTTGTCCTAAAGTGATACCTACTACTATTTTTTTTAAGACTTTATTATTTTAGAAAAGATTTAGTTTCTCAGTGAAATTGAGAGGAAAAGATTTTCTGTATACCCCAGCCCAGCACACATATGGGTCTCTATTATCAACATCTCCTACCAGAGAGGTACATTTGTTAGAACTGATGAACCTAAATTGACACATTATAAATATCCAAAGTCCATTTATGTTAAAATTTACTTTTGATATTGTACATTCTATGGGTTTGCACAAATGTATAATGACTGGTACCCATCATTATGATATAATACAGAGTATTTTCACTGTCCTAAAAATTCTCTGTGCTCTACTTATTCATCCCTCCTCTTCCCCACCCCCATAAATCCCTATCTACCACTGATTTTTTTTTTTTTTTTTACTGTCTCCATAGTTTTGCCTTTTCCAGAATGTCAAACAGTTGGAATCATACAGTATGTATCCTTTTCAGATTGACCTCTTTCATTTACTAATATGCATTTAAGGTTCTATGTCTTTTGATTTCATTTCAGTATTGAACAATATCCCATTGTCTGGATGCACCACAGTTTATTTATCCACTTACCAATGGAAGAACATCTTGGTTGCTTTCAAGTTCTGGCAATTATAAATAAGGCAGATATAAATATTCAAGTACATGTTTTTCCTTGGCTATTTCCTTTGGGTAAACACCAAGGAGCATGGTTGCTTGACTGTAAGGTAAGAACATGTTTAGCTTTGTAAGAAACTACCAAACTGTATTCCAAAGTGGCTGTTCCATTTTGCATTTCCACCAGCAACGTATGAGTGTTCCTACTGTCCACATTTTAGCCAGCACTTGGTGTTGTCAGTGTTCTAGACTTTGGCCATTCTAGAAGATGCATCGCATTGTGATTTTAAATTGTACTTCCCTGACAATGTATGATGTGGAACATCTTTTCATATGATTGTATTGCCATCTGGATATCTTCTTTGGTGAGGTGTCTGTTATATGATTATATTTTTCTCCTTTCTTATCATATCAGTTATACTTCTTTGATGTTCTTCCTTTTTTGTGGTGATCCAAGTTTCTGACCTATGTTATTTTCCTTCTTGTTAGAGAATTTCATTTAACATTTCTTTCAAGGCAGGTCTCCTGGCAACAAATTCCTTCAGTTTTTCTGTGTCTGAGAGCCTTTATTTCTATTTCAGTTTTAAAGGATAATTTCATAGAGAACAGAAAATTCTAGGTTGATGGCTTTGTTCTCACAATACGTTAAGTATTTCACTCCACTCTCTTCTCACTTGCATGATTTCTGAGGAGTCAGATGTAATTCTTATCTTTGTTTCTCTATAAGTAAGGTGTTTCCCACACCTCTGCTCTGGCTTCTTTTAAGATTTTTTTTTTTTTTTTGCCTTTGATTTTTATTGTTTAAAAGTGATATGCCTAGGGCTTCCCTGGTGGCACAGTCGTTGAGAGTCCACCTGCCGATGCAGTGGACGCGGCTTCGTGTCCCGGTCCAGGAGGATCCCACGTGCCATGGAGCGGCTGGGCCCGTGAGCCATGGCTGCTGAGCCTGCGCATCCGGAGCCTGTGCTCCTAGGTGTAGGTTTTGTTGTTGTTGTTTTGGGTGTTTATCCTGTTTAGTGTTCTCTGACCTTCTTGGATATGTGGATTGGCATCTGATATTAATTTGGTGACATTCTTAGTCACTGTTGTTTTCAATATGTCTTCTGTCCTTTTCCTCTTTCTTCCCCTTCTGGTATTTCCATTACATGTGTTATACCTTTTGTAATTGTAAGATAGTTCTTGAACATGTTGTTCTTTTTTTTACATTGTTTGTTCTCTTTACTTTTTAGTTTGGGAGGTTTGCATTGAGATATCTTCAAGCTCAGAGATTCTTTCCTAAGCCATGTCCAGTCCACTAATAAGTCAGTCAAAGTCATACTTCATTTCAATTATAGCATGTTTTTGATCTTGAGCATTTCTTTTTATTTTTTTCTTAGGATTTCTAATTCCCTGCTTACTTTGTCCATGTGTTATTGCAGGTTGTCTAACTTATTCATTAGAACCCTTAGGATATATATATATATATATATATTTTGGCTGTGTTGGGTCTTTGCTGCTGTGCGCAGGCTTCCTCTAGTTGCCGCAAGCGGGGCCTAAGCTTCGTTGTGGTGCATGTGCTTCTCATTGTGGTGGCTTCTTTTGTTGCAGAGCACAGGCTCTAGGACCACAGGCTTCAGTAGTTGTAGCATGCAGGCTCGGTAGTTGTGACTCACAGGCCTAGTTTCTCCATGGCATGTGGGATCTTCCCGGACCAGGACTCGAACCCATGTCCCCTGCACTGGCAGGCAGATTCTTAACAACTGTGCCACCAGGGAAGCCCCTATTCATTAAAACCCTTAGGATATTAATAATAGCTATTTTAAATACCCAATCTATATTTCCAACGTCCCTGCCATGTCCGATTCTGGTGCTTGCCCTTTCTCTTCAAGCTATCTGTGAATTCTAAAACTGTTTTTAAATTCTAAAAAATGTGAAGGTTGCCCTATGACTTGGTCCCCCTGGAGTACTTAACTCTCAGATTTGCCTGCACTGAGCCTCCAGCAATATGTCAATTACATTTCAGGTTTTCCCAACTGGGCATTAGTTCCCCTGGCAATTTCCACTTGTGTGTATCTGCTCCAGGTAACCTATGACTCCCTATGCTCACCTGTCTATCTCTCCAGTATTGAGGACAGCAATTTGTCCTACATCCTCACCTCTTTTATGGATCCAAAATGAGTTGTTGACTTTTCAGTTTGTTCAGCATTTTATCTGTTCAAACGGAAGTGCAACTTCCAAGCCACTTACATATGGAACTGGAAACTGGAACACTCTACTATCTCTTTGTAATCACAGGGTCAGTTAAATTCTTCATCTCCCAGGAGACACACGATCTAGAGTGCAGAGTTAACTTATATCTTGGGACTTCTGGTCAACACATTACTCTGCAAAAATCAACTGCAACCTCTTTCTCCTATGGAATTTGCTATCACATATTTACAAACAATTTTTTAAATATTTTCATTATTTATACAAATAAAAAGAAATATATAGTTTTTGGGAAAAATGTATGCTTAATAATATATTAAAAAATATACCCATATAGCTATACACTTAATCACTCTCTAAAACCAGGATTATTCAAATAATCACTTTGAGTTTTTCTTCCTTTTATTCTTCCTTTCTTCCTGCAATTCACCTTTCCATTTTAAAAATTAATTTGTATTTTTTTGTACATAGTATTTTTAGAGATCTTGCTTTATTTTTACCTCAATAATTTAAAAATGTGCCTCAGCACCATTAATTAAATAGACTTTCTTTGTGAGAGATTTAATTCTAAACTTTATCACATATATAAGTTCTTTGTAATGCCCATTTCTGGAGATTTTTGTCTGTGTAACTTATCCTTTTCTTAGAGATGCTTATTTTTTAAATTATTCTAGTTATATCTTATATTTACTATATAGAAGAGCAAGTGCCTTGATGTCTTTAAATTTGATTATTTTCAACTATTTCTCCTCATTAACTTTATATTACAACTTATTACCCAAAATATCTTTCTATATTTCTCAAAGTGTTCATTTATTTTGTTTGAACATTTATTATTCATTTCTCAAATTGTCAAACTGTTGTGAGAAATGTATTCATGCAATTCTAGTTGAGAATATAACTGGCAATTTTTCACTTTATTGTGTACATTATGTTTCTAAATATTACACTGATTCCTGTAATAATTCTTTGTTAGTTTTAGTATTATATAATTCAGTATGCTATATCTTTACTTTTGCTTACTTTTTGCCCAAGATTCAAATTTATATTAAAATTAAATTTTTCTATGTGATCACTCTAAATTTCTTCTTTTATTCCTTACCATTCTTTTTCATTAGCCTGATAATGTTATTCAGTATTAAGAGTTTATAATTCATATTTTCTTTCTTAAATACATCTTTTTCAATATATAAAAATATTTTTGTAACATGCAAGAATTTTTGTTTTAAATTCCTCTAGTGTTACTCTTTCATCTATTACTTTATGTCTGCATACATTTGTTTCACTTTTGACTTTTAAAATCTGTGCCCCTTTGATTTAGATCTATCATATTTTCTCTATTTTGTTTTGATTCTCTTTGTCATTGAATAGGAGGATGTGAAGAAATGCGCTTTCAGGATTTTGGAAAACTGAAAGCACAGATATTTTTTCATGATCAACTAGCCATGGATTCTACTTCTTCCTCTGTGAAGATAAGGTGGCCATATTATGTCTAAATTTCTTTCAGGAAACAGGACAGGACAATATTTATAAACAATCCTTTAAAGGGAAGTACTTAGATGTTTAATATAACTTCTTCTAGAATCATAATTTAAGTACCAAGAGGTATGGCAACAATTGATATTTCCAGATGTGTGACAACTGCATGTCCTTGGCCTCACTTAGAGACTGTGAGACCAAGGAAAATTCCCTGGATTATGTTACATCTGCTCCTATCCTAGGGGGCCAACCTATTTCTCAAATGACAATGTTTTATTATATCATTTTTAAATTAGAATCTATATAAGTCCACAATGGTGGCATATGAATGTTTTTTTCCTACCAGTCAGAAAACTGCAGAAGTTTTTATTTGCATTTACTAAAATCACTGAAATGTTTTGCTTTCATTCTGTAATTTTATCTTTTCTTGCTGCATATATATTTTTATTTGACTATTGTCTTCCTGTTCTCTTCCTCCCTCACCCTCCCCTTTCCCTTCCTTCTCTTTCTCTTCCTTCTTCTTTTCCTGCTTCTGCACATCCAGTTTTTAATTTTAATAGTGGTCATGGTCATCTGTAATTATTTTTATTAACATCATAAATCAATAACATTTATCGATGTCATAGGTCATTACATTAACCAGGAAGTGGTCAAAGTATAAATTTAATGTAGCCTCCAGTAAGGCAAGGATGCATATTGTAGCTTCTATCATAAAACATACAAAATACTAACAATTCAACTCAACAGCAAAAAAATAAACAACCTGATTAAAAATGGACAAAAGACTTGAATAGGCATTTCTCCAAAGAAGATATACAATGGCCAATGAGCATATGGGAAGATGCTCAACATAACTTATCATTAGAAAAATATAAATAAAAACCACAATGATATATCGCTTTACACCCATTAGGGTAGATATGCATGGGAAAAAAAGCAAACAAACAAAACAGAAAATAACAAGTGTTGATGAAGATGTAAAGAAATTGGAACTCTTGTGCATTGCAGCTGAGAAGGTAAAAATGGTATAGCTGCTGTGGAAAATGGTATGACAGTTCCTAAAATAATTAAACATAGAATTACCATATGATCCAGCAACTATATTTTTGGATGTATACCAAAAAATATTAAAAGCAGAGACTCAAAGAGATACTTGTATATTCATGTTCCTAGCAGCAATATTCACAATAGCCAAAAGGTCGAAGCATAGATGTCTCCATCTGTGGATGAACAGATAAGCAAAGTGTGCTATATACATACAATGAGATATTATTCAGCCTAAAAAGGAAGAAGCATGGATGTCTCCATCCATGGATGAACAGATGAGCAAAATGTGCTATATACATACAGTGAGATATTATTCAGCCTTAAAAAGGAAGGAAATTCCAATTATGCTACAACATATATGAACCTTGAAGACATTATGCTAAGTGAGTACACATATATGAAGTGCCTAGAGTAGTCAAATTCATAGAGGTGGCCAGGGGCTAGTGAGGAGGGGAGAATGGCAGTTGTTATTTAATGGATACAGAGTTTCAGCATAGAAAGATGAAAAAGTTCTGGAGATGGATGGTAGTGATAGTTGTACAAAAAATGTGAATGTTGGGCTTCCCTGGTGGCGCAGTGGTTGAGAGTCCATCTGCTGATGCAGGGGACACGGGTTAGTGCCCCAGTGCAGGAAGATCCCACATGCCGTGGAGCGGCTGGGCCCATGAGCCATGGCCGTTGAGCCTGTGCGTCTGGAGCCTGTGCTCCGCAACAGGAGAGGCCACAACAGTGAGAGTCCCACGTACCGCAAAAAAAATAAATAAATAAATAAAAGAAAAAAAAGAAAAATGTGAATGTCCTTAATGCCACTAGACTACACT
The DNA here is from genome assembly GCF_964374135.1 of Grampus griseus. Lineage (NCBI taxonomy): Eukaryota > Metazoa > Chordata > Mammalia > Artiodactyla > Delphinidae > Grampus > Grampus griseus. Next base: position 108,453,755 of record NC_138998.1, read on the forward strand.
TAAAAATAGTTAAAATGGTACATTTTATGTTATGTATATTTTACCAGAATAAAAAGGTATCTTTTCTGATATTTAAATTGAGCTAGATAAATGGATGTAGGCTTTAACCAAATTTCTGGCATCTAACAAAAATGTATTTATTCTTACTTCTGAATGGAAGAAAAAATTCTTGGTATTTCAGCCTTTTTTTTTAGAAAATGTGGTGAATAGATTAGATTCTTATGTAGTCTTTAGCCAATTCCTTATTGAAAAATCATGGATGAAATATGTCAACCACACAATGTATCACTTCTGTGGCTTTTCGTGACCCAGCCACTTCCTAATCCAAACTTTGCAACTCTGGATGTTTCGTGATCCTGTTTGCCAAAGGGCATGTGGTATTTATGCTAACTGAAAGTAGAAATGGAAGGCACTGAGGATCAAAATGGTCTTAGTCACCTTAAAAAGAAGTTTTCCATTTTTCTATTGATAAAGACTTTGCTTCGGACTTCATTTTATCGTGGATAAGATTACATTGTTCCCTTAGTATATCCTTCCAGCTGTAACTCTTGCTCTCCATCAAGAGTTAAAATGTGGCATAAAGGACCTCCCTGGTGGCACAATGGTTAAGAATCCGCCTGCCAATGCAGGCGACACAGGTTCAATACCTGGGCTGGGAAGATCCCACATGCCGCGAAGCCAATAAGCCAGTTCACAACTACTGAAGCCCACATGTGTAGAGTCCATACTCCACTACAAGAGAAGCCACTGCAGTGAGAAGCCCACGCACCACAATGAAGAGTAGCCCCCACTCACCTCAACTAGAGAAAGCCCATGTGCAGCAATGAAGACCCAACATAGCCAAAGACAGAATAAATAAATAAATTTATGAAAAAAAAATGGATAGCTAGCAGGAACATGCTATAAAGCACAGGAAGCTCAACTTGGTGTTCTGTGATGACCTAGATGGGTGGGATGGGGCAGGTGGGAGGGAGGTTCAAGAGGGAGGAAATACAGGTATACATATAGCTGATGCACTTCATTGTACAGCAGAAACTAACACAACATTGTAAAGCAATTATACTCCATTTTTTTTTAAAAAAGGGTTAAAATGTGTACCTTTATCAGCTACATTGGATTTCTAGGATAATAGTTGAGTTTGGGGTATTATAAGTTATTGAATTTTTCTGACACTTGTTAAATTTCACAGTGGGAAGTTGTGAAAAGCTGAGTCATGAAATTTGTATAAATTTGCTTCTTTCCTGATGACTTTTATTTGAATCAATGTTTATTTTCCAATTAAGCTAGAAGGAATGACCTGCCTAACATGATTTATAAAATAGCAAGTATAAAACAAATACAATTTTGTTATAATAATTTATACTTAGTACTTTTGATTTTTACCCACTATTTATCTTTAACTTTGTTTTCAGAATGCCCATTATATGTCAGTACCTTGGAAGGAATAGCTGAAAATGAGTAAATTCCTGGCCTTAGGAAAAGATGAATACTTCTTGTCTATATACAGATGGATTGTATTTAAGGCATGATCTTCACAACTCTACTATTGGACCTTGGAAAAACCCTGGCAAAACTAAGCTTTTCTGTAGGGATACTCTGACATTTTTATTTTTTTTAATCTTATTAATAATGCTTATGATTTTCTAAAGACAAAACAGGCTTCATGTACCCAAAGAATTTAGGTGGGACAGCCACATATATTCATTTATCCATGAAAATATTCTGTCCACACATCACTGCTCTTCTTACCAATATGACCCCATATGCAGGACGTATTCTAATATTCCTCTATTCATGTCTGTTTATTTTGTGTTTATCTCCCTTTGAGCAAACATTGTAATAAATTAATCTACTGCTAAATTGAAAAAGATAACAATAGATTATTTGCTATCCTTTAGTGGCAGCATTTTAATCCTGTAGCAGGGTGTTTGCCTGTTCATTTTCCTGAATTTGCAATGGCTTTGTCCAGAGGAACTAATCTTCTGATATAAAGTTAAGGCAAAAGCCACTTGTTTTGTTGAATTGAAAGATTGGCATCCCTCAACTCATAGCATGTGGGTAGCTGCCACAATCTTCCTTCCTGCTCTGAAGCTTCCTTTTGAAGAGGAGCAGCATTAATATTCTCCTGGAAAAATAATTATCATGCTCCACCAATACAACATACAAATGTGCCATCTTTACTATTCTGAGTCTGTAACAATACCTTGAACACTTGTAAGACAGCTCACCTTCTCACACGGAGGAATGAATCAGATTTGCTGTATAGAGATGATTATCCTTTTCTATTTTTTGCTCCACTATCATTTAAGTATAAGGCCATCACATATCCTTCCTGTCATTTTTATGTAGGAAATCCTCAGTGATAAGGTGACAGAGTTTGACAACCCATTTACGTCCCTGGTTACTATCACTCATTCTACTGTCTTTATTGTGGAGATATGTAGGTAATTACCTCTTTCTTGAAGATTTTGCAAGATAGTCTTGCAGATATTGGACAAAAATATACAAATGAGACTCCTGGTCCTAACCACACGCTTTCTCAATGTACCTTCAGAATTATCTTTATATAGATATGGCTCTTCTTAAAATTTTTTTAATATTATATGCAGACTAATAGATGAGATCTTCACAGAAGTTTGAAAAGAGCATAAAAAAAAACATTTGCAGTTCTAGATTTTAAAAAATCAAACTAATCAGTAAGTTAGAAAAGAACAGAAATATGTGCTTCATCCTTATCATCATCATTTCCTTTCCATTTACTCATGTGTTAAAGCATATAATCTCCAAAGCTCTATTAGCTTCCCTCATTGTAAAGCCATTAGCCATATAAACTTGAAATGTAGTTACTTTAAATATCACATCATTTCAAATATATCTACATATTTATTATCTAAATAGATTACATAATAAAAGTCTCTTCAAGCTAAAACTTAAAATATCTGTATTTCTGTACATAGATCTTTATTCCATGTTGCACACTGCATGTTTATTGCACATATAACAATCATAACATCTATATTAGCTCATGGAATCTCAGATTCATTTGCATTTTAAACCCAAACTAATATTTTTATCCTTTGTGATGCAAATAATTGAACCAACTCTACTTTTGTCTGAATTAGCTGGTGATTTAGAATAACTGAATGTTTAAATAATAAAGTCAGTTGTGTAAAAGCTAAATCCCACTATTAATGTAAAAAAAATTCTCATTTGTCAAGAGAAACTAAATTCATAATGTTTCTTTTGGGCATTAGGGCTCAGAAAGGTTTCTTCCTTCTGAGAAAGAAAGAAAACATATTTCTGCTACATATATGATTTAAAATGCATATGATATTTGTGTTTTCTTTGGTATATGTGTTCCATGTTTTAAACTTTTAAATTCCATGAAGGGAATATTATTGCAAAATTGCAATGATCTCTCATTCAACTGACATCCTCTTTGAGAATTGTCCATCACCCGACAAAACTGGTCCTAGTCTCCATATTTAAATAAACGAATACATACACTTGCCTTTTATCAATCCACATCCAATCACCCAACCAGAACTGATAGGGTAGAAACCTGAATCAAGATAAGCCAATCAGATTGTCTCTCTAAGAAAATTAGAATTAGAATCCTGCTACTTGATGCTAGGTCTCATGTGTGAGAGATCAGAAGGTAAGAATATCTGGTGACATTGACAAGACTAGTGACAATAAAAGGAGAGTCAAAAATTAAGTATGATGAAGTAAAAACTATTACTGTGAGACTATGCAGAGAAAAAGAAAAACTAATCAGGGATTCAAACTTTTTGGTTCCTATTTCTTAGATGTATTTCCATCCAGAAAGTTATTTCTATTTTATCGTTAGCAACTGTTAATTTTATGTGCTAACTATTGTGAAAAAATGTAAGTTTATTTATTGTTTATAATAATCTGTTTAAATTCCATTTATGATATTCATGACATATTTAATCACTTCTTGCTTAAATTGCTGTGTCTGTTGAGTAACCGTTCCATTCAATTCAGGATTTTCCTTCTTACGTATCTCCTAACTTTCTACCTGATGGTGATTAAAAATCAAGGCATACTAACATGTGGCTCTGGTAATGAAAATGAAGCCTATGACACTCTCAGTCATTCCAGTTCTTCAAAGCTTTCAAGTTGTAGGATTTTCACCCAATCCAATCAGGTAACTCTCCTTATGTATCTCTTCATTCTTTCCAGCTCTATATTTCTTGGGTTAAACTTAATGTTCAGGTTTTTGTTTGATCATCAAAAAATGCTTTTGGACTTGTCTCACAGAGTCTGGGCTTTGCAAATCCAAAGCACTTTGGCTTTCCAGGCTATTGATGCTGCTACGATTTTCAAGAGGCTCTTTGACACTTGGTTCTTAACAATATCAGTCACCTCCCAAAATCAGCACTTATAGAATTCTATGGCTGCTCCCAGGATCACTGATGTAGTGGTAGTGTTGTGAGAGGACTAGAGGGATGGGAAATAAATAATATTTTAAAAATTATCTCAAAAAGTATTTTTCAGTGGATATGTATCATTATAAATTTGTCCAAACCCGAAGAATGTGAAATATCAAGAGTGAATTATGTGAACTATGGACTCTGGGTCATGATGTGTCAATGTAGGTTCATCAATTGTAGCAAATGTACCACTCTGGTGGAGGATGTTGATAATGGGAGAGACTGCATGTGGGGGTCAAGAGCTACATGGGAGTTCTCTGTACTTTTTTATTCAATTATGCTGTGAACCAAAAACTGCTCTAAAATAGAGTCTATTAAAATTATCTTTTTAATATTATCACTAAAATTAAATACACATCATAAAGCACAGAATCTGGTATACGGTAGAAGTTCATTAAATGTTTGCTGACAGCCTAGAGGCATAAACAAATTGATGGATAGATTAAAGAGTAAAATAAGCTCAGACAAATACATGCACAGATTCAAGAAAAAAGCAGTAATTTTAGTAGTAAGATAATAAAAAAATAAGTATTTTGTCTGTAAAGAGTAAATGGAGAGACCATAATTTGAAAAAAATGGGATGAAGTGCAAGTAAGATGACTCAGACTAGCATCTTTCATGGTAAAGATATTCAAGTCTACTTCCAAAAGTCAGACAGTAGTACCTGATGTAAATCTATGTGCATGTATTCCTTTCAAATTATTTGTTATCAGTAAATCTAATTCCTAAGTTGCACATGGTCAGAGATTTTCATTTTATCTTTAATGCAAATAAAGTAGAACATTCTCTACACACACACACACACACACACACACACACACACACACACACACAAAGAGTAAATGGATAGAGTAAGTGCTCTCAATACTTTTAAACATAATTTCATTTAAAAATAAGTTAATTGGAGTAAATGGTCTCCCAAGTCCCTTTCAACTTTAACAGTTCATTATTAATGATACTAATGTTAACTCTGGGTAAACAGCAGATGATTGTAAAATAGATACAAATCTTATTCCCTTGAATTTTAGTTTTCTTAAATGTGTTGATTTTTTTTAATGCATTCAGTATTACAGAATTAAGTACTAGTCAGTGGATATAGAATATGTGAGAATGATTATGGAGAGAAATAGTGTTGGCAATGTACATGCAACAGAGAACTAAGAGTTACATTATTGTTTCCTTTTGACACTCCTAACTGTAACATGTTACCTGCTATAAAAAGCACAAAAATAAACTCTAAATAGATTAAAGACCTAAACTTAAGGCCTGATACTATAAAACTCTTAGAGGAAAACATAGGCAGAACACCCTTTGATGCAAATCACAGCAAGATCTTTTTTGATCCGCCTCCTAGAGTTATGAAAATAAAAATAAACAAACGGGACCTAACGAAACTTAAAAGCTCTTGCACGGCAAAGGAAACCATAAACAAAATGAAAAGACAACCCTCAAAATGGGAGAAAATATTTGCAAATGAAGCAACTGACAAAGGATTAACCTCCAAAATATACAAACAGCTTAGGCAGCTCAATACCACAAAAACAAACAACCCAATCAAAAAACTGATGGAAGATCTAAGTAGACATTTCTCCAAAGAAGACATACAGGTGGGCAAAAAGCACATGAAAAGATGCTCAACATCACTAATTATCAGAGAAATGCAAATCAAAACTACAATGAAGCATCACCTCACACCTGTCAGAATGGCCATTATCAAAAAATCTACAAACAATAAATGCTGGAGAGGGTGTGGAGAAAAGGGAACCCTCCTACACTGTTGGTGGGAATGTAAACTGGTACAGCCACTATGGAGAATAGTATGGAGGCTCTTTTAAAAACTAAAAATAGAGTTACCATATGATCCAGCAATCCCACTCCTGGGCATATACCCAGAGAAAACCATAATTCGAGAAGTTACATGCACCCCAGTGTTCATTGCATCACTATTTACAATAGCCAGGACATGGAAGCAACCTAAATGTCCATCAACAGAGGAATAGGTAAAGAAGATGTAGTGCATATATACAATGGAATATTACTCAGCCATAAAAAAGAATGAAATAATGCCATTTGCAGCTACATGGATGGGCCTAGAGATTGTCATACTGAGTGAGGTAAGTCAGACAGAGAAAGACAAATATATGATATCATTTATATGTGGAATCTAAAAATAAAGGTACAAATGAACTTTATCTACAAAACAGAAATATAGTTACAGATGTAGAAAACAAACTTATGATTACCAGAGAGTAAGGGAGGGGAGGGATAAATTGGGAGATTGGGATTGACATATACACACTACTATATATATAATAACTAAAAGGGACCTACTGTATATTACAGCGAACTCTACTCAAATAATCTGTAATGGCCTATATGGGAAAAGAATCTACAAAAGAGTAGATATATGTATAACTGATTCACTTTGCTGTACACCTGAAACTAATACAACATTGTAAATCAACTATACTCCAATAAAAATTTTTAATAAATAGATAGATTTTTCTACCCCCCTCAAAAAAAAGAATAAACCATTACCTACTTTTCATAAATTCACTATTCAGAAATCCCTTTACATGCCACATTTCTTCTTCTCTGTCATCCCAGCAGCATGATGCATTACAACAGCAGAAAATACATTATATCACACTGACAAGAGTGTCATGACGATTGCACATTTATAGAGAGGAGGATGAACATATTGTGAACCCATGGTTAGGTGTCTGGGGACCATCACCACTGGCAGCAGTTGTGAGACTGTTATGATCAGCAAGCACTGAACACTGCAAAGCCTGTAGTTTTTAGAAGTATGCATAGTACTGCATTCAAGTCTTTTTTAAAAATATTTTTATTTTTCAAACTTGGACACATTTTATGAACTGATAAACTACTAGATAAGAAATACTATATCTACAACATCTAATAGAGGACTGTATACTTCAGGGCCTTTTCTGATTTCCAATCACAAAATAAATTTTTTCTTTGAAGTTTTTCTTTTTAATATTGAAGTGAATGCATATTGAGATTCAATAACTAAAAGAATAGACCAATACAGTTTGAAAGCTTAGCTATTCATTTGTCCATTATTGCTCTTCAGTTGAAGCCAAGTTAAAGCATTGTTTTTTCAGGAGAAAATAGACATCCATCTTCCAGTTGGCTAACCTACCTCTTGAATTACAGATGCTTCATCTCCCAATTTTATATCTTCACCCCTGAGTATTCTATTCCATTTCAAAGTTTTTATTCATTAATCTTCCCCAGAATATTTTAGAGTACCACATTCTTTGCAGTCATTTCTTTTAAGATTCTAATTACCTTTTGTAACTTACTTGTCTTCAGATGATTCCCAAATTTGTCTTTCTTCTTTCTTATTTTTATCTTTTCAATCTTCACTTCAGAATATTGCCCTGGAATAACTCAGGCATGCAATAACTCAGTAAGGTGTTAAAGTATCTTCTTTCTTTTTCTATCACTAAAGTCATTATCCTTCTGTCTCAATAATTAATCTTACCTTATCCTTGACCTTAAACTTCACTCCTTTATAAAATAAATCTAAAATGCATCACTTTTTCTTATCTCCAATATAAAATTTCATTCAGTAAGTTGGACATTTTAAATTTCTTCTTGCCATCTGCCTGTCCTTCCTCTTTACTATTTTGTAATAGTAAAATGCAGTTTGTAGAATGTGGATTGCAATGAAATGAACCACTATAGCCTACACTTCAGGTTAATACGATTCTGTATTCAATTGTTTTACAAAGAAATTTACTAAAAAAAACTTTATCCATATATAAATATGCACAAAAGCCTTGTGATTTTTGGAGAGAATCAGAAGATGGTTTTATAAGTGGATGTGATATTTATACCCAATTATTAAAACTGTTGTCCTTTTATCCTTCTCTTACCTGTTATCATAATCTTGTTTGAACTAACCTTCCATTCACTCAGTTTCCTTTTGCCTTATTCCTTTCTCTTTGTTCTAACTTCCCTTTAGAAATTCCATGTTTCCATAATTAGCTTGTATTAATGTTTTCTAGATTAGCAGTGTTACTTAATACAAAAATTTAAGTATTAAATACTCATGACTGACAAACCCAGAAGCATTAAAAAATGTACTGATGTAAATGTATTACAGGTATGTATTATGAACTATAAATTAAATTATCAGGGGAAAAAACTCTATGAAAATTTTCTACAGTATTTACCTTTTTCCATTGCTTTGTTCAATGGACTTAAAAATCTTTTTTTAATGCTTTGTTAGTTATGCTTTAACATTTAGTAAAATAAAATTACATATTTAAGGCCACTGAGCATAAAGGAAATTAGAAACAAGTATAAGACTATAATTGCCATAAAGTAAAACTAGTCTGTACCACTACACAATACATTGATAATTCTCCAAATTTATTCAAGTAAGGGGTATTATATTACCTCATAAGTTCTGCATTTTGATTGTTGTAAGAAAACAAAATCAATGGAAAAATTGAATATAAGATTTAGGAAGTTCAAATGTTGTGTAGACACATTCATATCATGTAGTATACATATGGGAAAAAAAGGCATTAATAGTAGATAAGATTTTACTATGAACTTTTTATTCTGCTTTTTTCTTTAAATAACATTGTAATAAAACTAGATTTTGTTCACCCCAGACAGTACCTATATTGTATATATAAATAGAACCCACTTACATGATTTTTGTGATAAAGCAATAAATTGGCATCTTTCTATAAAAAGAAGAAAAGTTACAGTACTTAGAATTGCTGCAACAGTCTCAGACTGCTCACCAAGCTCCTCCTATGTGTAAGCTAATAAATGATACTTCTCTTTTTGAAGTTGGTTCAAGCTTCTGCTGAGATTTTCAAAATGTGATATATCATTTTAAAGGTAATAGGGAAAACTCTTTTATTACTTTAAATTAAAAGTATTTATAAAGATATCATTCTGTCCTTCAGCAAAGGTTGTTACATTCTTGCTATTATTGGAAAACAATGGTTGTACTCTTTTACATTTATTTTGATCCCACTGAGCTACCTGCTTGAACAATAATATTTTCCTGAATCTCATTATTTGGTGATGTGATTGTGATATTGGATTTCATTGAGATAATCAACATAAACATGACTGGAATTTATGTATACTCTATACTCCTGCTGTTTTTAAAATGTCATAAAACTAAAAATTCCCTTAGAGTATGATGTTTCATTTAAAAATAAACCAATATCAGGCACTTTTGAAACAGTTATTAAACAATTTAAGTAATCTTTTTTCCTTACCATCAGGATCTCTTGTTAGCTTTGTAGATACATAAGATTATATGAGATATACTACACTGTATATTGCAGTTGATTAAATTAATGTATATGTCATTATAGCAAATCACAGGTAAAAATTAACTAGATATATCATTGTTTTTGCTCAAGTATCAAGCTAAAAGTTTATACATTTAGACATGTGTTTGCTATAAACTTCAGTTTCCCTCACATTACCTACTTCTTTTAGAGCAGTACAAAGAGGTACAGGTTATAAAATACTTGGGTGTCTATCCCTTAAATTGAATATTTTTTTCCCATTGTGAATTTCTATCTTTTTTTTTTTTTTTTTCTGTACGCGGGCCTCTCACTGTTGTGGCCTCTCCCGTTGCGGAGCACAGGCTCCAGACGCGCAGGCTCAGCGGCCATGGTTCACGGACCTAGCCGTTCCGCGGCATGTGGGATCCTCCCGGACCGGGGCACGAACCCGTGTCCCCTGCATCGGCAGGCGGACTCTCAACCACTGCGTCACCAGGGAAGCCCCTGAATTTCTATCTTAATGAGAAGTATTAAACAAACAATCTGAAGTAATTTTATGTTTGTAAATGTATTGTTTAGACATTTATAAGCATTCTCTAGAAATTTTAGTATGAAAGTCTCTTGACTACCATATACCCTCACTCCAGTGCATTTGGTGGAACATGCTTCACCTGGTAGTCCAGGTATTTTTCCATGCCACAGGTTTTTCCTACAAGTATATAGAACAATTTTAGGGAAAAGACAATAGTGAGCTTTTTCCACTGGTTTGCAGAGTTCCTTCCCTTGCTGAGAGAGCGGGGAGAAGCAGAGAGAGAGATTGAGTGGTGAGCACAGTTTGAAACTGCTGTCATAAAGGTTAGAACTGTACAACATTCAGTTATAAACACCCACTGGAAACCTTGTAAATTTTCTATGATATTAACAACAGAACCACACGTTTGTATTACTCTGTGGGATTTGTATGGGGTTTGGTGGTGAGTGGTCTGTCAATGTGACTGATGAACTCAGCTCACTGAGTGCTCCTTACATTTCTAATAACCCCAGGTCTGCAGGAGGCCTCCCCACTGTTTTGTCCCTGATGTTGCCTAGCTATATCTCTGTGTCAACGTAGTTTTGAAACAGCTGCCCCTCCACAAGAAATTCAATCACCTCAAGACTTTTCTAGGAACACTGAAGATTTCAGAAATAGTGGGGAGGAATCCCTGGTGTAGCAATCAGCATTCTGTCATCTGGCTCCCCCTCCAATGCTCTGTCTCTTTCTTAAACCCCTACCTGCCCCATGTCCCAGGACCTAATTCTTCTCATTTTGTTATGCAGAGTTCCTTCTATCTTGCCTGGAATCCTGGCAGTCAGTCATCACCTGAGCTTTATATTTCAACCAATAGGCCAAGAGAGGTTATTAAGGTTTAGTCTCAACATTGGCAGGTGCCTCCCTAAGAGAAATTATCAGGGTGACTCATTGGGGAAAATAATTTTAACTCTTTATATAAACAAATATTTTATTCAAAATGTATTTAAAATCTGACCTCTTCTCAAAATTTCCATGTCACCACATTTGTGATATTGTGATTTATATATAAGAAATATATATCAATATTTGGTCTTAGTACCCTGTTCCTGGCACAGAGCTCCTAAATCCCTCGGAATTTCCCAAGTGAGGAAAGTGATAAAGATGTAGCTTATACGTTAATGAGGTCATTTGGGAAGCTCTTAGGTCACCTAAGGTTGGGGGCTGATTGCCAGCAGAACCAGCCATGTGATTAGTGGTTTGGAACTTTCAGTCCGACCCTCGACCTCTGGGGAGGGGTTAGAGGTTGAGTTTAACTTCAAATGGCCACTGCTTTAACTAATCATGGCTATGTGATGAAGCCTCCGTAAAAACCCAAAAGGATGGGGTTCAGAGAGCTTCTATGAACACTTGGAGATTTGGGGAGAATGGAGCATGTGGAGAGAGCATGGAAGCTCCTGGTCCTTTCCCCATCTCTTACACCTGACTGTTCCTGAGTTATGTCCTTTTTTAATAAACCAGTGATATAGGAAGTAAAATGTTTCTCTGAGTTCTGTGAACTGCTCCGGCAAATTAATAAACCCCAGGAAGGCGTCCTTGGAAACTCCAATCTATATATAGCTAGTGGTCAGAAGCACAGGTCACAGTCTGGACTTGCAATTGGCGTCTGAAAAGGGGTGGGAAGGAGTCTTGTAGGACTGAGCCCTTAACATGTGGGATCTGAAGTTATCTCCTGGTAGAAAGTGTCAGAATTGAGGTGAATTGTGGGACATCTGCTGGTGTTGATGAATAGTTGAGTGTGGGGGAAAAAAGTCATTAGAATTCATGTCGGAAACCTTCCATCTCTTCTGGGTAATTATACACACTTCCTAACTGCTTTGCTTGCTTCTACTCTTGCCCCTAAGCCGCACACAGCAACCTGAGGGATGCTTATGAAATGGAAGACAGGTTGTGTCCCTGTTATGTCTAAGATGTTACTGGTGTCCTATCTTACACAGAGTGAAAGAAAATGTTTTCTCTGTTCTTATTTATTCTCTTCCACTTCACCCTTGCTCATGTCATTGTAGCCTCCTTTTGTACCATCTCCACATCAACCCACTCCTATCAGAGCCTTTGGATTTGCTGTTCCATCCCTAGAACGCTTTTCCTCAAGACATCTGCATAAGTCACTCCCTTTCTCACTTGTTTCATGCCTCAGTGTCATCTTAACAGGGAGGACTGCAAAATATAGCAAGCAATCCTCCACAGCCCTACCAGCAACACACTCACAAGTACATGCATATTCCAATCTCCCTTAACCTGTTTTATTTTTCTTCATAACACTTAACACCTACCCTGTCATCATAAACTGGTATCTTAATAAATGTCAGCTAAGTACTGACTTAAGTCTCAGATTTCTTTCTTTGCAAATAGAATATAAAATATAGTCTTGCAATGCATGCAACATGTATTCATTTATTTATCCATCTATTCTGCAAATTATTTAGTAGTAATTTCCGTTTACCTCAGTTCATTCAACTGTAAAATTGAAAAAAGTTTTAGCAACAACTCCTTACAGTGTTTTAGGCAATATAAATTTAGAAGATATATTTAACTAATTGGCTTAGTGCCTTAGATTAAAATGCCAGTCAATATTAACTATCAATACTGTAATTTTCTGAAGGACAGGTAATTATATTAATAACAAAATAAATAATAATATCCCTGATTCTATTAGTAGGTGTTTTTAGGTCTTAAGAAGCATACCCTGAGATGGGGATTCTCAGGAAGATGAATTAGGAAGATTCTTAGGAAGATGAATTAGAGGAACACTCTCAGGAGAGGGAGTGAAGAAAGTAGGATAAAGCAGTGAGGGGGGCCGGGGGGATAGAGGTAAATAATGTGGTATCTGCTAGAATAGCTTAGGTTTGATCTCACAGGGAGCACTGATCCACAGGTTACACCACAGAATCCCACCTCGACGCAAAGTCATGTATGGCCACAGAGGACATGGGGGGCTCAAAGTGGAGGCTCCCAGGCAAGGAGGTCTGCCTCTGCCTGAAAATGATCCTCTTGAGAAGAGAGTACCTGTTGAGTTGTTAGTGGCCAACACTCACTACTGAAGGATGGGTGCACCCCTTCTAATGGGATTTGGGTAGGTGTGGGGGGAAGGATACATTACAATTTATCCTTATTGGAAAACAAATGTACAATTTGGAATGGATCTGAGGCAAATTGTGCCCTAAGCAGATTTTCTTTAAGTGGCTAAACCAAAGTTTAAAAAGCAAGTAACAATAAAATATATGTTTCTGGTACAGGATCAAAAGTACAAAAAAGTAGTGTACAAGTACGTGGATGTGTACAATGCACCTGTTTTGCAATAGTGCAGCTTCTAAGTACACACTCCATAACTCCACACTTCAACAGCGAAATGTTGATAGTTCCTAAAGAAAACTACTTAAAATCCAGATGTTCCCTTATTTGACCAACTCTATCTAAGTTTGTGCAGAAGGTCTTAGAGATATACAGAATAAGCCACATGCAGCATGTTACTTGATCAATTTTCTAAAATAAGGTTTCAGGACAATGATAGTAAGATGAGGGAAGAAACTGTCTACAACTTCCAAAATTGTATCATAATTTAAAAAATTAAAGATACTGAATGCAGGGTTTGAAATTCATTTACGAATGGCTCCATATTTGTTTCAGTAGGGATAATTCATGTCCTTTCCATTCTCTTCCTACCTTGTAATTGAACTCCAATTTTAGATTGGTGATCACACTCAATTTTAGTTTCAGGAATTTCAGGAATTAGTTTCAGGAATCCCTGAAACTAATGGAGCATGCAGTGGGATGGTGATTGATTTCTTTGAGTTTGTTTATCTGAAATTTCAAGGAGATTAACAGATGGAATGTCAGATTCAACTGAAGCTTTATTGCTTCAAGTGAAGGAGCAGCAATTAGATTGTTGTTTACGTAGATTAACACTCTGAACCCCTCCCTACCTGGTCCAAATACTTACCACTAGGACATACAACTGTAGATTCTAGGCAGCTGAAACAGCAGTCAAAACATCCTCAGCCATTAATAAAACTTTTTCTCCTTAGTTATACTTTCTATTGAATCTCTCTGCCAATAATATAGCTCTTCTGTTACTTATTGCCCAAATATATGCTGAATAGAGTACATTTTAAAGATTTTGATGTTCCATGTTAAAATATTATAAACTGAGAAACATTTAACGATTAAAGTCTTAACAATTGCAATGCAGACCATAAAGCACTTGATGTGGCAAATAAATAAGAGAAATAGTCCCTGGGTTATTGAGAAATCAGGACTACTTTAAAAGGTCCATTTTAAATAATTAACAGTCCACTAAGACTTAGCACCTCATGAATGTCTTCTTGACTCAAGCTTAGCTCTTTGGTCTTACAGAATGGATGTAGTGAAAGGGTTTTAATAGCCAAATTTACAATAGTTTGTACTTCTGTATATTTTAAGTCACTTCCAGATAGATGGCCATTCTTTATCTGATTTACTGGTCAACAATTCACACTAAAGAAACCTGTGATACGCTCCTTTCAAAAGACACATAAAATCGATAGTGCAAAGAGTGACAAAAGGAAATACATAAATATAATTATATACAATCACTAGATAGAATTATTATAACTATTTGCTAAGTACCGAATTAAAAGTGGCTAACTATATACAATATCCTATAGCAGAGTTTCTCAACCTTGGCATTATTGATATTTTGGGACAGATAATTCTTTATTGTAGGCTAGACTGTGCATTGTAGGGTGTTTTGTTGTTGTTGTTGTTTTTTGACCTCTACTCACTAGACACTGTTAGAAATCTTCTACCCAAATTGTGACAATCAAAAATGTCTCCAGATATTGCCAAATGTCATAGGGGGCAAAACCCCCAGTTGAGGACCACTGCCTATCAATATGCTATGTCTGATGATAGATATAAAATTATGTTAATTATTGAGGGTGCCAAAGATACAAAACAGGGGCTCAGTACTCAGAAATATTGCTGTTTATTCCAAGGCTATCAGAGATTCTTCGGGATGCTGAAGATGCAGTCTTAGGCAAATTGAACAGTCAGAGAAGCCTGGTAGGTAGAGAAGGCACAGGAGAGGATGCTAAGTCTACTTTACTATGAGCCAAACAATGTACAACCCAACTCCCCAGAAGCACCTCTCAGGCAAAGAAAATATAACACCTACCTGTATTCACAGGATTCACTATCATGTTATGAACAACATGCAGACAACTTAGGAAGATGTCTTCATTATTTTTATATGTATAACTATAGCATCGTTGTCCTCCAGCCACTCCTGACTGTGTGGACCACCAGTCTGTATGGAACATAGTCTGTGAACTCATGGTTA
This sequence comes from Grampus griseus, assembly GCF_964374135.1. Lineage (NCBI taxonomy): Eukaryota > Metazoa > Chordata > Mammalia > Artiodactyla > Delphinidae > Grampus > Grampus griseus. The sequence goes on from NC_138998.1 coordinate 108,469,388, forward strand.
TAATGTAGGCTTGTTTATGTGTGTGTATGACTAAAGACAATTTTAATTTCCTAGACCCGTCTTAACTCCCAGCACAAAAATTCTTTATTCCAAAGTTTTGTAGTAACTATTCCTATAATTAAAATATATGAGAGAATATTAAATTTTCTCTCCCAATATCCCATTAGAATGCTAAAGTGCATCCCATAACAGTTTTAGGAATCTGGAAAAAATTGTTAGGAGCCAAATTTCCAGAAGTCTGTCACATTTTTGCATGTCTTGTCACCAGAAATATTGACTACCTTTATTCCAGATTATTTTCATGGATATTTGTATGAAATCCAAGTGAAATCCCTTGGAAGGTAAAGATAATATCTTCATCCAGGGAGGAGAGACGCATGCTTACTGTCTAGTATAATGAAGATGATATTTCCCTGTGGAACAAAAATGTCAGGTTTATTGCCTATTTAAAAGATTTGGGTTACCTGAGCTCAAAGCTCCTTGCTTGGAACAAAACTCACAGTATGCAAAGGTATATCCTTGCACTTTCCACATCACCCTGTGGCAATTAGGACTCAGGGAACAGTACAGGAAAATGCTTATATGCTGTCTTTTGCCTTTGCTGTGAGTAAGAGAGTCTTTTCTCTCACCCAGGAATGGCATGTCTTCTTTCAACATACATGAAAATTGTGGCAGGCAAACTTATACTTTCTACTCCTCTATGCTGCTGCTCTATACAGAGTCTTTCTTTATGAAGGCTGTGTACAAGTTAAGTAACCATCCATCCTGGTCTGCCTAGACTTTCCCAGGTTTAGCACTGAATATTTCACATCTAAGGAAACCCTTTGGTCCTGGAGAAACCAGGACAGTTGGTCACTATACATATGAAAATTTGCTTCCTGTTTCTTCTATTTTGTTTCTTCTCCTTTTTATTTTTTTATCTTTCTTCTTTTATTTCTTTCTTTTTCCCTTCTCCTCTACCTTCTCTTCCTCCTTCCTCTTCCTCTTCTTTTTCTTCTTCTTTCCTCTCTCTCTTTCTCCTTCTTTCTTTCCTTTTTTTTCCATCCTATTCAATTATTCAATCAGGTTTTTAAATAAAAGGCAAAGAACTAATTTCAAATGCTGGGCATCAATAAGACACACCTTTAGAACAGGAACAGTAGGTTTCATAATTAACTGGGAAACTGATAGGAACGAATTCTTGATGTTTTAATAGTTTTCACCTTTATTACCTACTATGTATAGATAATTTTTCATGGATTCCAAAATTGATTATATAACTGTTCTCAAATATTTGCTGCCCATATTTGTGGGAAAATTTGATCCTCATCTCATTCACTGGACCTGGACATGTGATTTGAATGTTTCTTTCTGTAGGGGTTTAGCTTCACATTTCACTGAAATCAGAAATGCCTCTGTGATTTACTTTAGTAAGAAAATGTGAGCAGAATGACACATAGCCCTTCCAAAGAGAACTTTCAAGAGCCAGAAAATTATTCCACCATTGTCCAGTGCCATTTGCTCCCAGATTGTCGATGTCTCACATAGGGTCAATGCCAAAATCTGAATCAGTTAACTGTCTCTCCTGTACATTGATACAAACACACAAAATGATAAAGATATCAACTTCACTCTTTGCTAATGTCCTTCTCATTCTCTATCCATTTTAGCTTGGGAAAAGAAAATTATTTACCACGTGGAACAGTCAGAAGTATTGCTGATTAGTTAGTTACCAAAGATCAGTAACATAAGACGAGGAAAGATTCTGTACCTGATTTTTTTAATTGATTTTTATATTGTAAGCAATATATTTTTTCCAGGAGTACTCTATGTATTTGTGGAATCCCAGTCTCTAAGCCATACAAAAATTAAGAAAATAGAGATAATTAATACTGAGTTGTGAAATTTTAGGTGAAACTACTTTAAGAAAATAACAACAGGACTGATGTCTATAATAAATTATGGCAATAAATTTATGAGGAAAATCATATAATAGTGGGAGAAAAACATATACACACAGAGAGAGGACACAAATTACTAATAACAGAAATGAAAGAAGGGACACCACGATAGCTCCCATGAGCATTAAAAGGATAATTAAGGAATACTATGAACAACTCTATGCCAACAAACTTCATAACCTAGATGAAATGGACCAATTCATGGAAAGAAACAATCTTCCAAAACTCACAGACACAAAAAATATATACAATATGAACAGAAGTCACCAGGCCCAGATAGGTTCACTGGTGAACTCTACCAAATGTTCAAGAAAAAATTTGTACGAATTTTCTATCATCTCTTTTAGAGGACAGAAGCAGAGGGAATACTTCCTAACTCATGCTATGAGGTCAGCATTATCCTAACACCAAAACCAGACAGAGACATTATAAGAAAAGGAAACTACAGACCAATATCTCACTGAACATAGATGCAAAAATCCTTAACAAAATATTAGCAAATTGAATCCAGGTAGGATTTATCCCAGGTATACGGCACTGATTTAACATTTGGAAGTCAATTAGTGTAATCTCACACATCAACATGCTAAAAAATAAGAGCCACATGATCATATAAGTAGATTTGGCAAAATCCAACACCCATCCATGATAAAAACTCTCAGTAACTAGAAGTAGAAAGGAAATTTCTCAACTTGATAAAGAATATGCCTGCAAAACCATCTACAGCTAATACTAGTGAGAAACTCAAAATTTTCCACTAAGATCAGGAACTAGGCAAGGTTGTCCCCTCTCACCACTGCTTTTCAACATTGTGCTGGAAGTCTTTTAGCTAATGAAATAAGATGAGGAAAGGATTTAATAGGACTACATATAGAGAAGGAAGAAATAAAACTGTGTTTTTTCATGGATAATATACCATTTAATTCAGAAAATCCTAAGGTATTGACAAAAAAAAAAAAACCTCCTGGAACTAAAGCAATTATAGCAAGGTTATAGGATACAAGGTTAATATACAAAAGTCAATCACCTTTTTTTAAAAAATTAAGCTTAATGGAACCAGTAACTTACAGGTCACCTTTTAATGTTAAAATAACTTCCTTTTGATTGCCAAATTTTTTGCATGCTTCTTTTTTTAACTGTTGCATATTTAGTTAAGAAATGACTTAACCTAGTAATAGATTTTGGTGATATAGGAACCCGGTTAATTCTGAATGACTATCCCAAAATAAATGAGTGAAAGAAATAATTTTGAGTTAAATACTTACCAAAAAGTCACTTGGGGACTTCCCTGGTGGCACAGTGGTTAAGAATCCACCTGCCAATTCAGGGGACATGGGTTCGAGCCCTGGTCCGGAAAGATCCCACATTCCATGGAGCAACTAAGCCCGTGCGCCACAACTACTGAAGCCTGTGCTCCTAGAGCCTGTGCTCTTCAACAAGACAAGCCACCACAATGAAAAGCCCATGCACTGCAACCAAGAGTAGCCGCCGCTTGCCACAACTAGAGAATGTCTGTGCGCAGCAAAGAAGACCCTGTAGGACCCTGACTTTCAAATTGTAGCAGATCCCTTAAAATATACATTCTAGTTATTGTTTTTAATGACTTATTCCAGCACATTTTAAAAATCATGTTTGAAGTGTTCCATTTTTTTCTATTTTTGTGAGATAAAAAAATCATACTTTCATACACACACAAAAAGTCAATCACTTTCCTATATACCTGCAATGAACAAGTGGAATTTAAATTAAAAACAAACTACCATTGTGTATATGTGCCACATCTTCTTTATCCATTCCTCTCTTGATGGACATTTAGGTGGCCTCCATGTCCTGGCTATTGTAAATAGTGCTGCAATGAACATAGGGGTGCATGTATCTTTTCGAATTATGGTTTTCTCTGGATGTATACAATGGAGTACTACTAGTCCACAAAAAAGAACGTTATAAGGCCATTTGCAGCAACATGGATGGACCTAGAGATTATTATACTGAGTGAAGTAAGTCAGAGAAAGAAAAATATCATATGATGTCACTTATATGTGAAATCAAAAAAAGAAGGGTACAAATGAACTTATCTACAAAACAGAAATATAGTTTCAGGTGCAGAAAAAAAAAAAAATTATGGTTACCAGAGGGTAAGTGTGGGGTGTGAGACAGATAAATTGGAAGATTGGCATTGACATATACACCCTACTATACATAAATTAGATAAATAATAAGGACATACTGTATAGCACAGGGAACTCTACTCAATACAGTGTAATGGACCATATGGGAAAAGAATCTAAAAAACAGTGGATATATGTATATGTATAACTGATTCACTCTGCTGTGCACCTGAAACTAACAAAATATTAAATCAACTATACTCCAATAAAATATTTTTTCCTTTTTTTTTAAACATCTTTATTAGAGTATAATTGCTTAAAATGTTGTGTTAGCTGTTGCTGTATAACACAGTGCATCAGCTATATGTATACATACATCCCCATACCCCCTCCCTCTTGCATCTTCCTCCCACTCTCCCTATCCCACCCCTCTAGGTGATGACAAAGCACAGAGCTGATCTCCCTGTGCTATGCTGCTGCTTCCCACTAGCTTTCTATTTTACATTTGGTAGTGTATATATGTCAATGCCACTCTCTCACTTTGTCCCAGCTTACCCTTCCCCATCCCTGTGTCCTCAAATCTATTTCCTACATCTGTGTCTTTATTCCTGTCCTGCCCTTAGGTTCTTCAGAACCATTTTTTTTTTATAGATTCCATATATATGTGTTAGCATACAGTATTTGTTTTCTCTTTCTGACTTACTTCATTCTGTATGACAGACTCTAGGTCCATCGACCTCATGACAAATAACCCAATTTCACTGATTTTTATGGCTGAGTAATATTCCATTGTATATATGAGCCACATATTCCTTATCCATTCAACTCTCAATGGACACTTAGGTTGGTTCCATGTCCAGGCTACTATAAATAGTGCTGCAATTAACATTGTGGTACATGACTCTTTTGAATTATGGCTTTCTCAGGGTATATGCCTAGTACTGGGATTGCTGGGTCATATGGTAGTTCTATTTTTATTTTCATAAGGAACCTCCATATTGTTCTCCATAGTGGCTGTATCAATTTACATTCCCACCAACAGTGCAAGAGGGTTCCCTTTTCTCCAAACCCTCTACAGCATTCATTGTTTGTAGATTTTTTGATGATGGCCATTCTGACTGGTGTGAGGTGATACCTCAATGTAGTTTTTTTTGTTTGTTTGTTTTTGTTTTTTTTGTTTTTTTGTTTTTGTCTGGATGCGCAGGCTCAGTGGCCATGGCTCACGGGCCCAGCTGCTCCGCGGCATGTGGGATCTTCCCGGACCGGAGCACGAAATCGTATCCCCTGCAACGGCAGGCGGACTCTCAACCACTGCACCACCAGAGAAGCCCTCAATGTAGTTTTGATTTGCATTTCTCTAATGATTAGTGATGTTGAGCATCCTTCCATGTGCCTGTTGTCAATCTGTATATCTTCTTTGGAGAAATGTCTGTTTAGATCTTCTGCCCATTTTTGGATTGGGTCGTTTTTTTTTTTTTGATATTGAGCTGCATGAGCTGCTTGTCTATTTCAGAGATTAATCCTTTGTCAGTTGCTTCCATTCTGAGGGTTGTCTTTTAGTCTTGTTTATGGTTTCCTTTGCTCGGCAAAACTTTTAAGTTTCATTAGGTCCCATTTTTTTATTTTTGTTTTTATTTCCATTTCTCTAGAACGTGGGTCAAAAAGGATCTTGCTGTAATTTATGTCATAGAGTTTTCTGCCTATGTTTTCCTCTAAGAGTTTTATAGTGTCTGGCCTTACATTTAGGTCTTTAATCCATTTTGAGTTTATTTTTGTGCATTGTGTTAGGAAGTGCTCTATTTTCATCCTTTTACAGGTAGCTGTCTAGTTTTCCCAGCACCACTTATCGAAGAAGCTGTCTTTTCTCCATTGTATATTCTTGCCTCCTTTATAAAAGATAAGGTGGCCATATGTGGGTTTATTTCTAGGCTTTCTAATCTGTTCCATTTATCTATATTTCTGTTTTTGTGCCTGTACCATATTGTCTTGATTACTGTAGCTTTGTACTATAGTCTGAACTCGGGGAGCCTGATTCCTCAAGTTCCGTTTTTCTTCTCAAGATTGCTTTGGCTATTCAGGGTCTTTTGTATTTCCATATACATTGTGAAATATATTGCTCTAGTTCTGTGAAAAATGCCATTGGTAGTTTGATAGGGATTGCATTGAATCTGTAGATTGCTTTGGGTAGTAGGGTCATTTTCACATTGTTGATTCTTCCAATCCAAGAACATGGTATATCTCTCCATCTGTTTGTATCATCTTTAATTTCTTTCATCTGTCTCTTATAGTTTTCTGCATACAGGTCTTTTGTCTCCTTAGGTAGGTTTATTCCTAGGTATTTTATTCTTTTTGTTGCAATGGTAAATCGGAGTGTTTCCTTAATTTCTCTTTCAGATTTTTCATCATTAGGGTATAGGAATGCAAGAGATTTCTGTGCATTAATTTTGGATCCTGCTCCTTTACCAAATTCATTGATTAGCTCTAGTAGTTTTCTGGTAGCATCTTTTGGATTCTCTATCATGTCATCTGCAAACAGTGACAGTTTTACTTCTTCTTTTCTGATTTGGAATACTTTCATTTCTTTTTCATCTCTGATTGCTATGGCTAAAACTTCCAAAACTATGTTGAATAACAGTGGTGAGAGTGGGCAACCTTGTCTTTTTCCTGATCTTAGTGGAAATGGCTTCAGTTTTTCACCATTGAGAATGATGTTGGCTGGGGTTTGTCATATATGGCCTTTATTATGTTGAGGTCAGTTCCCTCTATGCCTACTTTCTGGAGAGTTTTTATCACAAATGTGTGTTGAATTTTGTCAAAAGCTTTTTCTGCATCTATTGAGATGATCACATGGTTTTTATCCTTCCATTTGTTAATATGGTGTATCACATTGATTGATTTGCATATACTGAAGAATCCTTGTATTCCTGGGATAAGCCCCACTTGATCATGCTGTATATTCCTTTTAATGTGTTGCTGGATTCTGTTTGTTAGTACCTTGTTGAGGATTTTTGCATCTCTGTTTATCAGTGATATTGGCCTGTAGGTTTTTTTTTTTGGTGTGTGTGACATCTTTGTCTGGTTTTGGTATCAGGTGGACTCATAAAATGAGTTTGGTAGTGTTCCTCCCTCTGTTATATATTGGAAGAGTTTGAAAAGGATAGGTGTTAGCTCTTCTCTGAATGCTAGATAGAATTCTCCCATGAAGCCAACTGGTCCTAGGCTTTTGTTTGTTGGAAGATTTTTAATCACAATTTCAATTTCAGCTGTTATTCTTATGGAGATTCCCTTGTATGTTATTTGCTGCTTTTCCCTTTCTGCTTTTAATATTTTTTCTTTGTATTTAATTTTTGATATTTTGATTAATATGTTTCTTGGCTTTTTTCTCCTTGGATTTATCCTGTATGGGACTCTCTGTGCTTCAGGGACTTGATTGACTTTTCCTTTCTCATATTATGGAAGCTTTCAAGTATAATCTCTTCAAATATTTTCTCAGTCGCTTTCTTTTTCTCTTCTTCTGGGACCCCTATAATTCGAATATTGGTGTGTTACATGTTGTACCAGGGATCTCTGTGACTGCCCTCAATTCTTTTCATTCTTTTTTTCTTTATTCTGCTCTGTGGTAGTTATGCCCAGTATTTTATCTTCCAGGTCAGTTATCCATTCTTCTGAATCAGTTATTCTGCTATTGATGTCTTGTAGAGAATTTTAAATTTCATTTATTTTGTTGTTCATCATTGTTTGTTTGCTCCTTAGTTCTTCTACATCCTTGTTAAATGTTTCTTTTATTTTCTCCATTCTATTTCCAAGATTTTGGATCATCTTTACTATCATTACTCTGAATTCTTTTTCAGGTAGACTGCCTACTTCCTCTTCATTTGTTTGGTCTGGTGGGTTTTTACCTTGCTCCTTCATCTGCTGCGTATTTCTCTGTCTTCTCATTTTGCTTAACTTACTGTGTTTGTGGTCTTCTTTTTGCAGGGTGCAGGTTTGTAGTTTCCGTTTTACTTGGTGTGTGCCCCCAATGGGTAAAGTTGGTTCAGTGGGTCATGTACGTTTCCTGGTGGAGGGGACTGGTGCCTGTGTTCAGGTGGATGAGGCTAGATCTTGCCTTTCTGGTGAGCAGGACCATGTCCGGAGGTTTGTTTTGGGGTGTCTGTGAACTTATTATGATTTTAGGCAGCCTGTCCACTAATGGGTGGGGTTGTGTTCCTGTCTTGCAAGTTGTTTGGCATGGGTTGTCCAGCACTGTAGCTTGCTGGTCGTTGAATGGAGCTGTGTACCACTGAGACAGAGATCTCTGAGAGAGCTCTCACTGATTGATATTACAGTGGGCCAGGAAGTCTCTGTCAGTCCAATGTCTTGAACTCAGCTCTCCCACCTGAGAGGCTCAGGCCTGACACCCAGCCAGAGCATCATGACCCTCTCAGCCACACGGCTCAGAAGAAAAGGTAGAAAAGAAAGAAAGAAAGAAATATAAATTAAATTAAATTACTAAAATTAAAAATAAAAAATATTAAAATAAAATTAAAAGAAGAGAGCAAGCAAACCAATAAACAAATCCACCAATGGTAACAAGCACTAAAAACTAAACTAAGATAAACATATTAATCAGAAACTAGTCAGTCGCATACAGCAAACCCCAAGTCTACAGTTGTTCCTGAAGTCCACCACTTCAATTTTAGCATGATTTGTTGTCTATTCAGGTGTTCCACAGATGCAGAGTACATAAAGTTGATTGTGATAATTTAATCCACTGCTCCTGAGTCTGCACTGAGAAATTTCCCTTTCTCTTCTTTGTTCGCACAGCTCCTTGGGTTCACCTTTGGATCTGGCCCCGGCTCTGCATGTAGGTTGCCCTCTGGAGTCTGTTTCTCGCCCAGACAGTACAGTGTTAAAGCAGTGGCTTATCAGGGGGCTCTGAATTACTCAGGCCGGCAGAGACCTGCATGACATTGCAACAGCGTGAGGTGTGCAGTGTGTTCTCCCGGGGACGTTGTCTGTGGATCACGGGACCCTGGCAGTGGCAGGCTACACAGGCTCCCGGGAGGGTAGGTGTGGATAGTGACCTGTGCTTGCACACAGGCTTCTTGGTGGCTGCAGCAGCAACCTTAACGTTTCATGCTAGTCTCTGGGTGTCTGCGCTGATAGCCGCGGCTCGTGCCTGTCCCTAGAACTCATATAGTGCTCTGAATCTCCTCCCTCGTGCACCCCGAAACAATGGTCTCTTGCCTCTTAGGCAAGTCCAGAGTTTTCCCCGGAATCCTTCACATCTAGCTGTGGCACACTAATCCCCTTCAGGCTGTGTTCACACAGCCAACCCCAGTCCTCTCCCTGGGATCTGACCTCCAACGACTGAGTCTCAGCTCCCAGGCCCCACCCACCCTGGCCGGTGAGCAGACAAGCCTCTCAGGCTGGTGAGTGCTGGTCAGTACTGATCCTCTGTGCAGGAATCTCTCTGCTTTGCCCTCTGCACCCCTGTTGCTGCACTCTCCTCCGTGGCTCCGATGCTTCCCCCCCATCCACACCCTGTCTCCGCCAGTGAAGGGGTTTCCTTATGCATGGAACCTTTTCCTTCTTCACAGCTCTCTCCCAGAGGTGCAGGATCTGTCCCTATTCTTTTGTCTCTGTTTCTTCTCTTTTTTTTTTTTGCCCTACCCAGGTATATGTGGTGTTTCTTGCCTTTTGGGAAGTCTGAGGTGTTCTGCCAGCATTCAGTAGGTGTTCTGTAGGAGTTATTCCACATGTAGATATATTTTTGTTGTATTTGTGGGAAGGAAGGTGATCTCCACATCTTTGTTCTCTGCCATCTTGAAGGTCCTCCAAATAAAATTTTTTTAAAAAATAGCATCTACATTCACAACCCCACAGATGAAATACCTAGGTATATAATTATGTACTAACAAAATATGTGCAAAATCTATATGAGGAAAATTATGAAAGTCTGATAAAAGAAAGCAAAGAAGATCTAAATAAATGGAGAGCTATTCCATGTTCATGAACGGGAAGACTCAAGATTGTCAAGATGTCAGTTCTTCCCAACTTGATCTGTAGATTCACTGCAATCCCAATCAATCAAAATCCCAGAAGTTATGTGTGGATATCAACAAACTGATTCTAAAGATTACATGGAGAGGCAAAAGACCCAGAATAGCCAAAAAATTTTAAAGGGAAGAACAAAGTTGGACAGACACTAACCCAGCTCAAGACTTACTATAAAGTTTCAGTAATGAAGACTGTTTGGCACTAGCAAAAAACAGACAAATAGGGCTTCCCTGGTGGTGCAATGGTTAAGAATCTGCCTGCCAATGCAGGGGACATGGGTTTGAGCCCTGGTCCAGGAAAATCCCACATGCCACGGAACAACTAAGCCCGTGAGCCACAACTACTCAGCTTGTGCTCTAGAGCCCGCTAGAGCCCACGTGTCACAACTACTGAAGCCCATGCTCCTAGAGCCCATGCTCCACAACAAGAGAAGCCACTGCAATGAAAGCCCATACACTGCAACGAAAAGTATCCCCCTCTAGCCGCAACTAGAGAAAGCCCTCACACAGCAGTAGACCCAATGCAGCCAAAAATAAATAAAAATAAAAATAAATAAATTTATTTAAAAAAAAAAAGAATAGACAAATAGATCAAGGGAACGGAACAGAGAACATAGAAATATACCCAAACAAATACCATCAACAGATCTTTGACAAAGGTACAAAAGAAGTACAATGGAGCAAAGATAGTTTTTCTAACAAATGGTGCTGGAACAACTGGACATTCACATGCAAAAATTCAATCTAGATACAGACTTTACACCCTTCACAAAAATTAACTCAAAATGTCTTATACACCTAAATGTAAAATGCCAAACTATAAAATTCCTGGAAGATAACGTAGGAGAAACCTGAACAACCTCGGATACGGCAATGTCTTTATATACAACACCAAAATCATGATCCATGAAAGATATAATTGATAAGCTGGACTTCATTAAAAGTAATAATTTCTGCTTTGTGAAAGACACTGGCAAGAGAATGAAAACACAAGCTGAACTGGGAGAAAATATTTGCAAATACATATCTGATAAAGGACCATTATCCCAAATATTTTTTAAAAAGCTCTTTAAACAGTAAGAAAACAAACAACAACTGATTAAAAAATGGGCCAAAGCCTTAACAGACACCTTGCTAAATAAAATACGCAGTTGGCAAATAAGCATATGAAAAGTTGTTCCACATCACATGTCATCAGGGAAATACAAATTAAAAAAACAACAAAAGATATACTACTAATATAATACAAATTAAAACAACAACAAAAGATATACTACTAATATAATACACCCATATTAGGATAGTCAAAATCCAGAACACTAACACCACCAGATCCTAGTGAGGATGCATTGCTGGTGGCAATGTAAAATGATACAGCCACTTTGAGAACTGTTTGGTGATTTCTTATAAAACTAATCATATTCTTACTATACAATCCAGCAATTACACTTTTTAGTGTTTACACAAATGAGTTGACAACTTTTGTCTACATAAAAACCTGCACACAGTTTGTCTATAACAGCCTTATTTATAATTGCCAAAACTGGAAGGAACCAAGATGCCTTTCAATAAGTGAATGGATGAATACACTGTGGTACATAAGGACAATGGAATGTTATTCAATGCTAAAAAGAACTTAGTACAGAAAAGACATGGAGAAATCTTAAATGCATATTACTAAGTGAAAGAAGCCAATTTGAAAAATTGGCTCCATACTGTGAATCCAACTATATGTTATTCTGGAAAAAGTCTAACTATGGAGACAGTAAAAAAAAAAAAAAAAAAATAGTGGTTTCCAGGGTTACAGAAGAGGGAGGGATGATTAGATGGAGTACAGAGGATTTTAGATCAGTGGAACTACTCAGTGTAGTGTAGTGGGACTATTCAGTGGAACTGTAAAGGTAGGTATATGTCATTATACATTTGTTCAATCACATAGAATGTAACACCAAGAGTGAACCCCAATATGAACAAAGGACTTTAGGTGATTATGATTTGTCAGTGTAAGTTCATCAATTGTAACAAATGTACCACTCTGGTGGGAGATGTTGATAAAAGGGGAAGCTATATATATGTGGGGGCAGGAGGCATATGGGAATTCTCTGTACCTTTCACTCAACTTTGCTGTGAACATAAATCTTCTCAAAAGAAAAAATGTATATTCTATTAAACACACACACACACACACACACAGTGTTGAAAGCCTGGATACCTGATTCTAGTTTTTGTTTTCCATAATTAGCTGTTTGATTATATGTTGGTCACAACAGATTTCTGTAATTACTTTCTTATTCAAAAGTGAAATAATTAAGAAGGTCGCTAAGGTTCCTTCAATTCTAACATTTAGTAATCTCTCTCTACTTCACTTCAATAAAAGCATTCAATTTTATGATAGTAATTTTCTGCTTTCATGAGCAGAATACATATTTTTATAATGCCATGTTCTGATATTGGGGTTATTCTGCCTTTCTCTAAAATCTTTGAGTGTTCATGTTTACTTTATCCATTGGTACAAGTAGTCAGTGTCATTAATGCAAAATATATAATTTAGGACTGTTTTCAATAACACTGCTGTTCAACCAGTGTAGAAAGACAGAGTAGCTGAAAAGGTGCAGACCAAATATTCTTCTTTACAGACAATTTTGGACATACTTTTATGCAGAGTTCAAGCTCTGCTATCTCCAATGTTAAGATTAAATGAAGATGTAAGAATTCAGTAGGATTCATTGTGTGTCATTTCTGAAGGAACACAGTTGTCGGGAGCCACCATTTGAGTCAATAGTAATTAAGGCTCAAATTACCACCTTTCTAAATGGCATGCTGGCTCTCCATGGAGAGTAACAATAGGCTGTATAAATGTGGAGTCAATTAAACTTGTACTACATATCATGTGAATCATTCTCACTGTAAAAGGAATTTGTGTATAAATTAAGGTACATTTAGTTCTTTCTCCAGATCATAGATGGCTACAGACTCCAAATGAGGTGTTCCTCCAAAGATTGGGAACTAGTAGGAAAATTTCACTCTGATCTTGAAGCTGGAAAGATTCAACATAAATTAATGAGAATAGCCATCTGCAGAAGTGACCTATTCTAACAGATGGTTCCTAAATGTGAGAATGATTATACAGGGGGGCTTCTCAAATCTCATTAAAGAGACTCAGATAAAGCCAATATAAGATAAACTGTGACCTAATTAATTGTAACTTCTTCTATGTAACGTCAGCAGAAGGCTAAGGCATGACTGAAATCTGGGGGAAAAAATGGAGAGCCAAAAGACTAGAATCTGACACTGGCATCCATTCAGGCAATATTTCTTGAGTGTCTACTTATGGGCCAAGCATTTAGCAATATGTTGGCTCTTACTCAGAGAATAGTAATCACAACACTGAAGATAAATGTTTATATTTGCTTGGCAAATATGTCCTTTTGTATAAAGGGTTGGATTAAACTACCAGATTTTATTAATGCTACTAATTAAAATCCTCAAATTTCCTCCAATCAGATCTTTTAATAAATTTGCAAACTGATTAACCAGTATAAATATTTTGTTTAACTGTTTTTTAAAGTCTCAGCATACTTAATTAAATTATCATTTTATTGAGAAAATACTAAGTAGAAGACATTTTGCATAAAGCTACAGAGAATGCAATAATTAATATGTCAATGTCTTATTTTCTGCTTTAAAGGTATGTAATCATAGGGGAAATAAATCCATGAAAACATAGCTGCAATATTAAGTAAAAGGATATAGAAAAGAATTAATAATTCTTCATCTGGCATTTGGAAGCAGAGAGTAGAATAGAAGCTTTCATGAAGGGGATAACATGAGCTGAATCTGTAAAGATGTAAACGTCTCTTGAAAGGAGGAATGGCACGTAAAGTGGAGGGTATAATGTAGTTAACTCATAAAAGGAAAAAGGTGAAACTGGAAACATTTCTGGAATATAGCGGGTATGGAGAGGAGTAATTGCAGATAAGTGTAGAAATATGTTCAGAATAAGGTCACTGTATATCACATGCCAAGATAAGTATATTAAACTTAATTCTTTAGAATGCAGGAAGCTACTAAAATATTGAGTTAGCATGTAAATGGTGATCATGATTAAACATTTGAATGTCTCCATGCACAGTTATAAAACTGCTTTCTGACTTTTAAATTAATCTATTGTTATTTGGATGAATATACTAGCATATGAACATCCCTAGGTAGACTGATAAGAATCAATATCCAGATTAAAAAGTACTGAGAACCAGACTCTGGTCCCATGATATAAATGTCTCATGAAGTCATAAGGTAACAAAACACCGCTGTAGATGTTTTTTTTCTCACCCTCTTTCCTCTAGACTATGATAAAGCCTAACTTTTAAAAGCTGAATTATCATTGAATTAAAAACTGAATTTAGTCAAACTATGATTCATTTAGTGAAATAATAAGTCTTTATTAAAAGAAGAAAACTTTTTTCCTTCTCAAAACTACTTAGATAATTACATTGTTGTACATGTATCCTCCTTAGAATTTGAAATTTCCCATACTTTGAGATTAGAGCATTGTTTCAGCTATCTTCTTTTTAATGAAAAACACATCTTTTGAGAATAACTTTTAAAAATATATTTTAACTTGTACTTCAAGTCACAGATTATAGTTTTAAAGTACTTTTCCATTTAAGTTTTCTTCAGTGAGGAATTTTTAACATCATTGACATTAATAATTTCTACCTAGCTGCTTTTCTTTTCAATGTATCCCTGAATTAGAGACCAAAATGTCAAGTTATGTGCTCCTAGAGTCCATTACTTAGAAGATCATCATAAACCCTGATAAAAGAAAGATAACCAATTTATTAACTTCAATGTAAATGGAATTTTTCTTCTTTTAATAACTTGATTCAATAACTAAAACAAATTTCTGCTTAATCCACAGATTTTGATATAAAGTAAAACTGAGAAAATCATTTCATACTTATGTGTCACTTGGCTATACATTATATCATCAACAGTATATTTGTCCGGAAGCACTTTTTAATTTTTAATTTCCTATTGAAAGGATATTGGTGTATTATTCTTTTCTTCTAGATAAGTGGTGTCTAACACTATAGAGATTCCCATGGAAATAAGCAATAAGAAATAAAAATAGAAAATTAAAAATCAAAAAGTACTTCTATACCACCAAAGAAATGGGAGAAATAGGATTCTCTCACAGGATCATGTAATATTAAGCTGCCAGAATGGTGCTAATGCTATGACTTTTGTTAACTCTCATTCATGTCAGAGGTAGATTAATTTAGAACTCATTTAGAACTCATGTTCTCCAACAACACATTGCTAACCCTTGGGCTTGAGCCACAGGTGTGGTCTCAAATAGCTGTCTCCCATTTGATTTCAACCATGCAGCCCACCTCACCTCCACAACACTTAGGAGCAGTGGAGGTGGTATTAGGCACCTTTTACCCTATGTGTAGCCTATCACTGGCACCAAGTGCAGTTACCCCACCCCTTCTGCAAGCTCTATGTCAAACATCAGGCAGTCAGACAAGAACAGTATTCTGGATTGAATTGTTACTCCCCAAAATGTGTTGAAGTCCTAATGCCCGGTACCTGTGACTGTGACCTTATTTGGAAACAGGGGCTTTGCAGATGATCAAGTTAAGATGAAGTCATTAGGATATAATAATATATGATATCATACAGTATGTCTGTATGATAATACAGACATAATCCAATATGTCTGTATCCTTCCAAAAATGATAAATTTGGACATAGAGACTGAGAAACAGAGAAAATGCCATGGGGGGATTTGAATTACAATGCCACAAGCCAAAGAACACCAAAGATTGCCAACAAACCACCAGGAACTAGGAGACAGGCATGGAACAGTTTCTTCCTCATAGTCATTGGAAGGAAGCAATCCTAGCCTCCAGAGAGGTGAGACAATAAATTTCCATTGCTTAATCCATATAGTTTGTAGTATTTTATTATGGCAGCCCTATGAAACTAATACAAGTGACCACAACTATCTCCTCTGAGAGAATATAAGACTGTTACTCCACAGTACAAACCAGCCCTTCCAATCAATGTGGTCACTTCCTATGTCTTCTAGGATGGTCTTCTAGGACGTTCTTCCAGATAAGGGATAAACATTCTTATTGTCCCTTCTGATGGTAGCTTCAAAAGACATGGGTGCATCAAAACTGGAACAGGTCCCAACCTGGAAATGCAGTGGTTATGGTCTAAAGACTTTCAGAGTGCTGTTTTTGGAAGATGTGTTATTCTATGTTAACACTATAAAATTCTAAACAGTCAGTTTAACATGACCAAAAACTGAATTATTGTTCACAATTTTCTGTGTATTCTGGGTAGGACTGATTTGTGATTACCATCAACAAAGCACAGTAACAATCTTTAAGAGAGTCATCAGGAGCCAGCCTTCATGGGCAGCATGATAGATGATCAACATAATGAGTAATGATGAAACCCTAGAATTATGTAAATATTAGGGAAATGTAGAGGCCAAAAAGTCTGTATAGTTTCAGTACAGACAAATTCTGTATTGAATATAGGGCCATGGAACAGTGAGTAATAGAAGAGTCTCTTTTTCTTGTGATGAGAGGTATAAAATTAGCCAGTGCTGTAGAAGAATACTTGTGTTCCCGCCTAATTCATAGGTTGAAACCTAATCCCCAGTGTGATGATGTTTGGCAGTGGACTTTTGGGATGTGATTAGGTCATGAGGATGGAGTCCTTGTGAATGGAATTAGTGCCCTTATTAGGAATCCAAGAGCTCTCCTTCCACCCTTCATTCATGTGAGGACACAGGGAGAATACAGCCATCTATAAACCAGGAAGTGAGCTCTTACCAGACACTGAATCTACTGGTGCTTTGATCTTGGATTTTCTAGCCTCCAGAACTATAAGAAATAAATGTTCATTGTTTAAGCTACCCAGTATATGGTACTTTCGTTACAGCAGCCCAAATGGACTAAAATAACCAGATATGACACATTTACAAGTAAAGAATGCAGAGGGATGATTCCTGGAACTGAATAAGAAGAGATGGTACTAGATACTAATAAGAATATTCATGTCCACAGATTGGAGAATGAATGTGTGAGTACCTCTTTTATATCCATTATTCTAAATCTTCATTGATAAATCACTACTTTTTACAAGGGCTCACAGATTTTGCATCATGTTTTTTAACCAGCCTGTTTATATAGCAAAAGGGGTTAGAAGTGAGGGTTGGTAGTAGGCAATGGGTGGGGAGAGCGTTTCTCCAGAAAGAGGACCAGGGTTTTATGTTACAAGACCAAGATAGATCACAAGAACTAGTGATCCTTTGAAAATTATTCCCAGATCTCCTTGGCTGCCCTCATATCCATTCCTTCCCCTTCCCCTGATCTTCACTGAACTGCAAGGCACCTGACATGTGCCAGCTTAGTATTTCTAACTGTAGTGTCATTTGTTGGTTGCAAACTAGGATTTATCATTGGGAGACACTGGTGGAAAACTGGAGGATTGATGACAGAATTCAGGATATTGCTGTCACAGTTTCAGCCTTAGAAGGCTTTCTGGCCAAGGCTGTTGCTTCTCTGTGGTTTCAGCTCCCACTGGGTAAGTCCACTGTGTGCTTGTTCCACTGTCCCCAGGGCTCTAGTGACAGTCTCCACTCAGCTTCTCTCTAGCTTAAGGGTAATAGTGTCTTGTTAAACAATAACCTGAGATGCAAATCTCTGGAGGACCTCAAAGTGTTTCCGACACCAGCTATTGATTATGCAAATAACCAATGCCCTGAATAAATCCTACTATAAATATTTGTGACAATTGCCTTATTTACCTACACCAGTAATATTTATCTATTTCAGCAGTGCCTTCATTTCCCATGTGGCACACCAACTGTGGCAAATCAAGTCCTGTTTCTGGATTTCTTTACAAGCTTTCTTTTAATTCTACCATTTCCCCACCCATGGCCCTGAGTATGGCATGAGCAGTACAAGAGTCCCACTTGAAGGTGGTATCCTCTGGAAAAATGTAAATGTAAACAAGACCCAGGACAACACAAAAGGCTCTTGTAACCAGCCCCAGCTGCCCAGAATATGCAGCCTCCACATACACATGACAAGGCAGCTTTAACAGTCTCCTTTTCACTTGTACTAATGACGGTTGAAAACTGGTGGGAGAATTTCACCTCAGAGCTGATGTTTTCTGTCAGTTGGCTCTGTATTTTACTACCATTTCTTTTAGAGATGGGGCCTGAAGTGAATGAATATTGGTCCCCTTTTAAGAAAGACACCAGTAGCACTATTCTTTCTACCTAAGTGTGTTTGGGTCTTGGGATAAAAAAGGTTGATTGGTGACTCCCATCAAAGGCACTCCTGTCTGTATGTCATAGGCAGTTAAAATGGTGAGGCATTGAAGTTCATAGGGGAAGATTCCTTGGTTGGCTTTAATGGGTTAGACCACTAATGATTGATGCATCTGCTATGGTGTAGATGGACATCCTACACTTAGAGTAGTACACTGCCAAGGTTTACTCCAAACAAAGTATTAGGCCAGTCAGAAAAAAATGGCAATACACTGGCTAGTGTTAGGATGCTGTATAAATTGAAAAGAAAGTGTTTGTTGCAGGGGTAAATCTCCCTGCCATGGTTAGTTCTGCAGGGAGTTCTTCTCTGGCTACTGGAATCCTTATTATGCCAAAATAAAACAACAGAATTTTTTTTCTTCATTCATTTCCTGAGACAGAAATATTTGCAAAACTACACACAATTTATGGGTGTGTCTTCCAGTCTATTTCTAATAGTAGAAAAATACGGCTTTTTCTCTGTAAATATAAGAAAAAATCAAGAAGAAATAAGATAAAATTCAGTAATTCAAAGTTTAGAAAGATAATCAAATAGGAACAAATACCTCTTATACTATCAGGAAAACACTTCTGAAATTTTCTAATTCACATTCCTAATAATATTTCCTCTCTGAAACAAGAAAAACCAGCTACAAAGGATGATAAAATAACACTGTGGTGAGCAATTACTTTTCACTCTCCCTCTCCTATCCTTTATTGTAGGGACAGTGGCTAAAATGGATGGTCAATTGCTCCAGCTTTGAAAGCATTTTGTACTTTTCAGTGCCAAACTGTGTTAGTTATTTTCTGTTGTGCTGCTCAAAGATGAAACATTCTGTACCTGTGCAGGCTTTGTTTGGTTTCTTGTTTTGTGTTGTTTTGTTTTGGTTTTGTTTCAGGGTCAAATGATGGTGGTGGGACAGATCCTTCCAAAATTAATGTGTTTTCACAGCACATTGCTTTGCTGCTTGTAGCACCCCAGGGTTTCACAGCCTTCTTCTTTCATATTCAGTGGTTTAATGATACATTTTTGCAGTTCTGTATCACAGTTCTTTAATTCAGCAATTGAAGTCACTCATAAATAATGATCGGCATAGGATGGAGAATGTCTGTTCAATATTAAAATGATCTCAACTTCAGATCTCTGAAAATTGCTGATGATATGGCTGTCTTGACTAAAATCTGAAGTTTTATTTTTCAAACATAGTTTCTATAAACAATCTGGTTGTGAAGACAATATTCTTTTCTTTATAAATCAGTACATATACGAGATATTTTTCTGTGTCAACAGTCAGTGGCTATAAGGTGTATTTTACCTTTAAGAACTTCAGGGAGTAGTTATTCTGTCTTGTCTTTATTCTCTACAAGAAAACTGTGTTCAAACTGAAGTCCCAGTAATGAAAGGGTTTTTTTATGTTTCAGAGAGGCCATTTTCAGGAGGCATCACAAAGGTAAACCGTTCTGAAGTCATTGAATCCTGTAAGAAACTAACCCTAGAACCTGAGATGGACATTCTTATGCTCAGCTTCTCAATGATTTTTTTCTGGCTGCTTATTAGAATTCAACTAATCTATCAGCAAGTACCCATTGAGCTCCAACAAACACAAAACTAGGCTCAGTAATGTAGAGAATATAAAGGAAATGTCAGCTTTAATTCTAGCTCTTAAGTAGTCTATGAGAGTTCTCTTAACTGACTTCCTCACTCTTTTATCACTTCTTTAGAAAAAATTGTTTCATAGATGGCAAAGACTACATGTTTGGAAGTATCAACGTTTCTCGCCTAATTCTGGAAACTCTGAAGTTTCAGTTTCAGGCAGGTACTGATAACTAAATTTACATGAGTTCTTAATTTTTAGAGTTGATGAGTGGTTTGCAGAATATGTCTAAATACTGTCAACTTTCTTGTCACAGTTTCTTGCCTTTAACCACTTTGTTACTACTACACAATGTAACCTAACAATTTAAAGTAATGAATCTCATCCCCATAACTGAGAATCATAAAAGACTGTTTTCTGGGCTTCCCTGGTGGCGCAGTGGTTGAGAATCCGCCTGCCGATGCAAGGGACATGGGTTCGTGCCCCAGACCGGGAAGATCCCACATGCCGCGGAGCGGCTAGGCCCGTGAGCCATGGCCGCTGAGCCTGCGCATCCGGAGCCTGTGCTCTGCAACGGGAGAGGCCACAACAGTGAGAGGCCCGCTTACCGCAAAAAAAAAAAAAAAAAAGACTGTGATTTCCAGTTGCTTAAAGAAGAATATGGGTGTATAAATTGGTGGAATCTCTATTTATCATAAGAACAAACATTAAAAGTAATTGACACATTTTGTTATAAAATGTACATCATTCAGAGAATTTAGGTTTTTATCTCTACTTTGACACAGATTGTAAGGAGTTCTGGAGTTTCCCATTTATATCCGTACCCTCAGTTAGGTGGAAGACATGCCAGCAGATATATTGGTTAAACAAATTATGATATATAGTTGATGGAATATCTCTGTAGCAATTAGTTAGAATGTGCCAGGATGCTGACTGATGACATAATATCATGTACATGTTTATGGTAGGCAGAATAATGACCCCTCAAACTTGTCTATATCCTAATCCCTGGAACCTGTGAATACGTTACCTTACATGGCAAAGGGGACTTTGCATATGATCTTGAGATAGGAAGATAATCCTGAATTATTCCTGTGGGCCCAATGTAATCACTAGGGCTTTTACAAGAGCAAGAAGGATGCAGGAGAGTCAGAGAAGATGTGACAATTAAGCAGATCTTGCTTAATGAGTGATTCAGCCATTAGCCAAGGAACCTGAACAGCCTCCAGAAGCTGGAAAAGGAAGGAATAGATTCTTCCCTAGAATCTCCAGAAGGAACTCAGTGGTACTAAGACTATGATTTTAGTCCCATAAGACCCATTTTTAGACTTCTGAACTCCAAGTTATAAGATATTTGTGTTGCTGTAAGCCACTAAGTTTGTGGTAATTTGTTACAGCAACAACAGAAAATTAATATATTTTTTGACTTTAAAAAATCATATTAGAAATTTTAGTTCAAGTTAGCAGAAGGAGCAACCTTATCTGCCCTCTAGTTCCCCCTAAATCTTATTGCCATGAAGTACAAAATGTTAAAATCTGTAATAGTGAAGAGTACAGTGTTCATAGCAGAGATGGGTCATTAACATACAAACACAATTAAAAATATTTCTGACAGGTTGAAAATCAAGACATACAAAATGAGAAATTAATCAGAATAGAAGCAGCTGCAATCTTGCACAAAAAACAAGGTAGACAGAGTAGAGATGGGAGGTAATATTTTTTTAAAGCCTAGACTTTGGGACAGGTTAAGTTTTGACAGTGGGAATGAGTAGTGAGGCAGAAAATGGGTTGATTAATTGAAAGGCTTTCTGTGGTAAAATTTGCTGGGTCATTTGGCCTGACTCATCCTCCGTCCCCCACCTAATTCAGCTTATATAGGGTTTTAGCACCTGGCATTTTTCCCAAGGAAAATACTGGAGCTCTGTTTATAGAAATTGCATGGCTGGGGAAAAATGAAGTTTTCTAAGATGAAGTTAGGACTTCAAAGTTATTTCATCTCATTTGAGATTTGCAGAGGAGGGGTAGGAGCAACAGTGGGTCTGCTTCTGGTTTCCACATACGGTTACCAAAGCTTGCCTGCCAGTCCCACGGCTCTCCCCAATATCTTTAACTGCCCGTCAGACTTATAATCAAGGAAACAGGGCTTTGGAGAAACTAAGTTTCAATACATAACGACAGAGGAAACCCAAGACACCTACATACAGTGATCAACATGCAAATGCTATTAAAGTATTTCTGACAGATTGAATAACAAGGCACACATATTGAGAAATGTATCCGAATAGAAAAAGCTGTGATCCAAACTAACTCTTTATTCTTAAATATTAACAGAAAGCCAAAGTCACCAGATCTTTGAGAAAATAGCACTTTGGATAAGGAGAAAGCTGGAGAAATGTTCACACATTTTAAGTTTGTATCCTCGGAGTTGTTTGATAAGTTATTGAGGCCATAAAATACAAACAAGAAAAGTTTGCTGTAAAAATTGCAGAGAATGCAAAAGAAATTTGCAAATATAAAAAATATAATTTGAATAAGTAAACGTAGTCTTGTTGGAGTAATGGCAAAGAGGAAAAGAGTGTGGAATAAAAAAACAGTCAAAAAAACAGAGGATTGATTGGGAAGATAACATTCAACTAACAAAATAAATGAAAAGAAAAACTTAAAATGAGCAAATTATGCCCCCAAATATTGAAATAATTTTCCACATTGAACAGGACCACTAAGTTCCTGGAGAGTCAAATATCAGAAAATCAAAAGAGAACCAAGATCAACAGCAAACAAAATAAAGAGAAGATTCCAACTGATATCAAATATTTCTGTAGTCCACTTACAGGAAACTTTAAAATGATAAATTATAAACATTGTTGGAAATAGCTTTTAGTAATATTTAAATAAGTTCAATAGTTTTCTAAGCAATTGTTATTAATATAATGCAGCTAAACACCTCTTCCTAACACTTGGCCCTGTTTCTCTTCATTTCTCCACAATCTGCCTCAGCTGCAATCTGGTTCCCAACCAGGATGTTGCCTCTTGTTTATCATCAGGCTCAGTCCCTCTGGACTTGGTATTCACCTGGGTATACTCAGCAGGTTCCTCATTACCCTCATGGACTCTGGCTCAGTTTCACACTGACCTTCCCCACAGTGAGTCACTTCTGAGAGCTCACGGCCTCTCATATCCTGGCAGCCCAATACCCAACCAGAAAATCCTCTATGTTGAGGAGAATGGGAAAGTCTTATGGTTTTTGCTTGAAATGGCCAAATTCATTTTAATCCATCAGGGGGCTGTGACAATTTTTGTTGGGGAGCAGTTTCATATTCTTCTTGTTGCTTTGATTTTAGTTTATTCCCTCAGTCATTGAAATGACATACACTTTTTTCTTGTAGTATTTCTGTCAATGTTCTTTCAGTCATCCAGAGTTTGCTCACTGTAAAATATGTTTTTGAGCCATCTGCAGCTACGATTCACAGCCCATTTATGTCCAGATCAGCCAAACACATTTCAGGAGACATAAGTTGAATGGTGATAGATTCAGAAGTGACACTAATGGAAACGCTCAAAATACAAGATTTGTTGCCTGTCACACTGCCAAAAATTACAGCCATATTGAAAATTAGATATCCATGCGGCACGAGTCCTCAAAATCTGAAGAAGTTTCTCATCCTAAGATGGTTTCTAAGAAAATGCTACATGATATAAAAATGCAATCATTCATGAACACAGACAAGAAAGTGATGTGACAACTACTGTGTGCATTTTACGTGTTACCACAGCAGTCACTTCTTACTGTAGGAATGAGGTGGTAGAGACCTTCCCAAGAAGAGTTCCTGAATGGCCCTAAAGCCTAAAATCAATGTTTACCCATGTTTTTAATAGCACTTTGCTTTCAACATTGACTGAGTTTATTGAAAACTCCCACTGGCCGCTTTAAGTATCAAGTTAAATTGAAAGTTCCCAGTGGTGCTACTGAAACCTACAACTAGCCGCCACCCCTGGTTTTTCAAAGAGCCAATGACTCTGACTATCATTGGTTGCTTAAACACTTGGCAAGCAGCCACAGGATTTCTGAAATTAGCTGCTTTTCTGGGCTGTTTTCATTGAATTAAAAAAAAAAAGAAAGCTTTATAGAAAGTAATTACAAAGTCTTTCCATTAATTCTAGTAATTAAATGTGACTACACCTATTATTAGCTTCTGTTCTTTTCTGCATTACTAAGGGAGGCAAAGGGAGCTTGACATAAAAGTTTATCCCTAGCTGGACATGAATTATTTAAATCAAATAAATGGACATATTACAAATGTATTCTGTTTGAATAACTTGGAAAATTGAGAATGTTTGCTTTGAGTGGAAAGAGCCACTAATTTCATAATAAAAGTAAAATGTGACCAGGTCAAAGAACACTAAAATGACCAAATTCCATTTCCTCATTCAAGTATTTTTCAAAGAAAAACTAGTATAGAGGATAGCAGGAATTCAGAGACCAGTAGAGTGGATTCTCTTTCCTAAACTGCCTATACCTTAATTTGGAAAATGGCATTCTGGAGAAAAAAAGTGTGTGTACCCTTCGCTCTCTCCATATGATGTTTATGGCGTGTTGACTAATGCCCATGTACTTAAGAACATCCTCCAGCTATTACCAGTTTAGCAAACGAAGAATGACCAAAAACAAGATTTAGAAGACCTCTTTATATGGCCATTTTATGACAGTTGTATATTAAATTAATATCTAGAAAGTAGTTGTTTCTTCCAATGACATCCATAAGTAAGTCCAGTGTGGAGAAGCATGAGCAATTTATTTAATATTTTAATGATTATTTATTATTTATCCCCTCTTGTCTTTAAAGTATTTAAAATTAGAGGGTTTATCATGATATTCTCTGAGGGAGACAGTAGAATATTAATTATTGCAGTGGACACGGGTTTGTTTTCTCCTAAGCAGCCATTGTTACTGCATACTCTTTATCATTGTCCCTAGTTTCTAAGTGTTATTCCAGGGAGGTTGACCAAACTCCCATCTAGGGAAGTAAGCATGAATCCTTGACTATACCAATCATTACAATTCATCCCCTCGTCACAGTATTTGCTTTAGCTATGAGAATGTGTTTAAGTTGGCCCAATCAAAGTGGAGCATAAAAGCTCTGCTGACAATTCTGACATATACACTCTCTCCAATCAGGATGATATACCAGAAAGATGCACATTTTGTTATAAAATGGATGCAGCCTTAGGATGAACTTATATACGGAAAGAGCAGAGTCTTGGAAAACAATGAAGGATCAAGATGGAGCCACAATTAGGCCAATCCTGGATCCCACCTTTTTTTGTGAACTTTTGTTTTATTTTGGTTTTTTTTGTGAACTCTTAAATCAGTTTGATTTGGATTATGTTCTTGTAACCAAGAGTCTTGACTGTTATAATAATAAGAGAAGATAATAAAGAAATAATTTACCTGTGAAATTAACAAAACATTTTTAAGCCAAAAGAAATGGAGTTTAACAAATATTCTTGATACTCTGCTTCTCAGTCAGGGCACCATGGTACAGTGATAAATCCCAAGCTCTCCACAGTGATAACAATAAATTCTAGTTAATATATAACATGTATTTTTGGTAAAACTGAGTATATTCATTGTTTTGATGAAACATAAAACACTTATTATACTATACCTAGGTTTTGTCAGTTGCCCTAATCAGGAATTTGAACTCCAAGGGTGTTCAGTTATAATTAAATTTATAAAATCTAAGTTTGGGAGCAACGACTAAAGCACTTCTAATATCCATATCTCAAACAATACTAGGCCTTTCCAAATAGTATAATAAATCTTAGAAATATGTCTCCATTGCTGAAACATAACTAGTGGCTTGTTAATCACCATGATGAATATTAGCAAGGGATTCTTAGCAAAATTAATAGTATTCAAGATATGTAAATTGACTAAAATAATTAAGAACCACTCCTCATCTTTGCATTATCAGAGCATAAAACTCTCACAAAATTTATCATCAAATGGTCTTGTGTCCAACCACTGAGTTCAAAAATTTCTAATTTTTGTTATCAACTAAAAGGAAAATAGAATTTTATCTCTGGAATATTAGCATGTCTGCCTTATACGAACCTTTCATTCAAAGTGTGGTTGAAGCATCAAAAGGTCAGAGAGCTGGGGTTTCACTGAACTTACAAGATAAGTGGCATGAACTATTTTATATCTACTTGCTAATGTTTGCTTAATATATTTCTGTATATGTGGCTGGAATTGGCCTAAGGGTTTCTTTCCATTTAAGAATATAGCAAGACTCGGGGCTTCCCTGGTGGCGCAGTGGTTGAGAGTCTGCCTGCCGATGTAGGGGACCCTGGTTCGTGCCCCGGTCCGGGAAGATCCCACATGCCACGGAGCAGCTGGGCCCGTGAACGATGGCCGCTGAGCCTGTGCATCCGGAGCCTGTGCTCCGCAATGGGAAAGGCTGCAGCAGTGAGAGGCCCGTGTACTGCCAAAACACAAACAAACAAACAAACAAACAAAAAAAGAATATAGCAAGACTCTAGGGGTAGAGCTAATCTTCACCTACCTCAAAGTTCTCCAGAGGTTATCATTATCCAACAAAAGAACCTAAGCATTCACTGTGCAGGGCCAAAATGGCCTAGAGCATTTTATAATACCTATTGTTAAAGCAGTGTCTCTCAGATAACATTGTGATGCATGCATCCGATGATATGGTTTACAGTGAGACACAACCTGTTTCAAGACATAGGTAAGAATTATAATCTTGTCAAAGATGATCTAGAGCAGAAAATAGTTATATTCCAATGCTGACATAAAGCTAAATGGTAACTATCAATAAATGAAGAACATTAGGCCTGGGATTATATATCTTTTTAATCTAAGCTATTATTGTATTATCATAAACTGATTTTTTTTTTTTTTTTTTTTTGCTGTACGCGGGCCTCTCACTGTTGTGCCCTCTCCCATTGCAGAGCCCAGGCTCCGGACGCGCAGTCTCAACGGCCATGGCTCACGGGCCCAGCCGCTCCGCGGCACGTGGGATCCTCCCGGACCGGGGCACGAACCCATGTCCCCTGCATCGGCAGGCGGACTCTGAACCACTGTGCCACCAGGGAAGCCCTTAAGCTGATTTTTAAACAAAAACTTTAATTATGTAAATAACAAACATTTTTTCATGGAAAAATACTATTGTACATAAGAATAAAGTCACAAATATTGATTTTAATACACCAGTCTCAGTCTTCTTATTGGTTACTAATTGCTGTGCATATCCTATACTTGTTTTCTATGTATTTACAAACACACACACACACACACACACACATATGCACACAGTCATGGGAAAGACACATTATTTAGGAGGGAAGAAGAAAAGTTATAGAAGTAGTATATTCTTTTTTCATTTACCATTGTCTCAGCAAAGTAATGCACAAAATTCCAATTTGTTTTTAACCTAATTATATTAATTGATGTTTAGTTTTCTTTTTTTTTCTAATACCGCCAATGCTGTGGTATATATTATGATTTTTTCCTGGGTTAATATAGGAGGATTTCTTACGTTAATATAGCAGTATTTCTCCTAATCGAAATTCTAATAATTTAAAGTAGAATTGCTGAGTCATAGAAAACGTATGTGTAAAATTTTAATGGATGTTGCTCATTGTCCTTTAAGTGTTTTATCAGATGAGAGAACCTGTTTCCATATACTGATGTCCCTTTCAATGCTTGATATTATCATATTTTAATTGTTTGCTAATCTCACAAGAAATCAGTATCCCATTCATGCTTTAGTTAGCAATTCTCTGATTTCTTGCAAGGTTAAAAACTGTTTTGTAAGTTTATTAGTGATTAGAATTCCCTACTCTATAAATTTCCTGTTCATATTTCTGGCCTGGAAATGCTTTCATAGATACCTATCATTGCTACACAGGACTAATAATTAATAATGATTTCCAATTAGCTTGATGTTTTGACACTTTTAATTCCTCAGTGGTATAACATATCAAAACAACCTAATATTTTAATGGTATACAACAAAAAAATTATTGTGAATTACTGCTAAAATTTAATTTTAAAATATTTACATAAATTCATATACCTATAGTAAAAAAAAAAAAAGTGTTCAGTCTCCCTGAAGAGGAATTATGGGAGGAAACCACCAATATTTTGTTCTTTTAATTTGTTTTTGTACTTTATATTCAAAGGCATAAAAAACAGTAGTAATTTGTTCCTACATCCCAAATACCAAATCACAGGTATGAAAGGTTTATTTTTCAGAAAACGAAAAGACCACAAATTTCTTATAATGCATCCATAAAGAAAAAAATATTCAATGAATTTCATTTCATCCATGGTGCAGAAATACCAAACTATTTGTCACAAAATACTTCAAAATGAAGTGTTTAAGTATTTGGAGTCTTACTTAATTCTAATTTTTCTCTACACCTTAAACAAATAGCTTAACCTCTCTTGTTTGTTTGTTTGTTTGTTTGTTTGTTTTTGCGGTACGCGGGCCTCTCACTGTTGTGGCCTCTCCCGTTTTGGAGCACAGGCTCCGGACACGCAGGCTCAGCAGCCATGGCTCATGGGCCTAGCCGCTCCACGGCATGTGGGATCTTCCCGGACCGGGGCATGAACCCGTGTCCCTTGCATCAGCAGCTGGACTCTCAACCACTGCGCCACCAGGGAAGCCCCTACCTCTCTGGTTTTTATTGTTCTTTTTTGCAAAGTGGCAAAATATTTAGCTCATGTTGTTTTAAATTACTGTACTAAGGATGTGGACAAATTAAGCACCGCAGAAATAGCTTGAGAGCAAGACAGGAGCAAAAACTCCCTTCATTATATTAAAGAGGGTTAAAAAAATTACAAGGAATTATACCTTGGGGACGGGGGAAAGACATATTCTTCTTTAACTTTCATTATCTTCTCTAAAAATTCTGGATAATAATTTTGACTTTTTAAAAGTTTTAGATTTTTTAAACATGGCTGTCAGGTACATTCTAACACATTTTGTCCTACTATTTCCTTAAGACATATTGTCTTTGAATTTTCTTAGAATATTTCACAGAAGAGATACTACAGTTACTGAAATGTCATAGATTTACATAATAGGAATTCAAATTTAGGGCTTAATTAGAAAATCTTCAAGAGGTTTCATGTGTCTCTAGTGTTTCCTCTTCCTTTTATGAACAATGCCTTTTTCTTAACAGAAAAAGTCCAATTATTTTATTATCCAACACAAAAACATCCAGTTTCAACCATTGCTTTTGTGGTCTCCTGAAGTCACTGTCTTCCTATCTATAGGTTTACATTATCTAACTAGGTACTATGATAGGAAGTGTGCTGTTTTCTTTTTGAAAGAGGTAGTTTGTTGCAAGTTTTAACTTGTAAGTTATTTCCCCTACCTCTGTTGTAGTATTTTTATGCTCTCCATTCTGTAAGATTTCTGATTATTAAAATGAATGGTAATATCATAGTTTGTTTGAAGAGCATTGATTTATCAATCATGCCACCCTTTTTTATGATGAGTATCTCTGATTGTTCAGAGTGATTTCCAAGGAAATTCACTGTTTTAGAGCTGTTCTAAAGAACATGAATAAAAGTTCTACTCTCTGGTTCAATATACCATAGATTTTTAGGAAGATGGTTGGGAGAGTTGTGAAAGCAATTTAAGTTATGCCTCCCACTCCATGTATTTTGTCTAACTTCCAATAATACATTTGGTTGAAAATCTTTGACTATGCCAAGAACTTACAGAACAGCTAGGGAAGTTACACAAATAGATCTTGAGTTGGACATGGAAAATATAGTTATGAATTAATTGATTACCCTTTAGTTTGACTTAATTAAATAGAAAGTTAATACCACTGGGAAAACTAAATCCTCACTTGTAACATAAATTAATATCAAATTATTAGAGGAAAATTATAAAACAACAATGATGTCTTTATTCTTTGCTACCAGTAGGCATCCATAGATGGCCTAAAAACACATTTATATAAAACATTATATTAAATTAGCACTAGTGATTGTCCCTCATTGAGACATCTGGAAAAGATGCTTCAGATAAAGGAATGATAGTCGTGAATTCCTGAGATAGGCATTACTGGTAGCAGGTTTTAGAAGATCATGTATTATCACATTAGAATACCTGGCCAGTGAATGGCTTGCTTACATTTCAGACAAGGGAAGTGATATTCTCTAATGTTATGTGTAAATTGTTCTTTCTATAAATTTAGTTCTCATGTATGACATTCTTGAAAAAAATATATTGTCATTACTCCCTATATAAATTATTTTTATAAAGCACACAATATTATCCCGCAATGAGGTTGGTTATGTTTTCTTTCAGGTTTTTTCCTCATTTTTTTTTTTTTAAATTAAGCTTTATTTATTTTTGATTTTATTTATTTCTGCAGGAAGCAGAGAGAACCTGGGGAAAAGGCCCATGCTGGAAACTAACATGTTTGCCAAAATCATTTGTGTTATTCAGAAATAAAAATAACATACTATTTTTCAGATGTTTTCCATGTTGGAGTTTTAATTACAGCATTGGTGGCAGCAACCTATGTTTTTTTCCTTGTTCTTATGCAGGACCTAGGAAGTGATAAACTAAAAATAGAAAATATTAATGAATAATAGATTATTTGATTTATATTCTTGCTGAAATTACAGAGATTGGTGTTAATTATATGATTCTTATATAATGTCTTTTGTTTGATTTCAGAAAGGTGATAACAATTAATCTAGATAAGTCTAGAAGCATACTAAACTGTACAAGATCAGAAGACAAAGTCAATTTAAAAATGGCCTCTTCAGCTTCCCTGGTGGCGCAGTGGTTGAGAGTCCGTCTGCCGATACAGGGGACACGGCTTTGTGCCCCGGTCCAGGAGGATCCCACGTGCCGTGGAGCGGCTGGGCCCGTGAGCTATGGCCGCTGAGCCTGCGCGTCCGGAGTCTGTGCTCCGCAACGGGAGAAAAATGGCCTCTTTATGATTTCATTTCAGTCAGACTGTTTTCTACACTTATTTGTATAATACTTAAAGATGTTTCCTATGAGAACTATAATTTTTGGTATGCTTTTTTGAATGCTGCTTTTTTCCCCAAAACTTTTAACTACATGACGGAATATAAGGATATAAATGTTCATTTTAGAAGACCAGTCCTTGCATATTTGGGGTATGCACAGATCAAGAACGGTCCTTAGGGCAGAAAATATCACCCAGTCAACCACTTATTATGTACCAGGAGTCCTAGGCTAAGTTGTAAGGAAACAAGGCAATTAGTATGCACCCAGTCTAATGGGGCACACCATATAAAAGAGGAGATGGGTTTATAAGCAGTTAACAATATAAGTGTTAATCTAGCACTATGACTGAAGTAGTTATAGAATTATAGAGAAAGAAACAAATTAATTTCTGAGTAGAAAGACTTCATAGAAGAGACAATATTTACACTGGGCCTTAAAGGATGACCAACATTTTTTCAGGTGAAGAAAGGGTAGGAAGGTGTTCTGGCAGAGGGAGGAACATAAGTAAAGGCATCTAGGTGCACAGGGCATCTGGGGGTCACAGGTCCCATGGGGAGAGGTTGTAGGAAAGGAGGCCAAATTGTGGATGGCAATATATTCATTTGGACTATGATTAGCCACAAAAAACAAATGACATGCTACAATAAGTGATGATAATTACTTTGAATATTGGAGAGGGAGGGGCTGGAAGCAAGGGTGCCATTAGGAGAGCACTGAAATAATGTGAGCAAGTGATGATATCAACTGGATAAAGACAAGCAGAATTAGAGTGAAAACAGGTCCTTAGAGGTATTTTAGACATTAATTTACAGGATCTAGGGTTAAATTTCTTCTAGAGAGTGAAGCAAAGGAATAAAAATCATAGGAGTGTCTGTTGGGTCCCTGGGTACAGAGAATATATTACTTACATTTCTTTCTGATATAAGAAATCCAGAAAAAGGAATGTGTGAGGGTGAGGACAAGAGACTATACTTATAGTTGAACTTGGTACACTTGACAACACTACACATACCCAGGTGGAGAGAGGCAGTTGCAGTTGAAAATATACATCTGGATTTGACAAAATTGTTTGATCCTTTAGCTAGTGCTTTGGGAATAATTGGCATATTGTCAGCAATTGAAAAGGGCTAAAATTAACAATCAATACTTAAGATAAGGAATAAACAAAAGGTCTCAGCTTAAAGCTTGAGAGCTTTACCAGGAGCTCTCTTCCCTTGCACAGCAGGTATTCCCATCTTTCTCCCAACTCTGTGGACAGCTGCAATCTCTCCTTAGCTTTTGAGCCTCCTAACGGCTGCTTCTGGTCTAGTTTCCTGGAATCTTGCCCCTGATGTGTAGCATTATATTCAGGTTATTGACCCTTTAAATCTTGACTGCTTTGACAGCCTTAAATCCAATATCTTTCTACTCAGCTCAGTGAGACACAACAAGCTTAAGGCTGTTACTTCCTCTACGGGTCTGTTTCTTGCTGTGAATAAACCAAATTCCTTGACAGGGAAAGTCTACAGAAAAATTCAGCTCACCACAACACATTTTCCTTCTCTCTGGAATACTGACTACTAAATTCTTGGCTTTTATTTTTTTCTTTTCTGAAGCCTTCAAATAGTTATTTTTCAAAATATTACATCCAGATTCTATAGTTTTTCAGGTGGGATGATTAATCTAGTAACAAGGATTCTATCACATACAAATATGGAATTCTCCCCTGTAGCTTCTTGTATGTAGCTGTTAAAGAACCACTGCAGTGTGCTTTTATTATATATATATATACCCCTTTCTCTTATTAGACTTAAGAACAGGAAATTGTTAATTACTTTATTATATCTTCTTTTAAAGTCCCAGCACTTAGTATCTGACATCAATAAATGATACATGGATAAATAATGAGCTTTGAAGAGTACCTGAAAGTTTCTGAGAGCTATTAGAGAAGGAGATTGTCTGACCCTGAAGAAAAATAAAAGAAACTGTCTTTACATCCCACTTTGTGGAATATGTCTGACTCCTTCACACTTTACCTTCCAGTTATTCTGAACTTCTTGATGGCTCCTACCATCCTGTCTTTTAACCACATTTCATTGACATAAAATAACCTATTTTGCTTTTCTTATCTCTCTATGAAACTCCTTTTCCTTCCTCAAATTCTGGCTAAGCAGCATCTCCTCAGTGAAGGGATCCTCAATCTCCTCCCTCCCTTATGCTACTTTAATATTTTGCATTTTTAGTGTTACACTTATTGTGGCTTACATGCCTGTCTCTTCTGTGGAGATAACTGAATGTGGTAGAGTCTGCACCTTACCATTTCCCAAACTTCTGGGGGTGTTATTAGCCAGTCTCCATGGAGGGCTTGCAGGCTATGGATAAGAGTTTGCTTGCATTTTTTTTCCTTTAAATTTCACACACACACACACAAACACACACACACACACTATGATGTAAATATTATTAGTTCCATTTTATAAAAGAAAAAACTGAGGTTCAGAGAATTTAGGAAAATTATCCAAATCTACAAAGATAGTAAGCAACATAACAGGTCTCAGAAAGCTATTTTTAATTTCTATTTTTGCTGCCCACAGTAGTGTCTGGCACCAGGCAAGCACTACATAAATCTTATGGAACAGTATATAATTATTATATTATATTATATTATGTTATTGTGTTATATTACATTATAGTGCATTACACTGTAGTAAGGTATAATAAGTAGGGATTATTTTATCAAGGTTACCCATTTGTAGGTTAATCACCAAGCAGTGAGTCTGCATCATCTTCAGCTATTTTAGGCAAAACAATGAAAAGACAGCAATGAATCATTTACTCAAGAAAATTGATCACATGAAAACTAGAATATTTTAATAAGAAAAGTTATATAGATCTTTGGTTTTCTTAAAATTATAGACCTTCCAGATACAAGGAATGTGTTAGTAAAATGTTTTATTTCAACAATTTTATAATCTGGGTAAAGGAAAGTAATAGTTTGATTTCATTTGTAACTCAACAAATGTGCCGTCATTGAAATAACATAAGAGATGACTACTTTTGACAACATATAAATGTAGACAAGAAACTTAGGGCTTAAGTTTTAACAGTGTATCGTGAATGTCACTGGATTTTATGTCTATTATATCACATTAGTCATTTGCATTGGCTGCTGAAGGAATTTTTAATATTAAAGAATAGTAGAATCATTTCTTGAGAAATAATCAACGCTAGGCAGAGGAAAACATTTCCCTCCATGAGATTGGAATAAGAATCATATTACCATGAGCTCAACCATGAGAAAGAATCAATTCAAAGAGTAGTGAATTGTTATCTTCATGAAAAATCTACTATTCCTTATACCTAATCATGTATTATGTATTAAAATACAACTTAAGTACATAATACAAAGGATGATAAAGAGCTATGGTATTCCCTGAATCACTTTTTATGCTACTACATTGTGAATCACATAGTAAAAAAAGTGGTAACACATGGTATTTCAGGATCAGAATTAAAGGACATATAATCAACAGAATTACTTACACTCATATGTGCATGAGTGCTCACACATACACACACACGTTTACACAGTCAAATCTTTGCAACCAATAAACAGATTCTGTGCTTTGTGAAAGATCAACAGTGTATATTCTTAGTTTCCCTTTTGCACTACGACCTAGTACTTTCCTAGGCTGTCTTGTTCCCTAATTATTTTGTGTGTATTGAAATAATTTAAGGTAATTTTAATCATTTGAGAGCTAATTTACTCAAGTAAATTATAAAATGCTTTCTAAAGTAAACAGAAAGAGTCTGATTATTGATGCCCTTATTTTATATACTTATCAATAAATCCATAATCTGATTTTATGAAGAGGTTAGCAAGCTCCAGGTCAACAGCATTACTGGTAGTTTCCAAAGTTCCACACAAGCTGACCCCAGGTTTATTTTCAAAGGTAACTTATTGGGTTGAATGGGACCACTGTGGAAGTTTGAAAAGAAAGATAAAATAAATAGCACATATATATAGATTTTCAAAGTGCCTTTATTTCTTGCATTAGTTGGATTACATACATACACACACATACAGCAGACCACTGGGGTAGGTCAGCCTTTATTGGGTATTTCATTAAGGGAGGGAGGAGGAATTCTAAAACAATGGAACAATTATTAATCAGGAATTTAATGTCCATAACCTATTCAATCTATCAACTCTTTAAAAAAGATATTTCACTGATGCTAAGGTACTGGGATATTATGTGTGATAACTACTATAAGAAAACACCAAAAATTAGTATGACAGTTCTAAAAAATTGATATTTTTCAATGCTGTCACTTGTTTTTTATATTCAAAATTCATGAAAAGTGCTTTCTAAATCATCAAATATATATATATGTGTGTGTATAAATATATATATATACATATATATGTATATATTTGACATCTTTCTATGCAGTGAGTTATTTCATCTTATTTACAGTATTTATAAATCAGTGTTATCTATGTGGTAACTCTAACTAAACCAGAATAGTAAAATAACCAGTTTATTCCAAAACCACTCTTAGTAAATCTTAGCTTACAATACAATAACATCACGATACTTTCTAAGGAATTATACACATATTTGTCATTTTCCTCTCTAGTTCAACCTCCTACAGGAAGAGAATTCTGGTTTGCACCAGAAACTTAATAGTGCAACATTACTGGTTCCTTTTTCTAAATACCAGCACTAGGCCAAGACTACGAACAAATATGACAATGTCAATATAAAGAAATCAATCTGGCACAAAAAACGTGGCAATCAAAGTATCTTCCTTTCTTTGAGCACTACTTCCTCAAGAGATATTGGCTGGAATGGTGAAGTTTGGACTGACTGAGAATTCCTCTTAGTAGAGCCTTTGCTTTGGAAGGTGAAGGAAGATTGGGGTATGATACAAGTTGCAATGAAGGCATCTCATATACAGACTTGGAGAGATAAAGGTGAAGGAGGATATTAGAAGGCTTCCATGATATCAAGCACATGATGTTAGAATAGGAAAGTAATTAGGATTAAGCAGAAACATTAGGATTTGCAGAAAGTTACACTTAACTGAGTTGTTTCTTTTTTTTTTTTTCTTTTTAGTTCTCAGTAACTTGATTTTAACAATTGGGGTATTGGGGGAAATAGTCAAAATAAAACAATCCTAGAGCCTGGAAAACTCCAGAAATTACATCCCACCATGAATTTCTTAAAACTAATTAACTACAATTTATGAACAAAGAAATATATAATAGTTAAATTTCCCATACATATGTCTGTTAGGTATGAAAATTTTGCAAAGGCCCTATGTTACAAATATCTCTCAAATACACAATAATGTCCCTAAAATTGATATGCTTTATGCTTCTAATGACTCTGATCACAAACAAAAGAAAATATGTTTAAACTAAAGTTGTTAAATCATACAGTGAGGTTATGCAAGAGCAGAACATAAGACATGAATGTAGAAAGTCCTTATTATGTCTGTATGTTTTCACAACCACTTCAAAATGTTTCTTTAATTCTTTGCATATATGGAAATGTGTTCTTTGTTCTTCTTTGCATTTTGTATTTTATGGTGCTAATATTAACACAGCCACAAAGAGTAACTTAATAAAGGCCAAGACTGTCCATTAGTGCTCCTAAATTTTCCATACATATTTTGTTACACCTCTAAAACTAGGTAAAATGTTAGAGACACCTTTACTAGCTACTTTAGTGATTACTTGCTACACATGAGCTATACACATACCATGTACTACATATTCTGTACATAGTGATGCTTTGAAACCTCATAACAACCCAATGGGAAAAATAATACCATATTTTCATTTTATAGAGTATGTTGTGTAAGTTCATACAGTCAGTGAATACAACTACATCCAGGCTGTCTGGCTGTAAAAGCTGTACTCTTAAGTATTACTCTAAAAAGCCTACATTAATAACTACCATCTATATAGCATATACTGTGTAGCCAAGTGTTTTGATTATATTTCCCTTTTATTTTTCATGTCATCCCAGTTCTACAAATTCAGATATTGAGGGTTAGAGACTTCAAGTTCAAGTAATTTGGTGAAAGTTCCAGTGACTATTCCAGTTCCTGGTAACTAATGGAAAGTTAAGTTTAACAATTGACTGAATCAATACATGACCGCATTTTAAAAACTCAATCACTAAAGAAGAATATATTTATCATTATGCAAAGGTTTTCTTATGTTAAACTGCTAAACTAAATTCTGCAGTCTTATGTAAAATAGATAACTAGTAAGGACCTACTATATAGCACTAGGAACTCTACTCAGTACTCTGTAATGACCTATATGGAAAAAGAATCTAAAAAAGAAAGGGGTTATAGATATATATAAATATATCTATATATAGTCTAGATATCTATCTATCTATATATATATATATCTGATTCACTTTGCTGTATACCTGAAACTAACATTGTAAATCAACTATACTCCAATAAAAATTTTAAAAAATTAAAAATAATTTTTTTTTAATCTGCAGTCTTTTTCTGCTTTAAAACTTCTACTTTTAAAAGTTCATTGCATAACCTTGAATTAATTAAAATTACTGAAAAACAATTAAAATGTTTTGAAAAGAAAAAAAAAGTTCATTGCAGAGGAAGAATGGCCACCAAGAACAGTGAGAACAAGTCAACATTCTGTGGAAATGATACATGGGGATGATTTCAGAGATCTGGTCTGCTACATACACTGTTTTATAATAAAATTATATATGATGAAGTGCCTCAGGGCAAAGATATCCAGCCAAGTTTAACAGTAAGGGCATACTTTGCCAGGCAGAAAGACAAAGCCCTAACCTGGGATGCGGGTAGCATGAATCACAATTTAAATGTCGGTAGATTTCACCTATGCTAAATTTTTTTTTTTTTTTTAACCTATGCTAAATTTTTAAAGACAGATTGTGTTGGGGAGGCAGGTAATTGGTGAGGAAGAACTAATTTTAAGTTAAAATGAGTTACATATATTTTGGGGACAATAACTAAAATAATTGTCCTGGAAGGTTAATATCATTATAAAATATAAAAGGAAAATGGTAGTACAAAAGATCCCTATGCTGTTTGATAATTAAACACCTGGAGAGTGAAGGAATAAAGTTATTTATAACATATTCATTAGACTTTAAAATTACAGACTGGAAACATTGTTCAAGTTTAATAATAAAGTAACAAAACACAATGGAGAAGAACTGAAATACCATGTTTCTTCCCCCTTAATTTCCCAAGCTCTCTTTCTTAAGGGAAATGTGGCATCATGGAAGTTAAGATTCATCTCCACTTTAGATCAGTAATGGCCTATTAAGCGGTGGCTATGCATACAGTATCATGGGTTATCCTAAAACCTTGCAGCCAACACATCTTCCCAGAGATTAGGCTTATCATTCTAAAAATATCTTTAAAATTCAGTTCCATTCCATTCTTCCTCAAAATCTAGACCATGAACCCAGATCTCAACATTGCACTTTATAGATTTCAAGAAAGATGAGAAACATTTTCTTCCAAGCATAGTAACTGATAATCAGTTTCAGTAGCAAAGTAAGATCCTAAGGCAGACACATGCACTGATATATTTAATCAGGACTATTTGGTGGCTCAAGCTGGAAACATGGATGACAGAGTTTCATTAATTTCCTTTAGCATATAAGTCTGAGCCCTTATGATTAAATGAGAGTCTATTTTAGCTCTGTTTCTTCTTTGCCTTTATTACTATCTTTGCTTTATGTTTCTTATCTTGACTATCACAATGTCCTTTAGAAAAGATTTCACATTTCGTATGCTTTTAATTTTAAAATACTCTCTAGTTTATTCTCCATTCTTCCACCTCACAGCCAGAGGGATGTTTCTAAAATGCATAATTATGATACTTCTCTATTTTAAATTTCTTCAACACTCCACTTGAATATAGGATAAAGTTCAAATGCCTCTGCATAAAATGGAAAGCTCTTTACCACAGTCATACAGAGCAATCTAGTTTTCCCTAAATAGACTATATAACATCTTCTGTTTCTTATGTCTTTAATGACATTTTATATGCATCGAGGTTGCTTTACAAACATAAAACCATTCTTCAAACTGCAATTTATTTGACATCTACTTAAGGAAAACACTCTTGCATCTCCAGACAATTAGGTTCTTCCTCTTGTGAGATTCCCTAGCCCCTTGATTATGGTCTTTTATAATACTTATCACATTGACGAGAATTTACAAAAATATATTGTGTGCTATCCATCTGTGTATTCCTGGTTATTAGTGGTGTCAATAAATTATGCTGAAGAAAAGAAGGGAATGAAGAATAGAGATGAGAAATAAGAACAAAGCAGTTGTACCATTAATTCTAATTTCAGGTTGCTCTTAGGTCTTCTCAAATTCTACTAACTTATAAATGTTTGATATTATTTTTATTACATATATGCATTGTGGTAGCTTTTTTTTGTTTTTGTTTTTTTTGCGGTATGCGGGCCCAGCCGCTTTGTGGCACGTGGGATCTTCCCAGACCGGGGCACGAACCCGTGTCCCCTGCATCGACAGGTGGACTCTCAACCACTGCACCACCAGGGAAGCCCAGTGTGGTAGTTAATTTTATGTGTCAATTTGATTGGGCCACAGGGTGGCCAGACATTCGGTCAAACATTATTCTGGGGGTGTCTGTGAGGGTGTTTCTTGATGAGATTATCATTTGAATAAACTGAATACATCGGATTACCCTCCCTAATATGGGCAGGGCCATTCAATCCATTGAAGGTTTAGATAGAACAAAAGAGCTGGCACTCCCATGAGTAAGAGGGATTTTCCTCCTGCCTGACTGCCTTGATCTGGGATATCATTGGTTTATTTATTATTATTATTTTTTTCTGCCATTGGACTTAAACTGAAACATCAGATCTTCCTGAATCTTAAGCCTGCAGGTCTTTGGACTAAACCTACACCATCCACTCTCCTGGGTTTCCAGTTTGCTAACTGCAGATCTTGGGATCTGTCAGCCTCCATAATCAAAGGGGCTAATTCCTTATGATCAATATCTCCCTCTCTCCCTCTCTCTCTCTCTTTCTCTCTCTCTCTCTCTCTCTCTCTCTCTCTCTATATATATATATATATATATGTAAATAATATAATTATATATAATATGTATATAATTGGTCCTATTTCTTTGGATAATCCTGACTTATATGCACATATACATAAAGATTAAAATGTGCAAGTATGACAGAGGTATATTTTGAATATATTGTATTCAGAGTAAAATGTAATCAGCTTTTCAAACCACAAGAATCAATGACTCATAATAGCTACTTGTGTCTATCACCGAAAACTTCAGAAAGCAAAGGACAAAAGTGCACAGGTGTCCTTAGGAAAGGAAAGAAACAATTCTCTGGTCCCACCATTTTCCTGAGTTGGCCTGAATTATCTTAAATCATTCAACCTTCTTAACTTTCTTAAATTTTCTAATGAAATATTTTTTTCCCTGGGAAGATATATATACACAATTTCATAGGAATTTTATTCTTGATCCTTTTAACACAGGTGAACATAGCCTCTAATAATGTATGAAGTTTTTGCTGATTTCCTTGTTTAACAAAACTTAACTCTACAGAGTGCTGAGATTTTAGAGGGATCTGTGGTTCAACCACTTGATTGCATTTGACAGCTGGAGCATTCTAAGGCTCTTGTCTAGGAGTACTGGAGTTGAAAGCATTGCAAGAACAGCAGGCTGAATAAGAAAAAGACAAAGCGAACACCCTTACGTCTGTGACTAGATACAAAGAGTAAATTTGAACTGCCTTATAATTATGCTTGTGATGGATAATTGTAATCCAAATAAGACAGGGGGACATGTAGTAATATTAATAGAATAATTACAATAGTAAGTAATAGATAATAATTAATACTAATTAATATTTACTGAGTGCATATAATGTCCAAAAACTACTGTAAACACATTTTATACATGCTACCGAATTTAGTTAACAGTTTCTTTAAAAGATAATACTATTATTATCTCCAGTATACAGATAAGTTTTCTAAAGCACAGAGAATAAAGGACATTTTTTTTTTTTTTTACTAGTTCATAGAACTAGTAAGAAGTAGAGACAAGGTTCAGTTCAGGGCCTGTGTTCTTATCACTATTCAATTCTACTGCTCACATTGTAACAAGTCTACCAAGTAGGCACCTACCCACAAAGACAGATAACAGGGAAAAACAGAGTACTATTTTCAGGGTTTCATAAATACTATGTATTTAAATATTACAATAAGTGAGTATGCTGGAGCCAATAATGCATTTATGTAAATAGATGGTGAAATGGAAAGTGTTTCCATTTTCATTAAAGTATATTATTTTCAAGTGGAAATTTATTTTATTTATTTATTTATTTTTTTGCGGTATGCGGGCCTCTCACTGTTGTGGCCTCTCCCACCGCGGAGCACAGGCCCCGGACGCGCTGGCTCAGTGACCATGGCTCACGGGCCCAGCCGCTCCACGGCATGTGGGATCTTCCTGGACTGGGACACGAACCCGTGTCCCCCGCATCGGCAGGCGGACTCCCAACCACTGTGCCACCAGGGAAGCCCTGGAAATTTATTATTTTTAAAAACCCTTTCTGACACTCATGTTAGCCCTCCTTCCTAGATACATAGTAAATATTTAAGAAAGACGGTCCAAATGGATAGTCTGCAAAGAGTGCCAATTTGTGGCAGTTTATCCTGGTTAAGATGTCTACCCCAAAAGTACAAAGGAGCAGACAAATCATTATTTTCATAACGAACTGCTGACAGTATTACATAGTAGGGAATATGGTGACCAGGGGGCATAAAGAAAATGGCAGGTGGAGAGAGGCAGCAAGCATGAATGTGAAAAGATCAGCTTCAAAGTTCCCTCAGGTTATTGGCAGTTTCATTTCCTTGCAACTACAGAACTCATGGTCACTTTCTCGTTGAAAATCAGCAGAAGAATCTTTGCTCCTTTGGGTTTCTGACTTCTAGACTCTCTTCTAAAGGGTTCATATTTTGTTTAATATAAATAATTTCCCTTGATTAATATCTGTTTTGATTAATTTAAAGTCAGTTGGTTTGGAACCTTAGTACATTTGCATAATCCCTTCACCTTTGTCATTTTTTTTGGTTAGAAGGAACAAACTCAAGGGAAATGGATTATACAAAGGGATAGGTCATTGGGGGGTGTGGTCATCTGAGAATTCTTCCTGCCTACATTTACCATGAGAAGTGGACTAACCAATCAGCACAAAGAATTTTCATCTCCAGGTGCTTTATTACAAGGGTTAAGACTTTCCTGGGTTGGAAGCAAATTTAAGACCTAGTCTAGCCCAGATACAAATTGAACTAATGCTAGTCTTGAAAATTTATAGACTAGAGAGTACAAAGCTTCCTATCTTTAATACCTAAATCACAGAACTCTTCTCTTATCAATACTCCCAATTAAGTCTATGTTATTATATTCTGACTTTCATGGTAGCAGGAAATCATTAGCATTTTCTTAAAACACTCCCTTGTTTATTGCCAGCTTAAAATACTCTCGTGTCACCAATGGATCACATTTTTCGTGTAAATACAATTGTCCAGTTTTTTATATTGGTGCCTCCAGTTTTTCAAAATGTGTTTTAAATAAGCTGAAACCCTCAGGTGAATATGAGATGAGTCTGAGAGAGCTTAAAATATGTTTGTATCCCAACAAACACACTTTCTGGTTTTTATAAACAGTATCATAGGGTTAATATATTTTCAACTTATGTTGCACTGAGGAAGTAAATACTTCACTGACATTATCAGCACAAATTATTTTCCAATTTGTATTTGTTAAATATTGACTTATACCATTCTTTAATTTTTTCTGATGATTTTTTTCCTAATATTTTACAGTGGTTTAGTATGCTAACCCTATCCTTAAAGAGTACCTTTTCCATGTTGTTACCTAGGTCATGAATGAAAATGTTAAATAGAACTGGGTCAAGTCTCTATAGAGCATTTCTTATTATGTTCCCCAGCCTCAGCCAGAAATATTGATAATGATGTTTTAGATAAGCCACGTACACATTCTACAATTGCATTTGAATCTAATAGTTCAGTCGAACAGTCTGCATTTTGCCACTCTACTGATAAATATGTCATGTGGAACAAAGTCAAAAGTCTTGCCAATATGAAGACTTATTACATTTATTATTTTTCTTTGATCTTCTGAAGCCATTATTTGGTATGACAAGAGTTTTTAATCTTAAAAAATTCTATGGTGCATCTTTCTCTAACTACTAGAAAAAATTTTCTTTTGTTAGTTAAGTCACAAGCGCAAAAGATAAATAAATGTACACTTTTCAGCAGAACTTTTTTGTTTTCTTTATTTTAGCTGTAGCTAGACTCTTCAGATATCCTGCTGATTCTCAATGAATTATAAGAAACAATCTAACAGCTTTTTTTTAAGGTTCAGATCATCAGTGCCTAATACTTTTAACATACCCAGGATATGCACATTTGCAATGTGCTTTCTCTAACCATTTCTTTCCCCATTGCATCTTTGTTCTTTGCCCTCTTATTCTACATGTGCCCATTTCAATTGTTTTTAATGGCACAGATTAAAATAATCAACATTAGAAATTTCTGCCGTTTTTAAGTGTCATCTGTTAATAGCTTTACCTAGTCTTTTTTTGTTTCTTTTGTTTTTTTTGTCCTATCTCTTTCAGGCCTGCCCCATGAAAAGAATGTTTTACAATTCCTTTCATGTCCTGTGTAATAACATCTAATTTTGTCTTCTTTTTTTTCTCTCCAAATATTCACTAATTCTTTTTTTTTTTTTTTTTTGATAATTAACATCTTCCTTTTAGTAGTAGTGTCCATGTGTTAAACTTCTATTATTGTGGACTTAACCAAACAAGTTTACTAGGTTTACTATATTATTTTATTGGTACAATGATTGAGCCCATATACTACATGCTTTTCTAAATAACTTGTTTGGATCAAAATGTTTTCAAACTTTAGTGAGAATGGAGGATAAAAATCTTATTCAGTAAGAAAATGCTTTGTAACTTGGAAAAGGGATGGTGACACAATTAGTAAGACAAAATGAATTTTGTTTATCTTCAACATATCCTTAATGAAATTAAATAATTTTAGTATGCCAAAATATGTGTTTACTGACACATAAATGAAGTCTCCCATACTTAAGGCAACATGA
The DNA here is from genome assembly GCF_964374135.1 of Grampus griseus. NCBI lineage: Eukaryota > Metazoa > Chordata > Mammalia > Artiodactyla > Delphinidae > Grampus > Grampus griseus. The sequence continues at coordinate 108,513,644 of NC_138998.1, forward strand.
TAAAAATGCAAGTAAGGAAGAGAAAAAATAGATTTCTGAGGTCTTATACTAAATATTTCACAGTACTGCCCACTTCAAGATGACTTGCTGTATACTATACTAAATGAGAACTAGAATGTGGTACTGTTAGGCATATGACAATATCCCAAAATTTAAAAAGAAATTTAATATCAAAGCAATTAATACTATACGTAGTATGAAATTTTTATTGACCACAAATGACTCATTATTATTGAACTGATTACATACAGTCAGACATGACAATTTGGCGCCTGTAGGTGATGATGGTGATGGTGGTGGTGTGTAATCTACTTAATGCATGAAGAAATCAAATATTTTATATTTCTTACTTACTGCAGCTTCTCAGACAGTAAAATACCTTGCACTTAATTTTCATGAAAATTATATTTTCCTAAGTTTTTATGGTTTTATCTTCTATTTTCATGTCAGTATACTGGAGATGAGTTGATCCATGAGGATTTACAATTCTATTCATGTTTAGCTCTAAGCCATTATTCAAATTCCAGCTGACCACACATTGGCCTATTTTTTAGAATGCTCATTATTTTGTTCTCTCATGTAATAAATGTTTTGTATAGTTATAACTAAAACATTGCACTGATCATGGGCAATAACAAAGCAGAACAATAACACAATAAAAGAAAGGTTTGATGAGGATATGGAGCAGTAAGAACTCACACATGTTAGTGAAAGTGCTAAAAACACTCTGGACATCTATTTGGTAGCATTGATTAAAGCATACCTGACAACCCAGTAATTCTACTAGATATGTACAAATCATAAATTCATACATATGTGCACAAACAGTCTTATTAAAATATGACCAAAATGGGGCTTCCCTGGTGGCGCAGTGGTTGAGAGTCTGCCTGCCGATGCAGTGGACACGGGTTTGTGCCCCGGTCCGGGAAGATCCCACATGCCGCGGAGCGGCTGGGCCCGTGAGCCATGGCCGCTGAGCCTGTGCGTCCAGAACCTGTGCTCCGCAATGGGAGAGGCCACAACAGTGAGAGGCCCACGTACCGAAAAAAAAAAAAAAAAAAAGACCAAAATGGAATTAACTATAATAGCCAAAGACTAGAACTAAGAAAATGTCCATAAACTGTAGAATGAATAATGAAAATACATTGTACTAACTGAAGGATGTTTTATAAGCAATGAAAAATAATTATATTACATACAATGACATGGATGAAATTGTATAAATGTTAATATTGAATAAAGAAAGCCAGATATATAAGATTACATATGTTATGACTTCAATTATATAAATTTTGAAAACAAAGAAAAATAATCTTTGGTGTTAGAAATCAGAATAGTTGTTTCTTTGGGTGAGGAAGACAGTGGGAATATTGAATTGATGGTGGCAAGAGGGAGGCTCCTGGATGCTAAGAATGAGCCTTAATTCGGTTACACAGGTGTGTATACTCTGGAACTTCATTGAACTGTACTGTTTTGTACATATGCTATACTTTAATAAAAAGGAATGTTATGTATTTGTACAACTGCAAGCCATTTGGAGGGAAATTTTTAAATTGATTAAAGATTTAAAATTTTAAATGGCCATAAATTTATGATGATAATAAAAGTGCTTGAAGAAAATATAAGTGAATATCTTTAATATTGGATTTAAAAAGAACATTCCAAGATTTATACCCAATCCAGAATGACAAGAGAAAAGGAGAAGTCCTAATTTCATAAAGATTAAGATAACAGAGAAAACTAAAAAAAAAGAATGGGAAACAAGAAATATAATTGCATATGAAAGATACAAGGTTAACTAACTGATCCCCTTACAAGGATAGCAACAAATCATTGTCTAGAAAACTGGCAAATAAACAAAGAATTTAACATTTATCCTTTTTTCTTATATTAATACTACCATAGGGTAAAAATTAGCAGTTGAGGGGAAACTTCTCTTTATAGAACATTCTGTCAATTAGTGAAAAAGTACTTATATAATTAGAATATCAGCATTTTGTAATACTCTATGAAGTAATGCACCTAGATACAGGCTGTCAATGTAAAAATAATAATGGCATCATGGGTGATATAGCTATAAAAAAACTGTAAGATTCAGAAGTGTTTTCATTTAAAGGGAGAGAAGAGGTCATTCTTGGGATGGGTCACATGTAGTGTCTAGCAAAATTCTATTTCATGACCTTGGTATTTGGGTCAATATTATGAGGGTACTTAACTTATGGTAATTCATTGAGCTACATGTTTATTTTATACAGTTTCCTACACCTCTGTTTTATTATATAATAAAATATTTTAAATGATTTAGTGTTAAAATGTATATAGGAAAATTTTAAAATAGATAAAAAGTTGCAGGTTCCACATAAGAGAAAATGAACCTAGAGAGTCAATTCAGGAAAAATAGTAAAATTTAAAATAATTCTTACCAGCAACGTATGAGATTCAAATTCTAAAAATAAGATTTATTTCATATAGTGTGTTGTAAAAGATTGAAAAGACCGATACAACACAGGATTAGACATAAGTATATAACCCTTCTGGGCAGGCATTTGGTAATGTGTATACGTCAAACTGTCACTCCTCTGAAGTAACAAAACAAGCATGTTAAAAGACAAATGTACAAAATTTCCTCCCTACCATGTTCTATAACAACAAATAATTGGAAATGATCTAACCATTTAGCAGCAGTAATTACATAAATAAATGTTGGCATAACCATAAAATGGACTACAATGCATTCATTAAAAATTATGATATAGGGCTTCCCTGGTGGCGCAGTGGTTGAGAGTCCACCTGCCGATGCAGGGGACACGGGTTCGTGCCCCGGTCCGGGAAGATCCCACATGCTGCAGAGCAGCTAGGCCCGTGAGCCATGACTGCTGAGCCTGCGCGTCCGGAGCCTGTGCTCCACAACAGGAGAGACCACAACAGTGAGAGGCCCGCGTACCACAAAAAAAAAAAAAAAAAAAATTATGATATAGACCTTTATCTGTTTACTTGAAAATTTGTCTAATGTACAATGTTAACTAATTAAAAATCAGTATGTATAATACTATATGTATATTTTGTAAAAACAGACACATAAGAAATTCTGGCATCTTTTAGGCAATAAATTATCTGCTGTTTTTATATCTTTTTTCACATTTGAACATTTTACATGAGTTCATATTATTTTTAATCAGGAAAAATTTGAGGCTGTTGTTACTGAATAAATGATTTCTAAAATCTCTAATTTGTCTTCTCAAGTGCAGAGTCAATATATTTTCCAATTGTCTATATTTAAAATTTTTTCCTCCTAGGGTAAATGTATATTTATCCATTCATTCATTAATTTCACCAGAATTGATCTGAAGTTTCTATGTAGCCTGTGAAAATATACAGTAATATTCTCTATCTTTTTACTTTTTAAGTAACTAGGTATATAATTTATATATCTTTTGGCAGTTTAAGATTTCTTATCCATTTTTACTTTTTATTATATTTTCAGGTCTATACATGTAGCTCTAATTCATTTTAACGAATACACAGTCTTCCATTGTATGAATATCCTACATGTTCTTTATTCCACCCTATTGTTGGACGTTGAGGACGTTTTCACTTTTTTCCTATTAGGAAAAAATGCTGAGTTGAATAGTTTTATGCAAAGTCTTTCTTGTGAACATATGCAAGAGTTCCTCTAGGACAAGAAGAATTATTTCATCATTGGGTATGAATATTTTTACCTATGTTAGATATCGTCAAAATGTACCCCAATATGCTTATACCAAGTATTACTCCCACCAGCATTATTTGGTATCACCATATATACACTATCATCCATATCCTCATCCAAACCTATAATTGTCAGATTTATAATTTTAGCCTATCCATAGTATCTCACAGTTGTAATCTGCATTTTCCTGATGACTATTGCGGTTAAGCATTTTTATACCTATATACCTATATTTACTATTGAAGTTTTTCTTTTCCGTGAATAATGTCCTGTTCATAATCTTTATTCATTTCTAATTGGTTTGATTTTTTATTATCTAGTTTATCTTGTAGTGAATCTGAATAATAACGCTTGCAAGCTGTCAGATCTCCTGATACTTTGTGCTTTATTTCCTCTGTGCTATCATTTTAATATAATTAAATTTAGCAGTATGTCTTTTACGGTTGGTGATATTTGTGAATGCATGTGTCCTACTTATAAGTCCCAATCCCAATGAGTTAAAATTAGCTTTATATGTTTTCCTTTAAGTATAAAATGTTTGTTTTAAATGTTTTTTATATTTAGCCTTTTAATTCATCTGGAATACATCTCAGTGAGTTGTGAGGTAGGGATGCAATTTTATTTTTCCAAAGAAATAGTCACATGTCTCAATACTAATCAAAAAGCTCATCTTTTCCCCACTAGTTTATAATGCTGCTTCTGTCATATGCCAAACAACTCCATGTGCTTTTGTGTCAGTTTTGGGGCCTTCTGTTTTAATCTTTTGGTGTATTTGTCTATCTGAGATACACAGTCTTAATTAATGTAACTTTATACTTGGCCTTGCTATTTAGCTTTGCTCATAAACCACATTATTCTCAACACTTTCTTAGATATTTTGACCCACAACTACTTCATATTTATTTTAGAATCTTCATTCGAATTACAAATATATTTTTAAATGATAAGATTGTGATTGGACTTGCTTTCAGTTTATTAATTCAGGGAGAACTGATATTTTGAAAATATTGAAGTTTTCCATTCATGTGTGCGTCACATATTTGCATATATCACATTTTTCAGTTCCTTTAAGGAAGTTTCATCATTAATTCATAACATTTTTTGTTTTGTTATATTTGATCTTATATATCTTACATTTTTGTTACTAATGTAAATGGCATCTTTTTAAAATTATATTTTCTAGTTACATGTTGCTTGTGGGAACACAACTGCCTTTTATATACTAACTTTTGTCCAGCAGCCTTGCACTTATTAATTCTGATTTTCTTCTGTATATTTTCTTAAAACATAACTATTTTGTGTTTATTTCTTTTCAACATTTATAACTTTGCTATCATATTTCTGCACAATCTTCTGGACAGAACATAAAGTACAATAGTGAATAGAAGGTGTAATAATTCAAAAAATCCCTTATGTTATTTCTGATTTTAAAAAGAAATGCTTGTATTTTCACCCTTATATATAAAGTTTGCTGTAGGATTTTGTTACTCTTTATAAGACTTTCTAGAATTTCTCATGTATTTTTTTCTATTGCTACATTTGCCTTTTTAATATTTTATTTAGGGTTTTTGCATATATTTATATCAGTGAAAATTTCCTCTAAATTTGTTCTTATAATGTATGTAAAAGTTTTTAATATCAATTATATATAATACTAGCTTCCTAAAATAAACTAGGTAGATTTACCATGTTTTTCTATTCTTTAGAAAATATTATATAATATAGGAAACAGTTCTACCTGGAACATTTGATAGAATTGACTCCTAGCAGTCTAGGACTGACTGACTGACTGATTGATTGATTAGTAGATTTACCAAAGGCAGAAGTATGGTGATTTTTTTTTTAAACATTTTACTGAATTTTTATAATAATTATAGATCTACTCAGATATTCTCTTCTGTCAGTTTTGGAATCTACACTTTTGGTTTAAAATTGTTCAATTTTTTAATATTTTCAAATGTATTGACATTTTAGAATATTTGTTAGGAATATATAATATTTATTGATGTTATCTTGCTTATTTCATACTTTACATATTTATGCCCTCTGTTGCATATTTCTGCACCAATAAGATCATAGTTTTATCTTTAAAAAACTTTTCCATGATGTATTATTTTGTTTTGTTAATTTTCTCCTGTTTTTCATTTTATCTCAATTTCTGCTCTGATTTTCATTATTTTACTTTCATCAAGTTTACTCTATCATTTTTTAATATAATGAGTCAAACCCCTTACTAACTCACTTTAGTCTTTCTTCTTTGCAATGTATTAATGATTGTATAAACTACTTTTAAAATATTGCTTTATCTATATCCTAGAAATTTTGTTGTATATGGTTTCATCTTTCTTGGGTCTGAATAGTGTGTAATTCTACTATAATTTCTTCTTTAACTTACATATTGAATTTTATTACTTTCAAAATATATGTATGATTATTAATTTATTTATTAATTTTGAATATTTTATTCATAGAGAACTTAGATAATATGAAATTGATTCTTGCTTTTTGGCCCAGGACACAAAAATTTTCTGTAATATTATTTCATTTGTGCTTAAAAATAAATATTCACCTTGACGTGCAATATATGGATTAGTTCCCTCTTTTGTGTTCTCACATACCAATATATCATCTCTTCCATCCCAGTGCTTATCACATTGTATGACAATTACCTTGTTACGCATTCATTCCCTTCACCAAATTTTGAGTTTTACCTATGTTGGGACCATAGTTATGTGGTTTACTTGTGTATCCTCAGTGTCTAACAATTTCCAAATGCCATCTACAAATATGTGTTGTATGAATAGAGTCAGAATAAATATTCCATGCTCGATTGAAGGCCAGATAGATCTATCACTTCTTTTCAGGTATTTATAATATCAGTCACTTGTAACACTTCGGTTCATGATTATACAATGTGTATATCTAGTGCTACTATGAGTTACTTGTCTCTTTCTTGGTCTTTTTCTATATGGAGAGCTTTCAAAGGACAAATAGTTTGCTTTTCCATATTTGTACTCTTCTCACCTTGCCCAGTGTCTGACACACACTAGGTTTAATAATTATTTATTGAATGATTAAATTACTATCAATTTTACATTTGTAATGTTTTTCATATTATTTCTTTTCCTTCCATGTTATTGTTACCATCCCTTACCTAGTTTTTAATGACCCATTTGTATTATTGTTGTATATTTTTAATTGCTTTTCCTTTCTGTGCTTTCTCACCTTCTAATTTATTCTGCATACAGCTAATCAGATGATAATCTGACAAATTTTTCTAAAAACCCACTTTTCTAATGTCATAAATCAGTTCAGGAACTATACTTCTTTCAAGACCAATTCTAAGCTCCTTAATATATCTTGAATTTCAAAACCCTCCATTGTCCATAATCCTTGATTGCTATGGGATAAGTGACCATGCATTTTATTTATAATTACCCATGCCTGCACATAGCATTTAACCAAGCACATCATGATTGCTCAGTGGGAATTTATGAATGAGAAAATGTGTTTACTGATACTGTGCTTCCTAAAATGACCCCATGAAAAAATCTGTACATGACTAAGTACTTATGTTTTTAAAAATTTATATTCAGAAGTAACTTATTTTATAACTTCTATAAAAATGATACATATAAGTGAAAAAGATAAACACTTGCTTTGATTTAGAAAATAAACTGTAAGTAGACCTATTTACCAATTTAATTATTAGCAACAACATAATATCATTTAAACTTCAATTTGGATGATATTTTGGAATGTAAATGATTCATTGTTCACTTAGAAGAATATCGTCATGAAAAGAAGAGAAAAATATCTGAAAATAAAAATTGATCTGAAAAGCTTTGACCTAGAAGGCCAACATCAATAAGTAGCAAGATGCTAATCAGAAATAGCCAAGCTCCAAATAAGTACTCCGGACCCTTTGTGAAGGAGAGGGTATTCATGAAATATTATGAAGTAGTTAGTTCACAACCAATTGGGAAAAAAGCAAAGCAAATATACAGATTATATCTTCACTTCACAATGTACACCAAAGGAAATATCAAGTAAAGTTAAAAGGTTAATTATAAGAAATGAAATGAAAGGAAAACTAGATGAAAGTGAATCTATTATACTCTAGGTAAGGAATTTCTAAGCTCAGATATTATTGGCAAAATCATAAAGAAATATTACTTGACTATAAAATACTTTAATTCTTTTTGTTAAAGTAAGAAATCAAATAGCTCGTATTTGCTACAAAAATTACAGAGAAAGGCTTAAAAGTGTAGTATGAATGTCACTAATATTGATGCCTGAGAAACATTTTAGTAGTTTGAGAGCTTAGCCAGAAAGAGACCCCCCCCATAATAACAAATACAAATGGTAAATGAATATATGAAAAAGTTAATCATAGTTAATAACCATAGAAATGAAAAATAAAATATAAACCATTTTTCTCATATAGCATATTAAAAAAACTTGAAAAATCTTAAAACCCAAATATGACAAATATGAGATAAACAAGTTACTTTCAAAAATCAGTAGAAGGTAAATTAGGAAAGATCTTTTAGGAAAAAAAAAATATATATATATATAGAGAGAGAGAGAGAGAGAGAGGAGGAGTGATTAAATTATATTATGTTGAATTATAACTGTATATATATTTTACATATATTGTCAATTTATAAAAGAGAGCTTACTGGTATTTTGATTGAGATTGCACCGATAATAGGCATTTTAACAATGTTGAGTGTTCTCCCTGTGAACATGGTTATCTCTGTGATTTAGGTCTTCTTTACTTTCTCAGAAATGTTTTGCAGTTTTCAGTATAAAGGCCCTATACATATTTTTCAGATATATAACTATTTTATATTTTTAATACTGTCATATACAGTGCAATATTCTGTCAATTTGCTCACCTCACTTGTTATGTCTAACAGTTTTTATAGCTATCATTGGATTTCTAAATAGACAATCATGTTGTCTGAGAATGAAGAGAGTTTTAGTACTTTCTGCCAATCGAGATGCATTTTATTTTTTTCTTGCTATGTTGAATGGTGAGGACTATTAGTACGATAAAGTGATGAGAGCAGTCATTTTGAGGTTGGAAGATGCCCCCCCAAAAAATAAAATAAAATAAAATGAAAAGTTTGCCATTTGTAGAGAAAGAGTTTGAGATATTAGAGTTATACAGTAACACAAAAGTGATAAATCCTACATTATTAAAAACACTAAGTTAAAATCTATAGTAATTTTATTTTAACTTCAAATCCAGGGAACTTTGTATAAACCTGGGATTTCCCATAGCTGAACTGATTTTATGAAAGGAAGCATTAACAATGTCCTTAAAGCACTATAATAGAAAAAAAAGAAAAGCGCTAAAATATGCCATAAAATTGAAATGATGTCTTACCCTAACTTTGGTAACTACAATATTAGTACTACGGAATTTAGAAAAAGGAAGTCTTTAAAATTAAGCTAGTCTTATGGTCCTTTTAATGACTGAATTCCCTCTACCAAGTGTTTGAATATCTTCACTGACAAAAAATTTGCTATTTTCTACAATATCTCATTCTATCTTTGGATTTTACTAATTGTTAATATATTCATTGTTAAGTCTTCAGTTGAACAGTGTCTAAGTATTTTTTAATCCACTGGTCCTTTTTCTAGTCTTTTCCTTCTCTGAGACATCTGTTCTCAATGTTAGAGTTAATATGTGACATCAAATATATTTATGATGATATAATTCCATGTCCTCTCTCTATCCTGATCCATCTTCTGAACAATATTTAACTTTTCTAAATCCACAGTAAAAGTGTTATGTGCAAAACTGATTCCATTTTACATACAGAAAATGAAGTCACCAATTCTTTAAAACAGAATACCAATTTGACTTGTATGTGTTCTGCAGTATCTTTGCTCCGTATCTTCACCTTTCAGTAGAAAAAAATCTTTCTGATATCAGGTTATACAGTTCAAGGTACAGGAGACAACAATTTTATCTTTGGCTAATTTCTATTGGGGTGATGACTGTTATTCATTCACTCATGAAATATTTATTGTGCTTAGGTTAAACAGGTTCTGAACTAGGTACTGGAATTACCAAGTGAAGAAAGCAAGTTCATGCCCTCAGTAGTTTACAAGACAGTGGCCTTTACATTACAATATAATAAATGTTACATAGAAGTATATATAAAGTTAATAACAAATAGATAAGGGCCTATTTAACTCTGCCTAAGGGAACCTAAAAGAGGATGTGACATTTCATCGCAAGAATGTTTAGGAATGATTAGAAGTAAACAAGTTGAAAGGAGACACAGACATAGAGAAGGACATGTGGATCTGGGGGTGGGGAGGTAAGAGGGGATGGGATGAATTGGGAGATTAGGATTGACATATATACACCACCATGTGTAAAACAGATAGCTAGTGGGAGCATGCTGTATAGCACACGGAGCTCAGCTCCATGCTCTGTGGTGACCTAGATGTGTGGGATAGGGGGCAGGGAAGTTCAAGAAGGAGGGGATTATATGTATACATATAGCTGATTCACTTTGTTGTACAGCAGAAACACAACATTGTAAAGCAACTATACCCCAATTTAAAAAAAAAAAAAAAAAAAAGGTTGGAAGGGCATTCCAGGCCTAGGGAGCTGCATAGACAAAGAAATTGAGGTACAGTAACTTTAGGAGTTATAAGAGCTGGGGTCTGAATTATTTTATGCTTCATATTTGAATTTTCAGGTTTCCTTTGTTGTTTGTTACTTCTCTTTGCTGTGTCTTTCTTTGGAAAGTACTTGCCAGATTAGTTGTTTTCCTGCTTTTATCCATGGACTAACGTGGAGGAATTTTGGTGTGTCTAAAATTGGCATTTCAAATAAGAATGCCTATTTGAAAGATTTTTTTTTAAATCTTCTTCACTGATATAATATACAATACAGGGAAGAGAGTAGCTTAAGTTCTAATACTTTAATAAAATGGTACGAATGCTAAACTGGACAAAACTGTGACACTGGCAGAGGCCTTATTGAGAGCCTATTGAGATGGGCAGTGTCACTGGATTGATGAAATATGTCGGCACAGTTTTATATTAATGAAAATAAAAGTCTTTGTGAAAAGCTTTAGCATTAGTACTCTTAGTAGCAACAGCTGCTGTGTCTGTCTTTGCTTTAGCAGCTGTTTCATGTAGGTGACAGGCTGACAGGAGAACAATCAGGGGGTTATTTCTGGTTGAATTTTTAGTTTCTTCTTTCATTTGTGGGTTATTGTTTGGTGGTGTACCCATATTCTCTGCTTTGTCAGTAGTCTTCCTTTTCAAGTTTTTGAAGCTTGTCACAGATGGCTAGCAAACAACTGAAATTTTTAAAGCTTTTTATTATATGTGTATGATGTCCTCTATGACTTTGAGTTTGAAATAAGTAAAATGAAGTTATCCATGCTTAAACATTGGGTTTTGGCATATATGTAATAAAACTAGTTTAACCTGAGTAACTACTGGTATCCTTGTAGAATTGTGTCACTCTGGCTTGCCTAGTGCACTATTGCCATATGGTAAATGTTGAAATAAATCATAACAATAGGCTTTCAAATCTGACTAGAATTAGAGTAATTTCGCTTATTTTGAGAAAGTGAGTTACTTTAAGTGTATAAGTATTAATCCCACGTCTTCATTGATTGGAAAATTTTTTCTCATGAATTTTTCCCAGGTAAAGTAAGGCATTTTTGAAGGTACAGTAATGCTCTTGGTCTAGAGTACCAATTAACCCGCTACAGAGATACTTTTCCAAGTGGTACCCTAGTCCACTGAGTTAATGTCGTGCCTAATCACCTCTGTAATCAACATTCTAATAGGAAGTTTCTGGATATTTTCTAAACAAAATGATTTAAGGCAGTAATAATTGAAAACTGAAAAACTTGTTTTTTTTTCCTGTATTAGGTTTCTTTATAAGTCAGGAATGATGGGTGATAACTCCTTCTAAGAGCTAATAAAGCTCAAGTAAAACATTAGAGGAATATTAAATTTACATAGACTTGGCAAGAAGGGACTGTCAAGATACTACACAATGCAGATTATTCTACAAAATAGGAGAAAAAAAACCAATGAATACATATGCTCTTATTGTGAATAATAGGCAAGTTGTTTCTAATCACTTTGAAATGACATTTATTGAGTACTTATTATGTACAATGTATATATTTCAAATGTATCATCTCATTTAAGTCTACAAGAAATATAAGGTAGGAAATTAATTATCTTTATTTTATAGAGAAATAATTGTTTTTCAGAGAGGTTAAGTAATCTAAGATTGATTACAACTACTGCCAATGTTTTTAACGATAAAAAAATGCTGAGCTTAGGGTCGATGATACTATATAAATTCATTTTGCTATTTGATTAAGAACATACTTGTCAGCTAGTAATATTTTATTGATAGTTTATTCAGTTACCAAGCATTGATTGAGCAACATTAAACTTCTTGATAGACAACCCAAGGAAGCCCAAAATTAAGGTAAATTTTATAGTCATATAATTCTAAAAAAAAAAAAAAGTGAATAGCCCAAGAAGAGTAAAATTTCAGGACAGCTAAGTTTTCAATGAATGTACCTTTATTATTAGAAGGGGCTTGGAGAAGAAGGAAATGGAATATTAAGATATATTTGAGACTAGTAAATTGGTAATGCATATTTCCATGACAGCATTCAAAGAATGAGTATATTTAAAGTAAATTTTACTTTATTTTATATTACATTCAAAAATTAAGAGAAGAATACTATAGTGTGCTTTTTTTTCACACATGAAAAACTTCTCCTTTGCAGCTGAAAGAATAGGGATAAATATTTTAAAATTCAGCTGAAAGTAAGACTAGCAAATGATGTTTTAAAAATAGAATTAGCTCACATAGGTATAACAACAAATATTGTAGTCTGCTTCATCTCAGTTATACCTTAAAACCTAAAACATGCAGAAATGCTATATTTGGGTTAATCAATAGTTAAGTGGTATAATACATATGTATTAGATTAGGGTGCTCCAGAGAAAAAGAACCAGTAGGATATATATAAATAAGATTTTTTGCAGAGATCATATATATATATAATTATATTATCTGATATATATATATATATATATATATATATATATATATATATATACACACACACATATATGTGTATATATGGGGCCACAGAGAGACACAGTGAGAGTCAGAAACAGAGACACAGAGAGAGAAAGAGGGAGATTTGTTATAGGGATTGACCCATGAGATTATGGACTGTTATCAAGAAGTCCCATGATCTGCCCTCTGCAAATTGGAGAACCAGGAAAGCCAATGATGTAGTTCAGTCTGAGTCTGAAGGCCCAAGAACCAGGAGTGTCAATATTTAAGGGCAAGATAAAGTGTATGTTCCAGTTCAACAGAGAAAAAATTTACTCTTCTTCCACCTTTTTGTTCTATTCAGGCCCTCAACATATTGGATGATGCCATCCACATTGATAAGGGAGATCTTCTTAGTCTACCAATTCAAATGCTAATCTCTTCCAGAACACCCTCACAGACAAACCCAGAAATAATGTTTGCCAGCTATCTGGGCATCCATTAGCCCAGTCAAATTGACACATTAAAAATACTAACCATCACATGTTAATTGAAAACATTTAGTTAAAACAGAAAAGTATAAGGCAGAATATTATAAAATCTTTAATCAGACTGCACAAGGGTAATCACAGTTAACATTTTGCTGCATATCCTTGATCATTCATTTATTCATTTAAAACTATTTATAGATCACTTACAATGTACATGCTCTTTACCAGTCAACAGGAACATATTCCTGACCTCACAGATATTACATTCTGGTGGGAAACCTAGGCACATCAACACAGAGTTTGATGAGTCTGTTGATAGAATTGCAGCAAGGTTTGGGATGAGACCCTAATCCAGATTTACTGATCATAAAAAGATTTCCAAATCAAGTGATGCCAAAACTAAGACTTGGGGAATTTAGCTCAGGGGAAAGTTTAGGAAAGGGGAGAGAAGATAAAGAGGAGAAATGTTTCTCAGACAGAGAATAGCATGTGCAGAGATCTAGAGCTGAGAGAGAATAACATTGCATTCAATAAAGTTAAAAAAAAAATTAGTTTCGGTAACAAAATTTTCTGAAAGTGAAGTGAAGAGAAATGAGAAATAAATATGAGAAAGATCACACAGGGTTTTTAAAGTCATGGTAAGAACTTTGAATTTCATCCTAAAAGCATGGGACCACAAAAGACTTTTAAATAGGCAAGTAACTGTGAGTAGATTCACATCTGGGAGAGATTGTGTTGGAGGATGCTAAACAGTGGGCAGTCAGGCCAGTTAGAAAGCTGAAGCAGTTATTCCAGTAAAAGACCATGATGACTTGAACTAGGTTGATGATAGCGGGGACAGAAAGAGGTGGATGGATTGGAGAGCTCACTTTTTGGTTTAGAGAAAATTTGTTGTTATTGAGATGTAGGGGAGAGAGAGAAATCAAAAGTGAAGACAAAGTTTTTGATTTGGCAGCTGGGTAAATAAAGTCACTATTGGCTGATATAGGTCATCTAGGAGGATAATCAGATTTAATAAGAAAAATAATAATTCAATTTTAGAGATGCTGAATTTAAGGTTTTGATACTCAGGTAGACATGTCAAGCAGAAAACTGAAGATATGAATAGTTACAGATCCAAGCATCAGTGACATCATTACTAGATTTGTTATTAGGATGACTGGGGAGTGTGAGTAAAGGCTCAGGACATAAGCCATATTTAGGGCTGGGCAGATTAAGAAGAAATTACAATGGTAATGTTAAAAGGAAAAGTCAGAGAGATCCATCCACTTATTTTCCATATATTTATTGGACATCTGAGAGGCAGGAACCGTTTTTAGGTGTTAGGGAAATATAACAGTCTAAGGTTCCTGCCCTTGGTGTGGGCCATGGAAATCAAGAACGGGGGCACAGTGCTTCAGGAAGTAAGTGGTTGATATTTAAGTTTCTAAAAACTATATAGTAATCCAAATGTTCCATTTTTACCCATTGAATAATGGGAGTCTATGAAAATCTGGTATTTTCTAAAAATAGAATGACTGGGCACTCTTTAGGTGCCCTCACATTTATCCTAGATTGGATTAGATTCCTCTCAGATCCTCTTAGAGGGCACATTGATATTAGTTTAAGTATCTTCTGCAGTGGTTGGGAACAGGGGGAGCTGTATTGTCAGCAAGAGAATTTCATCTTTGTATTTGTCAACTCTCTGTTTGGAGAAGACTCTATACTGGGAACATCATTGTGTGCTTTTATTGACTTGGATCCCACTGCAGAACATAGTGTGTCTGTGCCTGTAGAAAACTCCCTGCCCTTATGTTTTCCAAATGGGCGCACCACTGGTCTTCCTCCTATTACTATTGCCAACCTGCTTATCTTTAAGGGTAAAGATAATCCAGGAGGAATGTTCTCTATCACATTGCCAGTCCTAATAATCCCCTTTATCCTTCAAACTCTATGGCTAAATTCTCCTCTACACACTTCCTGCAATACTGTGCTCCTTTCTCAGGAAAACAATATTTTATTCAGCTTTCTCTATTATGATTCTGCACCCAGTTACAATGTGGGAGGAGGTGGTTTTCCCACACCACCAAGCAATTCTAGGACACCAGCTGTGTGTCCTATAATTCAATTCTGACACTTCCTATAGATAACATCAGATCCCACAGGTGAAGAGTCCTACAAGATTGCCCCATACCCCACTTCACTTGCCAATCTCAAGTCTAGGTTGCCACCTGAATTTCTGACCCACTAGCTGAAGATTGGGTGTTCCAATGACTCCCCTCCTTGGGTTTGATTAATTTGCTAGAGCAGCTCACAGAATTTAGAGAAATATTTTTCTTACTAGGTTATCAGTTTATTATAAAAGAATGTAACTCAGAAGAGCCAGGTGGAAGAATGCATAGGGTAATATGAGGAAAGGACACAGAGCTCCCAAGCCCTCTCCAGGCACAACAATATCCCAAATTTCCAGGAGTTCACCAACCCAGAAGCTCTCTGAACCATGTCCTTTTGAGGTTTTATGGAGGCTTATTCCATAGGCATGATTGATTAAATCATTAGCTATTTGGCCATCAATTCAACCTCCAGCCCTTCTCCACTCTCCAGAGACCAGGGCGTAAGATCGAAAGTTCCAACCCTCCAATCACATGGTTGGTTCTTCTGGCAACCAGCAGAAAGTTACCCAATTAACATAACAAAAGACACCGTTATGCTCTCATCACTTATGAAATTCCAAGGGTTTTAGAAGCTCTGTGCCAGAAATGGATGAAGACTACATATATATTTATTATAAATCACAATACCAAAACTATATTTTCCAATCTGGTTCCATGTGAACTATTTTTGGTCAAAACTTTGATATTTCAGGCACAGGCATGCCCTGTGAACTTAGTTTCTGCAACTGATCATGCTCTTCTCCCCTTATTTTCAGTTCTTTGGAACATGTCAGTGTTAAGTCCTGCTCCAATATTGGGTAATGGATGGAATAGGAGGTGAAGGAAGAAAAATATTAAATTTTTAATGTTACCTTAAATTCCTCAAATTACCACAAATTTGACAAACAAAATTCATGAACACTGATAGGTACATCAGTTAAGAATTAAATCAAAATATCAGGGAGAATAAGAATTTGATATTTTAAAGTTAATGAAATTTTATATTAAATTATATAAGAATCAGTCTTCCTTATCTTCTACATAAATATCAGCTTAGCATACAATTTTAATATAGCCTCACTCTCTTTCTTGGTGTTCCAGGAACACACCAAACACTTTTGCCCTCAGGGCCTTTGCACTTGGTTTCCTTCTACCTTGGACACCTGCAAGGCTTGCTCTATCCCTTCCCTAAAATATTTATTCTAGCTCGATTACCTTTTCAGAGAGGCCTTCCCAGGCAGCCTTCTATTTCTTCATAGAATTACCACAAACTGACCTATTATATATTTGTTTGTTTATATTCTTCCTACTTCTACTAGTTTCAAACTCCAAGATAAAACACATTTTGGTTATTTCAGTTATTGCTCAACTTACAGTGTCAAGAAGAGAGTTTGACTCATAGGTGGCATTCAATAGATAGTTGTTGAGTGAATTAATGAATGTCATTTATCTCCTATTGCATAGATTGCTTGGCACAATGTTATTATTCCAATTAAATAAACAAAAATAAGACAGCTAAAGATGATTACATTTTAATTTCTTAAACATTTATTAGCTTTATATTCATATCATCTGCTTTCTGGAGATCAGAGAGAATCAAAATCTTTATGAAAAAATGTAGAAAAATGTTTAAAGTGTACATAATATAAAAAAAAAAAAAGCCTAATCCCACTGCTAAATAATTTTACCATGTTTAGTTGTTATCATTTGAGGTTTAGTCCTGATTTCTCAGCTGTGTTTCATGTATCTCTTCACTGCAAGAAACTCCAAGGTCGGCTACCATTTATTTATTCAAATTTTATAAGGATAAGTTATAAGCACAAGGATAAGTTATAACTCCTTGAGACAGAGCATCTCATTTTCCAAGCCACCCCACAGATATCAGCAATTACACTGCTATACAAAAGGTTTCCATCCAAGCAAATAATTTGTTTTCCAGTGAAAAATAAAGGATATCTCACCCCTGAAGAGTGATTTTTTTGTTTCTTTCATAACTGTGAATGACCTGTGTGACCCACCTGGTCTTTTCACAAATGAAAGAAAGAAAATCCTTCAAGGGTAAAATATGAGTTATTCTATGAGAAAACAATTTTAAATTAAAAAAAAAATAGAAAGTGTTTGGCTTGTATCACGGCATGTGTCTGATTTGAATCACTTTCAGCTAGTACTGTTGTACCACTTAAAATATTTTTGTTGTATAATGCATATGTAAAAGGAAGAAAATATTTTATTTCAGAATAAGCATTTGCAATAAGCATGAAAACTGTTCTCACATTATCAGAATAAATGAAATATTGTGCATGAATATTTTATAGCTTACTGACAAATAAAGTCAAATAACGTGTTTGCACCTATACACCTTTTTCTATGAAAAAGTTCCAAAATTATACTGAAATATATCTCTGCCTCATATAGAGGATGGAAATAGTAACTCAGCCATTTTTCAGAAAACATAAAATAACTGAATGAGCCAAAATAAAACACAGTGCTTCCATGATTGTGGAAACACACTGAATAGTTTTAATTAGCTTAATTTTAAACTGTCTTTCACTGGATTATTTTTGCACATAGGTAATAATTTTTCATCAAGCAAGGCTTCAATTAATTTTGTGAGAGCTCAACATTCTAGGTCACATGATTAAAAGACATTCACCAAATTTTATGCCAAAGCATTTGTTTCTCTTCCCTTCACAGGAAACTCCTTGGCTCAAATCTTCATTACATTTAATCTGGATATTTTAATCAACTCCCAACCTGTCTTACTGCCAATAATTTAAACTCAATTCAAGTGCTACTCAACACCATTTCTAGATAAATCTCTAATATAGTGGAAAACAGAGTAGTGAATTAAACAAACTCTATAAAATCTTATAACTTTTTGTAGATGCATAACTTTAGATAAATCAATTAACCTACCTGATTCAGTATCCTTATCTGTAAATTGAAGATGATATCAACTCTAGGATTTCTGTGAAAATAAAATAACATACAATTTGGCAAGAAGCATCAGAGGTTGAACATGGCAAGTGCTAACTTAATGCTAGTTCTCTTTCTTTTCCTTCCTAGGACATAAAATTATTCAAGTCCACTCACTGGTGTCTTCCTGTCTCTTTCATAATAAATTCCAAAATCACTAAGGCAAACAAATTCTCCATGATAAATCAATATTCCCAACAGCATTTCTCCCTGTGCTTCCTCCAAAATGCACCTGATGCTACAACAATGGGTAAGGTTGTGCAGCTACACAAAATACTATTTTCTGTGTTGTTGGTTTTTTTTCAAATAATCTGTAAGTTCTTTGTGGGGAGACACTGTATTTTGCTACTCCAAATGTGCCTGAATTCAGAACTTCCCACTGTGGCTGATTAACTAGAAACCTATCCCTTATCCTTGTCCAGTTATCCCTTGCAATACTTCATGTAGTCTCAAGATACCCTTACCTCAGTTTGAAGAATAAGCCAATAGTATTCTCTCCAGAGATAATACATAACAATGTAATGGCAGAACAACAACTTTAAAATGTCAAATGACTATGTAATAGGCTTTCTAAAAATCAGAGGTATGGTTAAAGATGGCAATTAAAATATTTTATGTTACTAGTTTTCTCCACAGAAGAAAGACAAACCATAAATGATAAAATAGATATTTTAGTACATTTTCTTAAAGTTATGGAATAGACATTATAAAAATCGCCTCAATACTTCTTGTATCAAAGCCATTTTCAATGTAACTTTCAAACCACATCATCCATAGAAAGGGTATATTTCCCCAAACATTGAATATAGGCTAACCCTGTGGCTTACTTTGTCCAACAGAATGTGTGTGAAATTCCAAGCAGGGATCTCAAAGGTCTTAATATACTTCTACACAGAACCTGGCTACTGCCAACTTAACAAATCCAGAAAAGCCTGCTGGAATGTAAGAGATGATGTGGAGAAGAGTCTAATTGTCACAGATGAGGAAATCACAGACTAATGTAAAGATATTTGACACTCAAACATATGACACAGCCCTTCCAAAACTGGCAGAGCTGAGCATTCAAAACAAGGTTGACCATAGACTTGAGTGAGCTCAGCTAAGATAAGAACAAACCAGGCGATCTATAGACTCATGAACACTAATAAATATTTTAAGCTGCTGCATTTTGAGGTGGCAACTATTAAACTTTGTATTCTTTTAATTCACACTATTAAGCCAGAATATTATGTGATACAATATTCAAAGTACTGTCTTGAGGAAATTTTTTAAATGTGAAAATAAATTTCACATTTATTTCCTTACACCAAATTAAAATATCTTAATCCTATATATATTTGGCATTGACTCTTTATTATACTTTACACTGCATTCTACTCTTCTTTATTATATTGTATACTGCTTCAGCTGTCAGTTCACACTGGATATGGAAATAAATGTCTTAACATTCATAGTAATTTATTTAAAAGATCCATACTGAGTATTGTCTGAAGGCAAAGGCAGCCTACTCTATATCAGGGGTGGAGAGGTTAAACAGTAACTGTCCTGAGATACCCTGCCAATGAAACTTTTTAGTCAGAACAGCCAAGAAGTATATGCTGTCCATGGCTTTGGCAAATGGAAAATCATTTTCACTTCACACTCCAATTAGGATTTTCCATTTCCCATCGGAAATTAAAAAAAAAAGGACCAACAACAACATCCCCCATCCCTCACTGTACTGTGACATGTTGATGTATACACCAGAATATGACAGAGCACACTGCCTCAGGACATGATATTCAACTCAAAGGAGATAGTTACTGCTACAGCCCCAATCATCCTTCCTAGGATACAGAAGTAAAGCAAGAATTTAGCAGCATGAAGTGTATGATGTAAATCCTCTTTAGCAATGTTGTTTTCTCATATAACATTAAGGATCCTGGTGTAGGAAAATGTGACCCCAGTGTAAAACATATTAAAAAAGATTAGTAGAATTTGAAGAATTCTAGAAAAAGAAGATCAATATACATTGTACAAGAATATTATTGTTCCAGCCATACTGGCTTAAGGATGTCCAAAGAACAAATTGGGAAATAATACTAGTGAGGAGAGTGTGAGAAATTTTATTAGCATACGAAGGCACAGAATCCATAATTTGTTGTATTTATAATTAAATTAACAGAGTAGCAAAGCTTATTGTATATTATATAAGGCTGATTTTAGAGTACAGTATGACTTTTTTTAAGACTTGGATTGTCATCATAAAGTTCTGAATCAACTCAATCCTTCAGGTAAACTATAGATAGCTATACCAGTTGGATGCTGACAACAATTATTATGAGGACACTTCAGGAAATAGTTCAATAAGGCCTGTTGGTTTGTTTATTTCTGTGTGTGTGATGACACGTTACATAAACCACCTGCTGGGCAATGAGAAGGAAAAAAGGATTAACACGACACTATCTCTTGAACTCAGAAACTCACAATTTAGCTTTCAGGTTTTGAGAATACCAGTTTGTCAGTTGAAATTGGCACTGCATTTAGAAAAGGACTAGAAGAGTAGTAGCATTAAAAAGCACTTTATAGTACTTCCTATGCCTCAGGTTCAGATTGAAGTGCTTTACCTAGGTATGCTCATTGAATTATCACAACAAACCTATCTATGAGCTAGAGACCACTGTTACGCTTATTTTGCAAATGAGGAAAGTGAGGCACACATAAGTAATTGTCATTAGAAACTCAGCTAGAAAGTATTGGGTTGGTAAAAACTTCATTCGGGTTTGAGTAAACCTAAAAGCCACATTTTTCATTTTCACGGAAGAACTTTATTGAACAGAGTATATACTAACCGAATGAACTTTTTGGCCAAGCCAATAAATAAAATGGGACTTGAAGGCAGCCAGTCTGGCTCCAGTGCGTGTGCCCTTAACCACTATACTCTATAGATTCTCTTGGCACCTTTAAAGTACTTTGGAGAGCAGTTATTTGCTACAATTTGTTCAATGTCATTCTAGGTTGGCACCTCCATATCTTAGAGTCTGTGTGGCTAAAAAGCTCTATAAGAGCGTTTCAGTCTATAAAAGATTTTATTTATTTATACAACTCACATCAGGTTAAATTATCCAGGGTATCTTTATTTTTTTAACCTCTTTATTGGAGTATAATTGCTTTACAGTGTTGTGTTAGTTTCTGCTGTATAACAAAGTGAATCAGCTATATGCATACCTATATCCCCATATCCCCCCTCCCTCTTGCGTCTCCCTCCTTATCCCATCCCTCCAGGTGGTTGCAAAGCACTGAGCTGATCTCCCTGTGCAGCTGCTTCCCATTAGCTATCTATTTTACATTTGGTAGTTTATATATGTCAAGGCTACTCTCTCACTTCGTCCCAGCTTACCCTTCCCCCTCCCCGTGTCCTCAAGTCCATTATCTATGCCTGTGTCTTTATTCTTGTCCTGCCCCTAGGTTCATCAGAACCTTTTTTTTTTTTTTTTTTAGATTCCATATATATGTATTAGCATACAGTATTTGCTTCTCTCTTTCTGACTTACTTCACTCTGTATGACAGACTCTAGGTCCATCCACCTCACTACAAATAACTCAATTTCATTTCTTTTTATGGCTGGGTAATATTCCATTGTATATATGTGCCACATCTTCTTTAGCCATTCGTCTGTCAATGGACACTTAGGTTGCTTCCATGTGCTGGCTACTGTAAATAGTGCTGCACTGAACATTGTGGTACATGACTCTTTTTGAATTATGGTTTTCTCAGGGTATTTACCTAGTAGTAGGATTGCTGGGTCATATGGCAGCTTTACTTTTAGTTTTTTAAGGAACCTTCATACTGTTCTCCATAGTGGCTGTATCAATTTACATTCCTACTAACAGTACAAGAGTGTTCCCTTTTCGCCACACCCTCTCCAGCATTTATTGTTTGTAGACATTTTATGATGGCCATTCTGACTGGTGTGAGGTGATACCTCATTGTAGTTTTGATTTCCATTTCGTTAATGATTGTGATGTTGAGCATCTTTTCATGTGTTTGTTGGCAATCTGTATATCTTCTTTGGAGAAATGTCTACTTAGGTCTTCTGCCCATTTTTGGATTGGGTTGTTTGTTTTTTTGATATTGAGCTGCATGAGCTGCTTGTATATTTTGGACATTAATCCTTTGTCAGTTGCTTTGTTTGCAAATATTTTCTCACATTCTGAGGGTTGGCTTTTCATTCTGTTTATGGTTTCCTTTGCTGTGCAAAAGCTTTTAAGTCTCATTAGGTCCCATTTGTTTATTTATGTTTTTATTGCCATTTCTCTAGGAGGGGGTCAAATAGGATCTTGTGATTTATGACATAGAGTGTTCTGCCTATGTTCTACTGCAAGACTTTTGTAGTGTCTGGCCTATATTTAGGTCTTTAATCCATTCTGAGTTTATTTTTGTGTATGGTGTGAGGAAGTGTTCTAATTTCATTCTCTTACATGTAGCTGTCGAGTTTTCCCAGCATCACTTACTGAAGAAACTGTCTTTTCTCCATTGTATACTCTTGCCCCCTTTATCAAAGATAAGATTCCATATGTGCGTGGGTTTATCTCTGGGCTTTCTATCCTGTTCCATTGATATATATATATATATATATATATATATATATATATATATATATATATATATATATATATATATATATATAATCTGTTTCTGTGCCAATACCAAACTGTCTTGATTATTGTAGCTTTGTAGTATAGTCTGAAGTCTGGGAACCTGATTCTTCCAGCTCCATTTTTCTTTCTCAAGATTGCTTTGGGTATTCAGGGTCTTTTGTGTTTCTATACAAATTGTGCAATTTTTTGTTCTACGTCTGTGAAAAATTCCATCAGTAGTTTGATAGGGATTGCACTGAATCTATAGATTGCTTTGGGTAGTAGAGTCATTTTCACAATGTTGATTCTTCCAATCCAAGAACATGGTATATCTCTCCATCTGTTTGTATCATCTTTAATTTCTTTCATCTCTGTCTTATAGTTTTCTGCATACAGGTCTTTTGTCTCCTTAGGTAGGTTTATTCCTAGGTATTTTATTATTTTTGTTGCAATGGTAAATGGGAGTGTTTCCTTAATTTCTCTTTCAGATTTTTCATCATTATTGTATAGGAATGCAAGGGATTTCTGTGCATTAATTTTGTATCATGCTACTCTACCAGATTTGTTGATTAGCTCTAGTAGTTTTCTGGTAGCATCTTTAGGATTCTCTATGTATAGTATCATGTCATCTGCAAACAGTGACAGCTTTACTTCATCTTTTCTAATTTGGATTCCTTTTATTTATTTTTCATCTCTGATTGCTGTGGCTATAACTTCCAAAACTATGTTGAATAACAGTGGTGAGAGTGGACAATCTTTTCTTGTTCCTGATCTTAGAGGAAATGGTTTCAGTTTTTCACCATTGAGAATGATGTTGGCTGTGGGTTTGTCATATATGGCTTTATATTGAGGTAGGTTCCATCTATGACTACTTTCTGGAGAGTTTTTATCATAAATCAGTGCTGAATTTTGTCAAAAGCTTTTTCTGCATCTATTGAGATGATCATATGGTTTTTCTCCTTCAATTTGTTAATATGGTGTATCACATTGATTGATTTGCATATATTGAAGAATCCTTGCATTCCTGGGATAAACCCCACTTGTTCATGGTGTATGATCCTTTTCATGTGCCGTTGTATTCTGTTTTCTAGTATTTTGTTGAGGATTTTTGCATCTATGTTCATCAGAGATATTGACCTGTAGTTTTCTTTTTTTGTAACATCTTTGTCTGGTTTTGGTATCATGGTGATGGTGGCCTTGCAGAATGAATTTGGGAGTATTCCTCCCTCTGCTATATTTTGGAAGAATTTGAGAAGGATAGGGGTTAGTTCTTCTCTAAATGTTTGATAGAATTCACCTATGAAGCCACCTGGTCCTGGGCTTTTGTTTGTTGGATGATTTTTAATCACAATTTCAGTTTCAGTGCTTGTTATTAGTCTGTTTATATTTTCTACTTCTTCCTGGTTCAGTCTCAGAAGGTTGTGCTTTTCTAAGAATTTGTCCATTTCTTCCAGGTTGTCCATTTTATTGGCATAGAGTTGCTTGTAGTAATTTCTCATGATCCTTTGTATTTCTGCAGTGTCAGTTGTTACTTCTTTTTCATTTCTAATTCTGTTGATTTGAGTCTTCTCCCCTTTTTTCTTGATGAGTCTGGCTAATGGTTTATCAATTTTGTTTATCTTCTTGAAGAACCAGCTTTTAGTTTTATTGATCTTTTCTATTGTTTCCTTCATTTCTTTTTCATTTATTTCTGATTTGCTCTTTATGATTTCTTTCCTTCTGCTCACTCTGGGGGGTTTTGTTCTTCTTTCTCTAATTGCTTTAGGTGTAAGATTAGGTTGCTTATTTGAGACTTTTCTTGTTTCTTGAGGTATGACTGTATTGTTATAAACTTCCTTCTTAGAACAGCTTTTGCTGCATCCTACTGGCTTTAGGTCATCGTGTTTTCATTGTCATTTGTTTCTAGGTATTTTTTTTATTTCTTCAGTGATCTCTTGGTTATTTAGTAGTGTATTGTTTAGCCTCCATGTGTTTGTAGTTTTTGTAGTTTTTTCCTGTAACTGATATCTAGGCTCATAACGTTGAGGTCAGAAATGATACGTGATATGACTTCAATTTTCTTAAATTTACAAAGCCTTGATTTGTGACCCAAGATATGATGTATCCTGGAGAATGTTCCATGAGCACTTAAGAACAAAGTGTATTCTGTTGTTTTTGGATGGAATGTCCTATAAATATCAATTAAGTCTATCTTGTTTAATGTGTCATTTAAAGCTTGTGTTTCCTTATTTATTTTCACTTTGGATGATCTGTCCATTGGTGAAAGTGGGGTGTTAAAGTCCCTGAATCAAGATGGCATACTAGGAGGATGTGGAATTCGCATGTCCTCACAACTAGTGCACCTACCAGTCACCAGCGGGGGACCACGGACACCTATAGGGATGGGAAGAACCCCCAGTGACCGAGTAGGATGTGGGGTGTGGGGGGACTGAATGGGGAGGAGAAGTGAAAGCAGGATGGGACTGGCGCCCCTGAATGGTGGCTGGGGGAAAGGAAGGGATCCCAAGCCCAAGGGAGAAACTGGAGAACAACTGGGAGAACAGAGGATCAAAAGTGAGCACGGCCAGGTTTCTCTTGACCACTTGGGCCCCCAGAAGCCTGCTGAGATCCCGGGCTTGATCCTCTGCCCACCAAGATACCCTCAGGATGCGCAGGTCCTGAGGGAGTGGGAGGGAGGGAAGGGGGAGCAAAAGTAAAGGCTGGACCTCTGGGACTGGCACCCGTGAGGGGTGGCTGGGGAGGGGAAGAGTTCCTACACCCACCGGCACCCACCCATAGTTAGGGGTCCAGCGGGGACAGGGGAGACCCTGGGGGAGATGGTGGGGGAGGGGTGCAAAGGAACGGATGGGAATGGGGACACTGCTTTCCCTGTCCACTTAGGTACCGGGAAGCCTGTTGGGCTCCCAGGCCTAATCCTCTGCCCTTGGAGCCACCTTCAAGCTGGGCGGAGCCCAAACACCACAGCTACACCCCCACACAGAGCCCTACCTGTACACTAGGAGACCCCTTCAACAATCTGGGCCTAAATCCCACCCACACACACTCACTCAGGGCCCTACCTCCAAACTCTGGAACGCCGCACTCCAGAGGCCCTCCTTTTGACATGTTGCTTCTCCCCTTCCACGCAGGTCCTAAGCAGAGGTCCTGCCCCAGGCTTGAATGTCACCCCACCTGGGCCTCGCCCCCAGGGCCTTTTCCGGCTACATGGGTCCTGAGTCTAGGCCCCACCCCAATGTCAAACGTCACACACACCCCCCACACACTTGCCTAGGTCCTGCCCCACCCCAAACCCTGCCCCTGCCTAAGTTCCATCCCCGCCTAAACTCCAGCCCAAAACCAAGGCTTTTTTTTTTTCCTCTTTTAGATTGGGGTTCTGTTTTACCTTGTTGATTCATTGTTCTTGATTCTTTTATTTTTTAGTTTTCCTAGTAAATCTTTTAATTTTCTAAGTTTATTTTATTCTTTATAATTTGTTACTGTTCTCTCCTTTTAGCTTGTTTTCCTCCACCCACCCCCCCTTTTTTTTTCTTTTTTCTGTTTTGGTGTTATTTTACTTTGTTGCGGTTATTTCAACTATAGTTTTATTTTTCCTAATATATTTTTTGTTTTTCTAACTTTATTTTGTTTTTTATTCTTTGACATTATACTGCTCCTTTTTTCTTTCTTTCTTCTTTTTTTTTTTTTTTTACTATGCCATGAAGCTTGCAGCATCTTAGTTCCCACGCCAGAGGTCAGGCCCAAGCTGCTGCGGTGGGAGCTCCAAGTCCAAACCACAGTGATGAAAGGGAAAAACCTACAACCAAGACTACTCTACCTGGCAAGGGTCTCATCCACATTCAATGGACAAATTAAATCCTTTACAGATAAGCAAAAGTTAAGAGAATTCAGCATCTCCAAACCAGCTTTACAAGAAATGCTAAAGGAACTTCTCTAGGCAGGAAACACAAGACAAGGAAAAGACCTACAAAAACAAACCCAAAACAATTAAGAAAATGGTGATAGGAACTTACATATCGATAATTACCTTAAATGTAAGTGGATTAAATGCTCCAACCAAAAGACATAGACTAGCTGAATGGATACAAAAATAAGACCCATACATATGCTGTCTGCAAGAGACCCACTTCAGACCTAGGGACACAAACAGACTGAAAGTGAGGGGATGGAAAAAGATATTCCATGCAAATGGAAATCAAAAGAAAGCTGGAGTAGCAATTCTCATATCAGACAAAATAAACTTTATAATAAAGACTATTACAAGAGAAAAAGAAGGACACTACATAATGATCATGGGATCAATCCAAGAAGAATATATAACAATTATAAATATTTATGCATGCAACACAGGAGCACCTCAATACATAAGGCAAATGCTAACAGCCATAAAAGGGGATATCCAGGATATCTTAATATGACTAATTATAAGAAATAGTTTTTTGATACACAGTCTGAATAAGAGGCATGTTTTCCTTCACTGTATCTGAAATGAGATTTAAATGTATGAGCAGTCCAACAAGGCTAATTTTCAAGTTGTTACATGTTTGTACCCTAAATTTGAAACGGATTATCAAATAAGAGCAGTTTTATATTCCCCTTTAGATTTCAGCATTTTTTTCTCTTCCCTTAGCTTCTTCCCTGTTCTGCTTCTTCTCAGACCATTTTTGACATTAAAAAAAAAATTATAACTTCAGGGAGTTTACAATCTAGTTGGAAACAACAATACAAGACAGGAATCTGAAAACATACTTTATGCTATAGGGATTAAGAAAAGATCAAAATGTAGCAAAATAATTAAGGATAATTTTAAGACTGAATTATCCTTATACAATTATATTGAACACTGAAGTGTTGCAAGGCAGACAAACATACAGAAGACTGAAAAATCCAGTTGGATGGAAAACAACAGTGCATACAGGAAAAATCATTTTGTTTTTCTGGAGCCAATACTTTGCACTGTGATGTAAGGACTCCTAGGATTATATTAGTAGTATAGAACCAGAATACTAAGGACTATGAAAAATACTTCAAAGAATTGGACACCAGTTATCAAAACTTTTAAAATTGCTGACTGTCTCAATACAAAATGTTTACACATTCACTAAATACATAAATATTTTCATTTATATAAAATTATTATATTAATTGATATAAATATTTTTTCATAAGACACTGTATAATGTGCATTATATATATATATACACATTTAGAAATTAAAATTATCACATACAGAGGAGCTAAGTAACATTTTAAAATGTAAAGCTATACACAATGCTACCATTAGCTAAAATTCCATTTACACTTAGGGAAACTTTTACACTTAGGGAAACACCCTCCTGAGAATTGCTATTTGGGGGCTGAATTCTTGTCAGATAGCACTGTCTTTTTAAAATGTATATTAACTTAACAACATACTTGCTGAATTCATAAATAGTGTTAAGTGTAACATTAGGTCTGCTCATTTCTTGTTTAACTCTGCTGATTCAATATGCTACCCAGAGGCATCATTTTAGACAACATCAGCACTTTATGGTGATAATTTCATTGGTAATATATATTTAAAACCCTGGACACAGTTAAATTATAATACATAGAAATGCACTTAAAGCAAACAGAAGAGTGGAAGTATCACTGTCAACCCTTCTGTGTGGTAAAACCTCAACCATTCCTCAGGATGCCTTTGATACCTTGTGTGACACATACAACAGCATTGATATTTATGTAACTTATTAATAAAGAATAATTATAGATTTTAAGTCAAAATGTTGACATAAAGATAAATTCTCATGTTTCCTTTACACATTAATGAAGGTAGACTGGGTAACCAGGATTTAATGCTTAGAAATTTAACATGAAACTTTAGAAGGAAACAATATAAGACCTGTAGGTGACTATGGCTTCAGACAACAGAGAGTAACTGTAAGAAATTTATAAGGAGATAGAGTGTCCCTGTTAAAAATTGTCTTGTATAATTTGATAGAAAAGTGCTCAGAAAAAAGAAAATCTGAGTGAGGAAGTGTGGTTGACTATTGATTCCTGCCTGACAATGCTTTGCTTTGCCCCATTTTCTCCTGATCATTTATTTTCACTAAGGTTGCTGATATTACCTTGGCTTCCTCCAGTTTTGAAAGGAATGTTGAATTTCATTTATAATTTTAGCCTGGAATCTCCAATTTAAAGTCATATTCATTCAAGACATAAATTATAGAAAAAATAAATAAAATTGTATCACCCACAAAGACAAAAAGATTGGAAGGTGATTCAGATGCAGAAAACAACGTCTGGGCTATGTCAAGCGACTTTGGATATGGGGTAAGTTGGCAAAACAGCTTGGATTCTTCTCCAGAGTTAAAAACAAAATTTTGATGAAATGTAGGGAAGGGGAAAGACATGATTCAGGTTTTAGCCTAATTAATTTAGACCAATTAAATTAGACAAAATTTAGAGAAGAAACAAAAAGAGGCTTCAGAGGAGACAGACATTGATGAGATACCTAAACACGTAGCAGAGGTAGACAAAGAAGAAAAGGGGAAAATGAATATGAAAAGGAGAAAGACAAACTCTAAATTTACAACCATATCTAGGACCAGGCTAAGAATGGGGTCTTGAACGTGTTTGATATGTGTGTTCAATTGAAATGGCAAACAATTCTTTGCTTTTACTCCCATCAGTAGACGAGATCTAATTCCTCTCTGCTTGATGACTCAGTTTACCAATAAAATTTGGCAGAAGTGATGTTCTGGGCTTGCTAATACTAAGTCAAAAGAAGATTTGCATGTTCTACCTGGCTCTCATAGCACACTCACTACTGGAATCCATCTGTAATGTTGAAATGACCATGAAGTCTCAAGGAGAGACTCACATAGAGAGAACGAAACCTCCAACCAAAAGCCCCAGCTGAGCTCAAAACAGACAGCCAACATCAACTTGGCAGTCATATCACTAAGCACACATGCGAATAGGTCCTCCAGCCCAACTGAGCCACTCTAACTTATGCTATAGAAGGCAGAGATCTTACAAGCCATATTTTTGTTCAGTTCTTAACCCCTAGCACACTGACACATATAGAAAATATTTAATGGATATTTGTTGAATGAATGAATGAACAAATGCACTGTTATGCTCAAAAGCATACTTCACTGACCAGTAGGTTTTTAAAAATTAGGAGTAGGTTATCACTCGCAAGTCTCAGAAGGAGTTTCTCACCTTCAAGCAGTCTCACATATTGGGTAAGTTTCACTTTATTTTGGCGCATCCACCATGATATGGCCATTTTGATGGCGTGGCCATTGAGAAACAGAATGTAAAAACCTCCAGGCAAAACTGTTTTTATTTATATTTGGTGATAGTCTCCACTCGTCAATCAGAATTGGCACTCTGGTGGAAACTAATTAACCAACTTGACCTAGATTCCAGAATATACTCTTAGGAAAAACCATCTTTAATGTACTTTATGAATCTTGAGGATGTGAATCAAGTTGTGGCTCTAACACTCCTCACCCCATTTTTATTAGATGTTGAAAAAAGAAATTAAAATATATCACAAATTATAATTTTTTTTTAAAAAGTGGTTGAATAAATCTATTTTCTCCTGAAAATTAGATCTTTTTTAATATAAGTTTAGACTTCTACAACTGATATTTGATCCTAGGCATCAAATTTTTCAGTCTGATGTAAACATTTGTTTTTAAAGTGTACATTTAAAAAACTTTAAAATGTTAAAACCAGATTTTATTCTATCAAATATTATCTTTGTTCATACCTGTGGAGGCACTTCATGAAGTCAGATATAGCTAGGAAATGTGAAACAAAATATATAATTTGCCAATGTTTAATACCGCAGAGAATGAAATATTATTCAAACATACAAACGTCCTTCTGTGGATGATGACTACTGCAGTAAGGATAGGGTTTCACAACTTAAAATTTGGTTTTTATTTTAAAATGCTTTGTAAAACTAAAAAGTACAGAGTAATTTAACATAGACATGTAGTATCTCCAAAAAAGACAGAGTGTAGATAATACGCATGCCTATTTTAGCCTCCTTTTATGCCTTTTCTCCATTCTACATGCTGCTACAACCAATTAATTCAAAGTTCTCTGCACATGGCAGTGTTTTTCAAAGTGTAGTTTATGAAGTTCTCTTGGCCTATGAAACAAATACAGTAGCAAATGTTACTTATACTACTACTAACAATGATAATATATTTTTAGCCTCATAATAATATTTTGAATATAGAATAAATAATAGAATCATATTACCTGCAAGTGTGCCTTCATGACACTTTTGTTTCACTGTATATGTTGGTATGTGCTGATCTCACGTGTACTATAAATAAATATACTTGAGTAAGTAATACCAAAGAAAATTTGAAAGCCATTGTATGAAGAGTGATAGCAAGTTGAATTGGATATTCTGCCTGTTGTTAGAATTAGAATTTGTGCCAAAGCCAAGAGTTCACTAAAGAGAAGCCAGCTGATATTCTCTCCCAAGTTTCTTGTTCTTAGAGAGGAAAGTTATTGCCACTTATTCTTAAGCATGATTTAGTCTATTTCTGTACTTCAGATATTTAAAGAGACTATTTTCAGTGTTGCTTTGAAATTAAGTGACTCACAACTTCAATCCCATAATCTTTAGACTAGTTATGAAGCTCTTGGAAGTATAATCATGCTTCAGATATTTTCACCTCCATTAAGATTGAAGTTACCCAGTAGAAAAATCCCCAGAGCCCACGAGGGAAGAAGAGGCAAGTAGGTCATCTCAGCTCCTAGTCAAGTCTTCCAGAATAGTTTAGCTGGTTCAACATGCCTTTTATGATAAAGGCACAGAATTAAAGAACAAAGTCAGTAATGAGAAATGTCACATGAATTGTATGGAAAGGAGTTTATAAGAAAACAGAAGATAATAAATTTGGATAAACTCAATTTAGGCTATTAAATAGACGTAGACACTGAAATGCATTTCAAAATGAAAAATAGAGGTAAGCTTTGATGAAAATATGATAAGCTCTGGCCTTGAAGAGGTTCCATGAGTCCACCATCACTCACTTATTTTTTTACTCAACAAATATTAAAGGAGAATATAATGATGAAAATTCTAACTTTAAGGAAGTTTTATAAAAAATTTGATAGAAATATGAGCCAAGTGCATGTAATCCCCATAAAGCCTTGCTACCTGCAGTCAAGTCTGAGTTTCATGTAAAATTCAAAGAAATGCCAACCAGTTCAAAATCTAATAAGGATTTGAAAGGCATTATATTTACTGTTCCTTAAAAAATGCAAATATAACTTATTATAAAATCCATTATGCAATTTATTATAGGTTATAAAAACTTATCTACCATATGTTCAAGTTTTTCTTTCTATAAAGTCTCTAAAACTTTTCCCCAAACTAAGCACATACTGATTCTCTCTTCTCTGTTCATCTCATCTTTAGGTCTATTAACTGATCTTCTGACTGAGATTGCCTGTACTTGCCTATTTAAACCTATCAAACCTATAAATATTCATACATATTTTCTGTTCCATGTAAAAGTAAAGAAAATATTGATACAATATGGAAAATATAATGGGAAAATGATACTAATAGAAAAAAAGAGCACTGAAAAAAAATAATGTTGAGAGAGAGAAGATTCATTCAGTGCCAGAGGCATTAATGCAAGTTGTTGGTAAAATTCAAAATTGATTATTTCCAATGAATACTTTCAAATGTTGGGTATAAACTTTAGTGAGGTAAAATATTTGGATTTGTAAGAATAGGGAGGTATTGTTACATCGTAAATTGCATGAGACTGCAAAGAGTGAGAGTTTTGTTGATGAAGAGACAAGTTTTAAGGAAGATTCCTGGGAAACAACTCTATTAAGTGGATAAGACAACAGAATGAGCCAGATAACAGATGGCAAGAGGAAAAGAAGACTGAATAATTCTGTGTCAGGTAATAAACAAGTTTAGAAAATAACAGATGCCACAAAGAGATCAAGAAGTTCAATTATATACAGGGCTATCTGATATATACTATGAGACTATTCTTGTGCTGTGGGTAAAATTTCCTTTGAAAAATATAAAAAATAATGTCAGAAAATTGTTCACTTTTTCAAACATATTAACAATTTTGCCTATTTTTGAGAAAAATGATTGTAGGATATAAACTGTCTGCTAAGACTAAAATAAAAATTACAATATAGCAATACCATACTCTATGAACGTACTTAGGGAATTTTTTGTTTGCTTATTTGATATTTTTTGTTTTTTAAAATTAAGATGAGCTATCAAAGAATGAAAGATGTAAAATTACTCCTAAATAAATGTGCTTAGAAAATAATATGAACAACAGTTTCTTTGACTCAAAATTATGTTAGTGAATATATCCTGGAAAAGAATTAATGGAGATATAGGAATTACTGTCTTGTTTTGCTTTAAGTAAGCATAATATAATTCAGTATCTCATTTTATATCAAATAATAATTGACAAAGATCATCAATTACCTGAGTCTGTCCCCTTTTTTCTACTTTTACTTCATATGGATTAATGAATACTAGAAATTGATAAAACACTGTATGCTATTTAAAATATAGCTTTTTACTTATTCTAATATGTAAATGTATTCTAATTTAAGCAACAAAGTAATTTTTATCTAAGAATATTACTTCTCTGACTTAAAATCAGTGACTCCTTCAGGTTATCACATGGATTTATAGAAAATAAACATAGCTGAGCAACTCTCATGTGGTATCTAACAGTTAAGGAATGCAAATGACATTTGTTGGATTTCATTCACCACAGTGAGGCAAATTATAAAGCCAGGTAAGAGTGAGAAATAAGGAATACTTTCCCCTAATCTAAGTAAACATAAGAACATAAGCTAGGAACATAAGCTAGGAACCTACTGCCGAAAACTTAACTTTCTTATTTTTCTTGTCTGTCTTCAGGCTTGATTAGCTGAGCTGCTCTGAGTCAATTTTAAGATTAATCCAGGTAGTGTTGATCTGACCAGCTGACTGAAAAATATCTGCCCTTGGTAAACAAAGGGACCAGGAATTAGAAAGTGAAAATTTCACTACTATGGGTCAGGCAATTTAAACATGTTCTACAATAACTCCTAATATGTTAAAAAAATATTATATTACCTTATGTGCTGTGTGTTATTTGCACTTACAGAAAGTTAGCCTTTGTGATTAAATGAAGTTTTATTGGAAAAATGGTTACATGAATGCATTCTCACAGTTTATTCACCCTTCTTTTGAAGAATGTCATCTTTCAATTTTTTCTTTTTATGTTATTAGTTTTTGAGCTTCTTCTTTTTCACTTTAGCTCAATTTTATCTAACACTTTGGTTTTGCCTCAGTGAGATTCAAACTTTTCAAGTTTATACCTGTCTTAACATGTTAACCTTATAAAGCCTCTGTATCCATCTATTCCTCTAGAGATCAGATTGTCAATTATAGTTGTAATTTACAATGCATCTACTTTTTAAAAACTTCTACTAGCACCAGTAAGTTATACTCCAGTAATTACTCTACTTCACTTTTTTCCATGTTATTTTCCCTAATTACTTAACTGGAATCCAAATGATTAAGATAACTATCTTCAAAAATCAATAGTTTGAAATCATTTTTAACCCCACTGAGGTATAATGATTTTAGGAAGATTCTGTAGTTATGCTTAAAAAGTAGTATATAAACCTGTCTGGTGCATTCCATATATCTCGAGTGAGTCTAGATTTAAACCTGAGGTGGCATAACAGACAACTAATTTTATTGAAACTTGCTAACAAAGAATCCAATGTCTAGGTAACCAGAAAATGATTTGATTTTTGTTTTCAGTCTAATCCCCAATATTCTTATTTTACCAATCTTCCCTTCAGCATTCTACTACTTTCAAAGTTACTTGTTATAGGATGTCTTTTCTTTTGCTTCATAAGCAAAGTAATTTAAACAAAAAAAGAAGTATTCAACTGCTCTCAAACTAATGCATTATCTTTCTGCATAACAGGATTGAAACTGTGACTTTAGAAAAAGGACTTGAGAAATAATAGCTAAAAGACAATTGTCACATTCGACACTTACACCAAAAGGCCCAAAACTTTTACTCTCTTAGATGAGGGGAAATAATGTACAAAAATAGCATCGGTTCTTAAAAATTGATTCATTCACCCGTTCAATAAATTGTTGTTAAGCATTTCCAAATATTCTAACAAATAAATGGACAATCACATGCTGAGAAAAGTGTTCAAAAGGAAGTGATAATAGTTTCACAAAACATTACTTTAAAATCTTGATTCATTTTAGGAGGGGAGAATAGGAAAGCTGTCTCTAAAAAGCAATAATTGTGCTGGATTTGGGGAGTGAACTTATTATCTCAGCAAAGTTATCCCAATTACATTTCCTTACACAAAACTCTTTTTAAAGAATTTATAACACCATACCAGTAAGGAAGGTTTAAAAAATAGGGTAATATATTACCCAGGACTCTCTCAGCTGCAGGTATGAAAACACAGTTCTCATGATGCTAAAAGAAGCAACAGTATGTTCATAGTTGAGATCCAGCTATTGAATCCAATTGTCAAGATTAACGCCCTGGTTCCTCTTGTGAAATCCTGAACTAGTTACTGTGGTAGACACAGTGATATACACCCAGATCCCTCTTCAGTGAGGGACTTGATGCCATGTCTGTGGAAAGTGCCCTGGCAGAAGCCTTCAACTGTTAGTCCCTCCAATAATTACCTCAAGTGAAGAGATCCACCTTTTCTAAAGTCCCACCCTCTTCCCGAGATGAGGCAAATCTAAGAACTGATGAATTGGTCTATAAAGAACCAATCTCTTGCCCCAACGGCATATCATTGAAGTAGAGTTACAGACCCAGAGCTCCCAGAGACAATTCCAAGACTGTCTTTAGGTCTGCACTACAGCTCAACTTCTCTCTCTACCCACTTGTACTTGCTTCCCTTCCCTTTCACAGGTATTGGTCTCAAGAGCAGTCCTTAATAAACACCCTGAATGCTAAACTCCATACAAGGGTCTGTTTCCTGGGAAATGTCATCTGTGACACCTATACTCTCTGACCTCTGTTTTCCCATCTATAAAAAGAGAATAACAGAACCTTTCTCCCTGGATTTTTATGAAACTTCATTGAGGACATTCATAGAAGGTACTTAGTCTGATTATTTATATATAGTAAATAGTCTATACATTTTATTTATGATGATGATGATTATGATGATTGGGGAAGAGAAACTGGGATGTACAGGTATGGTTGAATTCAGGATTCCAAATGACGTCATTATCTTCTATCACTTTCTTGCTCTCTCCAATTTATTTATTTATTTTTTAATGAGCAACCATATTTTCTCAGCTTCATGTGTTTTCCTCATTTGTTCTAACTACAAACCAGCACTATCTATGTGGTAGAAAGAGGCCAGACATGAACTGAATGACAGAATAAATATTTTCTTTTCCTCCTCTTCAGGAGGGATGTACTTTGATTTTATGCTTGGTCTGGGTCATGTAATGTTACTTATTACCCTGTAACTTTTACCAACACTCCAGATAAAATCTACCTGAAATACTGACAGTGGTCAACTTTTTTCTGAAAGTTAAAGCTTTTGTCCTTTTTGAAATGTTCATCTTCTAGGAAGAGCTAATTCTTTACATACTTTAATAGATGAATGAAACTTTTTTCTTTTTCTCAGATCCTTTCCTGAGAGTAGACACTGACAAAGAGAATAAAACAGAGAGAAATGAAGGGTACCATAGGGGAGGGCTGGAAAAAAGGGGAAGAAAAAAGAACTAAGAAGCTAACACTCCTAAAGATACATGTTCTCTACTTTATAATACAGAATTGGGCCAGTGTTACATCAGTGTCAAATATAAATATTTGTGAAAAAATGTGTTCTTCCTTGATGGTGACATCAAAATTGATATTACTATTATAAAGTACAGTAACACTTAACCTATTCAGAAGATGTTTATCTATCTGTTGGCTATTTGGAAAACAAACAGTGAAATAATAAAATGGAAAAAATATACATAAAAATATTAATACCTTTTTCCTCTTCACAGTCACAAAGTAAGGACACTGGAGGAGAAGGGAAATATTACAAGAGAACTCAAGAACCCTGAACTGACTTTCATCAATTCAAGGATCCAGAGGAGACTGCTCCCTTGCTGAAGGATATGCAATTCCTACAGATGCTGTCAGACCCAAGAAAGATGAAAACATAATCTCTGGACATAGGAACTTGAATTTGTCTTTCAAAAATAAAAAATCCTAACTTACAAAATATTTTTATCTTGGACTATGGTAGTTTGGCTTTCTACCTGAGTAAATCATGTAATTTAGCTTGCCTGGCAGAATAGGGCAGCCTCAGGTTAAAAAGAAAAGTCTTTATTCCATTCACACTTTTGTCTGAGCACCTAAATCTCCTCAGTTAGTTTTTGTGTTTGCCTCTTGACCCAACTTTCTGTCTACCTAGACAGACAAGTCTGTATTTTTTTCCTTTTTTAATTTATTTTTTTAATTTAATTATAAAAACTATTAAACATAATTAGGACTCCAGAAGAAAATGATTAAAATAATTATAATCCAACCATTCTACTGTAACTCTTCCTATCATTTTAATATATTATTTCGTAGTCATTTTTT
Organism: Grampus griseus; assembly: GCF_964374135.1. Taxonomy (NCBI): domain Eukaryota; kingdom Metazoa; phylum Chordata; class Mammalia; order Artiodactyla; family Delphinidae; genus Grampus; species Grampus griseus. The sequence goes on from NC_138998.1 coordinate 108,551,287, forward strand.
TCTCCAATGCATATTCTTGTTGTCACTGAATGATATTTTGTATCCTGCGTTTTCTACTTAACATCTTATAATATGCATTTACTTGTGTATTTACCAAGGCTTCATAACTAATTTCTAATGGTTGCAATTATTCCAAACAAATTTTTTATTATTTTCCTAATTCAGATATCAAAAATATCTGTTTGATATTTTCCAATATTCACAATTGTAATTAATACTTACCTGGCAAAAATTTTTACACACACAAGTTTTTCTGTTTTGTATTATTTCTTCTTTAGAATAAAGGTCTAATAAGATATTGTTGAATAAAGTTAAGAGCCTTTTCAAATTTGACAGTGAACTGGATGAGAAAAAACTGTGTATGTTTAAATGTTTCAAGCATCAGGGTAACATTTCTTTTTAAGGTGAAAGCGCAGTGGTCAGAGACACTGCCCCACGTGCTCAGACATTGCTTGCCATCCGTCTGCCTGCAAACTATGCTCCTTTCTTTGGAAGTTTATCTCTTACAGTCTTAGGAAATCCTCCCCTCAATCTGATACTGATCTTCTCTGGGGCACTTGGTTTCCTTGGGCAAAGAGCCAAGCCTCAGCTTCCTTCGATGCTACACACTTCACTGAAAGCTTAGAAAAAACACAACTAAATTCCAATAAAGATATTTTTAAATGTCACACTAAATATGACTTCCTTAAGAGTCCAAAGGCCCAATTCCTCCTACAGAATTTTCCACAGATTTGCAGTTTCTTACTAAGCTTCTGTCTTGTTTCACTGCAGTAGAGGAAAGACAATCACATCTGGCCAGCATTCCCATTCACAGTGAGGAAGGCCCTGGGCATCAATTCCTCCTGTCTCTCCAAGGTTTAGAGAGAGACAACTCTTCACCCTTCACACCAATGTAGTCCTACCCTCCAAGTACTAATCTTCTGCTAGAGAATTAGCTTTGGACACCAAGATGATAATCAGGAGACAGTAAACACCACCTCCAGCCTCAAGAGTATGGTTACGAAAGGACAAGGATTTAACTTCCAAAGTATACAAATAGCTCATACAACTCAGCAACAAAAAAGCAGACAACCCCATTGAAAAATGGGCAGAAGACCTAAATAGACAGTTCTCCAAAGAAGACATACAGATGACACATGAAAAGATTGTTCAACATTGTGAATGATTAGAGAAATGCAAACCAAAACACCACCTCAGCCAGTCAGAATGGCCATCAATAAAAAAATCTACAAATAACAAATGCTGGAGAGGGTGTGGAGAAAAGGGAGCCCTCCTACACTGTTAGTGGGAATGTAAACTCATGCAGCCACTATGGAAAACTGTATGGAGGTTCTTCAAAAAACTAAAAATAGAGTTGCTATATGATCCAGCAATCCCACTCCTAGGCATATACCCTGACAAAACTATAATTCAAAAAGATGCATGCACCCCTGCATTCATAGCAGCACTATTCACAATAGCCAAGACATGGAAACAACTTAAATGTCTGTCAACAGATGATTGGATAAAGATGTGGTACATACATACAATGGAATAGTACTCAGCCATAAAAAAAGAATGAAATAATGCCATTTGCAGCAACATGAATGGACTTAGAGATTATCATATTAAGTAAAATAAGTCAGAAAGAGAAAAACCATATGATATCACTTATATGTGGAATCTAAAATATGACACAAATGAACTTATCTATGAAACAGAAACTTTCTCACAGACATAGAGAACAGACTTGTGGTTGCCAAGTTGCAGGTGGGAAGGGATGGACTGGGAATTTGGGATTAGCAGATGCAAACTATTATATATAGAATGGATAAACAAAATGGTCTTACTGTATAGCACAGGGAAATATATTCAATATCCTGTAATAAGCCATAATGGAAAAGAATATGAAAAAGAGTGTATATATATGCAAAACGGAATCAATTTGCTGTACAGCAGAAATTAATAAAACATTGTTAATCAACTATACTTCAAAAAATAAATTTTTTTAGAAAACAGAGTACAGTTAGAAAATGAAATAAAAAACCCAGTCTAATTTCAAGGTATTTGCAAAGGTCTAAGTTATTGGGTATGAAGTAACTCCACATATAGGACTTAACAGTATAATCCATATTGCACAGCATAAAGCTTTTTTCTGCTTCTATTTGGTTTCTCCAGGCTTTAGGTGGAGGGACAGTATGGCTCTATATGTCTCTGCCAGCCTCTCCTTGTGATGGCTCAAGTAACAGCACACAGAACACTGAATAGACATGTGTTCATATATAATCATGGCACTTGTGGAAAGGAGAGGTGTGACTCCATATTTTAAGACACAAATATATACCAGGAACATAATTTATGGAGGGAAAATTACTTAAAAATACAACTAATTATATTACTAAACAGGATTTTTTAAGAAGATTCTTTGTTAAGTTTTAGATGCACTTAATTTAAATGATCACTCAAAGGCTTTTTCAAAGAAGAGAGAGACAATTAGCTCCAAAGTTAAATTTAAAAACCCACTCAGAAAGCAGAAGCTGCTTGCAACTTTTTTTTTTTAATTTTTATTGGAGTATAGCTGATTTACAATGTTGTGTTAGTTTCAGCTGTACAGCAAAGTGGCAACTTTATTTTCTTTCATATATTTACTGCTATTCCTGAACATGTTTAAGATAATAATAATACCAACCACAACAACAACAACAATGAAGATACCCTGCTATATTGGGACTCTTCCATACCGATATCTAAGAAACTTGAAGTTTCAAAATGAAAAGCTGTCTGGAAGTATTAAATAGAGGTGATGAAAGCTGCAAAAATTTGAATGAAGAGTGTTGAAGATTTCAATATATTAAAATGTTTTAAAAGGTGACTCACTTATTTGAGGACGAATTGGGTTAAATACAATTCTTAGGCTTTGGGGTAGGCTGTGGCTGTCAATGAAAAATTTAAGGCAAGTAAAAATGACTTACACCCACCAACATTTTGCTGCCAAATTATAACTAGAACACACTTTAGACCAAACTTTGCCACGATTATTTTTACCATACAAACACTTGTTAAACAATATTAACAAGAAAGTACATAACATAATATATCTTATTCTTTAAAACAAATGAAGTCAGCTTTTGGTCATTTTAGTTGTTTTGGACACTACATTGCATAAAAGGTTTATTTAAATCTTACCAGCCAACGGTCTGGAAGTAGGACTCTGTTACATTTATAGTTGACATTAGGCAACCGCATCTTCAATATTCTCAGCCAAACAAATTTATTTGGGAAAGTAGTTTAGAATATCATCCTTAAAGATATATGCTATTTACCTAGCAGAGTTGTCTCTTTCATGTAATAGTCAGAGGCTGTCTCTAAGATACTTCAGTCATCCAGATATGTAGGATACCATTCATTTAATAAGTGAAAGTCTATTTCTAACATTTGTTACATTAGTTAGCAAAGCCTTGGCTTTTGATTGAGATATGGATTACAAAAGCAATTTTTATAGCCACCTGTGGATTAAGTAGAATTCTGCATAACTTTGTCTTAAGTGTGATTGCCTTATGATGAATCTTGAAATCAGTTAATTAAGTCCTCCAACTTTTTTTCAAAGTTGTTTTAGCTGTTCTAGATCCTTGTATTTCTATATGAATATTAGAATCAGTTTGTCAGTTTCTACAAAAATGCCTGATAGGATTTTGATTTAGATAGCTATGAGTCTAAACATTAGTTTGGAGAAAATTAACAGTTTAGCAACATTGAATCTTCTGACCCATGAATACATTATACATCTCCATTTATTTATTCTTTGATATATCATAGAAGTATTTTGCACATTTCAATGTATAATTTTGCATGGCTTTAACTCATGTTTATCCTAAAGTATTTCATATTATTGATGTTGATATAAATTTTATTGAATTTTTATTTCAATTTCCCAGTGTACACTGTTAGAATATAAAAACAATTTATTGGGAGTATATGAATCTTTTACCCTATAAAATTATTAGTTTATACTACTGGTGATACTAAAATACCTATTATTTTAGCAGCTTTTTTGTTGATTCCATAGGATTTCCATATAGATGACTTTCTGAGAATAAAGATAACTTTACTCCTTTTACCCATCTAAGTGACTTTAATTTATTTCAGTTTTATTGAGGTAAAATTGACATACAAAATTGTAAGATTTAAAGTGTACATCATGGCGATTTAATATATGAGTACATTGTGAAAGGATTTCCCCCCATCTAATTAATAGTTAATTGACATATCCATCAGCTCACATAATTATCTTTTTATTTCCTTTTTCCTATTTTTTCTTTTTCTTTTTTTCTTTTATTTTGGTGAAAACATTTAAGTTCTACTCTCTTAGCAAACTTCACTTATATGATACAGTGTTATCAACTACTGTAATCATGTTTACATTAGATCCTCAGACCTTACTTACCTTAGGGTATTTTTTTTCTTAATCACAAGTGGAAAACATTCATTCTTTCACAATTAAATATGATATTAGGTATGGGTTTTTCATAGATACTCTATGAGACAGATTTTTTTTTTTTTCCGCAGATTGCTGAGATTTTTTTTTTAATGGATTTCTTTTTTGTCAATTGTTTTTTCTGTCTCTAGTGAAATGACTATGTGGGTTCCCATTTTCATTTTTTGAATGGCAAATCACCCTTGCATTCCTGGAATAATCCTCATTTACTTGGGATATAGTATCAATTTGGTGTATTATTGAATTCAATTTGTTAAGGTTTTATTTAAAATTTTTGTATCTATGTTGTTGAGAGATATTTATCCTCTAGTTTTCTTATGATATCTTTGTCTTGTTTTGGTATCAGGTTAAATTCTGGCTTCATAGAATTGTGTTGGAAAGTATTCTATCTGTGATTTCTGCAAGAGTTTGTTTAGAATTGCTTTTTAAATTCTTTCTTAAATGTTTCTTTCATGGCATTTGCCAAAGGTAACTACTTGATATTAATTTCAATTTTCCAACAGAAATCATGCCTGTTTTTCTTGTCATTATATCTTTAGAGTCTAAAAGAATGCTGGCTTCATAGTAGCAGCCCAGGAAATATATATGGATTGTATAAAAGATTAAAAAAAAAAACAATAAAATGAATTCCAGTCTTATTATGTTCTTTGCTGTTGATTTAGGAAACACTGAGTTTTCATCTTAATATTAATTCAAAATTCTATTACCATTAATTAATTTTTAAAATGTACACCTGAGGTCTTATTTTATGCATTTATTTATTTTTTTATATCAGGCATAGCTTTAATAATTTAGTGATGAAATTATTTATTGAAAGTAATTAGCAGCTTCCGTATGTAGACATACAAGTAAAATACCTATCACCTTTTCTGCCTTTTTAAAAGAACAGTATTCATTTAATTATTGTCTTACTAAAAAGGACATAATATGTTTAAATGCTTAAATATTTTCTATTGCACATGCCAAAGAACAAGTGGCTTTAATAGTGTTTTCTCAGCTCTATGTTTGTAGTTCAACAACATCCAATGTTTCTGTTCAGTTTCACTACTCAGTATAAATTTGCAACTTCAACTTGGTATTTACTAATTATCCACCACCCTGACATCTAATTTTTTAAAATAATTTGAATTTCTAAATCACTTCAAAACCTAATGGAACTCAAATGCTATTACAGCTGAAACCACTTAATAGGGCCTTGATAATAAAGACAATCTAATTAAATTAGGCACTTTCAGTGAACATATTTTATCTTGACCACTTGATGTAATCCAAAATAATAATAATGGCTAATAAGTACATCCTGATAACAGGACATTTTCTCCATTAACCATTTGCCTGGGTTGTTGGGATTTTTCTTCTTCAGGGTTAAGAAGAGTCACTGATTTGAGAGATTCCATTATAAATTCTGATTTGTGGTTTACAGAGAAGAAAACAAGTACTCATAACGTAGTGATATCAGTATAATTTAAGTACGTATACAAAAGCCTGTTCAATAACATATAATTGTTATATCCCTTCCCAGAAAACTAACCATATTTAGATCCTTCTTGAAATAGGTCATTGCTATTTTTATTTTAGTTCTATTAGCTATCAGAATTGAAATATCACAAACTCTCATTAACACTATCTTACATGGGTGAAACACTTTGCAAACTGCAATATTATAGTTATCAATTCTAAGATACTTAAAATACTACAAGTTTATAGAACAGCTAACAATTTCAAAAATTCATCATAAACATTGAAATACAATGTGTCATATTAGAGTTTATTTTTTCTATCTCTTCATTGTAATTTAGTCAAATGTTAAGCTGCTTTTCTAAACAGCATGACACTTCACTTAAGTGCATTTTATATGCTCTGTTTAAGAAGAATAAAGGAGATATTTCATTCAAACAAAAGTTTTGATGAATATTATAGTGACAATATAATATTATAACTACTAAAAGTAGTTTTCTTTTTCCAAAAGTTTATGAATCTTTAAACAAATTTGTATAACCAATTCCTTACCAGAACTGATTCTTTCATTCAGTCTTCAATATTTATCAAGTACCAAATACATATTAAATATTATGCTATGCTTCATTAACATAAATATGAATAGTGCCAAATTTTCCATTGTCAACTTGGCATTATCCTACCCATTCTATATTCTTTCCAGTAGGAGAGAAGCCCAGAACTACATTTGTTTGAATTCTTTTACACTGTTATTCTGGGTTAGATCTACCAATAAGGGCTCTCTAATGAGATCTTTAGGAGAAAACTAGGCCATTTTTCTATAGTTGTGCTGTGTTCAGGCAGTTAAGATCATCTACAATGTCTTCTCCTGGCTTTCAGGGGTCCTTCTGGAAGTCACTGTTATGAGCATCCAACTAACATCTCCAGTGCAGACTTCTCTTGGATTCCAAATTGGTAAGGTTGGTTACTCTGGAAAATCACTCACTATGGGTTTGTAGGTCATTGACATCACTAGAAGAAACTTGCCAGAAATTTTTATACTTTAGGATATCTTGGAAAAGGTTTTTCTGATCTTAGGCTCCAAAACTCCCAAAGGTTGTATGATTTCTAATTCCTGATTTAAATTATTTTTCTACTTTAGTTTTTAGCTAAAACCGAGAAACATGAAATGAATTTGCCCTGTCATCTAAAACAAATTAAAAAATGAGATAAACTATAAAACAGGGGTCCCCAACCCCCGGGCCACAGACTGGTACTAGTCCGCAGCCTGTTAGGAACTGGACTGCACAGCAGGATGTGAGCAACAGCTTCATCTGCCACTCCCCATCGCTCTCCATTGTTCACATTACCACCTGAACCATTCCCCACCCCCGTGCCATCCGTGGAAAAATTGTCTTCTACGAAACCAGTCTCTGGTGCCAAAAACGTCAGGGACCGGTGCTATAAAACATGTTTTTCAAGGATTGTGTACCAGGCAATCCAAAACATTGATCCTTGTAAGACAGAAAACAAACAGAATTCAATGATTGGCTCACTTTACTGTCCAGAGAGAACTTTTTAGCCACAGTCCAGGGAAGGGCAACACAGGTAGATCTTGGCGGTCTCCCTGAGTTGAGGATATGGAGAAAAATGTTCACGAACTTACCACAAACTTGGTGGCTTGAGGTTTACAAGACAGTATACCAAAGAAGAGAGACTTACACAGTCTCTCTGGAGGCTTCTCCAGAGATCTACAGAAGATTCCTTTTGAGTCTTTAGCTTACTGAGAAAATTACCCAAGAACAAGAACTACCTAAAAGGAGCCTGTAGAGCTATCTTCAGAACTTACACAGGGCTGCTCTCAAATAACTTAGAACCTAGCAGAAGTCAGAAATGTTACATATACTAAATTGTGTGTAATACAATGTGTTACAACAGTAGTCTGAAGAATATGAACACACGCAACTAGGATCTAAAAATAAATGGCTAATAGGCAGAAGATAAGTAGCTCAGTATAGCTGACATAGAGGAGAAGAGGAGAATATAGACAAAATACAAAGCTCAACAGATAAATATGAAACCAATCTTGAGCAGACTTTTTTGTACAAAGAAGGGCTATAGGTGTTAAGAAGTCATAAAGGATATTTATAGGAGAGCAACATGAGGATATATATCAAGACACACATGGAAAAATTAACTGCAGTTTAGAAACTTTTGGTTGAAAGTGACAGAAAATTGAACTCAAATTGTCTTAGGCAAATAAGTTTAAAAAATTTATTGGCTCATATATTTTAAAATGAAATATTCGGCTAAACCACTGTTTGATTCAGAGACTAAAATGATGTTTCTGGATAGGGTTTCTCTCCATTATTTTGCTCTTTAATCTCCAAGCTCACTGCCTTCTCAATCTCCATTTAGTATTACGATAATCTACCAGTAGTTCTCATTCTATAAGTTCCAAGGTATAAAACCAGTGAGAAAAGGTCTACACTTCCTTTCCAGTAGTCCTACCAAATATTTACTTGAATCTCAATAGCCTTGATTGGGTCAAAAGTCCTTAACTGATCCATGTCAAGATAGTGCTATGTTCTGATTATCTAACTTGCAAACAAGTCATATTGTTACACCTGTTACTGTGAGGTTAGGGGATAGAGTGGTTGCACAAAGGGAAATTTGGATAATGTTAGCAGAAAAATTGAAACGACATGTAAATGACAAAAAGCTACAGGGATAAATAAAAGTTTCCTATGGGGAAGAAATGTGTAATGAGTGCATTTGTAAAGTTATCTGTAGTTCCAGAGGCTGTTAACTGTGGGATTTCCTTTATTTTTTGGTGTTCTCTGGGAAGTAAAAATGACATATATTATACCAAAAAATATTTACTGAGTGTCCACTGAGAGCTAATTATTTTGCTGTGTAATAAAGATACTAAATCAAACAAGATGTGGTTCCCGTCCACAGTACATTTATAGCTTACTGTGGGAAATAAGCAAGTTTGTTAAATGCTACAGAAAAAATTTGCAAGGAGCCCAAGGAAGAACTTCAAGATCATAGTCGGAGTGAGCACTGTTGTTTCTTCAGCCAAATTTGAAAGGACAGGAGTTAGTTAAATGAAACAATATCACAGAGTGGGGATAATAAGAATATTACAGCAGAGGTATCAGTATAGAACCCGTTAAAGACTTTGTATATTAATGATACTGATGTAGAGAATAGTGGAGTGTGGGAATATGAGAGTAAATAAAGTTAGACACATAGACAGGGAGCATACCAACAAAGACTCTGTATACTAAGCTAAGAAGCTTGAAGCTTTTGTGGAAAGTATTGTGGACCTACCAAGTTATTGCAGTGATGGAATAACTACCAAGTTATTATGTTACAGGAAGACCCTTTTGACAACTGAATGGAAAATACATGTATTGGAGGAGGTCCAGAGTGTCAACAGGGAGATTCCCTAAAAGGTTCTGGCAATAATTAAGATGAGTGACAATAAGAGCCAGGAAAATAGAAACGAGGCAGTTGAGCAGATGTTATGATAAAAGACACTATGCTCCACAGGAGAATGGAGGCTTTGGTGATTTTTGTCTGGATGGGATTGTGAAGTGAATGAGAGAGTGCAAGGGAAGAACTTATGGTGATTCTAAGTTTTATGTCTTGTAAGAATGAGGAAATATGGTACTATTTAACAACAAAAATAACTGAATTACTTTTATTCTGCATTTATCACTTAGAATCTGGAAACCCAAAAATGGTGACCTTTTAATTATTTCCTTAAAAATAATGTATCTCCCTGCCTTTGTGTGTCCAGGTTCCTAGGATTCATCTTTTACTAAGGTTATATACTTGTTTTAGCCTAAAAAACCTCACTTATGTAAAGTTCCAGCCTAGGGGTTGAGTTCCTACTACTACATCTCCATGGACTGGGGTCCTATTCCCAAGGGATGGCAGATCAGGAAATGTGCTAGGAGAAATTGTTTTTCACTTCCGTAACTAGAAGTTTTTTGATTACCTTTATGTAAGTAGTCAAACAGAAAATATTAGGAGCAGAATCAAAAGTGCAAAGACCTGGGCTTCCCTGGTGGCGCAGTGGTTGAGAGTCCGCCTGCCAATGCAGTGGACATGGGTTTGTGTCCCGGTCCGGGAAGATCCCACATGCCGCGGAGCAGCTGGGCCCGTGAGCCATGGCCACTGAGCCTGCGCGTCCAGAGCCTGTGCTCCGCAATGGGAGAGGCCACAACAGTGAGAGTCCCGTGTACCGCAAAATAAATAAATAAATAAATAAATAAATAAATAAATAAATAAAGTGCAAAGGCCTAAAATGTTAATGGAGATCAATCTTTCAATAAATTTAAAGAAAGAGTTTCATGGGAGAGTTTGAGAACAACTCAAACCTAACCAGGTGTGGATAGGGGGTTACCTCTTTAAGAATATAGGAGATCTAGGCATCCATATGAATAAAGTGATAGCAATTATGAGAAAGTTACTGAAAATGTAAGAGTTAGATAATTGAAGGAACAAAATCCTTCCTCAGTCTATAGTAAAGGTAAAAAAAGAAATAGGTGATACTGAAGAGAAATTTTGAGATGGAGTGAAAGGAAGTTGCAGTGACATTTTGAGGGTCTTCAGTTTTATTGGTTGAGTAGGAATCAAGGTCATCCAGCTATACATTGTTCTACTGAAATGTGCTGAAAAGCTGAGAATACAAACTTAAGCACATGATTACATAAACAGAGATAATGTTCTGCATTTCAGTTAACAAGATCTCCTGTACCAATCTGCTTTAATAGAAACCTACCTAAAAAAAAATCTTTGTGTTCTGATTGACTATAAGGTCAATATGAACCAAAAGATGGCATGGCACCTGATGCAATATTGAGCAAAATATCACAAGTCTAGAGTCAGGTAAAAAGGGTAATCATCCTACTGAAATCAGCAATATTTGGGCCACAACTGAGTGTATATGTTCTATGCTGGGCTCTACAGTTTATGCAAAGTTTATTTTTTTCTTAGTCACAGTAATATGCTCTTTGTAAAATGTTTGGAAAGTGTACAAAAATACAAAGAAGATAATAAACATTTTTCACAATCCCACCAACCTTAGATGATGACTAATAACAATGCAGAATATTTCTTCAAGTTTTTTTCTTAATGCACACAATCATGCAGAGGCATAGCAAATCTAAATTTTGATCTGAACTAAACACCCAATTACTGAACTATATTAAGCATTAAATCATTCAGATGATTCTGAAATCATTATTTACTGAATTGGGGTCTTTTCTGGGAATATTGTGTGGATATTTGCTGTATAATAATCCAAAATTATGTACTCAAGGACATTTGTCCAGAAATAGACAGTACATATCAGAGGAAAATCCAGACCTATAACTCTTAGTAGGCAAAAAGTTGCTACAGTTTTTAAGTGAGAGTATTTCCCTTTTCAATAGTCAAGATTTGAAAGAAAAATTTTAGAGTTCAATTTTATCCAAGATATCTACACGCATGTAAATATGTGTACCTATATTTACATAAAGATCTTACATGTTATACAGTTTTATAATTACAATTCTACAGTTTACTCATTTACTTCAGGTTTTTTTTTATTTTATTGTTATTTTTGGTTGTGTTGGGTCTTCGTTGCTGCATGGGCTTTCTCTAGTTGTGGCAAGTGGGGGCTACTCTTCATTGTGGTGTGCAGGCTTCTCATTGAGGTGGCTTTTCTTGTTGTGGAGTATGGGTTCTAAGTACAGAGCCTTCAGTAGTTGCAGCACATGGGCTCAGTAGTTCTGGTGTGTGGGCTCTAGGGCATGTGGGCTTAAGTAGTCGTGGCATATAGGTTTAGTTGCTCCATGGCATGTGGGATCTTCTCTGACCAGGGATTGAACCCGTGTCCCCTGTATTGGCAGGTGTAATCTTAACCACTGCACCACCAGGGAGGACCTACTTCAGATTTTAAGTATAAAAATACCACACATACAAAATGTATAGAATGTGCATGTACAGTTTTACAGCAACAATATAAAAAATTAGTATGTGGTTACCACAAACTAGCTGAAAATAAAATATTGCCAAATCCTTTGAAGCCCCTCTGTGTCTTTCACTAACCATATTCTTCTTTGTCACCCAAAGATAACCACTGTCCTGAATTATTCCCTGTTTTTCTTTTTAGCTTTGCCATACACAAAAAAACTGTACCCCCAAACAATCTATTTGTGAAGTTTTACATTTTAAGTACATGACAATCCCTGGCTGGACTTGTATTTAAATGATATTAAATCTACACAGCAATTTTGGGAGAAATGACATCCTTTCATTATTAAATCCCTTCTCTGTGAACCTAGCTTAGGTTTTCTTTAATGTTTTTCTATAAAATTTTATATATCAATGTATCAAAATTTGTGTCATATTCTTCTATATTTTTTGCAACAGATAGGATAAATTATTTTTAAGAAATATATGCATTTATTTATGATTTAAATTTTATTTGCATAAGATTTTTACAACATATTATCACTTTAATGTTAGTATAATTTTTAATAATCCTTTACATTCCTTTTTTTTTCTTTTTTACATCAGTCTTATATGATGTTCAATTTTATTGGTCTTTCAAAGAAACATTTCATTTTGATAATACTTTGTATTTTATGTCTGTATTCTATTTAATTCATTTCTTCTATTTACTTTGCATTTATTTTATTGTTCTTTTTTGTTGAGATGGAGGTTTATTAATTTTCCACCTTTCTTATTTTCTGTCCCATATTTGTAAATTTGTCTACTTGCTAAAATTTATTTGTAATAAGCTATAGACTGAATGTTTGTGTTCCTCCAAAATCTGTATGTTGAAACTTAATCCCCAGTGAAATGGCATTTCAAATTGGGGCATTTTGGAGGTGATTAGGTAATGAGGGGGAAACCCTCATGAAGAGAATTAGTGTTCCTATGAAAGAGACTCCAGAGAGTTCCCTCAGCCCTTCTACCATGTGAGGAGGGTACAACAAGAAGACACCAATCTATGAACTAGGAAGTCACTCTCACCAGACATTGAATATGTCAACACCCTGATCTTGATCTTGGACTTCCCAGTCTCCAGGACTGTCATAAATAAATTTCTGTTGTTGATAAGTCACCCAGTGTATGGTAGTCTTTTATAGCAGCCAAAAAACACTAAGACATAACCTCAAAATCAATACTTATGGTGTTTTTACAGTCACCTGTGGACATGCACAAAGATGTGAAATATTTGAGTCTCTGATATGCGTATGTTTCCAGATGAGTCAAATGAAGTAACATTCTGCCCTCTTGTTTCAGTTCTCATGCTGTAAGTAAGTTCCCTTTTCATGGTCTATATAAGTGTTTCATTTTAGTGTCATATTTTACATGTTTTTGCTTTTCGTTGGTGATTTTGCTGTTTAAAATACCCCCAAATAAATAGAAAAAGAAATTTCACGGAAACAGAAACGACAAGAAAGCAGGGGTCACAATACACATATCAGACGAAACAGACTTTAAAACAAAGGCCATAAAGAAAGATAAAGAAAGGCACTATATGATGATAAAAGGAACAACACAAGAGGAGGATATTCTATTCATCAACATATATAGGAACACTCAAATATATTAAACAAATACTAACAGACATAAAGGGAGAAATTAATGGGAATACAATAATAGTAGGAGACTTTAACACCTCACTCATATTAATGGATAGATCTTCTAGACAGGAAATCAATACGGCAACAGAGATTCTAAGTGACACAATAGAACAGTTAGACTTAATTGATATTTTTAGGACATTACATCCAAAAAAACCAGAATACACATTCTTTTCAAGTGCACATGGAATATTTTGTAGGATTGACCACACACAAGGGCACAAAACAAGCCTTAAAAAATTTAAGAGTATAGAAATTATTTCAAGCATCTTTTCTAAACACAAGGGCATGAAATTAGAGATCAACCACAGAGAAAGAAATGAGAAAAAAATGATTACATGGAGACTAAACAACATGCTACTAGTGGGTCTAATGGATCACCAATGAAATCAAAGAGGAAATTAAAATGCCCCCCAATATAGTGCTGAAGTGCTGCTTAGTATTCCTAAGCATAAGAAGGCTGTCATGTGCTTTACAGAGAAAATACATGTGTTAGATAAAATTCATTCAAGCATGAGCTTTAGTGCTGTTGACTACAAGTTCAATGTTAATATATTTTGAAGCATCTTTAAAGAGAAACACACATAAAACAAGGTTATGTATTGATGAAAGTTGATGAAAATGTGACCAGAGGCTCGTGAGAACCTAATCCCATATTTCCCTTTGGAACAATGGTTTCGTATTCACTAATTTAGTGTTTACAGAAAACTTCTAGAACATAACTACTGTAAAAAATGAGAATCAATTGTTATAGCTTTAACAGTATCTTCTATGTCACTTTCTTTATTTTTCTTTCTTTTCTCTCTGTTTTATTCTGGATATTTTCTTCTGATTTATATTCCAGTTTTAATCTGTTAGCGAATTCATAATTCACTTATCTTATTTTCTGGTGCTGGAATATCTATACTTTTTCATGTTTACGTCTATCTTATTTCAATTTATCTGGAAATTCCTCAATCTTGTCTTTTGTTTTCTTGAATACATTAAACTTAACTTTTTTAAAATCTATATCTGATAATTCCAAATAATAGTAGCTGTTGTGGGTCTGTTTTTATTGGCTATTGTTTCACCTGGGTCTCACTCATTTGTCTTATCTCATTGGATGCCTGGTTATTTATTATTATTATTATTGTTTGCAGGACACTGTAGTTGAAAAATTACAAAAATGATGTTAAGACCCAGGATGATGTTATCTTATTTCAGATTTTTTTTTTCTTTTTTTGCCTCTCACAGATTCCTGGGGATATAGCAATGTCCTATGACCTGAATTCAATTTCAAAGATTGAGATGATTCAGATTTGGGCTAAAGTCCCTGTGGAGAGTGAACTACTTTAGATTCACTGTTATTTCTGATGTATACTTCTTTGGAGTCCTTGGCGGGTACCAGTATTCAGCTTGTATCCTGCTAGCCCAGAAGGTTGACAAAAGTGCTATGCAGCTTCTTAGTCTCTCAACCACCAATTGTGACATCGGCAGTCATCCCTAGGGGAAAAGTGGCTCCCAACATCATACTTATCGCCGAATTTCCATCTTACTTCAGATGTTGGCTTTACAAAAGCCTTTTTATAAATATATATATTTTGATCAGAGTGACAAACTTAGCACAAATTACCTAGTCAGTTATTACTGGAAGCCTCCTTAAATTTTTAATATTCAATTATTCATTACTTCTAAATCCTCTACTTAGTTATCAAATTTGTTTAGTTAAGTTTAATAATTTTATTACCTTTTACCTTCACTCTTTTATATTTTTATTCAGATTAAAATATTTATTTATATTCTATGATTAATAATTCCCTGTGGTTCTCTTACTGTTGTTATTTCTGATGACTCCTGATCATATTGGCTAATTACTTTTGGGTTTAGTAATTTTTTAATTATAAACTTGTATTTATTTGAAAATTACTCAGGGGAATCTTATTATATTTGTGTTTAAACTGTATTACTAAACAGACATTTTGATTTGATCTAGCACTTTTCTTTTTTTAAATAACAATATAACGAAAAATACTTACATTTAAACATTTGTCTACAAGTTTAATTATTTTCTTAGGACAAAATCCTATATTTGGGATTACTGGGTCAAAGTAGTGCATATTACATTTTAATATGGATTACCAAATTTATGCTCTAAAAGTCACTGTAATTTATATTGCAGCAATATTTGGACTCCATATTTTAAGATGAATATTGACAAAAATACTTACCCTGAAAATGGTAACTAGTATGATGATAAGACTGAAGCTCAGGCTCCATATAAAAAGATAAAAGAATATTAGTGTATATACTATTATGTGTTTTCACCTGCTAACTTTGTCAGACATAAGTCTAGGCAATAAACATGCCAAGTTTATGGTAGGTTCCCTTTGAATGTATTGATTAATCCACTTGCTTACTCATTTACAATATTTTCTGAGTGACTAATATATGTCAGGCAATAAACAAGACATGAGGGATTCAACTAAGATAGTATGAAATTTACAATCTGGTGGAGGAGACTCTTAATAAGCAGGTTAAAAACAAAATACATAAAGTGAAGAGAAAAAAAGGTATGGAGCACTAGAGAAGAGACTTCTATTAGCTTGCTTATCTAGAGTGGTTTAGGGAAGTCTGTTGTATTATATTATCATTTAGGTGTGTGTAGGTGATGTATTAAGGGTAGAAATAAACCCCAAGAAAAAGTACAAACATCCTGAAGAAAGATGCTTGCATGATGGCAAACTTAGTGATAGAGTAACATGAGGTAAATTTGCAAAAGAAAAGCAGTGACTAAGTCAAGCAAAGTTCTGTAGATCCAGGTAAGGAATTTGGATATAATTCTCAGGACACCAACACATTTTTGAAGGTTGTTTTTAGTAGATTTATCATAGAAACTGACATATTTTTAGACGTTTACTCTACATTCTTTGAATGAATGGTTTGTAGACCATCAACAGTGGAAGCAGGAAGACAAAGTAGGAAATTATTGCAGTAGTCTAATTGAGAGATGGTGATGGCTTGGAATGCAGAGCTTGTAGGGAGATCGAAAGATATGAATGCATTCAAGCTACATTTTAGAGGTATAAACAATAAAACTAAATGGCTAAGGGAGTGAGGAAAAATGTAGAATCAAGAATGATTTTTGGTTTTCTGGCTTGAAAAACTGAATACATAATGGTTTAAATGAATGATATGGAAACAGAAAGAGAGGCACCTAGAATCCTGTATGTCATCCTGTTACCTTGTTTATGTTTGTCCAAAACAATGCTCTAAACCTCCCCTGGATAGGACTTTCTTTATCTACTCTTGCATCCCTGTCGTCTAGCACAATGACTAGCATGGGTAATGCACCGAGTAAGTGCTTGCTGAATGATGGATGAATACATGATTAAAAGAAAAAATGATTATCCTTTTTCTTTTCATACTGGACAACTAGAAATAATGGCTCATAATTACAGGCAGACCGATTTCGTTTCCATGTAAATATTGCCAGATAATTAGAACTCCACAAATGAAAGAGTTTGATTTCAGAATAGCATGTTCTCTGATAACTAGAAATATTTAAACAGAATTTTGTTGAAAATAAGACAGGTGTCTAATTTTGAAATAGAATTAGAAATTAACTCAGGCAGAAAATATTAATTCTTCTAGCCTTCTACTTAATCCCTCTTTGAGTTCAGAATACTTTTCATTGTCTATACCTCTGAACAATGACTTTTATTTCCTGTTAATTGAGTTAGTGAACTTATGCTAAAAGAATGTCTTCAAATACTGGAAAGAAAACTAAAATAACTGCTTTTTCTTTTCAGATGCATAAAATCTAGGGTTTATACTTTCCAGTGTTCAGCCAGGGTACCAAGATGTCTGGTCCAACTGATCTTGACTAAAGAGAGAGCACAAAGCATTTGCTTCCTCCCCCGATGAGATTCTCTTTCCATGCCTTATCAAGTAATAAGGATGTAGGGAGTTAGGGTATTTTGTTTAGAAGACGATTGCTAGAACTGTAGGATTGGACTTTACTAGTTGGTAGACTTTTTGAGTTTAGGAAATCTTTCTGTAAGCCTCTATTCTGCACTGGGCCTAAGACTCTACTTAGGCCCCATGGCATAGAGAAGGCAAAGGGCCTAAAAAAAATCTGATTCTTCCAGAAAAAGTATATCGTTCTCTTATATTCTTATTTAAAAATTTAGAAACCAGAACTACGAAAATAGATAGATCTTGGTAACCATAATGATTCTGGTTGAATATCAGTTAGAATGTTCTTTTCCTTGTAGGGGAGGGGACAGTAGAGTGAGTGGGGATCCCCAATCGCTACTGCCATTTTCACCTAAAGCAGTCAGCCTTTACAGGTTTTATTACATTCCCCACTCAGTTTATTTTGAAGAAAAAAACTATACCTAGAAAGAGTCTCGATATCAGTGGACAATTTCACTTTTATGACATTTTATATCTTAAATGTCTCATGGATACGTCTCACTATTCAATTTATCTAATTACTCAGACAGGATAGCCCTTCTATTGTATATTAAGAGTACATTGTTGCTTTGATTTGGATATACAGAACCTAGAAAATGACATGTACAAGATAAGTTAGAAGTGCATGCTCTTTTGCTCTTACCAAATTTTATCAGAAACTTTTAGAAACTCTGCATAAAAGGGGGATCCCAAAAAAATCAGTAATTAAAAGTCTGGCATACTGAGCTGAAATTCCTGTACATCAAGAGTATGAGGTAAATACTTATTAAAATAATGTTTTTGCAGCTGTGTTACTTTGGTTTTGTGAATTAGTATAGTTGATTTTTTTTAGATCATCTAAACTTTTAAATGTTTTATCATGACATAAAAAATTTTGCAGATGTTCTTTTATATAATTTGATTTTGTCTAGTTTTTATCTTTATTTCAATCATATATGAAAAGCATGAACAGACACAAGGAAAATAATGAAAAGCTATCCATTAAAGTCTCTCCACAGCCAGTCAGCTACATATTGTAGCATGTTTATGGGCAAGTTCTTTATAATTACTTTTAGAGTGATTGAAAAAGGATTCCCTCTTTCTTTCCTTTGTTATTAGCTACTTGCAATACTTTTAAATTATCTTTTAGTCTCATTTTATTTCCGTGGTCTTGGCCCTACATTTAGCTTTTCTCCTTTTCTCTGTACTACATCTCCTCAACACATACTCCCATGGAACTGACAATACTCTATAGGCGTGTTTAATAAGATTTTTTTTTAACCCCTTGAAAGATATGTCCCATTCCCACACACATTTCCCTGTAGAAGATTTCTACCATCAATTATAAAAAATAACACAGTGAAGATTAGGTAGTTCTGAAAAAGATTGTCTTGAAATTAAATTGTCAAAATGCCTGGATCAAACACTAGTAGCTTGAAAATTAGAGCAACAACGATAATCAAAATATCACTAAACACTAAATATAGTGTGTACCAATAAATTAATTAATTGATTAATTTATTCAGCAAGCACATATTAAAAACCCTTTTATATTAGGTACAACTTTAGAAGCTAGGGATAGAGCAGTGATCACTCCCCACTTACACAACCTTTATAATCTAATGAGACAATACAGGAAAAGAAGGAAAATAATATGATTTCAGTTAAAGATGACTGCTATAAAGAAAATAAAGCAGGGTCTTGATAAGGAGGATCACAAGGAATTTGATAATTATGCTTGGTAGAATGGTTAAGGAAGTCTTATCATCTGGATAAGTCTTATCTTAGATAGCCTTTGGCTGACTCCATTGGCTTTATTCCCACCATAAGTAGATCAAGAGTGTTGTATAATCGTCACTGTAAAAGGATATGAGTTGGAAAGAGGAGATATAGCCATAATCTATGGCAATAATTTTTGAAAAGCTGGCAGAGCAGATACACTGACTAATCCTGACTATAGGATGCACTTACCTTTTATATCACACAAATATTTTCTCAACACAGCATTTTAATCTTCTACATCTATATTGTAGGGAAGTGATGGGAAAAAAATTTCATCAGGTGAAGGATCATCCTGATTGATGCTTGGTTCTTTAGTTTCAGATGGGCCAGACTCCAAGGTGCCCAAGCCCAACACAGGAAAACATACACCCTACAGTTTATGGATCTGATAAGAGAAAGTGGTCATTTTTAAATTTTCTCCAGTATTTGAAGGCATTCTTTCAGTATAACTTTGCCAAGTTTAAATCAGGAAATAGTCTCAGGGGTTGGTGACAACCCCTCTGTTAAAATTTAAAGTAAACTACCAAGAATCAATCCAATCTTTTTTTTTTTTTTTTTCCAAATAGAAACATCTCTACAAATGACTCATTTTGGCATCACTTTGCCATAGTTAGCCTAAATATGTCTATCCTTGGTTCATTTGACAGCATTTTTTGCATTTTATTTTTACTTAGCAACTTGCTTGCTAGTTTTTCAAATTCCTATGAAATTCAATTGCACAACTCAACTTTCAAAGTCAATAAAGTATAAGCAGATAATAATTCAAAAGAAGTCTGTAGGTTATGTTATTAGGAAAAAGGAGGCACTTGCTAATGTGAATCTTGGTAATTTAAATTGGTTTATACATTTAGAAATTTCTAGCATTTTTCCCTTTTTAAAAAAACAATATTAGTATTTTGTCTTTCAAGATGGTAGTTTCTGGCTTTTTAAAATAAATTTTTCTCAAATACTTTTACATGTGATGTCATCTACCACATTGCTGCCAAAAATAACAAAATGAACTTCACAAGTACATGTTTAAAATCCTCATAAATGACAACTCTGTTAAGAATGATTCATTCAACACAGCAAGAATCAAACCTCAGGAACTGTAGGAACATAGATGTATTCTTACACTAGGAAGTTAGAGATAATGGCCATTACACCCAATCTAGGCTCAGACCTTGGTTGTACTAATCCATTCAAGTGTTTTTCTGAGACTATTTCCTGGCTCTAACAAAGCTTACCCAACTAGAAGAGCTGGATTAGAGAAAATGATATCAGCCATGAATTCTGACACCCCAGTTATTGTGTCTCCTTATTCCTTAAGTACAGCTCTAAATTCAATATCTGTGGGATGCATATCAGGCTTGCATTAGTCATGTGATAAAGTGAAAAGAAAAAAATAAACCTGTCAGGAACTTAGGCTATCTATGATTTATTCTAGACTCTACTAGGAATTTGATGACCTTGCACAAGACATTTCAGTTCTTCAGGGAAGGCCCTAATTTCTCACCTGTAAAATAAGAATATTGAACTAGGTATCTTACAGATGTAGACTTCTGAGTGTGTTGTAGACTGAACTGTGTCCCCCCAAAATTAATACACTGAAGTCCTAAACCCGGTACCTCAGAATGTAACTATACTCAGAGAAGGGACATTTAAAGAGGTGACTAAGTTAAAATAAGGCCGTTAGGGTTAGCTCTAATCCAATCTGACTCATATTCTTATAAAAAGAGAAAATTTGGGCACACAAAGAACATCCAAGGATGCATGTGCACAGAGGAAAGACCATGTGATGACACAGTGAGAAGGTGGCTATCTGCGAGCCAAAGAGAGAGTCCTCAGAAGATACCAACTCTGTCAACACTTTGACCTTGTACTTGTACCCTACAGAACTGTGAGAATAAGTTTCTATTGTTTAAGCCATCCAGTCTCTGGTATTTTGTTATGGCAGCCCTAGCAAATTAGTACAAAGTAGAATTACAGAATAGTGTTCACAAAGCTCTCTCAACCAAAAATAGCACTCACTGAAAAGCACTCACTGGTTGGACAATTCTTTCGGCCAACACTACCCATACTGCTTTGAAATAGTATTGCATTGTTATTTTATTCATATTCATATTATTTTTAATTCTCCCTAATAACCATCACAGTGTCTTGCACAGTCTTCAACAATTGTATTATTTTTAATTGATTGATCTTGTCCTACCCCACCACTTTTTCTCACCTGCGAAATGAGTTCCTTAAAACAAACCAAAAAAAAGCCTGTTGTAGTACTTGATAAACCACCAATATTCTCTCATCCCTATAGCAAGTGTAGCTCAAGAATAGACAAATGAATATAAAGATATGTAAGAAAGATTTTGTTATTAGAAATATCTAAAGCAGGGAGTCAAACATAGCGCAAAAGAATATGTATGTGCCAGATCATTTATTAAAAACTTGTTTTAGGTTTAAGATATTTGGGATATTTGACATCCAGAGTTCGGGCATCTATTAACTTTTAATATTTTTAGAGATATTCCAGTGCCACATAAATTTTCTTTTATTTTCTCAGCACAGTGTTTATGAGAGCTGTTATACATCTATAGCTAATCATCTTCCCAGAATCGCTCATTGAAGTATAGTCTACTTAGCTTTCAGAACAGATCTGGTCTAAACCATAGTATCTGTAGTGAGTGTTGTTTATCACCAGGCAAAATACAGATTTTCATACTAATTTACAATGGGATATACCCATCCTTTCCTTCACAGTTGGTTTTTCATTCACAGTTCATGAGTTGTGGCTTTAAGATGCAAATAAGATTTTACTTCAATTCATTGGCATTCCAAAAGACTTTATAACAGTTTAAAAACACTTCAACTCTTTCTTAATACACTTTATCTTAAAAGCTTTCTGAAATATTTGCCTATGAAAGGCAAACAATTTGCCATAATTCAACAGGTTAGAACCAACCAATAAAAATCAACATTGGACAAATGACCCACAGGACAGCTGCAAAAATTCAGTGTTAATATGGCAGTGGAACAGAATGTTCTACATAGATAAGATTCAATAAATTGGGTTTTCTTATGTACCTGATGATTAATTTTCCTATTAACTATTATTCTCTCTGGAGATAAAATTTATATAAAATTATTATTTTTGTTACTATTATTATTATTAAACCATTGTTTTGAAATAAAGACTACTCAGTTTTTTTTCATGGACCATAAACATCAATTATCACCTAGGAGCTGGTTAGAAACACAGAATCTCAGGCTCCACCTCAGACTGTCTGAATGAGAATCTTCATTTTTAACAAGGTTTCCAAGTGCTTAGTCTGCACCTTCATATCTGAGAAGCGCTCAATGAAAGGATTTAGTCTTGGTATTTAATAAATACTCCTGAAATTTCCATTACAGATATCTTATCATTCAAATATAGAAAATAATAGAAAGACCTTAAAAAATAATTTAAAATTTGATGCTAAAACAAAAAGAAGAGAGATGTTCATTTGGGTTAAATTCATTGTGAGCAGCTAATATTAAAAACAACTTTGTAATATATTTTAAATGTATAATCTCACATGCTATTACTGTAAGATATAAAACAAAGTTTCTTCTATAAAATGAAGGAAAGCAGAAATTCTATTTCTCTCTTATGTCTTTGTCTCTGTCTGTCTCACACACCACATCCACACACCCACACACACACACACACAGGGAAATTTCTGATAGAGCAAACCTATGTGACAGTCCTATCCTTCTCATACCATTTAACAGCTATCCCTCTATGACATTAAAGCTTGATCTCTTTAAAAATGTTATGTATCCTCTGTAGCTATATTTATCATAGCACTTTTTCTTTTCTCCTTTCAGAACTGACATATTATAAGTTAATATACTGAACATTTTTCAGCTTTACAAAAATGAGAAAGGAGGTGGCAAAGGGTTAGAGTTACTATTTATACTAAGAATGAATGAACATTTTCTCTCTGCTTTATTCCTGGAAAGTCAAATGCCTAGTCATAAAAATGGTTGCTTTTTGCTTTGGTGTTCTTTTCTTTTTTGTAATGAAAAGCAAAAAATTACATGTACCAGAAATTTACAGCCTTATAAACTCTCTTTCTCTCTCTCTACACACACACACACACACACACACACACACACACACAACTCTGTATATGTATATCACACACACAATAAATATCTCTACTTATATATACACACTAAATATATAGTATAAATAGCATAGATGTTAGTATGTATATATCTATACATATATACACATTATATAGATCTATACAGATGTTATATAGATATGCATACACACATACATTGTATATATGTATGTATATACCTACATACTAAATATATACTCTCTTTATATATATACTCAAGAAAACTATCAGAAAACCAACTGTATTTAAAATTGAAATTTACATCAAAAATGAAGCACTGTGGGCTTCCCTGGTGGCACAGTGGTTGAGAGTCTGCCTGCCGATGCAGGGGACACGGGTTCGTGCCCCGGTTCGGGAAGATCCCACATGCCGCGGAGTGGCTGGGCCCGTGAGCCATGGCTGCTGAGCCTGCACGTCCGGAGCCTGTGCTCCGCAACGGGAGAGGCCACATCAGTGAGAGCCCCATGTACCGCAAAAAAAAAAAAAAAAAAAAAAAAAAAAAAAAATGAAGCACTGTGAGGTGTCTGTAATTAATTTTAATACAAATAAAAATAGGGCAAAATTAAATGTACTGACAATTTAAGACTTCAGCGATCTGCTTTGTACGTATGTGAGTAGTTTCTGATGCACTCACAACATTGCGAAGATATGGCATTTTCAAGTTGTCATCATGAATACTTGGGGGAGTAGAGAACCAAGGTCAATCAAGCAAGAAAAAAAGTTAAACAGGCAAATTGGGCATAACTGTGATTTGGCAGCCAATCTAAGTGGCTGATTATAGTTTGCTTGACTACTTAAACTTGCAGCTGTGCTTAGGAGGAAAAAGAAGTAGGGAGGGAGCAGAACCACTATGAAAAGGTCGTAAATAGACTGGTTTTGAAAGTGAGCTTTATTCTCCACCTATGTCAGCCTCTTCAAGTGCTTCCAGAAGGAAATGTCTGAATCAAGGAATATTAAAGTGACGTTAGCAATGTAATAAGACCTGACACAACAGAGTTTTAACGTAACATCATGGACTGGATTTCTATCATAGCAATCACAAAAGCCATTCTCATTTGAAACCCATCACTTCTTTAACATACTGTAAGTCTAATGAAATTATTTTCCAGTGTTTTTTTTTTTAAATTTTGCTTTTAATTTAAATTCTTTCACACTATAGATTATTTTGAATATGTTTAGAACTGCATGCATATGTGTGGCTGCGTGGGCATAGTTTTGTGTTGTGGCTAGGGAGAGAACAGAGTTGAACAGAAATGGGTAAGCCAATTTCACAATATCAACATTGAATGTTAACATTGGATAGAGGCTTAAAGACTACTTTGTTCCACTAGTCAAGGGAATAGGCTGAAATAGGTAAATAACCCTCATATGCACATATGACATAATTATTTAATGGTCAAACCAGAACTAAATTCCAGCCTCTTAATTCCTAATCCTGAGGTTCTTTACACTTTTTTAATCTTTCTAGGCCTTGATGAATTTTTATCTTTAAGAAAGGGAGGTAAGAAAGACGGATAGGTCTTAACTGCTGTCAAGGCCCTTTCCATTCTCATTTTATGACCCTTCAAAGTTAATCAAATTGTGACTCCCAACTAAAGTGAATGAAAGCTAATTTTTCCTAAGCATCAACTCTCATCCTGTCATTTATTTAAAAGATTAATAATATCTTATTTAATGAATTCAACTTACCAATAATATGTCACTATCATCAATTCCTTTTGATAAATGTAAAATTTACAACTGAAAGCAGTTAAATAACTTGTCCAAGATATACCAATTATAAGTAGCAGATCAATTATTTAAACCCAGGTCATTCTATCAGACACTAAAGCCCATGCTTTTCCCATTAGGTCAAACTGCTTTATCTGAATGTCAGCCCTGCTTACAAGAAAAAGTGTGGTAGTGTGGAACCATGGTAGATATCACTGGACTTTTCACTGATCAATCCATTCATTCTTTCATTAATATTCTATCAAGTGTCTCCTATGTGATCACAGATATTAAGTGTCATAAGTGATATGAAAATACAAGACCAATCTCCTACCTTCAAGCAAGTTATGATCTAGTAAATTTCACTGAACAGACTCCAGAGCAGTAGTTGTCAATGCTCAGAAATATTTTAGACTAGAGATTGTCAAACTATAGCCCATAGTTCAAATCTAGCCTGCTGCCTGTTTTTATTAAAAATAATTTTTAGAGAGCATTTACTGTCTCTGGTTGCTTTGTGCTGCAACAGCAGAGTTGAATGTTACCAGAGGTATTATTATACACACAGTTTAAAATATTTACTATCTGGCCTCTTACAGAAAAACTTTGCTAACCCCTTTCCAAGACCATTTTATGATTTAATTTAGACATGCATCATCTAATTTCCCTTATCACCCCAGGTGATATATCATTCTATGACAACACTTTCGTATCTTATACTTGAATACATGTCTTGTTAGGTAAATCTGCCCTCAGGTTCAATAGTTGCATGAATCTGGTTCTCTGATAAAAAAATATGGACTATTATTATAAAATAGTTGGGAAATTTTAAATATGTATAAACAAATAGTTTTGTTATAATAAAATATAGTTATGTTTATATATAGTTTATATATATACCTCAAAGTCCAAATCATATACTTTTGTCTCTTTTTCTCTTACCATTACAATATCATGAGAATTTCCCCATAGAACTAAATTTTCATAATTACCATGCTGTTCTGCCCTGACATATATATATATATATATATATATATATATATATATGAAAGAGAAAGAGAGACAGACAGAGGTAATCATACTGACTCTGATTTTGAACATTACTCATGCTTTGTAAATTCAAGTTCACATTAGTTATATAAGGTCCAAAAGTAAAGAGAAGCAAACCCAATTTCCTATATGACTCAGACAAAAAAAATAAAATAAAATAAATGAATCAGGTTAGGTACACAACACTACACAGAGGAATCAAGTTTATGATGACATGGAAGTACTAAAGTGTTGTCATAACCAAACAAGATGAATTCTTAAGTTCAATAAACTATAGTTGACTCTTAAACAACTGAGGTTTGAACTGCATAGTTTCACTATTTGTAGATATTTTTCAATAGTAAATACTACAGTACTACAATGATCCACAGTTGTTTGAATAGTGGATTCGGAACCACAGATATGAAGGTCTGCTATAAGCTATGTGCAATTTTTTTACTAACTCTAACCCCCATGTTGTTCAAGTGTCACTGTACAAGTTTGAAATTCCTTGAGGAAAATATTGCTTACTATTCCTTTTCCAAATTCTTTGTCAATATGAACTACCATTCTTCTCATCTATTCTCATCTACCATTTATTCCTCCCTTTAACTAGTATAACTGAGAGTATTAATATTTTTTTCTCTTCCCAACGTGGACAATTTAAAGCCTTCTTGATTAGGTTGACCTGCATACAATGTCAAGTTAGATGGTATCCAAGTTAAATATAAGCACGCGTAGCTGGTTAGTAGATCGTATAACTTCTTATATCACTTGAACCAGTATTTGAAATGTCAAAAGACAATGATATATGGATTTTTAAAACATTATGAAACTGCTAATATCTCTGTTTTTGTCAATAGCACCATTAATCACTAAGGAAATCATGTTTAAATTTTTGTATTATCACTTATTCAATGCATTCCTTTCTCTCAATAGTGATGCAAGTAATACAGTACTGTTTTCTAGGTCTTCAAAGTACCTTTTCTTTACTAATCCTTTATGTTAGATTATATGTAACAATATTCTCTGAATTATAATAATTACAATGAAATTTTTTGCATTTGACAATCTTCTCACTCACATAGAATAAAATATACCAATGAGGTGCTCTAACTCATTTTGGCTTTTGGTAAGTTTGTCTAAACATGTGCTATACTACTCTGAAATGAAGTTTGAGTGTTGCTTCATGAATTTTGGTAAAGGACTTTTTTTTCTGAAATAACAAGATAGACTTCATATATCTCTATTTTAAATTTTGATTTTTTCCTACTAATTTTATTTATTTGACTCCCATTTTGAGACACAGTACCCTATTTATTGGTATTTCACATAACTTAAAGATGTTGAAATGTATTCACAAATCTTTACATTCAGAAAGAAAACTTGTGTATTTATTTGCTTGGTTAATAAATATGTGTCATTAGCTATTAATGATTTTAATAAGTAATTCTCAAATAGTTTTTACCTCTGACATCTATCTTACGGATCACTTTAGTAACTGACTAAACCCCTCACACATCTATAAACTGTTCTTTTCTATATCCAACAATCAGAACTTTAACCCTTCAGTTCACATTACTCAGAATCATTTAGTGAGTGCAATAATAAGCTGATAAAACAATTATGTGAGCACTGAGTGTAGGAAAACTTGCAGTAGAAGTGTACTCTATTTGAAGAATTTTGCTATACAATAATGCATGATTACATGGTATCTTGCTTGAACAAAGCACCAGTTAAAAGACCTTCAGTCTGCAGATTCATAATAAGAATTCTTTTATAAAATATAGAAGTATAAGATACAGAAAACTGTCTATTATATTAAATTTTAGTGTTACTTGATTATCAAAGTTGATGGGAGACAAATGTGCATATGGCATGTTTAGGAAGCTTCAGTGTGTCATAGAAAGCAGTGCATTCTCTTTTGAAGTACTTGGTGTGAGAAGCAAAGAAAGTATCTCAGAGGCAGCCTCTGTGACTTCATGTAGGGATTATATGCCATCCCTCCAAAGCAAAGCAAAGAATTCTTGCAAAATCTATTTTGCAATTTCTTCTGAAGTACTGCGGTGGAAAAAAAAAAAAAAAGTGGCTTTCAAACATTCAAAGTCCCAGATTCAATTAAAAATAAAACAGAGGAATTCCCTAAGCTAAGAATTGTCCATTGTTGAACTTGAACAACAACAAAGAAAGAAACTGTCCAAAGAATAAAATCAGGGGCTTCCCTGGTGGCGCAGTTGTTGGGAGTCTGCCTGCCGATGCAGGGGATGTGGGTTCGTGCCCCAGTCCGGGAGGATCCCGCGTGCCGCAGAGCGGCTGGGCCCGTGGGCCGTGGCCGCTGAGCCTGTGCATCCAGAGCCTGTGCTCCGCAACGGGAGAGGCCACAGCAGTGAGTGGCCTACGTACCGCAAAAAAAAAAAAAAAAAAAAAAAAAAAAAAAAAAAAGAATAAAATCAGGATATGGAAACACAGCAAAAAAAAAAAAAAAGTTTAAAATTTTTACTACAAATAGGCTACTTGTGGAAACTAGTTTTGTCTTATAGTCATTTACTTACTCTTATAGTCATTTACTTAAGTTACTTACCATTTCTAGAAGGAATGCAGAAAGGATATTGGAGAACAATTAACATGGCTTTTCTTTTTAGAAAAGACTTTCATTTAACTTCTTGCCATAATTTTGTGTGTAAAATGGGGTTTACAATTAAACTTTTCACAATGACAAAATCCTTGAACTTATTTTTCTTTCTTATTCACATGATTTTCTCAGCTTACATCTGACTTTATACATTCCCTTTATGCTGATTGTCACCAAAAATGTATCAGATAAAACCTCCTCTCTCAAATCCATATTTGACTCTCAAATTGAGTATCCAATGGATGTCTCAAATTAACTTATACAAAAATAAACTTTTGCCTGAAACCTTAGTGTTCCTCACCTGCCCAGTACATTGACAGCACAGTAGGTAAACTCAAAATTTTGACACCATACTTGTCTGCTATTTTTCCTCATATCTCATATGGTAGAGATGACTAACTTTCCACTAATGATTCATTTCTCACTTTGCATAGCAGTTATTATAGGAAAGTAGCTGCCTAAGAAGCAACTGTAATTCCCAGCCCATGTGCATATAATTTAGGGCACAGTGGCTCATCACTGGAAATGATATTTGCTCAAGATGAGGGCAATATGATTAAGAAGTGAATGTGCTATCTCCATTTTTTTCTTTCTCCATCAGCCAGTTGGATGTCAACACCTGGGCAACCATGGAAGCTACACGTTGAGGTTAGCAGAGTCTCCATCACCCTGCCTCCCTGAATGACTGTGTGAAAAGTACTCCTACCACTACCACCACCACCACCACCACTCACACACTGACCAGAAACACCACAGTGGACTGTTTAGAGAGCAAAATGAAATTTTAGTTATTCTAAGCCACTGTTAAAATGGAGTGTGTTTGTTACAATAGCTAGTGTTAAAATAACCAACATTCTTCATATCTAACCCAACAGCAAGTCCTTCAAAATATATCCCAAATCCAGCCATCTCTCTCCACTTCTTGTGCCACAATAATGACACAATAGTCCAAGCCACCATCAATTTTCACTTGAATTATTGCAATAGTCTACTAATTGGTCTCCTTGCTTTGACTTTTAGCTGTTTTTATCTTTTATCCATTCAGTAGCTAAAGTAATTCTTTTAAAACAGAAGTATGCTTATGGAACTTTTCTGCTTGAAATATTTCAGTGGATTTCTAGTACATTTAGAATGGAATCCCAAATCCCAACATGATTTCAAGGTGCTATGTGATCTGAGTCTAGCTACATCTATAATATCACCCCTTTTATGTCTCCTGTCTTATAGCTAATCCTCAAACAGTTCACTCAGCTCTCACTCCAGATCTTTGCATTCACTAAGCCCTCTTCCCAGGACAGTCTTCCTTCAGATGTCTGCATGGCTTGTTACCTTACTTTGTTCATGTCTCCATTCCAATCTCCCTTCATTAGAAAATAATTTGCTGATGAAAATGGCACCCATCTTGTCTGATGCAACATTGAAGCACATTATCACCTTATTCTGTTTTATTTTCCTTAGCGATACTTTTTACTACCTAATATATATTTACTTGTGCTTATTTTTTTTCCTATTTCCCTCAGTAGAACATGAGAAGTGTATATCCCCTGCCTTTGAAAAGAGCTCCTAAAATCATGTCATGCCATGGAGAATAAATATTGTGATAGAAACTACCAATCTCTGTATAATTTGTTGAATGAATGAACATGTCAAAGAAGGAACTAATAAAATGCTAAAAATGTTGCAGGTTACATTGAATTGAAATTAAGTTAATATTGAAATTAACTAAATATTAATTACTTGAATTAATATTCTTATTTCTGCCTAACACTTAACAATATTTCTCTTCAGAGATTCTCTTTCCTAACCTCCATTATGTAATGTTTGTATCATCTTTTTTTTTTTTTTTTTTTTTTTTTTGCGGTACGCGGGCCTCTCACTGTTGTGGCCTCTCCCGTTGTGGAGCACAGGCTCCGGACGCACGGGCCCAGCGGCCATGGCTCATGGGCTTAGTTGCTCCGTGGCATGTGGGATCTTCCCAGACCAGGGCACGAACCCGTGTCCCCTGCCTCGGCAGGCGGACTCTCAACCACTGTGCCACCAGGGAAGCCCTGTATCATCTTGATAGAAGTGTTCAGATAAAAAATTAGATCAACTGTCAATAATTTAATTCATAGTCTTCTTTAATATATCAGCTTTTTAAATGAATAAAATAGGAGATAAGGAAATTTTTATAACTTTGAACATGCTTCTAAATTTATATTTATTGTTTTATATTATTTTTCTACATGATTTCAAAATACAGTATAAAAATCATAAAATCATATCAATAGATGCAGTAAAAGCATTTAACAAAATCCAACACCCATTCATGATAAAAAACTCTCAGAAAACTAGTAATAGGGGAGAACTCCCTCAGCTTGATAAAGCACATCTACAAAAGCCTACAATTAATATCATAGTTTAATGTGAGAAACTAGATGTTTTCCCACCAAGATGAAGAACAAGACAAGAATGTCTGCTCTCGCCACTTGTATTCAACAATTAAGTCCTAGCTAATGCAAAAATAATACCAGAAAAGAAAATAAAGTGTATACAGATTTGGAAGGAAGAAATAAAACTGTCTTATCTTGCAGACAACTACTGTCTTTGTAGGAAATCCAAAATAATTGCCACATACACACACAAAAAAGCAAACTCCTGGAACTAGCAAACGATTATAGCAATGTTACAGGATAAATCATTAATATACAAATGTCAATTGCTTTCTTGTATACCAGTAAGGAAAATTAAAATTTTCAATAAAAATCACAATACCATTACATTAGCACCAAAAAAGAGAGAAATATTTAGGTATAAATCTAACAAAATATCTACACAAGCTCAATGAGGAAAACTACAAAACTGATGAAAAAAAAAAGTAGATCTAAATAAATGAAGATATATTCCACGTTCATGGATAGGAAGAGTCAACATGGCTAAAACTGAAGTACAATTCATGAAGGAAAAATGATGTTAGACTTCATTAAAATTAAAAACTTCTATTTTGTGAAAGACAGTTAAGATAATGAAAAGATAAGACACAGATTGAGAGGAAATCTTTGCAAAACATTTATTTGATAAAGTAATGGTATCCAAAATATACAAAGAACTCTTAAAACTCAAAAAGAGGAAAACAAACAACCCAATTAAGAAATGGGAAAAAGATCTAAACAGACACCTCACCAAAGAAGTTATATAGGTGTCAAATAAATATAGTAAAAGATATTCAACATTATATGTCATTAGGGTATCACAAATTAAGACAACAATGAGATTCCACTACACTCATTAAAATGGTTAAAATCCAGAGCACTGACACCAAATGCTGGCAAGGATGAACATGATTTTTCACTGCTGGTGGGGACAGCAGTAACAGCCATTTAGGAAGACAGTTTGGCAGTTTCATACAAAACTAAATATATTCCAAATATATGATCTGTCAACTGCATTCCTTGTTATTTACCCAAATAAGTTGAAAACTTATATCCAAACAAAAAACCTGCACATAGATATTTATAGCAACTTTATGCATATAGCCCAAACTTGGAAGCAATATGGAGGTCCTCCAATAGGAGATGGATAAACTCTAATATATAGATACAATAGAATATAATTCATCAATAATTTTAAATGAGCTATCAAGCCACCAAAAGGCATGGAGGGAACATAAATATATATGGGTAAGTGGAAGAAGTCAATCTGAAAAGGCTACAAATTTCAACTATATAACAGTCTGCCCTACCACATTTTTTTGATTACTGTAATTTTGTAGTAGAGTTTGAAATCAGGGAGTGATTTCAACTTTGTTCTTCTTAATACTGCTTTGGCTATTCAGGGTCTTTTGTGTTTCCATACAAACTTTGGAATTATTTCTTCTATTTCTGTGAAAAATGCCATTTGATGGGGCTTGCATTAAATCTATAGATTGCCTTGGATAGGATGGACATTTTAACAATATTAATTCTTCCAATCCATGAGCACAGTATATCTTTTCATTTGTTGTGTTATCTTTAATTTATTTCATCAGTGTGTTATAGATTTCTGAGTACAGATATTTTACCTGCTTGGTTAGATTTATTCCTAGTTATTTTATTCTCTTTGATGTGATTGTAAATGGGATGGTTTATTTAATTTCTCTTTCTGATAGTTTATTGTTATTATATAGAATCACCACAGATTTCTGTATATTAATTTTGTCTACAACTTTACTGAATTCATTGATGAGTTCCAATAGTTATTTGGTATTGTCTTTAGGATTTTCTATATGACATCAAGATATCTCAAAAGTGACAGTTTTACTTCTTCCTTTCCAATTTAGATTCCTTTTATTGACTTTTCTTGTCAGATTTCTATGGCTAGGACTTCCTAGCCATGGAATAAATTCCAATAATATGTTGAATAAAAATGATGAGAGTGGACATCCTTGTCTTGTTCCTGATCTTAGAGGAAATACTTTCAGCTTTTCACCATTGAGTATGCTGTTAGCTCTGCAGTTGTCAATATATGGCCTTTATTATGTTGAGACATGTTCCCTCTATGCCCACTTTTGGAAGAGCTTTTATGATAAATGGATGTTGAATTTTGTCACAGTTGTTTTTGCATGTATTGAGACAATCATATGGCTTTTATTCTTCAGTTTGTTAATGTGGTACAACATTGATTGATTTGTGGATATTGAACCATACTTGTATCCCTGGGATAAATCCCACTTGATAATGGTGTATGATCTTTTAAGAATATCGTTGGACTTGGTTTCCTAATATTTTGTTGAGGATTTTTGCATCTATGTTCATCAGTGATATTACCCTGTGATTTTCTTTTTGTGTGATATCTTTATCTGGTTTTGGTATCAGAGAGATGCTGGCCTCGTAGAATGAGTTCTGAAGTGTTCCTTCTTCTGCAATTTTTTTAAGTAGTTTGAGAAGGATACATGTTAGCTTTTCTGTAAATGTTTGATAGAATTCAACTGTGAAGCCCTCTGGTCTTACACTTCTGCTGGGAGGTTTTGTGGATTTTTCTTTTACTGATTCAATTTTATTACTGGTAGTTGGTCTGTTCATATTTTCTTTTTCTTCCTAATTCAATGTTGAGAGATTATACATTTCTTAGAATTTGTCCATTACTTCTAGGTTGTCCATTTTATTGGCATATAATAGATCTCAGCAATCTCTTATGATTTTTTGTATTTCTGTGATGTCAGTTTTAATTCTCCTTTTTTATTTCTGATTTTATTGATTTGGGCCCTCTTTTTCTTGATGAGTTTGGCTAAAGTTTTATCAACTTTGTTTATCTTTTCAAAGAACAAGTTCTTAGTTTCATTGATCTTTTCTATTGCTTTTTTTAGTCTCTATTTATTTATTTCTGCTCTGATCTTTATGATTTATTTCCTTCTACTAACTTTCGGTTCTGTTTGTTCTTCTATTTCTAGTTCCTCTAGGTTGCTTTTTGATTTTTTTTTTCTTGTTTCCTGTGTTAAGCTTGTATAAGCTATAAACTTCCCTCTTAGAACTTCTTTTGCTGGGTCTCAAAGATTTTGGATTACTGTGTTTTCATTTTCATTTGACTCCAAGTATTTGTTGATTTCCTCTTTGATTTCTTCAGTGACCCATTGGTTGTTTAGCAGCATAATATTTAGCCTCCACAAACACTATTGATGTTTTTTTTCAGTTTTTTCTTATAGTTGATTTCTAGTCTTAACAATATGACATTCTGGAAAAGGCAAAACTATGGAGATAGTAATAAGATCAATAACGTTGACAGAGGTTTAGGGGAAGGGAGGGAGGGGAAAGGAGGGAGGGATAAATAGGAGGAGCACAGGTAATTTTTAGGGCAGTGAAAGTATTCAGTATGATACAAAAATGGTAGATATGTGTCATTATATATTTTTCAAAGTCTATGTAATTACATAAGGACTGAACCCTAATGTAAACTATGGACTTTAGTTAATAATAATGGATCAGTATTGTTTCATCAATTGCAAAAATATACCACATATTTTCCTCTCTATCACAAAGCAGTAAGTAGGACAAAATTTCTTTTACCAACTGGGTTTTACTGTTTATCCCCATTAACCATTAATAACTAAAAACCAGTTTTTTCATTTGCCCTCTTCTTTTTGTCTTACATTGTTCTACCAGAAAATAAAAAGCTAACCTGTCTAGATTATTAATCAAATAATAATTCATACAAAATAACCAGATGTATTATCTGCAGTTTATTTTTTAAATGTATGCTTCACTAAAATTATGTTATATTTGATAGAAGGTAAATGATCCTTAATTTAAAACATGAAATGTAGGCTATTTGTATGCAAAGTATTTTTTAATTTTAGAGTTTTAATTTAAGGTCTTATGAAAGAAACATGCCATAAAGCTAAATAATTCATTTTTAATAAGTTACTTTAAAGAAAAGGAATTGTCCATTGCAAACAGTCTCATTTTCTCTAGCGTCTATGATAGAAAGGGTTGATATTTAATTATTTTCTTAAGAGTAGGCTGACTCATTCAATCTAAACTTTTATCTCTACTACCTTTACAACAATTAATCTAAGTGGATGATGATTTCACAGGTTTGTCATGTTTCTTCAAATATATTTGTATTGTGTTTCTTAAACCATTATTTCTATAGGACAATATGTTGCAATGTCAAACTCCTTGAAGTAAATATCAAAGCATATAAGAAATACCAATAAAAGTATGCACACAGTGATACTCTGAAATGGCCTCATATCCTTAAATGCATACATAGCAGGTATGCATGTGGGAAAAAGTATATATATTAATGTGTCTGTTATTTTTCATGTAAGTAGAATGATTGGCACTGCCTTAATCATCTAATTTGAAACACGTTTATTTAATTTACATCATTTATTTTAATCAGCTTTTAGTTCCTAGTGAAAACCTCACAATTTACTAAGCATCACTAATATTTCTTGTTTTCTTCGCAAATTGAAGTGAAATAATTATACCAGTTCCTTAAAAAGAAAAACACAAAATAAGACAAAAAAATATTTTGTCATTTAATGGGCACCTACTATTGTGTCCAACTTAAAACTATCAGTAGTCATGATTTCTAAGAGGTGTCTTGTATTTTTCCTTGATTTTCAATTTCATTGTGTTACAATGTCATTAATTGATTTATATGTACAGTATACAACCTACTTTCACTTAATTCAGAAAAATTTATTACATTAAGATAGTATAGATAAGCCCACTCTTGTGATTTAAATGAATTGTGTTCAGCCTCAAAATGAGGTCAAATTTTGAAAACATATTTGGGCTAGTTTTTTAGAAGACATAAAATAAATGCAGTACAACAAACATGTCTTACATTAACTCAGTTTTAAAGTAACAGTATCCAGTAACACCAATATATGAAAATTCCTCTTTATTCCCACCTCTGTAGTTTGATTATAAATTAGGCCCCTACTTCATGTGATACCACATAAATGAGTCAGTTGATAGATGTAAGCTACCTTTTTTCTTTATATTTATTTTGTATATTATATTTATTTAATATTTCTATTATATTTATAATTTAAGAGTAAAGAATCAAAGTGTGGTCATCTATTTGTTCCATCTAAATGAGTTAAGTTCAGTTATTTTAAACCAGAATAGTGTTTTGTATTGTTTTGCTTTAAGATATTACTGATCTCAATCCATTAATAAGACATAGTATAAAACAGATAACCATAGTAACATAAAAATTAATTAAGTTTGCAACTATATACAAAAATATATTAAGGGTCCATGAATTTCCTTCTAGACATTTTGAGACTTCACTCTCAATACCTGAAAAACCAAGCAAGAAACAAAAAGTCAAGATGCAAAATATCAGATTTCATTTTATTCTTCCATGTTTAGAGGTTTTTCTCAGAGTTTCTGGTGATTCTTGAAAAGCCTTTCACCTTTCGGAAGGTGACTCTAAAAAGCTGATGGTTGTTCCATGTGCATGAGTGGGACTGAGTACCTAGGAAATCAGGCCAGGCTGTCAGTGATCTTGGAGCCCAAAGGAGAGAAAAGGAGTAGAGATCTCACTTTTCATCATACAGACTTCCACTTATCCCCTCAGTCTCAAAGAGACACCCCACAATCTGCACCTGCTGTTCTTTAGTCCCTAGGCCCTCTGGTTGAACCTCTCCAGAGGGTAAAAGTCCTGGATCCTTTTGGAGTAAGAAGTGGAGAATAATGTTCTGGCTATGAAGAGTGGTGATGAAAGTTCAAGGCCCTATGAATTTATACAGATTTTTAATCAATCCTTCAATTTCAGCAACACTCTCCATCCTCACCCCAAACATCCACCAACTACAGAGGTAGGTGATGTTTTAGATTTGAGCCTTTTCTCAATACTGCAGCATAAATGGGTTGTGTATTGACTTTTCCAAACTTCCACTCCTATTTGCTTTATCCATTCATCTGTTGATGGACGCTTAGGTTGCTTCCATGTCTTAGCTATTGTAGATAGTGCTGCTAAGAACATAGGGGTGCATGTACCTTTTCGAATTATAGTTTTGTCTGGATATATGCCCAGGAGTGGTATTGCTGGGTCATATGGTAACTCTACTTTTAGTTTTTAAAGAAGCCTCCATACCCCATAGTGGCTGCACCAATTTATATTCCCACCAACAGTGTAGGAGGGCTCTCTTTTCTCCATACCCTCTCCGTCATTTGTTATTTATAGACTTTTTTTTTTTACATCGTTATTGGAGTATAATTGCTTTACAATGGTGTGTTAGTTTCTGCTTTATAACAAAGTGAATCAGCTATACATATACATATGTTCCCATCTCTCTTCCCTCTTGCATCTCCCTTCCTCCCACCCCTCTAGGTGGTCACAAAGCACTGAGCTGATCTCCCTGTGCTATGCGGCTGCTTCCCACTAGCTATTTATTTTACATTTGGTAGTGTATATATGTCCATGCCACTCTCTCGCTTTGTCACATCTTACCCTTCCCCCTCCCCATATCCTCAAGTCCATTCTCTAGTAGGTCTGTGTCTTTATTCCTGTCTTACCCCTAGGTTCTTCATGACATTTTTTTTTCTTAAATTCCATATATATGTGTTAGCATATGGTATTTGTCTTTCTCTTTCTGACTTACTTCACTCTGTATGACAGACTCTAGGTCCATCCACCTCATTACAAATAGCTCAATTTCATTTCTTTTTATGGCTGAGTAATATTCCATTGTATATATATGCCACATCTTCTTTATCCATTCATCTGATGATGGACACTTAGGTTGTTTCCATCTCTGGGCTATTGTAAATAGAGCTGCAATGAATATTTTGGTACATGACTCTTTTTGCATTATGGTTTCCTCAGGGTATATGCCCAGTAGTGGGATTGCTGGGTCATATGGTAGTTCTATTTGTAGTTTCTTAAGGAACCTCCATACTGTTCTCCATAGTGGCTGTACCAATTCACATTCCCACCAGCAGTGGGAATTTCTCCACACCCTCTCCAGATTTTATTGTTTCTAGATTATTTGATGATGGCCATTCTGACTGGTGTGAGATGCTATCTCATTGTAGTTACAGACTTTTTGATGATGGCCATTCTGACTGGTGTGAGGTGATAACCTCATCGTAGTCTTGATTTGCATTTACCTAATAATCAGCATTGTTGAGCATCTTTTCATGTGTCTGTTGGCCATCTGTATGACTTCTTTAGAGAAATATCTATTTAGGTGTTCTGCCCATTTTTTGACTGGGTTGTTTTTTGATTTGTTTTTTTTTTTTTAATATTTAGTTGTATGAGCTGTTTGTATATTTTGGAAATTAAATCCTTGTTGGTCGCATCATTTGTGAATATTTTCTCCCAGCCCATAGGTTGTCTTTCCATTTTGTTTATGAAATGAGCTGTGCAAAATCTTGTAAGTTTGATTAGGTCCCATCAGTTTATTTTTGCTTTAATTTCTTTTGCCTTGGGAGATCGACCTAAGAAAAATTTCTATAATTTATGTCAGAGAATGTTTTGCCCATGTTCTCTCCAGGAGTTTTATGGTATCATGTCTTATATTTGTCTTTAATCCATTTTGAGTTTATTTTTCTGTATGGTATAAGGGGGTGTTCTAACTTTGTTGATTTACATATGACTGTCCAGCTTTCCCAACACCACTTGCTGAAGAGACTGTCTTTTCTCCATTGTATATTCTTGCCTCCTTTGTCAAAGATTAATTGGCCTTACATGTGTGGGTTTATTTCTGGGCTCAATGATAAACTAATTTTATAATTGATATTTCTGACTCTCAATTTTCATCTGAGGTCCAGAATCCCATTTCTAAAGGTCTTCTCAATACTGCTCCCTGGATACATGGTAACATCTGTAATTCTATAGGTTCACAGATAAACTCATTGCCTTCTCTTCAAAAACATGTATTCTTATTATATTTATTGTGATGTTAATGTCCTGAGCACCCATTTAGTTTCTCATGCTGAAAGCCTCCAAATTATCTTCAACTTCTTCTCTTCTTTATCTCATAAGACCAAATTATTAACCACATGTGCCTTATTCAACAGTAAAATCTCCCTTAAATCAGAGTTATTACCACTTTTCACATAATTATTGCAAAACAAAACTGCCTCTAGTTTTTTATTTCCCTTCTCTCAAAGGCTCACCTGTGCTAATTGAATAAAACAGAGCTGGTTTTGTCACCTCCACTTAAAAAGAAAGAAAAACACACTTTGCTGGAAAAAACATACATACACATAAGCACACATACACACATACAAACAATATTTCATGAGTTTCTAGTATTCATTTCTAATTGTATAGAATAGTATTTGTAACTCTGATTTCTAACTTAAAGTCAGATGATTCTTTGATTCTACTTCCTTACAGATTATAGCTCTTTGATATGCACACTCAGTTCTAGTAAAACAACACTGCTGACTATTCTCTAATTCTCTTGCCAGTATAATGGAAAATCTTTTTCTTACCCTTTCTTCTTCTGGTCATATTGAATTCATTCTTGTAGGCCTAGCTCAGTTTATGTCCTCAAGAAATCTTGTCCATTCTTTAACCAACCTTAATCTTTCATTTGTTTGCAACCATATTGTGAGGTGTATGCGTACATATATCTATCTACAATATATACATTTCCCTATGAAGAAACTGAGTGTTTATTTCTCTACTTTATATTTCCACAGAGGTCCTGGCATAAGTATTTGGACCATCATGATTAATACTCATAATGTGCTTGTTCTAGCTAGATGCAAACAGTTAGGGACATAAACTTATTAGTCCTAAAATATAAAACAATTGCAGCTGATAATGATCCCAGACTATTTTCAAGAATTGTGAAAGTCTGAGATTTTAAATCTATTTTCAACCTAACCTCTGTTTCATGGATGGTGGAAGGAATATGACACTGTTGAATTAGAGACAAAGTATTTTATTACTTAAATCAATAGCAGTAATCAGATCATCAGTATTTGTGCCAGTCTTTCAAACCCTAATACCCACAGTGTAACACAAAGAGGAGCAAGTGATGCTGCAGTGGGTTATGTTAAAGAACAGGGATTCTGAGTTTAGAGAGCCCCAATCTTTTATAAAGGACAGAAATCTTTCCCAAATTTTGTCCTGAAGATACTATTTTTACTACTCTGTCAAGAAATAAATCTACCCTCTGCCCCAGAGGGACACATGGTTTCTGTCTTATAAGGCTGTCTATAAACATCCTTGAAAAATTAATGCAGAACAAAAGAAGTCAGTGACTCTGCTCACAAGATAGGCGGAAAAGCAAGAAACCAACTGAGAATTGTCTCCTAATGCCTATTTTTACCCATAACATTCTGATGCAATATAAAGAACAATTACAATAGGGGGAAACTGAAGCATTTGGAGTACAAGACTAGAAGTATCATTCAGTCACTCATCAGTTCAATTAATATTTATCAAGTGTCTCCTACAGACCAGACACTTATCAAATTCTGGTGATAGAGCAGTGAACAAAACAGTGTTTCTGCCTTCTTGAATTTTACATTCTACAAAGACGGGAGTCAGCTCGATTCCAAAATTTCTAGTCTAATCAATTATAAGCAGGAAAAAACCATCAGGAAGATACTACATAAGCACCCTTTTTAATCATACTCTTATATTTTCCCACTATATATTTCTGAAGGCATATTTTTTCAATATTATCTTAGCATGTTCCATATTTTTCATTAAATTACTTGCAATCATCAAAGTACTTAGAAAGCTCAGAGCAAACTCTATTAAAAGTAGGATGTTCCAGATTCTAATTTTCATGCTGAAATGTATAAATATTTCAGCACAAGTATTTTCATAGGTACGATTTTTACTTGCATAAAAAGTGAGGCTCATTGACAAAATATTTTGCAAGACAAAAATTTTCAAATAAATTATCATTATAAATAATTTTTTGCATATTTTACCAATTTCAGTCTAAAAATTCATAGAAATTCTCAATTTAATTCCATTTTTATACAGAACATATCTTTATACTAAATAGAAATTTTTATCAAATATTTTTCTACAAATGAAGATATTTTAAAACAAAATCACAGAATTTCAAGGGCTCAAATAATCCTAAAGTTATAATGAACACCACAGAGAGAAAGCACATACTGCCACAATGAAAGAGGTTTTCATTAAAAACATCAGCTTTCCGGGACTTCCCTGTTGGTCCAGTGGTAAAGAATCTGCCTTACAATGCAGGGGATGTGGGTTCGATTCCTGGTCAGGGAACTAAGTTTCCACATTCTGCGGGGCAACTAAGCTCACATGCACAACTACTGAGCTTGTATTCTTCAAACTACAGAGCCCATGCACTCTGGAACCCACGCACCACAACTACAGAGCCCATGTGCCCTGGAGCCTGTGTGCCCTAACTAGAGAGAGAAAAACCCCCATGCCACAGCTAGAGAGAAACTTGTGTGCCACAATGAAGATCATGTGTGCCTCAACTAAGACCCAATGCAGTCAAAAATTAAATAAATAAATAGAAACCAAAACACCAGCTTTCCACAAACATATTGTGGCTCAGTTATTCTGTGTATGTATAAAAATATTTATTTGGTAACCATAGTTTCTTTTTCAATTAGTAGAACATCATTTCTGTGTCAATTCTGGTCATCTGAAAAGGAGAAGCCAAGATAGGATAGACTGCAAGAGAATTATTGGGAATCACCAGTGAAGGCTAAAGGGCAGAGAACAAAGGAAGGCAGGGAGAGCTTTAGACAGCAATGCATATCTGACACCTGAAAAAAAAAGTGTAAAGGAAGAAGGATTGGGTAGAAGGAGCTTCAGTCTACACTTCTAGTGCAGTTTTGAGAGAGTCTCATTCAGGACAATGGGGAGTCCCTGAGCAAAGACTGCTCAATAGAGTTGTCCTGTATTGGGCAGGAATTGTCTGGCTCTAGTACCACTGCCATGCTCAGACACTTGCTGGAGAAGTTGGGGGGTGGGGGTGGGGAGCAGGGCTTTGACAGGAATATCACAATGAATCTGAGGAAGCATAGATTCAACTATACTCCCCTTGGCACATTCTCTTGAAGGGAGAGTTGAGCAGTGCACCTCACCGCTGCCATGGTCTCTGATTGGAATTAATTGATATTCTTTATGAAATGTAAGGTAACAAACATTAAGATAAACCCTTCATTACTTAACTCTTTTCAAGTATTTTATTCTGCTAATGGAGTCAACTAAGTAACTGCTATAACTTCACTTTGCATACGTACGAATAAAAATTGGCATCAACAATGAACAAAATTAATTTAGAAGAACATTTTTTGGACTAAATGAAATGTGTTTTACAGAGTGATAAGTAAACACAACTTCTTCAGCTGCATGTGTTAAACTGTCATCTCTAGGCACATTCTACTAAAATAACTGATATTTCTTTAACAGATTTGTGTCTTCTGGTTCTCTTGTGGCCACTATGATCCTTATGTTGGATCATAAATGTTGAGATGCATTTTGTGCAAGTTAATTTTTCATCATCAAAACTTCCTTACTCTTGCATTGTAAAAATTCATTTTCATTTTTCTTTTTACTTATGGCAAATGGGTTCATTACAAAATAAAAAGCATTACTAAACATTAAAATTAATAGTTGTAGATTTATACCTCTGTAGTGAGAGTAATCAGATTACTTTCTATAAAACCACATCACAATCGCTCAGACTTTATTCTTCATACATATTTCATGTACACCTAACCTCTCATTTACCAAATTTTCCATGATGACTGCTGGCTGTGTATGGTCACTGCTGACCCCTATATGGATCACAGCAACTAGCTGTTACACATACAGACAGCAAGACTACAGTAGCAACCATTTCTTTCATCACAGCCACACACAAGACAAAGTTAGCTGTCCTGATTTCTCTTATGGAAGCATCTTTTCTTTAATTAGTGTGTATCCTGCATGTTCTCTTGAAGGAAGGGTTTAACTAAGTAGAGTTTGAAAATGGTCAGAAAAAGAGAGTTATTTTTTCAGATTAAACCATGTGTTAAAAGTGAGAATTCTGTTCACCACATATGAATAACACAAATTACTAAATGATATTATGACAAAAACTAGAATTACATGGTGAAGGTCTTGCTAACCTATCTCAGCTCATTTTCATGCAACTGTTAATCAAAACAACACATTGTTTATAAATGAACAATTCAGGAAAAATCCTAACGAAGATAGTACACTGAGACAACAGGCATAAACCAAGACTGTCTCTGGCAAACTGAGACACAGTCACTCTAGGAGAACCTATGTTTTCTGGACAGGAAATATATATATTCTATAGTAAGTGAGGATGAGTTTGAACACTGATCATAGAAAAGGTGTTAAAAATGAAAATACCAGTAAGCTTCAAACTGAGACTTTTACTCTGAAAAGAAAAGGAAAAGTCAATCAGAAAATCCTATCAAGGGGCTTCCCTGGTGGCGCGGTGGTTGAGAGTCCGCCTGCCGGTGCAGGGGACGTGGGTTCATGCCCCGGTCCGGGAGGATTCCACATGCCGCGGAGTGGCTGGGCCCGTGGGCCATGGCTGTTGGGCCTGCGCGTCCGGAGCCTGTGCTCCACAGTGGGAGAGGCCACGGCAGTGGGGGACCCGCATACCACAAAAAACAAAAAAAAGAAAATCCTATCAAGTTTGAATGAGATTTAAAAGTTAATGATGTGGAGGAGGAGATAAAGATGGCAGAGTAGGAG
Source organism: Grampus griseus (assembly GCF_964374135.1). Taxonomy (NCBI): domain Eukaryota; kingdom Metazoa; phylum Chordata; class Mammalia; order Artiodactyla; family Delphinidae; genus Grampus; species Grampus griseus. Next base: position 108,595,228 of record NC_138998.1, read on the forward strand.
GACGTGGAACACAGCTTCCCCCAGGAACACATCAAAAATACGTCTACATGTGGAACAATTTTCACTGAAAACTGACTGCAAACTGGCAGAAAGACTCCTATATAAACAACGCTGTAAGAAAGATCCACACAAAATCAGACATGAGGGGAAGAGAATTGATCAGATGGGGACCTGTGCCCCAAGGAGGGTACTCAGAGGATAAAAGAGATTACATGGGTGGAGATCCTCCCTGGGGACTGAGCTGTTTGAATCACATATTGGGTGCCCCAGCCCTGAGGTCTGAAACAGAGAAGACGAGCATCCTTGGCTGGTTGGAGGGCTGGTGGGACTAACACGAGGGCTATGGGAAGCCTAGACTTTGCTCATGAGGAGTGCATGCACACTTGCTTGCTCCCAAAGCAGGGGCAGAGAGGGCAGATGGAAAACTGCTCCAGCACCTGGCCAGTTTCCTGAAACCTTCCCCTTGTGTCAAGTGAACATTCCAGCCCCACTTGCTTCATCACTCAGCTCCACCTTAAGGTGAGGACTCAGCTGTGAGACTCCGAGGAGGCTCAGACCTGAAGTAGCATCTGAACAGGGTGGGGGAGCCATTACTGGCACTTACATAGCCAGCACGTCAGAAACAGTTTGGGACTTTGTTCGGAGCTGGACTGCTACAGCCTGCATCCCGACCCACAGCATGTGCCCACACTGTTCTCACTTACTCCAGCACTGTTCCCTCCTAGGGCAAGGGTGTCAGTGCAGGAAGCAGGGAGAGTACACAATTAAAGAGAATAAAGCCAGCTCAGGCCCGACCCTCAGGGTTTCTGCTCCAGGAACCTGAACCCTGATCCCACCCCTGGTAAGGTGGTTATGGCCACTGAGCAGAGGGGAAGCTCCTGCTCACACCTGGCTCTGGCCTTGGCCCCTCCACCTCCAGCCCCACTTCCTACCAAGGTGATAGTGTGCAAGCACACACTGAGGAAAGACGTGATTTGTATACACATCAAATCCAGCTCTCCCATCAAAGCCATTGCACATACACAGACTGTATAGGGACACTCCTACCTAAGGACATGTCTTCAGTACTGCAATAGGTAACTGTTTCACCTAACTTCATTGAGACAGAGTTAAGCAAAATGAGAAGACAAAAGCATTTGTCTCAACTGAAAGAGCAAGAGAAAAATCACTGAAAAGACAAAAGCAAAGCAGAAATTAAAATTTACCATATAAAAAAGGCAAAGTATTAATAAGAATCCTAACTGAATTAGGGAAAAGAATAGATAAATGCAGTGAGAATTTTAACAAGAAACTAGAAAATATAAAAAAGAACCAGTCAGAACTGAAAAATAAAATAACTGAAATTAAAAACATACTAGAAGGAATTAATAGCAAACTAGGTGATACAGAAGAACACATATGTGTTCTGGAAGACAGAATAATGGAAAGTTCCCATTCAGAACAGCAAAAAGAAAAAAATGTGATCTAGAACATAGAATAATGAAAATTTCCCAATCATAACAGCATAAAGAAAAAGAAAAAAAAAGAATAGTTTAAGGGGTCTCTGTGACAACATCAGGTGTACCAACATTTGCATTATAGGGGTCCCAGAAGGAGAGGATAGAGAGAAGGGGATCAAAAAAGTAATTTGAGAAAATTAAGACTGAAAATTTCCCAAACCAGAAGGAAATGGATGTCCAGGTACAGAAAGCCCAGAGAGTCCCAAACAAGATGAACCTAAAGAGACCCATGCCAAGATATATTATAAGTAAAATGGAAAAAAGTTAAAGAGAGAATTCTAAAGGCAGCAAGAGAAAAACAAAGAGTCATATATAAGAGAACATCCATGAGACAGTCAGCTGATTTTTCTGCAGAAACTTTGTGGTCAACAAGGAATGGCATGATGTATACAAAGTGCTGAAAGGGAAAAACTTGTAACCTAGGATATTCTACCCAGCAAGATTGTAATTTAGAATTAAAGGAGAAATAAGGAACTTTTCAGACGAGCAAAAAATAAGAGTTCATCAATACTAAACCTACCCTAAAAGACATATTAAAGGGTCTTCTCTAAGGAAAATAAAAGGCTATAACAAGAAGAAGGAATATATAAGAAAAGGGAAAATCCCAATAACAAACACAAATATAACAGCTGAGTATCAACCACTTAAATAAGCTAGTAAAAAGACTATTAGTTTAAAACAAGTAGACACAGTTATAGGTTGTATTTTGTATATATTTGTATGTGTATATGTATGTTTTGTATATATATATATATATATATATGTTGTATCTATATATATATATGCTGTTTACAAAAGACTCACTTCAGAGGTAAATATACACACAGACTGAAAGTGAGGGGATGGAAAAAGATATTTCATGCAAATGGAAACAAGAAAATGGGAGTAAGTAATACATCAAACAAAGTAGATTTTAATACACAGTCTGTAACTAAAGACAAAGGAAAGCATTATATAATGATAAAAGGATCAATACAAGAAGAGGATATTACACTCATTAACATATATGCACACAATATAGAAGTGCCTAAATATATAAAGCAAATATTAACAGACATAAAAGGAGAAATGGACAACAACACCATAATAGTGGGGAAATTTAACATCCCACTTACATCAATGGACAGATCATCCAGACAGAAAATCAATAAGGAAATTTGTCTCCAATAGACCAACTGGAGTTAATAGATATCTACAGGACATTTCCCCCCAGAATAGAATAATTTTTTTTTTCAAGTACACATGAATGCTTTCCTGGATAGATCACATGCTAGGCCACAAAACAAGTCTCAACAAATTTAAGAGGATAGAAATTATATCAAGCATTTTTTCCTACCACAGTGGTGTGAAACTAGAAATCAACTACAGAAAAAAAATAATGGAAAAAGAACAAACATGTGGAGACAAAGCAACATGCTTCTAAAAAACCAATGCATCAATGATGAATTCATGGGGAAATCAGAAAATACTTTGAGAAAAATAAAAATAGAAACACAGCTTTTCAAAATCTAAGGGTTAAAGCAAAAGCAGTTTCAAGAGGGAAGTTCATAGCAATACAAGCTTTCCTCAAGAAACAACAAAAATCTCAAATAAACAATCTAACCTACCACCTAAAAGAATTAGAAGAAGAACAAACAAAGCCCAAAGTCAGCTGAAGGAAGGAAATAATAAAGATCAGAGAGGAAATAAATAAAATAGAGATTAAAAAAATACAAAAATCAATGATCAGTGTGGAGGTTCCTCAAAAAAAAACTAAAACTTGAACTACCCTTGGATCCAGGAATCCTTCTCCTGTGTAGACTTCCAAAGAATGTAAAAACACTGATTCAAAAAGATACATACACCCCAATGTTCCTAGCAGCAGTATTTATAATAGCCAAGATAGAGAAGCAACCTAAGTGTCCAAGTGTCCATCAATAGATGAAAGGACACAAAACAGGCGGGTATATATATACATATATATGCATATATGTATATGCAACTATATATTATTACATATTATTCCATTATAAAAAAAATAAAATTCTGCTGTTTGCAACATCAGTGGACCTAGAGAGTATTACTACTTTCTAGCAGTGAAATAGTTCAGACAGAGGAAGACAAACACTGTGTTATCACTTCTGTATAGAATCCAAAAGACAAAACAAATGTATATGGCAAAACAGAAACAGATTGACAAATATAGAGAATAAACTAGTAGTGGTGGAGAGGGAAGGGGGCCAAGATAGGGGTATAGAATTAAGATATATAATTGTATAATTTGTATAAAAAAGAAGCAACATGGATATATTATATAACACAGGGCAATATAGCCATTATTTTGTAATAATCTTTTTGGAGTATAATCTATAAAAATATTGAATCACTAGTTATACACCTAAAACTAATATAATATTATAAATCAACTGTACTTCAATTAAAGAAAAAATGAATGATGTGTTTAGGCATGGCAGAAGTGTGGGATTTATACTAAACATTCCTGGGCTTGGATTTTTCCTCCTCTTCATACGACACTGGGATAAATGAATTTATCTCCTCAGTTTCAGTGTCTTTAAATGTAAAATGAGACAATAATGACAACAGTAAGTCTGTTGTAAGTATTAAATAATATAAGTAGATAATTCTCTTGACACTAATGTGTTGCTCTAGAGAATATTAGAGTGTATTAGTGCAAACATATACATCTGTAGTACCAACAGTTCTGAAAAGAACTTGAAAGGCGGGCATTTAAGGAATTTTAGACATGTTGAGATTTAAATACTATTTCCCTTTCTCTTATAAAAGTGCTAATGCAAGCAAAGGAAGCTATCAGCATCATTAAGGAGTTTGGTAAAATCAAATACAGTGTAACTGCCCCTGAGAAATCTAAAGTAAAACTAATAGACAAATGTCTTTCAATCAGTAAATGCTTTTCAGGGAAAGTTTGAGATCACCTGATCACTGTGAAGGAATTCTAACAATTCTATCCTTGTTAAGATTCCACATCTTCTAGTGTGTAGTAATAATTTTTCAGTCTTGTAACAAAATCTCCTTTAGTAAGACTTTTTCAGGACAATACAATACAGTATCATACGGATCATTCAGTTTGAATAATAATTTTTCAACTGATATCCTCTTCAGCCAGCCTTTCACTTAACAATGCATCTTCTGTCCAGCCTCATGCTCTACTGGCTTTCAAATGTCTTGCACTACTGGCTTTCTGAATTTAACTGATGTATCTCTAGTGTTAAGGAAATTCACAGAGGATGTGACTTTTTGCATAATATTACTTCTTTAAACCAAGTCACATAAAACTTTACTCCCTAGGTTCTGATCTAGCAAACATGTTTTGCTGCCATTAGAGGACATTGATGTTAAAACTCTACCAGACTAAAAACAAGAGTAATAGCTACCTTTATTTAGAGCTTACTGTTTGCCATTGTCCTAAATGATGACCTTCCACATCTCGCTATTTTGTACACATTTTACATAAGTGAACTGAAGTTTAAAGAGGAGAAGTAATTTGGAAGAGATCATGGATGAGTAAGCTATGAAACCTGGATCAGAGGAATCCAGTTCTGACTTCAGAGTCTGTACTCTCAACATCAGGCCACCTGCCTCCCTTGTTTTTTTGCTCATCTGTCTGACAGCCAGCGAAAATATTCCCTTAAACTACTAAAGAAGGAAAAACATATAATTTAATTTAATTTAAAAATAATGATTCATAATATTATGAGAAGCAGATTATATAACTGTGAAAAACTGGATTGAGATTTTAGATGTCTGAGAGATACCTAGAACTCTGCCACTGACCAGCAAGGCTGAATTACCTACCCTATCTAAAAACAAGTTTCCACCACTGTAAAGTGAATGAGTTATATTAAATTACAAAAACTTAGAAGTGTCCAAAATCCTTTCTAACATTTAAATGTTATTAATGGACTATATGTTACTAATATATTACTATTATGTTTAGTAATATATAGCACACAGCAAATGTTTTACCTATGTATCTACTCACCTTCATGTCATTCTACAGTGGGTGTTTCACTTGTGACAACTCATTTAAACTTCACAACAAAAGCAATCATATAATTCATATTTTGTGATTAGGAATATTACATAACTAGCCCAATGTCAGACAACTAGCTCAGAGTATAGATGTGGACTTGAAATTAAGTCCCCAAAGGTTAAAATATTTCCACTATAGTACAGAAATATTAGAAATATTGAACTTCATGTTACATAAGCATGGTGCCTCAGTTCTGCATCAATTTTGGATGGGACATTTGTAGAAAATTGCATGAGATTTGGAAGGCAGAAGTGAAGCAATCTCCCTGTTTAAGGGTTAGTGTAGGGAGACTTCCCTGGTAGTGCAGTGGTTGAGAATCTTCCTGACAATGCAGGGGACACAGGTTCCATCCCTGGTGCAAGAAGATCCCACATGCCACGGAACCACTAATTCCATGTGCCACAAGTACTGAGCCTGTGTGCCTAAAGCCTGTGCTCCACAGCAAGAGAGGCCACCACAATGTGAAGTCCCTGCACCGTAACGAAGAGTAGCCCCTGCTCACCACAAGTAGAGAAAGCCCGCACGCAGCAAAGAAGACCCAACACAGCCAAAAATAAATAAATAAATAATTTTTTTTAAAGGTGCTGTTTCTCGACACTTTTTTTCATTGTTGCTTTCCACAGGAATCTTTATTTAACTTCTTTTTCTCCGAATTGACCTTCCCGCCCTCCTGAAATTAAATACTAAAGAACAAGAGTTTGTCTATTTGGACTAAGCTTTGGAGGACCAAAGTTGATGTAACTGAGCAAGGGGGCTGGTTGTGTGCCACACAACAGAAAGACCAAATACTGAGGCAATGGTCTTCTGCAGAGATAAAAAGGCTTTATTGCAGGATCGCCAAGCAAGGAGACAGGAGACAAAGCTCCAATGTCTCTCTCATTGGCTGTTGATTGGGATATTTATAATGGAAGCAGAAATTAACAGGGGGAGGGTCTCAGAAATGATTGGTGGAAAGCAATTTGGAGGTTTCAAGAGTTCTGTATTCAGGTGCAGCTGCCTTTTCATGGGTTACATGTGAAAATTTGGGGTGTTCCCTATGTAACATGCAGTGGATTTTCGGCCTGATGTCTAAAGTTCACTGTCAGTCATGATAGTCCGTGGTCCCTACTGCACCTGCATAATGCTCAGTCAAAAGGGCTATCGGTATGTTGTTTCCTTATCTGTGGTTTCCTGGTACGCTGCAAAATAAGTGTGGTGTTTTCTTGGTGTATCATTTTGTTTCTACCTTATGAGCCTTGTAAGTTACAGGGTACAGTTTCAACTATTGTAATAAGATTGCTTTTACTCCACCCCCAAACCATTGTTTTTCTCCTTGGGAAGGAGAGGATATCATCCTTATTGATATGGGGTCAAATAGTGCTGCTACTTATGAAGGTTGCCATTAATGTTGTCTCATCCTATGGCCCTAGGGCAGCAGCTGGGCCTGAACCTTTGCCAGCTCCTGCTGCATTTCCTCTTCCTTTTCTCCTCTCTTCCTTCTAACAGTCTTGGTTCAGATACATGTACACCTCTGTTCATGAAGGACAACAGCATACTCTGCACATCACCCATATCATCAAGTTTGCAGGAGGTAAGAAAGAGGTACACAGGTTCTAGTTCATCCTTTTGGATTTCAGTGATTCTCCCAAATTCCAGTTTGTCATCACTCTCCTCCACTTCATGGCCATCTTTTCTTTCCTGCTGCTGACCATGTTGACTTCAAGCCCAACACAAGACAAGGAGCCTGAGCCTGAATGGGATGGCTTAACCACCTCCCACAAGTGGGTAAGGACAAATGCTTGTAATAAACAGCTTACTACATATTACTCACAGATGTTTTTTTGTCTGATAGAACCCTACTTAAAAATAGGTGACTATAATTTATCAACCTAACTGCATTAACACATATAAATAATATTCTCAGTTCTCCTTTATTTCATTGTCTCTCCTAAGTTCTTATAAAATTAAGTCACCAAAACAAATTAAAAAAGAGGAAAAAAAGAAAGAAAATCCCTGTATACACACAGCCTCACTTTGTTCATCATGTCATATTTCCAATTGTTTTCAGTATTTAATGCCTGGTTCAAATATCATTAGCACATTCAAAATGACTGACAGAGGAAACATTTTCTGATACACATGTACTTTCTAATTACAACATTTGGCATCACTGTTTGTAAAAATTACTCTTTCATCTCTGTTTATCTTTCACATAAAACTTTTAAATTAAATGGATCTCAATTAGCATTATTTCTCATTGAATAGTAATATAAATTCTTTTTTTAAACATCTTTATTGGAGTATGATTGCTTTACAATGTTGTGTTAGTTTCTGCTGTATAACAAAGTGAATCAGCTATATGTATGCATATACCCCCATATCCCCTCCCTCTTGCATTTCCCTCCCTCCCATTCTCCGTATCCCATCCCTCTAGGTGGACACAAAGCACTGAGCTGATCTCCCTGTGCTATGCAGCTGCTTCCAACTAGCTATCTATTTTACATTTGGTAGCGTATATATGACAATGATACTCTCTCATTTCGTCCCAGCTTACCCTTCCCCCCACCGTGTCCTCAAGACCAATCTATATGTCTGTCTTTATTCTTGACCTGCCCCTAGGTTCATCAGAACAATTTTTTTTTTTAGATTCCATATATATGCGTTAGCATATGGTACTTGTTTTCACTTTATGACTTACTTCACTCTGTAGGACAGACTCTAGGTCCATCCACCTCACTACAGATAACTCAATTTCATTTCTTTTTATGGCTGAGTAATATTCCATTGTATAAATGTGCCACATCTTCTTTATCCATTAATCTGTCGATGGACACTTAGGTTGCTTTCATGTCCTGGCTATGTCCTGTAAATAGAGCTGCAATGAACATTGTAGTACATGACTCTTTTTGAATTATGGTTTCCTCAGGGTATATGCCCAGTAGTGGGATTGCTGGGTCATATGGTAGTTCTATATTTAGTATTTTAAGGAACCTCCATACTGTTCTCCATAGTGGCTGTATCAATTTCCATTCCACCAACAGTGTAAGAGGGTTCCCTTTCCTCCACACCCTCTCCAGCATTTATTGTTTGTAGATTTTTTGATGCTGGCCATACTGACCGCTATGAGGTGATACCTCATTGTAGTTTTGATTTTCATTTCTCTAATGATTAGTGATGTTGAGTATCTTTTCATGTGTTTGTTGACAATCTGTCTATGTTCTTTGGAGAAATATCTATTTAGGTCTTCTGCCCATTTTTGGATTGGGTTGTTTTTTTGAAATTGAGGTGCATGAGCTGCTTGTATATGTGGGAAATTAAGCCTTGTCAGTTGCTTCATTTGAAAACATTTTCTCCCATTCTGAGGGCTGTCTCTTCATCTTGTTTATGGTTTCCTTTGCTGTGCAAAAACGTTTAAGTTTCATTAGGTCCCATTTGCTTATTTTTGTTTTTATTTCCATTTCTCTAGGAGGTGGGTCAAAAAGGATCTTGCTGTGATTTATGTCATAGAGTGTCTGCCTGTGTTTTCCTCTGAGAGTTTTATAGTATCTGACCTTACATTTAGGTCTTCAGTCCATTTTGAGTTTATTTTTGTGTATAGTGTTAGGGAGTGTTCTAATTTCATTCTTTTACATGTAGCTGTCCAGTTTTCTCAGCACCACTTATTGAAGATGATGTCTTTTCTCCATTGTATATTCTTGCCTCCTTTATCAAAAATAAGGTGACCATATGTGCGTGGGTTTATCTCTGGGCTTTCTATCCTGTTCCATTAAACTATATTTCTGTTTTTGTGCCAGCACCATACTGTTCTGATTACTGTAGCTTTGTAGTATAGTATGAAGTCAGGGAGCCTGATTCCTCCAGCTCCGTTTTTCTTCCTCAAGATTGCTTTGGCTATTTGGGGTCTTTTGTGTTTCCATAAAAATTGTGAAATTTTTTGTTCTAGTTTTGTGAATAATGCCATTGGTAGTCTGACAGGTATTGCACTGAATCTGTAGACTCCTTTGGGTAGTATAGTCATTTTCACCATGTTGATTCTTCCAATCCAAGATCGTGGTATATCTCTCCATCTGTTTGTATAATCTTTAATTTCTTTGATCAGTGTCATAGTTTTCTGCATACAGATCTTTTGTCCCATTAGGTAGTTTTATACCTAGGTATTTTATTGTTTTTGTTGCAATGGTAAATGGGAGTGTTTCCTTAATTTCTCTTTCAGACTTTTCATCATTAGTGTATAGGAATGCAAAAGATTTCTGTGCATTAGTTTTGTATCATGCTACTTTACCAAATTCACTGATTAGCTCTAGTAGATTTCTGGTAGCATCTATAGGATTCTCTATGTATAGTATCATGTCATCTGCAAACAGTGACAGGTTTACTTATTCTTTTCCTATTTGGATTCCTTTTATTTCTTTTTCTTCTTTGACTGCTGTGGCTAAAATTTCCAAAACTATGCTGAATAACAGTGGCAAGAGTGGGTAACCTTATCTTGTACCTGATTTTAGAGGAAATGATTTCAGTTTTCCACCATTGAGAATGATGTTGGCTGTGGGTCTGTCATATATGGCCTTTATTATGCTCAGGTAAGTTCCATCTATGCCTACTTTGTGGAGCGTTTTTATCATAAATGGGGGTTGAATTTTGTCAAAAGCTTCTTCTGCATCTATTGAGATGATAATATCGTTTTTATCCTTCAGTTTGTTAATATGGTGTATCACATTGATTGATTTGCGTATATTGAAGATTCCTTGCATTCTTGGGATAAACCCCACTTGATCATGGTGTATGATCCTTTTAATGAGCTGTTGGATTCTGTTTGCTAGTATTTTGTTGAGGATTTTTGCATCTATGTTCATCAGTGATATTGGTCTGTAGTTTTCTTTTTTTGTGACATCTTTGTCTGGTTTTGGTATCAGGGTGATGGTGGCCTCGTAGAATGAGTTTGGGAGTATTCCTCCCTCTGTTATATTTTGGAAGAGTTTGAGAAGGATAGGTGTTAGCTCTTCTCTAAATGTTTGATAGAATTCACCTGTGAAGCCATCTGGTCCTGAACTTTCGTTTGTTGGAAGATTTTTAATCACAGTTTCAATTTCAGTGCTTGTGATTGGTCCATTCATATTTTCTATTTCTTCCTGGTTCAGTCTCAGAAGGTTTTGCATTTCTAAGAATTCATCCATTTCTTCCAGGTTGTCCACTTTATTGGCATAGAGTTGCTTGTAGTAATCTCTCATGATCCTTTGTATTTCTGCAGTGTCAGTTGTTACTTCTCCTTTTTCATTTCTAATTCTGTTGATTTGAGTCTTCTCTCTTTTTTTTCTTGATGAGTCTGGCTAGTGGTTTATCCATTTTGTTTATCTTCTGAAAGAATTAGCTTTTAGTTTTATTGATCTTTGCTATAATTTCCTTCATTTATTTTTCATTTATTTCTGATCTGCTCTTTATGATTTCTTTCCTTCTGTTAACTTTGGATTTTTCTTTTTGTTCTTCTTTCTCTAATTGCTTTAGGTGTAAGGTTAAGGTGTTTGAGATTTTTCTTGTTTCTTGAGGTAGCATTGTATTGCTATAAACTTCCCCCTTAGAACTGCTTTTGCTGCATCCCATAGGTTTTTGGTCATTGTGTTTTCATTGTCATTTGTTTCTAGGTATTTTTTACTTAGCTCTTTGATTTTTTCAGTGATCTCTCGGTTATTTAGTAGTGTATTATTTAGCCTCCATGTGTTTGTATTTTTTACAGTTTTTTTTTCCTGTAATTGATATCTAGTCTCATAGCATCATGGTCAGTAAAGATACTTGATACAATTTGAGTTTTCTTCAATTTACCATGGCTTGATTTGTGAACCAAGACATCATCTACCCTGGAGGATGTTTCATGAGCACTTGAGAAGAAAGTGTATTTTGTTGTTTTTGGATGGAATGTCCTATGAATATCAATTAAGTCCATCTTGTTTAATGTGCCATTTAAAGCTTGTGTTTCCTTATTATTTTTCTCTTTGGTTGACCTGTCCATTGGTGAAAGTGGGTTGTTAAAGTCCCTACTATGATTGTGTTACTGTCAATTTCCCCTTTTATGGCTATTAGCAGTTGCCTTATGTATTGAGGTGCTTCTATGTTCAGTGCAAAAATATTTAGAATTGTTATATCTTCTTCTTGGATTGATCCCTTGATCATTATGTAGTGTCCTTCTTTTTCTCTTGTAATGGTCTTTATTTTAAAGTCTATTTTGTCTGATGTGAGAATTGCTACTCCAGCTTTCTTTTGATTTCCATTTGCATGTAATATCTTTTCCATCCCCTTACTTTCAGTCTGTATCTACCCATAGTTCTGAAGTGGGTCTCTTTTACACAGTATGTATTCATGTGTTGCTTTTGTATCCATTCAGTTAGTCTATGCCTTTTGGTTGGAGCATTTATTCCATTTACATTTAAGGTAATTATCAATGTATATTCCTATCACCATATTCTTAATTGTTTTGGGTTTGTTTTTGTAGGTCTTTTCCTTCTCTTGTGTTTCCTGCCTAGAGAAGTTCCTTTAATATTTGTTGTAAAGCTGGTTTGGTGATGCTGAATTCTCTTAACTTTTGCTTGTCTGTAAAGCTTTTAATTTCTTCATCATACCTGAATGTGAACTTTTCTGGGTAGAGTAATCTTGATTGTAGGTTTCTTTCCTTTCAGCACTTTAAATATGTCCTGCCACTCCCTTCTGGCTTGCAGAGTTTCTGCTGAAGGATCAGATGTTAACCTTATGGGGATTCCCTTGTATGTTAATTGTTGCTTTCCCCTTGCTGCTTTTAATATTTTTTCTTTGTATTTAATTTTTGATATTTTGATTAATATGTGTCTTGGCATGTTTCTCCTTGGATTTATCCTGTATGAGACTCTCTCCAGTTCCTGGACTTGGGTGTTTTTTTCCTTTCCCATGTTAGGGAAGCTTTCAGCTATAATCTCTGCAAATATTTTCTCAGACCCTTTCTTTTTTTATTCTTCTTCTGAAACCCCTCTAATTCGAATGTTGGTACATTTAATGTTGTCCCAGAGGTCTTTGAAACTGTCCTCAATTCTTTTCATCTTTTTTCTTTATTCTGCTCTGTGGTAGTTATTTCCACTATTTTATCTTCCAGGTCACTTATGCATTCTTCTGCCTCAGTTATTCTGCAATTGATTCCTTCTAGAGAATTTTTAATTTCATTTACTGTGTTGTTCATCATTGTTTGTTTGCTCTTTAGTTCTTCTAGGTCCTTGTTAAACTCTTCTTGTGTTTTCTCCATTCTATTTCAAAGATTTGGATTATCTTAACTATCATTACTCTGAATTCTTTTTCAGGTAGACTGCCTATTTCCTCTTCATTTCTTTGGTCAGGTGGGTTTTTACCTTGTCTCATCATCTGCTGCATATTTCTCTGTCTTCTCATTTTGCTTAATTTACTGTGTTTGTGGTCTCTGTTTTGCAGGCTGCATGTTCGTAGCTCCCATTGTTTTTCTTGTCTGGCCCCAGTGGGGAAGGTTAGTTCAGTGGCTTGTGTAGGCTTCCTGGTGGAGGGGATTTGTGACTGTGCTCTGATGGGTAGGGCTGGATCTTGTCTTTCTGGTGGACACAGTTGCGTCTGGTGGTGTGTTTTGGGATGTCTGTGAACTTAGCATGATTTTAGGCAGTGTCTCTACTAATAGGTGGGTTTGTGTTCCTTTCTTGCTAGTTGTTTGGCATGGGGCATCCAATACTGGAGCTTTCTGGCCATTGCTTGGAGCTGGGTCTTAGCGTTGAGATGGAGATCTCTGGGAGAGTTCTCGCCAATTGACATTTCATGGGGCCGGGAGGTCTCTGGTTGTACAATGTCCTAAACTTGGCTCTCCCACCTCAGAGGCTCAGGCCTGACACCAGGCTGGAGAACCAAGATCTTGTCAGCCATACGGCTCAGAAGAAAAGGGAGAAAAAAATATATATATATATATATATATATAAAAAATAAAATAAAATAATTAAAATTATAAAATAAAAAATATTAAAATAAAAAGCAATTAAAAAAAAAAGGAGAGAGCAAGGAAACCAATAAATGAATCCACCAATGATAACAAGCCCTAAAAACTAAACTAAGATAAATATAAAAATCAGAAAGAAATCAGTCACAGACAGCAAACCCCAAGTCTACAGTTGCTCCCAAAATCCACTGCCTCAATTTTAGGTTGATTCTTTGTCTATTCAGGTATTCCACAGATGCAGGGTACCTCAAGTTTATTGTGTGGATTTAACGCACTCCTCCTGAGACTGCACGGCAAAATTTTCCTTTCCTCTCTTTGTTCGCAAAGCTCCTGGGGTTCAGCTTTGGTTTTGGCCCCAGCCCTAAGAGTAGGTTGCCCTCAGGCTTCTGTTCCCGCCCAGACAGGATGGAGTTAAAGCAGTGGCTGGTTAAGGGGCTCTGGCTCACTCATGCCGGGGGTAGGGAGGGGTTCAGTATTTATAAATGGAATGCAGGGAGAGCCTGCGGTGGCAGAGGCCAGCACCATGCTGCAACAGCCTGAGGTGAGCCATCTGTTCTCCTGGGGAAGTTGTCCCTGGATCACAGAACCCTGGCAGTGGTGGGCTGCACAGGCTCCTGGGTGGTGGTCGGGGGTGTAGTTGGGGGTGTGTGGATAGTGACCTGTGCTTGCACACAGGATTCTTGGTGACTGTAGCAGCAGTGTTAGCATTTCATGCACATCTCTGATGTCCGAGCTGATAGCCATGGCCCACACCCATCTCTGGATCTGGTTTAGGCAGTGCTCTGCCTTCTGTAGGCAGACAGGGAAGGAATCCCCTCCCCTCATGCACCTCAAAACAATGGTCTCTTGCCTCTTAGGCATGTCCAGAGTTTTTCCCAAACTCCCTCCTGGCTAGCTGTGGTGCACTAGCCCCCTTCAGTCTGTGTTCACAGAGCCAACCCCAGTCCTCTCTCTGGGATCTGACCTCTGAAGCCCAAGCCTCTGCTCTCAACCCCCACCCACCCTGGTGGGTGAGCAGACAAGCCTCTCAGGCTAGTGAGTGCTGGTTGGCTCTGATCCTCTGTGTGGGATCTCCCCACTTTGCCCTCTGCACCCCTGTGCTCTCCTCCGTTGTTCAGAAGTTTCACCCCCGCCCACCCCCTATCTCTGCCAGTGAAGGGGCTTCCTAGTGTGTGGAAACCTTTCCTCCTTCACAACTCCCTCCCACTGGTGAAGAGATATCCTTTTGTCTCTGTTTTTTCTTTTTTCTTTTGCCCTACCCAGGTACGTGGGGATTTTCTTGCCTTTTGGGAAGTCTGAGTTCTTCTTCCAGCATTCAGTAGGTGTTCTGTAGGAGCTGTTCCACATGTAGATGTATTTTTGATGTATTTGTGGGGAGGAAGGTGATCTCCACGTTTTAGTCCTCCGCTATCTTGAAGGTCCCCCCTCTGTAAATTATTTTCTGATTTGTTTTCCTTCCTTAGACTCTTGGGACATAAGGGTTCGATAAAACACTTATTTATCCAGTATTTCACTGTTTCTTCAAATCATTCATGATCTTCAAGATGATCCAATTGTTACAATAAAACAATAATAAAAAATAATAAGAAATAAAAAATAACAGACATTTCCTGGGAAGTTTTTAAAGTAAGGTATAATATCAAATGGGTTGGACAATGAAAAGAAAATGCTTTCTCATTTCTATGGGAATTAGTCTCACATGGAGAAAAATTGTGTAAAACACTCTAAATGACAACTGACAGTCTCGGTGAGAATCTCTGTTCCAATAGTATTTGTTGAATGAAAACTATATAAGATGGGATATGCTTTTTATATGGTTTGTGTTTTCATACAGTTTGAATGTGTAATCAGTAATTAAAATAACTGCAGTTATTTAAATATCTAATCCTCAAAATAAATACATCTATGTTTATTGCAAATCCTAGAAATAAACTTTTAAGAAGCTATTATGAGTTCTACTCTTTGGCACATTGTTTAAAATTGGTCAAAACATTGAAGATACCCTTCAAAATATTATTTGTGTGTATGTATACATATATACACATGCATATATAAATTTGTGTTATAATAGACACTTAAAGTTTTCATTATGACTTAATTTTACCTTAGTCAAAGTTTTGAAAATTAACTAAAGTGTTCTATTATTTTTCTGAGCAAAGGAAATTTAAAACAGATCATGTCCAGAGAATTGTGTTCTTAGTAAAGTTGTCATCAAGATTAATTTCTGCTCTTTCCTAATTATGACATCATTCTTCCAATAAGTTATCTTTAGAGCATATACATTCAGACCCAGTTTTCAATCATATGTAAAATATGTCTTGAAACTTAGTATTAAAATTTGAGCTACTTGTCCCTTCAATGATATCATATTTCAGGAATTATGTGAGAAAAATATTAACATATTTCAGTGGAAATGTTAGCACACAGGTTCTTATTCCTCAAGAAAAAAGAAAAAAAAAAGAACATTTGTTGTTATTGCTACCTGACTCATTAAAAGACAGATTCCAATTAACATAGTCCTAGAGGGAAATCTAGTTGTGCAAAAGAAAAAAAAAAAATCTCCCTACAAAACTATTTTGGATTATGCTATAAGCAACTAAAGGAGTTCACATTTCAAATTGACTTCAATTTGTTTAAAGTACACATCAACAATTACAGTATTTTTCTACAACTCTATTCTAAAACTACATTCTACTATGAGTCAAATTTTTGTATATCTCCTCCTTAATTATCCTAATAGTATTTATTCTATTCTTTCCCAAAATTCAATTTGAGTACATCAAACATTTCAAATACTTTTCCCCCATAATTTCTTATAGACAGAAATTACATCATATAGCCCATTAACAATTGAAAATGTAGTCCTTGCTATATATTCTTCACCACTGCCGCAGAGATAATACAAAGTATCCCTTAGCTTCAGAGTTTTATAACAGGTGTTCCCTGGGAATAGCTTCTCAGAGAGTACCCACATTCTGTGAGCAAGTGTAGGAAGTGGCCCAGTGTTTTTTTGCACATGACCAAGAGTGATGTATTGTGACAAGAGCAAGAGCATATGAAGGGACCCAGTGGTCTAGACAAAGATTTGACACAGTGTGGGTCAAAGAACCTACACCGTCATGTGGTTCCTTATGGATAGCAATGTGACCACACACTCACACACTTACAATCATAGAAATGTAAATACAAATAGTAGAGTTTTCATCGATTTTTGTTTTGTTTCAGTTTAAAAGCTTATTAATAATACATGTATGTATCATCAACTAAAACATCTGGCACATGATTCTAAATGTACATTTAGTCAATTTAAATGAAAAATCAATCAATGACTTGACTCTCATCACTGCTCCTAATGCTTTATTCATTTAAGAGGAGGCAGGTGTTCCAATCACTATGGCTGTATAACAAATTACCTTAATACTTAATGGCATAGAAGCACAATTTATTGTGCTCATGAATTCTTAGGGCCAGGAAATCAGACAGAACATAGGATGGCTGTCTTGTCTTTGTTCTGTATTTCCTGAGGCCTTGACTAGAAGACTTAAGAGCTGGGACCTGGCTCATCTTAAGATGTGTTCAATCATACATTTGACAGGTGATGGTGGCTATTGGCCTGGGTCCTCAGTTCCTCTCTGTGACCTTTCCTTAGGTCTAGCTTGGTCTTCCTCACAGTGTAGTGGCTTGGTCCCCAAGGCAAGTTTCCTAAAGGAGAAACATGTGGATCTTTTATTTTATTACCTATCTTTATAAGTCATATAGCATGATTCTTGCTGTACCCTACTGGTCAGACCAATCATAATCCTCTGTAAAGATGCAAGGTAAAAAAAAAAGACCATGATTCTAAGTGAGGGGAGGAGCAGATCACCTTGTAAGAACACGTTGGGTGGGAGATGGTATTACAGTTATTTTTTAAAAATATAATCTGCCACAACAGTTAAGAGGTACAATATAAAGTGGAACTTATCCTTCTTTCAGTTAGTATCCTCAAACTAATTCTTACATCATTTTCCTTCTGTTCAGTATAATTCCTCAAACAGCAAAATGATTAATTCACATGTTTTTAATTATGACATTCCTTGGTTGACTTATTTCTGATTGAGGAAGTTTAATTCTAACCCACAAAAAGAAGGATGAGTTCTAATTTTAGAATTTATCTTATGCAATATTTATGAACATATGAGTCAGATGTGTTGTATGACAGTGGTAGGGGTATGGTAAAATCATATACTTTCTAAAAATATTTTTGAGATTTTAGTTATTTAGAGTGAAATACTTTAGAACACCAATTTGTTAGGATCAACACCATTTGTGAGAGAGAACACAAAATGGAGTAGCCTTGGTTCTGAGGGACAGCTTTGATTTTTTGCAAAATTATGAAGCCATGTTTTTCTGATCTGCCCTGGGATAATCTGAAAGTTCTTATTCCCTTTTCTTTGTAGAAGTTCTCACCTTCTTGACGTTTATGCTTGCACAGCCCCTTCTTTTGGACATAAGCATCATGGAGATGTTTTAGATTTTCACATGTATTTATCATACAAAAGATAGGTAGATAGTGGAATGTTTTGCAGCATTGGCAATGACAAATTTCTGGTGAGTTCCAGACAAAGGAACTCTGTTTAGGATCAGAGGTCCTGTCATACATAGTAATATTCTGCTCAGCTGTTTCAGAGACACTGCCTGCTTTCCTCCTAGGCAACCAGTGAAGGAAATCAGAAGGTCCTAGGAATTATGACAGTTGTTTTTATTGTTGAATATACGAGAGTGGACTGGATTGCAAAAAGATAGAGCATAGAGAGAAAAGACAAAGACTTAAGGGCAGACACTTAGGCAATTCATACATTTAGAGAGGTGGAAAAAGAGAAACTGCATTCATAAATTGTATATATTTAAACAGACTATCTCATGGCCTAAGGTAACACTTAGCTTGCAATAGAACTATTTGACTCTGAAGTGACTATGGTCTATGTCAAAAACATAAACTATGGCCTATGTTTTAAAACAAACACAAATGCAAAGTGTAAATTTGTGTGATTACTTCTCATCTTCATATTTATGCCAGGGAAGGAGAACAAAAATGAATGAGTAAAATAACTTTATACTCATCTCTATTCCTGACTTGCTTATGATGATCAAGATAACTTGGCAATCCTATTACTTTTTTTAAAAGTTTGTAAACCAATAAACTGATGGGATATATTCATGACTAAATTCTCATGTGATCTAAGGTATAAAATAAATACCATCTAAATAAACTATAGATAATTTCATTTTAAAAGAAAACTTAACAAAGAGAGTTTTTATTTTATTTAAATTCTAATCTTCCTCCACTAAACACCCTTTGTTGAGAAGAAGCCAACAGTCAGAAAAAATAATCAAAACTCTCCTATGTCTCAGGCTTTTTTTTTTTTTTTTGCTGCTGTTTAGAGAGCCTCACCTAGGCAACAGCAAAAAGGGAATTCTGAACATTACTTGTCAAAAAATTTTTAAAAATAAATGAAAGAGCATGAAAGAGCCACACTCCAACAATGTCAGCTCTCTCTTGTGGTGGCAGGATACTTAAATCACCAAAAGACAGTAGCAATAGGAAAAGGATCCCTGGTGTTCAGGTTTCTTTATGAAAGAAAAAATACGGTTTGCTTGACTCTTAATAGCTGTCAAGCATTTTATCACCAATACTTGAAGCATTCTGTGTAGTTAAAAATACTGCCCTTAATGGGTAAGGAAAACTTTAAAACAACAATATAGAGTAACACCCCTCATGCATGTTTTTGAACGTGTCACCATCAGGAAAAAATCAGACAGGTGTGTCAATATTCAAGTAGATAGTTGTATTTTATTAATATATAAAAGATAGACAGATGGATAGATAGATACTGTGATGTTATACCTGAACCATAACATTATTTTGTGAAATTATAAAGTGTGCTTTTAAGTTAGGACACTACGTGTTGAATTCATGCTACTTATTCAATCGGAAGGGGTGTATCACAAGCATATTTTTGGACTTTCCAAGGTCAAATTCATGTACTCTGAACACAGAAATTTAAAATTCCTGAGTCTGCTATTTGTGATTTTATGGAGAAGGGTGTGCTGTCACTGTTAGTAATATTAATAAGTATATTGGTTTATTAAATAATGAATTCCCTTGGCCAAAATCTATTAAAGTAAAACATAAAGTGTAAAAGATTTTTCTAAATGTGAGGTCTTATTATTAATTTGCAGAGTTCTTCCTCTTTTCCCCTCTGTCACTAGAACAGTGATAATCCTGGTGAGGTGGATAGAGCTTGCATATAAAGTCGTTAGTGCCATGTGCCATGACTTTCTAGGTACATATAAACGTCTTTTTATTTTTATTTTTAATGAACAACATGATTTAAATAATATGTGCCTGGTTAAATGAACGAGGAGAAATTCAGGGCAGAAGTCATGCATGAATATATCCTCAAAGGTAAATATGCTATTGTGAAGCCAGCTACTTCAAGAGAAGCTGGCAGTGATCACAAAGAAAAGGAACTCTAATAGTGTGATAATCTCCCTTTTCACTGTTTTTTCTATCTACATTGTCCATGTTATCATCTTCCCCAGCCTTTTATAGTCGTCATCCCATCTTTCTTCCTTATGATTTTCCAATAAATCTTTGTGTGCCTTTATTATGTTGCAGTTTCTCCTACACTATAATTTAATGAGGCACAAGCAAAAAGAAACGAAAAGGAAACCATTCAGCTTTTGAACATTATTTAGCATGCCCTAAATTGGTAGGTATTGGACAATTAACAATAAAACTTGAGAAAAATATGAATTTTCAGAGGTTTATCTACTGAGTTAAATTATATTGTTCGAAGTATTTCTAGGCTAGGAAAGGGTAACTAGCTTAGAATGCACACAAAACTGACGGAGCAATCTTTGGGGAATTATATGGCAGTAGTCAATGCGAAAATGGCCAAGCACCCGTAAGCTCTGTGCCTATTTGTTCTGCTATTTTAGAGGATGATTTAGTCTCTGCCTGAACCTGAGTTGCTCTACTGTAGCTGTTCATGATTTTAAAAGACACCCACATTTACTTTCTTAGTGTGTGCACAGAACAAACATTTAGGTATTTACTCTGCACAGCTCAAATCCATGGCTCTACTACTGTCAATATTCCAAATCCATTAGGCAAATGCCTGGAAAAGTACAGAAAGCAAGCAACTAGAAGCATCAACAAACAAGTACAAAACTCCATGAAAAGATGCTTATTTTGACCTTCCAATTTACTGCATAACATCAGGCTGGTGTACAGAGCAATGGACAAACTACTGTTGTCTGAGGATGAGCAAGAATTCCTTTGATTAATCTTTTGGAGCCTGATTAGCTGCTGTTACTTGGTTCTATAAACAATGTCTTTTGTGCCAATGTCTTTCCACATGCCCAACACACTAGCCAAGAATAGGGGGAAAATCAAAATTTCTGTTTAATCTCTGCCTATCTATCCTTTGGTTTCTGAATATTTTCTACTGCCAAGCTCCTGAGGTTTCTCATGCCCCTGGCCTCCCAAGGAGCTTCCCATTGCTTCAGCCTTGTTCACCATTTCAAAATTTACATGGCTTTTGAAGTATTTTCTCAGGACTTGTAAGACAATGTGAACACACAGATAAAAATTGGTTGAGCATCTATTAGGGTCTAGTATGTATGTGGAAATATATATGCATTGTCTCATTTATATCTTACACAAATCTTTTCAGAGAGATATTATCCTCAGTTCATAGATAAGGAATTAAGAGATTCATGAGATTAAGGAACAGGGCAGGTACAATAGCAAAGCTGACTGACATATGAAACACAATATCTCTGGAGAGTATGTCTCTAAAACTTCTACTGTTTCTGCAATCTCAGTCTGCAAAACCAATGAGTACCTTGTAATGTGAAGGACAGTGTTCTTCCTGAGTAAATTGGTATACTTTGCGTCAGACAAGAAGAAAAGGAAGATAGCAGAAGTGGCCTCTAACTCCAGCAAAGTCACAGTCCTCATTTTTGATGAGGGCTTCTGTTTTGCCTTCCTTTCCTCATCTCTATATATAGCCAGCCTGGACGAGCCTTCCATTTCATTCCTGTGTGCTCAGCCACACCAGTGGCCAGCTTTCCTCCTTGTTTTCTGTCATTGGGTTCTATTGCTGTGTTTTCTAGAGCCAATATGGCTGCTAAGGTACTGAATTATGTTCTCTCAAAATTCATATGTTGAAGTCCTAACCCCCAGTACCTCAGTGTGAGAGACTGTATTTGGAGATAGGTAAAGAGGCAATTAAGTTAAAATGAGGACTAATCCAATCTGACTGCTGTCCTTATAAGAGGAGGAAATTAGGACAAACTGGGATATACAGACAGAGGAACCACCATGTAGGACACAGCAAGAAAGCAGCCATCTGCCAGGCAAGAAGAGAGGCACCAGGAGAAACCAACACTGCTGACACCTTGATTTTGGACTTCTAGCCTCTAAAATTGTGACAAAATAAATTTTGTTGTTAAAGCCACCAAGCCTGTGGTATTTTGTTATGGCAGTCCTAGCAGATGAATATAGTGGTTTTAAACAGAGGGCTTACACAGGTTGAAAAGCAGAAGGGAGAAGTAGTGGGAGACTCCCCTATGGATGAGTTATTGGTTAGGTCCTTCTTTCAAGACCTTTAAATGAGGTTGAAGATATCTGTGTGTGGCTGAGAGGTAATGGCTGATAATTTATTAAGGTGTCATCCCTAGCGTTGTTGTACAGGCTACTGGCAAAACATCTTCACATTGAGGAAAGTCGCTAATAATTTATTTTCAGATATTTTCCCTGGAAGAAGAGTGAGAAAAAAATCGAAAGGAGGAAGTGTGCCCCAAATTTATGCATTCTGTCTATGGCATCGGATTGTACCTTCCTAAAAAATGCTGAAAGGAGGTAGAATGGAAGAATCCTGTCTTAAGATTTCCAAGTCTGGTGAAACTATGTCCCTGAACTTCAGAGGATAATGGAAAAGGAAAGACAAATTCATAATTTAAAAATTCCCAAATGATAAGCGGATGCCATAATAAAAGGAGGGTATCCTTGTGCCTCCCCCAAAGCAGGTGCTGTGGCAAGAGCTTTGGTGTATGCAGTCTGTTTAGGAAGTGATTCAGGAATATACACAGGAGAAAGGGGCATGGTAGGTAGAAAAACCAGTAAAGTGTGCATCAGTTGGAACTCCGTCTCACAGGGCAACAGTCAGCGTAGCTGTGGAGACTGCAGAATTTATCTACAGAGTCCCATCCCCCAGGCATTGAGGATTGCCCCCAGGTATGTTAACTCCTTCAAAATTCCTACAATGCCACACAAATCCTTTATCAGAGAAGAGTGACAGACATGCCCGTGATGTGAGAAGCTGTCAGTTCACAGTGAACTATCCACAACTATAGGTAAACTCAGGTGGGTCAAGGCCCTGGGGGCCACGGCATCAGAGGCATCTGATAAATTGGATGTACTCCAATTTTATAAATTAGCTAAAACACGGACAACCACATAGCTTGTTATTATTACTGAGGTGTTACCCACAGTGAGTATGGTCTATTTAAAAGAACCCACAGTTGAATATCTCTACTTTATATGGAAATGACAAGGTCAGTAGAGTAAGACATCTAGAGTTGGGTAGAGTTGCTTGAGCAACATGAGATCCATGGAAACATTCACATCTAACTTGATATTGATTGGGTCTAGTCATCTTACAATGTTTTAATTTATATGGCCTGGTACAAACTACACGGTAAAGAGAAAATAAATTAGCTGGATGATACAATAATGGCAATAAGGATAAAAGGGTGTGTATGGGTGTAAGTGTGAATTACAACTCATTATTTTACTGGTCAGTTCTACTGCCTGGGTTCTTAACTTTGAGTAGTTTGGGGTATGTGGGAGGCAGGGGCAAATGTGTATTTCTACTGAAGTAAAGGTATGTACAAGAAAGTTAAAAAACTGTAATTGCATACTGCAATAAATTTATTCAAGATGAATACCTGACTACAAAACCCTGACCCATAACAAGAAGCTTAACAGACAGGATCAGCACAACAGAAACCCCTCATCCCTTTCAGTCACCATTCCCCAAAGGGTAATGACCATTCAGACTTTCTACAGCCCTGATTAGTTTTATCTATTTTTGAACATGATGTAACTGGAAAATGTAAGTATGTACATTTTAGTTCCTTGCTTTTTTCACTCAGGATGATTTTTGTGAGATTTATCCATATTGTTGCATGTGGGTAGAGTTCATTTATCCTCATTGTAGCTTAGAATTCCATTGTGTGAGTACAGTAAGTTACCAATTTTTCTGGACAGATGTAAACTGTTATCACACAGAACTGCAGTGTTTCATGGGAAATTTGAATACTATATTTTAGAACGAAATTAGTCTACTGTTGTTTTTCTAGCTACATGCAATCAAAAGAAGCCTCTATTTCTTGTGAAACTGAAACAATTACGGCTTTTCTGTATCTATAATTAATACTCCCAAAATAAAAAAGCTTTTTATTTTTAGATGTATAAAATCACACATTTTGTTTGTTAACTTTATCAAGTCATTCACTCAACATATAAATAAGTTTGAGCACCTACTGTATGCAAGTGATTTTGCTGTGTATTAGAGCCATGGAAAAAGTTTCCTGGAGGAAGGGTTAAGTCTACAGTTATTTAAGCAAGTTGGGATGTGTCCAGGAAAGGGCAACACCATGTGTTCAGGTCCTGAGGGAAGACAGAGATTGAAATGTTGAAGAAAATCAGAGCACTACAGTTTGTTTGGGACTTAGAGTCATTTAGTTTTCTCATTCATAAAATAAAGGGAGTAGACTAAATGAGCAGTAAGCACTCCTCTAGTGTTAACATTTCTAGAAAACATTGGTCCCCTGTTGGTCTGGCCTTTAGAATTACATGGAACACTTACAAAAAGAAATCTTGAATTTGATTGTATTAACCTGCTACAAGTGCTGATGGACTGATGTGAAATCCACAGAGGTACAGCCAGTGTTGTTAAATGATTTATGGAAAAAAATAAATTTCCACAAGCACAGTTTATTAGATGACCTTCTTTTACCTCAGTTTTGAAGATCATACACTTAGGATTATAAGGTCCTCAAACATTTTTGGCATAGAGGAACAAAACGTGTTCATTTCAGTAGAACAATAAAATCCAATTATTTGTCTTGCTCTCCAGTGGTCATGGGGAAAAGGTGAAGAAGCAAGAGAGATGGGAATAAAAATAAAGAGATCCTCACCAGAGTGGTGGGGATGACTAACAGAGGTTCTCATTAAAACAACCAATTCATGACAAAAACAAAAGCACGTTAAATTTTATAAATATTAACACTTCAAGAGACTAATCATGAGCCAAATAGAGAAAACTGTTCAAAGAAACACTAGTAACTCTTTGGACAATTTTGTGAATCACTTCTGTGAAGGGCTGATCAGAATAATAATCCTCTTTCCACTCACTTTGCTACCACACTCACACACACTTAGGAGCATTTATTAATTGTCCTTGAGAATTACTAAACAGATTGCGCTATGAGCCTCTCTAACAAATTCAAGACATTCATAAACAACCTATGAAAGAAACAGAAATTTGATAGCTTCTCTGCTTAAATTAGTTGAATTGTCTTTATTTATACACTGTTAGACTTGTTTGGGCAGATTCTCAATCTGTCCAAAAAGCAAAAAGCATATTAGTATCCTAGCAGACTTTTCTTCTGTTTATATCATGCTCTCTAATGCCTTTTTCATGCATATCTGGTCGGTGTCACAAAAATATGTAGGCATATTAACTTTGTAACCCTATAAATCTACTCCTTAAATAAATATATATTTGCTTTTATTATAAATACATAAATTTCTGATTATAAAATAGATAGTATCATTGTACATGCTTAAAATGTGTCACACAGATACAATTTTTCAAATTGTCTATAATCACAACATGCAGAAATTACTAAAATTAATAGTTGGTGTGTTTTCTCTCAATTAATTAATTAAATAATTGGGATCTGTATCTGTAAGGATTGTGTTCAGCGGCATGCAGTGGAAACTGATTACAGTGGATTAAAGGGGGAAGATGCTTTTCCTAATTTTTCCAAGTTTTTCGTTATTGTTCTGTTTTGTTTTGGCATAACAAGCAGTACAGATACAGGTAGTCCAGAGCTGTCACAGTGCCTCCAGGGACCATGACCCTTCTCTGTTTCTACTTCTCCATCCTTAGCTTGCAGCTCTATCTCCATGGTAATCTCATCACAGCAAGATGACTGTTCCCTGCATTCCACGCGGGAAGTAGGAGAAGCATCAAAGACGACAGGACAATGCTTATGGAAGTAAAGCAAGTTTCCCATAATTCCAAGTAAAATATTATTTGGCCACCTCTACCTTAAAGAGATTTGGGGCAGGATAATATTTAGCTGGGCATCTTCCCTCTAACAAATCGGTGTAAAGAAAACGGAATAAACTAGATATTAGGCAAGCAACTAATAATGTCTGCCACAAGATTATACATACTACAACTGTGATTTTTTTACTGCTTTTATTACACTTAACTTATTTTATATGAAATTTTCTCCAATTCAAAAAGTTTCATAGGGCTTCCCTGGTGGCGCAGTGGTTAAGAATCTGCCTGCTGGTGCAGGGGACACGAGTTCGAGCCCTGGTCTGGGAAGATCCCACATGCCGCGGAGCAACTAGGCACGTTAGCCATGGCCGCTGAGCCTGCGCGTCTGGAGCCTGTGCTCCGCAACAAGAGAGGCCGCAATAGTGAGAGGCCGGCATACCGCGATGAAGAGTGGCCCCCGCTCGCCGCAACTAGAGAAAGCCCTCGCACAGAAACGAAGACCCAACACAGCAAATCAATCAATCAATCAATAGAAATGCTGTAGAATTATTAAAAAACAAAAACAAAACAAAAAAACCTCGGGGGTTAGTTCTGTGAAACACTGCATAAAATTATGTCACACATGACCTGTATGATCAATTATGTATGTGTAATATATAATTGTATTTAAATATAAAAAAAAATTCATAAACATTATTGTAATGGCTACATGCCTGCTTAATCATTCATTTATTCATTCCATTATTTTTGAACAATTAGGGTTTTCTGTCTATTAATATTAATTCACGATATTTGTGGTCCATGATGTTTTATACAAAAGGAGTATGTCAATTAACAAGTTGGCATTTTAGACTTTTAGGCTTTATTTTACATTCTGTTCTCTTTCCAGTAACATATAAAAAAATATGTTATTTTAATTAAAAAATCATTTTCTAGTAACTTTTCTATAAGCATATTTCCTTGCCTAGCTTTATCTTTAGCTCTTACATTATTTAAAATCATGGTCTTAATGAATACCCTTCAAAATCAACTTGGGATGTGCAAACTTCTAAAAGGTTGGTGTTTTGTTTTAGCACGATTAAATACAGAATTCATGTATTAAAAATTTACACTGTGGGCTTCCCTGGTGGCGCAGTGGTTGGGAGTCCGCCTGCCGATGCAGCGGACGCGGGTTCGTGCCCCGGTCCGGGAGGATCCTGCATGCCGCGGAGCGGCTGGGCCCGTGGGCCATGGCCGCTGAGCCTGCGTGTCCGGAGCCTGTGCTCCACAGCGGGAGAGGCCACAACAGTGAGAGGCCCGCGTACCGCAAAAAAAAAAAAAAAAAAAAAAATTTTACACTGTGATTTAAGATCTTATATTAGCTAGAAGCCTAGTAGAATCACTAATATTGGATAAAGAAAATATGAAGAGCTAATCTGTTTTTTTATTATAAAGGGAAAATGAGAAATCTTTAAATTGAGTTTTCAACTGTTTTTAATAAATGATAATTAAGAAATTTAGCCCTCTATTTTATTACTACAATTTGAGAGATTAAATTCAAAATTAAGCAATTAAAAGCAACATAATTCCTTGTGCTATATTAATGCTGAGGCCAGGTATACTTTCCTGTCCCTGTGTTAAACAATGCTGGGACCAAGTAAAATAACTTAGCTTCTTGCTCCATAAAATATCTGCTACTACAAGATAAGACTATATTAACTAAAAAATTTACTTAACAGCTTGTTCATCAATTCTCTCTTGAAGAACCTCACCTCACATTATACACCAATCCAAAGCAATTATATCCTAAACTTTGACCAATCCCTATAAATTCCCAGTCTTCCAAGACCTGCCTCAATATCACCCAGCCCAGGCCCTCAAACTCTGTAAATATCTTCCTCTTATATCCTATTTTGAGATACTACTAAGTCTCTGTCAAGATGCTGTTCTTGCTGACTGCTATATAACTACTAAATTTAGCTCTGCCTGATTAACAGATTTTTAAGATGATCCCTGGGGTGACAATAGTAAACACTGCATAATTCTATGACTAGGGATCAACAATATCAAAAGCAGCTAATGTCATATGTATTAAACACAGATTTCATTTACCTTAAATCCAAATTACTTCATTTAGTAATTACCTGGTACTGATTACGAATAAAAACCTTAGGGTGACTATTAAGAAAACTGAGAAAGGTAACCTTGCATTTATTTTCCAAAAACAAACAAAAACTCTTATTACTTTTTAAGCATATTTTGATAATTCAGAATATAATCTTGATCAGTAACAATAATGAATCCCTCATTCTATTTTAAATTAAAAATGGCAAGCCAAAAACCAAAATTGGTGAAAATCTTACAACACAGTATTTTCCAGAATTAATAGAGCACTACAAATAGTCTAGACCAGAGAGATGGTGTTTATACTGTTTGGATACTATAAGCTGGAGTGAAAAGTTTGACAAGCCATTCGGGGCCTTTCTTGCTTTTCAAGTCAACTTTCTCTACACTGGTAAAGCAAGCTACCCCTATACAAGGAAAGAGAATGCATAGCTCCCTTCCGCAGCTGGTCTCTTGTGTTCAATAATCATCACTATCAGAAATGTCTGCTTTACACCAAATTAAAATCCTGCTTGGTATCTTCTGACAAGCTGATTTTCTCACTCTAATATCAGAAGGCAGTGGTACCAATCCCTGAAGATCTCTTTGCAGTAGTACACGTGGGGCAGTTTTGGCAGGACAATGTTTCATTCTGGATTGAAATGGTGAAAGGATAGATAGAAAGGAAAGAACAGGGGGAAAGAGTTAGATTGAGGAATCCTGAGCACCCTATCAGGAGGTGAGATAAAGGAAATTCTGGGAAAGCTGCCCAAGCTCACAGACATTCTATCATCCCCTGCTCTGCTACCCTTCCCCCTTTTTCTCCTATTTAAAGGCACTGGAACAGAAATCAAAATTGCCTTTGAGAAAGGTTAATTCATTTTGACTCAATTACAAAACTTCTATATAACTTGAATGTCATTAATAAAGACAGTCTTTAACCTTCCAACCTTCTCCTTAGACTAAAGAATTCAAATTCCTTTCTTTGGTGTTTTGTTCTATCCCTCAGCCTTATCAATATTCTCTATCTGCATCCAATTCTCTAGCAAAAACTCAGGGAATCTTCTTAAGGCCTAGACTGGATTTATAGGCATGTGCTTGTTTTTCTATATTGCTATCCCCTTTTGTTTGGCTCTTGCAGAATATTCACAAATATGTGTTTCCAGGGAAAGCATCACAGCACGTGGCTGTGGCGATTTTCTCCTGACACCAGCAGTCCAAGTTCACGGAGCATGTGTCTG
The DNA here is from genome assembly GCF_964374135.1 of Grampus griseus. Taxonomy (NCBI): domain Eukaryota; kingdom Metazoa; phylum Chordata; class Mammalia; order Artiodactyla; family Delphinidae; genus Grampus; species Grampus griseus. Next base: position 108,624,399 of record NC_138998.1, read on the forward strand.
GAGCAGATGCAGTAGACGTGATGGAATAGGAGCAGGTTGCCTTTCTGAGAGAACTGTGTCCAGCATTTCTTGGAAGCATTCAAAAATGCATCCTTAGAGAAGGCTCTAGGTTAATAGGCCACATGCTAAGAAAGCTACATGATTAAAAGCAGCGCTTGAAAATATACTCCTTTGTTTTTGAAGTAAATGTTAGCATAATTCACGAAAATAAAAACTTTAAAAAAATCACCCACCCTTTTTTTTGCAGATGATTTAAACTCTTTTGGAATCAATACAACACAGAAAAACAGGTGATAAGAATAGTGTGTTAACATAATGAGTCCTTAAATCACAGATCTAATACTGTTTCTGAGAAGTTTGGCAAGAGGGAAAAAAATAACAAGAAATTTAGATAATAGCTTTCTTGCTAGTGGACTGCAGCAAAAATTGATTGCCATAGGATGGGTGAAAACATATATCTTTGATTAAAAATTAATAAAAAGTTTGAATCTAGTCCAAAATGTAAGGTGGATATAAACAAAATGACCGAATGCATTGTCACCCTGTTATCTGCTCTCTTCAACTTTAACTGATACATTAAAACCAAAAGTGTATCAGAGTTTGAGGTGATATTTCCATTAAAAAATTTACAAAAAAAGGAAGACTAGATCCTGCCATAGTCAATAATACTGGAATTAGATATAAGTGCCTCAGGTGTGGAAAACCCAATCTAATGAGCTAAATATTAACCAACAGTGAGATATTTACCAATAAAGACTAGGGCAGAGCTCCATGTGCCAAAACTTCCCTCATAAGATCCCTCATCAAAATTCTTACAGACAGAAGGAATTGGGCAATTTATGAACTACAAATATATACAACTAGAGGCAAACACAATGAGAAAAATACTCAACCTTACTACAACCAAAGAAATAGAAATTAATAAAACAAGGAGGAGTTGTTTCCTTCTACTGCATTGGAAAATTTATATGACAAGATTCAATGCTGATTTGGGAAAGAAAGTTGGTAATATGTATCAAGAATTGTAAACATGTTCACATTCTCTAACTTTAAAAATCATAGTAAAAGGGATTCCCTGGTGGAGCAGTGGTTGAGAGTCCGCCTGCCAATGCAGTGGACACGGGTTCGTGCCCCGGTCCGGGAAGATCCCACATGCCGCGGAGCTGCTGGGCCCGTGAGCCATGGCCGCTGAGCCTGCGTGTCCAGAGCCTGTGCTCCGCAACGGGAGAGGCCGCAACAGTGAGAGGCCCGCATATCGTAAAAACATAAGTTAAATTATGATATAAGTTATAATATAAATTTAAGTGAAAAAGTAAGGGTAAGTAGAAGTACACAATTTTATACACTTGAGAGGGAGAGGGAAAAAGAAGAGAGAGAGAGAATATATGTCTATGTCTACAAGAAGAAATACTTAAAAATGTAAACATTCTTATTAAAAGACATTTGCTTGCTGTTTTATATATTTTCAAATACTGTTTCCACACTACTACCATAACATAAAATTCTGTTCTCTTTTTAACAGCACTAAATATTGTCAAATTTTAAATATTTTTATCTTACTTTTATAATGAAGTGAACTTAATTTAAACTTTTACCTGGCTAAGGCCATGGTCCTTAGGCAGACAAAATTTTACAATTTACATTTTATTCATGAGGCATTTGAGACCTGGATCGTCCCAGCGACTTCCCAAGGCCAGAAACCTTGTTGCTCAAGGTAGGCAGAAATTAGAGCTCCAGCACCCTGGCATATTTCAGTTCTTATTGTAGTGCTTTTTCTACAGCAATTGCGCTACCTCTCTCTTATTAAGCCTGTCTTCTAGGCCTGCTCCGAGATAACCTCTGCATCAGACTTACGTATGATGTAGGCATATTTGTAATGCTTCTTTTCACAAAATTTAAATTGATTTGAAGCTCAGTTGAACAACACTGTCAACTACATGTTAGAGAAGGCCTCGACATTTCATTTCCTCCTGTTCAGAGGAGAACTGTATCTCTCCTTGGAGATGAGAGTAGGCACAGGCCAAGGAGGTAGGTGGCCATTAAACTGGGAGGTGTGAGTGGACAGATGGGGTGTGTCAGAGAATCTCTGAAGCTCCTAACAGAGACAGGAGGCCAGTGAAAAGGAGGAGGGAAGGTGTGAGGTCTGGCGTCAGGCTGACAGCAGAAATGTGAGGGGAATCTGTTAAAGTCAGTGCTCAGGCTGAAGGCAGCTGGACGATGACAGGGAAGCCACAAGGGTCACTGCTCACACAGCACTTGTGCCGTGACTGAGGGGGCCATGGGGCCTGGGACAGAGAAAGCAGCTGCGCTCTGAGGTGGATCCAAGTGCTGAGGCAGGAAGCAGGTGGTCACGGGAGGAGGGAGAGATGAGGCTGGTGCCGTGGAGCATCTGCCCCTCAGGTTGGCTCCTGTGGAAAGCTCTGTAAAGATGAACATGTAGGAGAAAAGGCATTTATTTTGACTAATCATCCTCACAAGCGGTTTTGACACCTGCGATGCAGAAAGGAAGAGAGACTGTGGACGACAAAGCAAGAAAGGTAGATTTCTCGAGAGCTGAGTTGTCTCAGAAAGAGCAATGGCTACAAACACATTTCCACGAGAGACCAGGCGGTCAGTGAGGAATCGCTCCCTTACTTCTGACTTTTCTATCAACTGATGTGCGCCTCCAAGCAAGTTGCTAAATCTCTTTGAACCTATCTTCCTACTGGAAAAAAAAAAAAGGATATCTTGCTATTAAACATATACCACCTTCCAGAGAGTAAAAGTTCCCAAACAGAAAAGCTGCATATGCAAAATAGTCTAATTTTCAAAAGAAAATGTATTTGTGTAGTTGTTACATGTACAATTAAAATGAAATCCTCTTAATATATATATTTTTTATCTCTAAGAACACATTCTGAAATTATTGGATGGAACTGGCTGAGTTGTTTTTTGTTTTTGCTTTAAACAATTTCTATTATATTTAGTAACAGAGAAAATCAGACATGTGAAACTCCCTTCATGTTGCCTATTTTAATGGAGATAAGTAAAAAGCACATTTTAAATTATCCCTTCCCACGTACCAGAGGAAGATAAAATTTTAGAACTTGCTTAGTCTATAGAGACTAACACATTCTGTTTTGCTAATGAGAAGCCACTAGTCTCACTCCAACATGGATGCACTTCTGACAAAAAACATAAAATAAAAATGAAAAACCGGAGCCATTGTTATACTTACCAGGAAAATAACTGAAATAAACTGAACATGAACTAGATTGCTCTTGCAGTTTTGTGCCTTTTTAGGGAAATGTTTAAAATAAACAAATGTTACTTTCTATAAAGTAGTACTACATACACGTACACACACACACATGACTAGTGTTATGCTGGTTCTTGTATTAACTTCCTCTAAAGCAGTGTTTGCCAAATTTAACTAATAATGAATACAGATTTCCAAATTCCCACACCATAAATTCTGAATCAGTAGATCTCAGGTAGGGCAAAGTAATCTGTATTTTTAACAAGTACCCTAGGGAACAAGGAAGTTTAAGAAACATTACTCTAAAAGACCACTTGGTACTGCAGTAGGTAAATAACTCAGTTCACCTAGATTCTGTCTTAGGACAGACCACCCATGACAGTACTAATAAAATGAGCATGAAATTGATTTCACCATCTATATTGGAGACATAATTTGTCCTGCAGAACATCCTGCATACACTTTTTTTTTTGTGTGTGTGTGTGTGGTATGTGGGCCTCTCACTGTTGTGGCCTCTCCTGCTGCAGAGCACAGGCTCTGGACGCGCAGGCTCAGCGGCCATGGCTCACAGACCCAGCCGCTCCAAGGCATGTGGGATCTTCCCGGACCGGGGCACGAACCCATGTCCCCTGCATCGGCAGGCGGACTCTCAACCACTGCGCCACCAGGGAAGCCCCATCCTGTATACTTTTGATTCACACTTTCATTTCAGTTATTGTTCATTTGTGCTCTGATCTTGTGTATAACCTCATTCATTTACAGGGAGGATTTTAATTTTTCTCAATTACAAAGTTTGCTTTTCTCCCTCCCTTCTGTTTACTGATTTTTCAATGAGGAGATCTTCAGTCCTAGAATCCAATTTCTTCTGATTTCAATCCAAAGTAAAAGCTTAAACCCAAACAGAGCTTACTGCAAAGCACATGGTCAGAGCAGAAGAATGGAAGTTGCGCTTTTTATAATTCTATCTTTTGTTTGATGCTTTGTAAATACGTTTTCATTTAATGTAAATTGGAATTAATGTCTTAGTGAATTTCAGACACAAATAGGGCGGTCACACTCTTATTATCTTTGCCACCATGCTCATTGGTGCTGTATTATAATGGGATTAGACTAAAACAAGAAATAACCATTTGAGTTTGTTTCCTTGTTTTACAACCTTTTCACATTCCAGCTTCTCAGCATAAAAAGGATTAACAGAACAGAGTGCACTGTACCAGAATACTAAATGCCCTCACATTCCATGTCGTTGAGCAAATTTGAACTGGGGGAAAAAGAAAAAAGAAACCTTTGCCAAAAGAAATACAGTGAAGTAACAGGCATATGCACAAAGCTAAATTCTGCCACTGTCTCAGCTACGTATCATGAATAAATAATGCACTTAAAGAAACTACACAAACTCCTTTGATCACTAAATTTCTATTCTGTAAATTGCTGCCGCAGATTTACATGTTACCTAACTTACAACCAGTGAATATATAAAGCTATGAGAGAATGGAGTCATGTGATTGCCATATTATGGCTGCTCATCCAAACTATACATTACGCCTGAAACTATTTTCCTTACAAAGAAAAGGGTGGGATGATCGTACCATTCTCGTATTATTGAGAGGACTGTGAATGTTAAACCAATTGAGATTTGTCCAAATAACAAAGTTTTAAGATTTGTGAAAGATTCATTTATTTTCAATAATAATAAATAAACTATCTTTTAACAAAAACTATAGCTTTTACTACTCGAAGATCTATAAAATAAAAAGGCATGAAGAAACAGTCCATAAAATAGTCCATTACAGTTATAAAAGTGAAGCTGAAATAACATCATTCTAAATCCTCACAATATGCAAACCACAAGGATAGGAGAAAAATACGAACTTTAAATTACAATTTCTTCCCTTTAATGCCTTAAGCAAACATAAATCTTCAAAACCGAAAGTAAATACTATTTAAGGATATATTTTCTAAATGCAATATGTGTAAATATTAACTGATTCCAATAGAATAGTTTTAGAAGCCAGAGTAATACTTCTGTTTTCTTTTCTTTGTGACCCTGGTAAGTCCACAGGATGAATAGTTTTTTTTTGTTTTTTTTTTTTTTTGCGGTACGCGGGCCTCTCACTGTTGTGGCCTCTCCCGCTGCGGAGCACAGGCTCCGGACGCGCAGGCTCAGCGGCCACGGCTCATGGGACCAGCCACTCCGTGGCATATGGGATCTTCCCGGACCGGGGCACGAACCCGTGTCCCCTGCATCGGCAGGCGGACTCCCAACCACTGTGCCACCATGGAAGCCCAGATAGATTTTTTTTTGACAATACCAACAAGGTTTTATGGAACTTGACAGGAGGCTGATTTTAAAATATATATGAAAGATTAAAGTGTCAAGAGTAGCCAAGAATTTTTTGCAGAAAAAGAATAGAGAGGGGTCTTGCTCTACTAGATATCATGACTTATTATGAAGCTATAATAAATGTGATAGTGTAGTCTTGTGTTGGGGATTTACAAAGTAACAGATTAAATAAAATAGTGTAGAGAGACCCATTCATATATGGAAAATTGATATATGACAACGGTGGCATGCAAGATCTGTTGAAAATGAACAAAATTCAATTAATGGAACTGAAGAAAAATGATCATCTATATGTAAAATATTGTAGGAAATTAGATCCCTACCTCATACTTTACACATAAGCAAATCCAAACAGATAAAGAACATAGATATTAAAAACAAAGCTTTAGGGAGGGAGGGAGATGCAAGAGGGAAGAGATATGGGGACATATGTATATGTATAACTGATCCACTTTGTTATAAAGCAGAAACTGACACACCATTGTAAAGCAATTATACTCTAAAAAGATGTTAAAAAAAAAAAAAGCTTTAAACTCTTTGTATAAGATACAGATTAATATCTTCCTGACCTTGGGATAAAGAAGGTTTTCTCAAACAAGACAGAAAAAGTGTGCTAGCTATATAAGATATAATTGATAAAACTAACTCTATTTAAATTAACAATTTCAGTTTATTCAAAAAGTACCTTAAAATAGGAGAAAATACTAAGTAAAAACTGGTAGAAGATATTTGCCATAATGTAACGGACAAGGTAATAAGATCAAGGATATATTGAAAGGAAAGGAACCTTTCTAAAATTCAATAAGTAAAAGACAAAGTACATAATAGAAAAATAGGCAAAAGACATAAACAGGCATTTCAGAGAAGATGAAACACAGATGACCTGTAAGGATATGAAGAGATGCTAATCTCTTTGTAGTTAAAGAAAAGCAAATTGAGATGTCATTTCTTATTCATTTGATTGACAAAAATTAAGAACTCTGGTAATACTATATGCCAGAGTGGTTAGCTTCAATATTACTGATCAGAATATAAATAGCTAAAATGACTAGATTGGCAATATTATTTAAAGTTATCATTTTCATATCTTACTATTCAACATTTTCATTTCTAGGCTTATATTCAAGAATATCCCCCACATATGTATCTTGGATGCATATACATGGGTATTACTAGCAAGGATATTTATAAGACGAAAATACTAGAAATGAACTTAACTGAAGAAGAGAATGAATAGTTAAATTATGGTATATTTATTCAATACAATTCTATAACAGTGAAAATGAACAAATATACCTATAATAGTTAAAATGAACAAATAATGACATTATTAGCAACAATTTAGAATAATGAAATTCATTACAAGGTTGGTATTGGGGAGGAAGATCTGGGCAAACCATAGAAGGCTGATACCCTTTTAAAGAAAGTTCTAAACAGTTAAAACTATATATATACACACACACACATATGCTTATATGTTTTTATGTATGCATATATGTTTGTATATGTATGTGTTTATAAATATGTGCATATATATGTATGTACACATTTATACAGACATATATACACATACATATGTATACTTATAAATTGCATTTTTTTTTAACAAGTGAATGATTGAATAATTCAGACAACGGTTGCCACAGAGGGATGGGGGATGGGATGGGAGAGATCATCTAAGTAGACTTAAGTTACGATCAGTGTGTTTGTTCTTGGTTTGGTTGGTGAGTTGAAGAACATTCAGAATATTTTAGATGATAGATATAGACAGAGGATGATGATGATAGATAGACAGATAGATAGATAGAGGAGCCCACAGCAATAATAAACAGATGTGATGACTGATTATCGTTATTCTAATTCTGTGAATCTGAAAGCCTTTATCTTCATCAGTTTGTGCTGCTATAATAGAATACCATAGACTGGGAGGCTTAAAAACAACACAAGTAGAACTTATCACAGTAGACAAGGATCCATTAATCAGCAATCACCTGTTCTTCAATCCACGGTCCTTTACTAGCATCCAATGTGTTTCTGCATCTTATCCACAAAGCTATCATGACAGGCTGGGCAGTCTGAGATCAAGGCACAGATTTGGTGTGTAGTGAGAGCCTGCTTCCTGATTCATAGGGAGCAGTCTTCTTGCTGTGTCCTCTCATGGTAGAAAGGGCAAGAGACCTTTCTGGAGTCTCTGCGATAGGGGTATTAACCCTATTCATGAGCCCTCATGACCTAATCATCTCCCAAAAGCCCTACCTCCTAAAACTAACACATTGGGGATTAGGTTTAAACACAAATTTTTTAGAGGGACACAAACTTTCAGTCTATAGCAGCCGTTAAATTTAAAAAATAAAAAAGGAAAAATACTACTTGATTCCAGAGCAGTTATCAAATCAGTATGTGCTGGCATCACCTGGAATGCTTTACAGAAATTCAGATACAGTAATTCAGCCCCCACCTCCAGAGAATCTGCTTCCATGGATCAGGGCTAGAGCCAACAAATAGCATCCCTAGTGATTCTGATGTAGCTGATACATGGATCACAACATTAGAAACAATGCTTTATAGGAAATGTTATTATTGGATCTACTACAATAAAAAGTTAATGTTCTTTACCATGTTCTTGTCACAGCAGCCTAAACTCGTTCCAGACTTAAATGATATAAGCCTAGGTCCTCAAGACCCTCCATTGTTCCGACTACCTAGTCCATATTAAAGCATACCATATATTAAATATTAAAACCTGTAATAATAATAATTAAAAATACATCTACCTAGAGCAGTATATTTAATCTATTTTGATTACTTCATGTTATGGGATGATTGTGGTTCCCCCTCTCCCACCCGCCAAATTCATATGTTGAAGTCTAACCCCTAGAACATGACAATATTTCAAAATAGGGAGTTTACAGAAATAATTAAGTTAAAACAAAGTCATTACAGTGGGCCCTAACCAAATATGACTGATATCCTTCCTTATAAGAAGAGGAAATTTGAACACAGACATGTACAGAGGAAAGACCATGTGAAGACACTGGGAAAAGACGACCATCTATGAACCAAAGAGAAAGGCTTCAGAAGACAGCAACCCTGCCAACACCTTGACCCTGGACTTCCAGCCTCCAAGACTGTGAGGAAATAAATTTTTGTTGTTTAAGCCACTCAGTCTGTGGTACTTTGTTTATAGCAGCCCTAGCAAACTAACATACCTCACGAAACTTGATATTAGGTAGAAAGCAAGATGTTTAGGGAGAATTGGTGATTCCATACCACAGAAAACCATTACAACTAAATTCCAGGACAAAATATGGAGGGACAAACTGGTGGATGGAAAACTGGGTTGTCAGTATCTTTCCAAATCCAGCTCAGACATACCTATCAGATACATCTATCTGTACCACCTTCTCACCAGGAACATAGGCCTGACGTTGAAAGGAATTGGCAGTTTTCATCCAAGAATTCCTAAAACTTGTATAAATGCAGATCTATTTTCAGGATTCATAATGCCTAATCACCATATGAAATAGACATTTGTTGTATTTTTTGCTCATTTATTTGTTTGATTTTTGCCATCTGGCATCTACCTTATTTTTTAAACTGTGCCTCAATTTCAAAATCTGGTGGCACTTAGTCAAATAGATGAGGATGTGACATAAACTAGGCCATGAGATGCTTCTTACCAGGAAATAAACCTCTTCCAGTGACAATAGATTCAAACATATTATGACTTTCTTTGGCCCTAGGAAGTTTGATTTTGCGGTCCTCTTCTTTAATTAAAAAAAAATTAATAATTATATTTTACAACTATGTTAGCATAATGATAAATATTGCACAGACTGGATTATATTCATTTTCTCTTCTGATTTAAATAAAAAACAGGGTTTTTTTGGCACCTAATAGCTTTGTGCCTCTTAGGTAAGTTAGCTTTAACCAGAAGTCTAGAAGTCTAGAGATGGAAGGACTTCACTCATGCTACAGTGATCTAGGAAGTCTCCTTGCCTTGACCTTTACCAGAGTTCCTCCTTTTTAGCCTTACAGAGTATTTTAAATTGCCTTTTCAAGTCAAAATGATGTGGTCTTAGTTTCCTATCTTGTCTTTTAAAAGTAGAATTAAGCCTTCCCTGTCTATGCATCCTAAAACAAGTTTGCCGGTACAGAACTCTCCTGTATGACACACATCAGTATATTCAGCACCAGAGCTGTTTCTGACTTTAGGAGAGACTGTATCATTTTCAAACCGCACATCAAGTAAGTGAACCCTCAGCTTACTTTAAAAAAATATTTTTATCAAGTTTTCTCTTAGGTATCAGTAAAAACATAGTCAAAGAAAAAGCAGATTTTCAAATACTCATTTTCTGAAAAATCTACACTGGACTAATTGCATCCTATTTCAAGACAATAATAGCATCCAAATACCCCAACTCATGAGAAACACAAATAGTATTAGTGAAAGATGAACAACATGACAGCAATTGACTCCTATGAGAAAGGTGTGCTAAAACTACACATTAAGGTACTGGCTTCATTTCAAAAGCAAGTATACTTCTACATTACCTGGTATTCTAACAATAATACAGATATAAGTCAAAGGGCTGAGACTAGGACGAGGAGAATAAGGAGCCCAGGATGAAAATTGTCAGGGGACACTCACCCTTAGGGCCATATAAGTGCTGGGTCAGGGTTTGCATGACCCTGAAATTAAGTACATCCTTAAAGTTTGTACCTTAGACTCCTCACTTGCCTTATCCTTGTCCCAGTCCTCATAAGCCAACATATTAATATACTCACAAAGGAAAAGTCAGAATGTATTCACAATACTTGATTTGGTTATTTTCAAAGATTTTGGTTGAAAATCAATTCCCTATTCTCTAGAACTTGGAGATGAAGCAAAAGATAATGACTAGTCACTCTACTGCAAAATTTCTTCAAATATAGTAAGATACGGAGGTATTTACTGTACAACCTGATTTATCCTTTTCCTTCAAGTCTTCACATATTTTAAATTAGTCATTTTATTTTGGGGTAGTCTCCTCAGAAGTTACATTGGCTTAGCTAGGTAATGAATATTGTTGAATTGCAGATGAAGAAAATCACTAAACTATAAAATGTCTACATCAATCTATAACATTTGCTGTGAGTATGCAGCTCAGCCCATAAAATCAGGCCTTAAAAAAATAACATTTTCTGTATATTTCTATTATGGAAATTAATTTCTGACTCTGTGCATCTATTTTGTGTACCTGACTGAAAAAGTTTAGTCTTACTCATGCTTGAAAACCTCCCTTCACCCACCCCAGGATTGCTCAATAGCTCTGGAATCTTAAATAGTGCCAAAGTTTTCAGGTAGGGATGGAGTCAACAATCAGAATTCACAAAGTTTTTTTTATTGTTGTTTGGTTTTTGTTTCTTTTTTTATATATACAGCAGGTTCTTATTAGTTATCTATTTTATACCTATTAGTGTATACATGTCAATCCCAACCTCCCAATTCATCCCACCACCCCCACCCCAGAGTTTATCCAGCCCCATTTAAAAACAATTTGACCCTTTCTTCAGTTTCAATATAAATAGGACACAATCAAATAATGTCTCTTAAGAGGTATTGTTACAAGGTCAACACTTGGGGAAAACTCTTTTATAAAGAGATATATCGTTAAAGAGAATTCATTATTAACCAGTGAGTAAAGTGAAGAGATAATTGAGGACTTATCAATAAGGAAGAATAGGCAACAACTAATTGAAACCCTAAGGAAAGGCCAATCATGGAAAATGATTGCAATTTTCCCAAATACTGCTAAAACAAAATCTCTGTTTCTGCTTCACCAGGGCACTGCTAATGAATTTTCACGCCAGAAGGAGAACTTAGGTGAATATGTATTTTTAATTCATAGTTTTGTTTCACTGAATCAGGGTGTACCTCCGAGGTGGTCTCTAAGGGAAGTTCAAAATGGTGGGAGAAACAGGCGAATGAAATTTCTCCATTAATGTAAGAAACAGCCTGAGAGTTTAATTCAGTTTCTTGCTTTTCAAAGGCAAGGACACTTGGGAAAGGATTAAACAGAAAGCAAGTAAAGTAGGATCCATCTCTTGCCACCAGTCTTGCAATCTCATTTGACATTTCCTCTTTTCAACTAAAGTCCCATCTGATTTCTAAGTTTAAGGAACTTTGCCTGTTGATTTACAAATAGGTATCCTAAATTTGCCTGTTCCTGCATTGACTCTAGCATTCTGAATGGATAACAGTGAATACTCTTGATTGTTCATAGTTCTTTTGAAGAAGAGCTACTTTAGAAATAATTTCCTAATCTGTAGGAAAAAAAAATGAAGAAAGCATTAGGCACAGTTGAGGTGAACTAAATATAATCTAAGTCAAAGACATCAGTATCCTCTGAGAGAAACTACTTTTAAGAGAACATCTCGATCTCTGCTCACTTCCTATCATAAATAATTAAATCAAAGATTCAGTAAAATGGCAGTTTCCACTTAGTTCATATTAATCACTACTACAGAGTAGTGAAAAAGTGACATGTGGTTTTAAAACCAAGATGTGATTTTGCTTTATAAATATTTATAACTACCATGGTTTGGTTATAATAGTCTTTGTGTTAAGTATATGGAAGTAGAGAAACACCACACTTCAAAAGTAACATTTTATTGTAGGCTATAAATAAAATTTTTAAAAAATCATTAGGAGTATCAGAAACTCAGAAACACTTTTTTTCATTATAACCAGTAATTTAAATTGAATTTTATACATATATATAGACATACTCAATGCATACACACACGCACATGAATATTAATATAATGGGTGGAGTTTTTTCTTATTTTATCATCACAAACAATGCATTCTGTGGCCATTGTTTTTTTGTTTATTTTAAATTAATTAATTTATTTTTGGTTGCATTGGGTCTTCATTGCTGTGTGCTGGCTTTCTCTAGTTGCGTCGAGCGGGGGCTGCTCAGTAGTTGCGGCGCATGGGCTTATTTGCTCCGCAACATGTGGGATCTTCTCAGACCAGGGCTCAAACCCATGTCCCCTGAATTGGCAGGTGGATTATTAACCACTGTGCTACCAGGAAGTCCCTCTGTGGTCATTGTTATTCTGAATGTGATCTCCTGAATATAACTTTAGAGCAAAGGTGCTTGAAGAAAGTTTAAAAAATTAAAGTACTAATTAAGAAGAAAAAATACTTGCTATATTAACACTTGTCACTAGTGTAAATAAGAGAAGCATTAGAAGGAATAGAAAGAATGGTGTAGATGAGGCTCATTAAAGCATCATCTGCTCATTTGTTGCTTAAATTTCAGCAAGAAAAGTATCTAATTGTAAAAATAGTATCTAATTGTGAAAAACAAGTAATATCTCTTCTTCCATAGACCTGCCAAAATCTAATATAAGTATACTGAAGTGTGGGGTAGTTGGTGGGCGTTACCTTAAGGTTTTAGTGTTTGTTGGAACCGCTTACATCACTTGTATTATTAAAAATGTATACCCTCATCTCCACTGCAGAGTTACAAAATCATCTCTTAGAGTTGAGCTTAGAAATTGGCATTTTTGACAAGCAATTTGAATGTTTCTCATGTATACCAAAGATGGAGAATGATTCATGTCTGTTTTATTCTCTCTTTTCATGAAAGCTTTGCATAGCTTGATTCAAATATAACTAGATTCAGAAGACTACTATTAAAGCAATTAGGTATTTCACTGGTGGGCCGATTTGGGAAGAGCAGAAAGAATTTCAAAATAAACATATTTAGAAGTCACATCTTATCAAAACTACGACTACCAATTAAAAAATGTCTAAAGTCAATTATGGCATGTTTCAAGCAATTTGTGTATTGTTCTGTGACAACAAACTTCAGTGAATATATTCCTCTGGAGACTATGGTCAACTTATGGAATAGCCAAACTAAGATATCTAAAGTAACTACTGGCAGCATTTGATCCAGATGTGCTTGTTAACTGGCTTTGTGTAGACACCATCCATTTCCACAATTGGTATTGTCCTTTTGACACTGGGATTGTCACTGGCCCTCTGGGACATCCCTTAACCTGGTGTTAGTTCTTAAGACTAAGGTATATAGATCCAGATAAGAAAAGATAAACATCAGAGAGAGAAAATAATTTTACACAGAAGTTGATCAAGTCAGGAAAAATTCTAGTGCATTCTATGTCATTACCTCATGGCTGAAGGAAAACAATACAATATTTGGAAATATTCAGAATTTGTGGAAAACATGATTTTTTTCAATCTATGATCTCCCAACTCTTGAGACCTTTTGTGTTTCCCACAGGGTATTCTACCACTAAGAATCATTGCCATAATGAATAGACATTATGGCCTTTTTTTCTTTGTAGTAAAATATGTACAACACAGACTTTACCATTTTAACCATTTTTAAATGTACAGTTCAGTGGCATTAAGCACATTTCATTGCAGTGTACAGACATTATGAACTATTAAAAATAAAGATGTTTTGGCCTTGAGTCCAGAGTTTCTAATAGTAGGTCATTATTTAAAAGTAGGCATCTGACTTCTTAAAAACTGTTCTACAGGTGACTCTGACAACCACAGTTTACAGCGACTAATTTGATTTAATTCCTTCACTTAACTCAATCACTCATTCAGTTAATCTCTTGATTATTTATTGGAACACCTCCAATTTGTCAGTCTGAGCTAAATACTGAGTACACTAAAATTTCAATTAGCATTATCCTTGTCATTTTATCATTTATTAAGTGTATATGACATGCCAGTTGTTATTCTGAGGGAAATATACATTTTTTTCTATTTATTTGATTTAGTAACGTAACCAGTAGAAAGAAGTTTTTAAACATACATTAATTAGATTTAGTTCTAGAAATTATAGAAAGTAAAAACTGGTACAATTATGTCATGTAACATTAGAAAGGTATATTTATCCTTTCACAACAGAGAAAAGTTTTATGAAATCCCAGAAATGGAAATACCTAAGCCATTGGTAACAAGGGGTAACACTGCTGATAGAAGGAGCCCTTGTAAATTTTAAAAGTTTTTCTTCTCTGCCATTAATTATTTTGGGGTAAATACCAGTCCAGTGGAAATAATTCAGAACATAAAATGCACATAGAGTAAAACTTAGACCTTAACTAATAAAAAGAGCACATTTTTGGGGCTTCCCTTGTGGCGCAGTGGTTGAGAGTCCACCTGCCGAGGCAGGGGACATGGGTTCGTGCCCCGGTCCGGGAAGATCCCACATGCCGCGGAGCGGCTGGGCTCGTGAACCATGGCCTCTGAGCCTGCGCGTCCGGAGCCTGTGCTCTGCAACAGGAGAGGCCACAACAGTGAAAGGCCCGCGTACCGCAAATAAATAAATAAACTTTAAAAAAAAAAAGAGCACATTTTTGAATCAAAAAAAAAAAAAAAGCCCTATCAATGCAAATCTCCTGCAAGGTCATGATATAAATGAAAAACTATTGAAACTATAAAGTCTATAAATGCCTACCTGAACCTGGCACATGCCTAGGTAATGACATACATATATGTTTTTGACCCTTATATATTCATTTCAACTAAGGAATTATCCCATTTTTAAGATGGCTAAGAAACTTGCACAAGATCAACAAAGTAGCACTGAGGAATACAAGCCTTTGCATCTCCATAGTCAATGGTCTTCTGTTGTTACAAAGATTGTACAATAAGACATGTGTCACTCACAGTCTGTTAGATTATAAGATATGTGACCAAATGACCATTATGAAAAATAAAAGGAGCACAAAGAAGGAAAAGAAGAATTTGTGTAATTCAGGGAATGTTTCTTAAGGAATTCTTAATCTGGGAGCTATGGGACACATTAAAAATTTCTGAGGACTGGAGACATAAAAGATTACTTAAAACAGATGGACCAGTCTATGTAACATTCTGGAGTCCTGAAATGACAAGATTCAGAAAACAGCAAGTAGTTGAGTGTGACTACAACATGACGTATAGATAGGGAAGCAGGAGGTGGCAAGAGAAGCAGGTAGAGTTGGAGGTGTAGATGATACTGCTGGCAATGAATCACTTGTGATACTTTTACTCATAGGGCAAATATGAACAAATGCATTTTTAGAAAGATCATTTTGGTGCCTGTGTGAATAACAGAATGTAGGAAGACAGCCTGGGGTTTGGAAGGTCACATAGGAGACTACTTAAGTAGTATATGACATAGGGAATAAAGGAAGATTTAAGGTGTGTAAAGATGATAGCATTGGTAGAAATCAGAAAATAATTGGATGTGAAAGTACTGGAGTAATAAGAATACATGGTAATTGCCAGAATTAGGTTGGACAATTGGGTTATTGGTGATGACATCAGAATTGAATACAGAGGTGAAAAAAATGCCTTTGGGAAAAAATAATTCAGTGATATATTTATTGAGTATAAAGTGCTCATACTAAAGCAAGGTACAAAATATCTCATAAAAGTTGACTACATATATCCAGAGCTCAGGAGATGAGCTGAGTCATAGATGTAAATTTGAGAGTTATTGACACGTAGGTGATAGTGGAAACCATGAAGGAGAATGAAATCAACAAGGAAAATGTCTGGAAGAGATGAGGACAAACGTCAAGTATCTGAGAAAAAGATATAATGATTAACTTATGACTCAAGTCACGTGTGCAAACTAAATTTTCAGAGTAGTCCCTAGCACATGCAAATGATCAATGTTTAGTAAATGACCAAATAAATGAGTAGAACTTGTAAATCATAAATATCTATGTGTTTATTTATTTGTTAATTTCACCTTATTCATCTCCTTTAAGTAATCAGGAAAAGAATCCCATGCTGAAAAATATAATGATTTTTCTTATGAAAGAGATTTGAGTATTGAAACTGAGCAGAACCCTGTGAAGCTCCTGGGCACAGAAGGCTTTCAAACAGTTGCTAATCAGGGAAGAAAGAGGATGCAGAGACAAGGGAGGAGCAGTGCAGGCTTGGGGCAGGGTCCTGGTTCTACCTAAAGGTATACACATAGCAATATCTTTGAGCTCTTTACAGAACTAAAATCCCCAACAAATGGAAGATGTAAGCATTCTTCATTACAGAGAAGACCACCTGAGGCCAGATTAAAGGAGTGCAGGCCCTGCACACACCCTAATCTTTATCAGCAACCCTGCCCTTGAACCACTGCTATAAAACTCCTCACCAAATCCTCTTAGGTTGGGGCACACAGTTTTTGAGGGCACGGAGCCGTCTGTGTCCCCCTTTGCCTGGCAAAGCAATAAAGCTATTCTTCTCTACTTCACCCAAAATTCTCTCTGAGATTCAATTCGGCACTGGTGCGCAGAGGCTGTGTTTTCAGCATCAGTATACATACGTGTTTAGTAGAAGAAGTCAATGTTGTGGGAAAATTTATAGCACAAGAGACATGAATGAGGAAAATAAAGCACATGATGATTAAATGTTTTGAATAAAGTCACATTCCTAGTTAGTGTCAGACATCAGGGTTTACTACAAGTTCCAAAATAATATCATTACTAACATATTTATTGCTTAGAATCCAGGATATAGCTTAATTAAAACAACAGGAAAAAAGTATCAAATGTGACTACAGCTTTGCAATTTTTCTCTACAAAACTAATCTTTTTTTCTGACCTAATGTAGAGAATAATAGAGTTCCACCAGTAGATTAATCCTCTTAACTCAGTATAATAAGCCTAAGAATAAAGACACAAAGAATACATTCGTTACACCAGGAGGGAATTGCATAATTGCTGAATGGGCAGTGGGTTTTGCCAGCTACCTAAAGAACTACATCATGCAGACAGTGAAAAGTAAGATCTTTTTATGCCATAAAAAGAAGGTGGATATGTGGTTTTCAGTACTCCATTTAGCAAAAGTGAGACTGCAACATTTATAGGAGTTCCCCCTCAGTGAATAAAGAATAAAAGATATATAAAAAAAAAGCCCTAGTGTATTTTTGGTAGTCTATATATCACAACATTTTCTTAAATATAGTAATGTTTCTCAGGCCTTTAAAATACTTGGTGTTCAAATTGTACATAAGATAGTGTAAAGTGCTTAATTATGTGAGGACAGGTTTAATGGCCCAAGGTCATAAATTTAATCCACTTGATTACTGAGGGTTTTCTTCATAGTATATCCTTAATAAGTTTTGGTTGTTTTGTTTTGTTTTTGTACCTGAATTTCACCAAATAAAAAGGTAAGGATTAATAAAAGCCACTTAAGGAAGGAATGCTTATGTTTATAACCACAGTCATGGATTTGAACTTAGAAATTTGGACACTGTGGAAAGTAAATCACTATGCAAATAATCATTTTGATTGTATCCTCACAGTAAAGAAAGGGGTAAGAACCATATCCTGATTACCTTAAAATAAGACCAGAAAATGACAGGAGTTAAGCAGGCAACCTCCATGTAAAATGTGTTCAAGTTAAAGCCTGGAGAACTGGAGAGGATAAACCTCACCCACCTACACAACCCCAATTGGTACTGAGAAGATGTTGAATGTATTCTCGAAACGATATAACCAAAGGCACATAATTATGATATGGATGAGATTCCAGACCAACTGGATCTAGTCTAGTTAGATCAGTCTAAATGAATTTCGAAATAGTTGTCTAAAACTATGAGATATAAATTACATAAGAAAAGGTATTTTCTAAGCAATATAATATTTGGACTGAAGAACAATATGGTATAGGAAATATGCCAAGCCATATTAAGCACAGAATATGTAAAATAAATAAAAATTAAAAATAAACAAAAAAATTTAAAGCTTGCCATTAATTTTTTCCCATTATTGCCAAATTCCCCATTACACAATTGGTTGTAATTATGTTTTATTTCTTCCTAATTTTACATATTTGTTATTTGTAAAGAGAAATATGTATAAGTATATTGAATTATGATAATATTTTATGGAAATGTGTGAAAAATTAAAAGTTACATTTTAACATTTTTATACTTCTCAGCACACTACTACAACCAACTTACACAGTTGATTAAAATAAATTTATATTCTTGATACACTTCCTCTTATTCCAGTGGACAAAATGTGAAAAGCTTTAACTAAAGTGTTGAAAGGTCTTAAAATGGCTGTCTCAAGTACAGGAACTTGAAGGAAGCACTCATGTCCCCCAATAATCTTACTTATATATTAATTTATCCAATAAATTTTATAAATTCAAATAATAAAAAGGTATACATAAGCATTTATCTAAATGAGACAATTCAGGTTCTGAGGGAAACAGATTCAGAGATAATTATGGTATTGGGCTGGCCAAAAAGTTCGTTCGGGTTTTTCCCGTAAGATGGTATGGAAAAACCCGAACGAACTTGGGCCAACCCAATAGTTTTGAGGTTGGGGGGAAAATGAATGTTTGTGGCTGAGGCTGGGGGGAAAGAGAATGTTTGTGGGAGAAAAAGAGGAGGAATAGGATTGGGGTAGATCTGACAAAATCTCAACCAAGCCATTGGACACCTCTGAGTTTGCCTTGGGCCGCCGGTGCTCAGCCATTGGCTGGGTGAGGGGGGTCTCTGGAGAAAACCTTGGCCTTGGCACAAATGCTGAAAGGGACCCCAAAGATGCTGTGGCTGGAAAGTGTCAGCTAATTGCTCTCCTCAGGTAAAAGGTAAGTGCTTTCTTGTTACACCAAATAATAAAATATTTCTGTATTAGTTGTTTGTTTCAGAGAATTTATGAACCCTACCTAGTACAAATTTTCAGAAAGGAAGTTTGCATTACAATTAGGAGATCTGGAATACGAACGCATTCCCCAAAACATCTACATCGTTCGTCAAGTAATTAGTCATAGAAACCATTTATACAAACAAAACCTTAGAAGAAACTCTTATACTATTAAAAAAAGATTTTTTAAAGAATGACTTTATTAGTATAAATCTATCTCATAAATTCAAATTTACATATATTTAGTGTAAATTTAATTAATGAGAACCACGAAGCTATGTTAGGGAACAAAAACATTTGGAATTGGAGGTTACTGATGACAGTTACAGTAATATAACCACTTCAAGTCCAATGTAATCTTAGATTTTGTTTCCATTGCACAGAATCTAGGAAATTTGATAATCAATTGGAACTGGTCATTGTTTTTACTACTTTCTTAATAATTGCAGAACACTGTTCAATAAAGTAAGGTTAGCAAGAGAATTTTCAATGCAGATAAAACAATATATCAGTAGTTTCTAAATTGTAAACATTTGAGAGTTCACATCAATTATGTTATAAATTTTAATAACTGAAGTATATATATATAAATGAAAACCACATTAAAAATATGCAGAATCTCTGAAGCACACAGCTCCAGAGAAAACAGTTTGAAAATTATTATTCTCAATTATAATGAGTTCCACAGCAATAGTTTTTCTAACACACAGGAGTTAAAAAGGCTTGAATACTCCTGAATAGCAATTTACATTCTGAAGGGAATTGATAAAATGAGTGGTCAATAAATTCCTCAGCTTCTCTTAGGCTGCACCAGATCTTTTAAGTATTGTTTTCAATTTAGCAACCAAATAAACAAAGACAGAGAGAGTGAGAGAGGGGGGTAGGCATCATGTTTATACTTAAAGAATCTAAAATTAAAAGCTGATATTCACAGACATTTATAGTTATTCTTTTCATTTTATACAATAAATAGCAAAAAGACAAGATATACATTTGCTCTGATGTTTCTATAGATTTAAAGAACACTGCCGTACTGCCTTTTTTCTCCTTATATTGTTTCAAGTAAGATTGGTTATTTTTCTTTTTAATTATCATTTTCTACATTTGGAGAATTCCTAGCACACATTTTCTTCCAATAAATCTCTGTTCATTAATAAACAAAGGGTCATAAACTCACCTATGACTATACAAGACATGAATCTCAACAGCAATTTCTTAACTGCAGACAACTTTATAAAGGAATGAATAAAAAAATAAAAAACAGATTATAAGCTTGTAAATGTGTTACCTAAGTAACTAGGAGCTGCCTATTTCTTTGCTTTCACCTTCATAGGCAGATCAGTGGACTTTTAGAGATTTGCCCAGGGGTCAGTATTGGGAGGAGGGGAGATTTTTAGGACAATTATCTACTGAAACCAAATTCAGACAGTAATGGGAGGTCACAGCAGAAAGGTGAATTTCTATGACCCCGCCATTCATCCAAACAACTGCAAAGGTGCTCTCTCTCTCTCTCTCTCTCTCTCTCTCTCTCTGTCTCACACACACACCCCATACACACACACGCACATTCTCCCACCAAATTCACATTCATGATTTTATTCTACTTATTTCTTGACATGTTTCAAAGCAGAGCTTATCAATAGGTTTCAAGTGTGCAGAACTATTTCGCTTTTTAGCACTTACGACAGAGGGGGGGCCTGGGACAACCATGGCAAATGAAATCTCCATGTACCACAGTGAAACATACAAACATTTCCATTTTGGTGTTAACTTGAGAACACTTGGAAATCATTGGAGAACATCAGCTTAACTGTGAGACCTATTTATTTGTTTCAGTATTTAGTTCTTTCTTTTACCTTAAACTGTGCACATTACATTAGAAACAATAAAGTTAATACAAGTTAGAAATAATTATAAACATATTTCCTTACTATTGATTATTGCATAAGTTACAAAAATCAGATTCTAGAAGATTCATTTTTCAAATGCTTTCTGGAGATTTACCTGAATACTAGTTTTCCGGCATGAAAAAATTAAATATTAACTGTTTGACCATTTTTATGATTTTCTTACTAAGAAGAGTATAACATTACAGAAGTTTTAAAAATAAAAAAGTGGAGTAAAATCTCCATTAATTCATTACTTTAGCATATTTTTATTTCACCTTTTGGTAACACAATTTTTCTTTGAATATACATATTTTTCCTAAAATTTCAACCATTGTATACATACAAATCTATATATTGCTTGTGCCAAAGCAGAATTACTCCCTAAACATCTTCTGTTTCTAGATGTTTATTTTGCCTAACTGGTCCTATTAATGACTGCCTAATAATCCATCAAGTTGATATACCATGGTTTTATTAATCATGGAACAAACATTTCTAAGACAATGTATGTTTACTTAGTTTCAGTTTTTGCAATATATAACACCAACACGAGTATTTGGATCTGTGTAGATAGCATCGCATACATACCAAAATGAATGAACATACAGGTGGTTCTTGATAGCTTTTGTCAAAACATTTGCAAAAAAGAGTTGTGCTGAATTTCACTGCTACCAGTGATGTATGGGTGTTAACATTTTAATGGCACTCACATCATCAGTGAGTCTTTGCTGTTAACTCCTGGATTATATTTAGTTTTAAGAAAACTGGTGGTAAACAGAAATCTAATTCTTCCTCCTTTTCTCATACCCCATTTTGCATCAGCCTTGCTCTCTGACTCTTCATCATAACAAGAGCAGAAAGAATGGCTGGTCTTCTCTACCAACCCTTTTATTTCCTTATGATCAAATGATTTTTCCCTTTTTGACTTGTCTGAGAAACCAGACTAATGTCAGCTGGACCTTGGGAGCTGCTAAGCAGCAGCAGAAGGAGACCATAAAGGCCCAGGTAGCAAGCACAGAGATGCCTCACTTCACAATGGTAAGTTTCTTCTACTCCAGGATTTGTCAATTTTGATTTTGCAGCTGTCAGCAATGCCATGTGCTGTTTGCCTCCTGTCTGAGTTACAAAATAAAGAGTCATTTTCTCTTCCAAGGTGACAAGTTTGAAAAAAGTAAAAATGAAAGCCTCCATCTTTCCATAGCTATTATATTTCCTACCTGGATGACATACACTTTTGAAACATGTGAACCATAGAAACTGTGAAGAAAAGGAGCATGTTTCAGCATCTTCTCCTGCATCAACAGAACTTGGCTCAAATATTATTAGTCATCATTATAATTATTATATGATGATGGTGGGTAATAAGGAGATAAAATGTAGAGAATAAGAACAAATTTTCTTATGATTCATTATTAATATCAAAATCTGAAATTCTAAAATATAATGTAACTAGTCTAAATAGGAAAATATGTTATCAGTGATCACTAATAGAATGATAGAAGTTTTAATACAGATCTCTCAACATTTTCTTCTGGTCTTACTTGCTCATATGTTGTTTATGTTCTAATTTTTAAGATTCTGTTCCTCTTTGTTTTTATTATTATTATTTTCAACATAGTTATTACTTGTTAGTACCACAAATCATATACATACATTGTCAAAAATTCACAAATGCAGAAAAGCCTTAACAAAATAAGAAAAAAAGTCATCTATAATTCCACTGTTCAGAAGTAAACACCATTAGGCATGTTGTTATAATCCTTTTATTTTTTTCAACACATAGAAAATACATATGGACAAACTTGGATTAAACTGAACTGAAAAAACTTCCTTTTTACTTAAAAATATATAGTGGATATTTTCCCTTGTCAACATATGTTTCCTAATATATATCTAATCATCAGTTGCTAATTCCATTATGTTATCTTAAGAGAGAAAGATGAAAATAAAGAGAGTAGAGTGATTGAGCAGTTACTTTAGAATCAGACAGATATGGATGAGAATCTGGTGTCTGCTATTTTAGCTCTGTGTGATTTTCACATCTCTGAGTCACAGCTTCAAATCAGGGTTTTGGGCATATCCTCAAGCTCACTAATACTTTTCTCAGCCATGTACAGTCTACTAATGAGCCCACCAAAAGTATATTTCATTTCTGTTACAATGTTTTAGATTTCTAGTGTTTCTTTTTGATTCTTAATATTTCCATCCCTCCGCTTATGTAAACCATCTGTTCTTGAATGCTATCTACTCTTTCCGTTAGAATCCTTAGTCTATTGATCATAGTTATTTTAAATTCCCATTCTAATATTTCCAACATGTGTGCCATATCTGAGTATGGTTCTGATGCTTGCTTTTCTCTTCAGACTGTGTTTCTGGCCTTTTAGTATGCTTTGTAAATTTTGTTGAAAGTTGGATATGATGTACTGGGTAAATGTACTGGGGTAAATAGAGCTTTAGTGATGTGGTGGTGAGGATACTGGGGGTGTGGGAGAAGGAAGCATCCTATAGCCCTAGGATTAGGTCTCAGTCTTTTAGTGAGGCTGTGCCCCTCCCTGGGCTGTGAATTTCCCAAATGTTTCTCAGTTTTTTTCTTCTTAGGTAGGACAGAATGGCTAGAGAAGACCAGACTTGGTTATTTCTGCTCTTCCAGGGTAGTTAGGCTCTGATAACATCCTGGTACGATAGGCTCTAGTAATGTGGTTCTTTTGAGGACGGGTCTTGTTAAGAAAAACAGAATGTTTTGAATGTATTTCAAAAAGACAATTTTTCCTATCCTCCTATTGGAAGCACGAGGAGATTCTTCTGCAATCTTCACTGTGAGAAACTAGAAGCGCTCCTGGAGATAAAATTCACAAAAGCATGAGGGTTCCCCTTAAGATTGGGTACCCATGTAGTTCTCAAATCTCAGATTTGTTCACACTGAGCCTCAAGAAATTGGTCAATCACAGTTTAGTTTTTCCTACCCTGGCACTGCTTCTCATGGAGTTTTCTTCTCTGGTAAGTTATAATTCTCTGTACCTGCCTGTCTGTCACTCTAATTTTGGGGGCCTTGTGACCTCAATTCTGTAATGGATGTAAGAAGACATTAATTTTCTGTTTGTTCAGCTTTGTATTTGTTGTCAGGGTTAAGTGACAACTTCCCAGTTCCTTATATGCTAAATCCAGAAACCAGAAGAGACCAGGGTGGGGTTATAAAAGTTGAAGGAAATGATTCAGGAAGAGTGTCTAGTCAATGTCTGGCAATATGTTCATTTTAGGAAATATGAGAGATTATTATTAAACAGTTGCTGCATTTCTTATCTATATATTAAATATTCCTAATTACCTTGTGATAAAATCTCAGAGGTTAAATTGTTGTATATACATCATAAGACTATTTATTACTAAAATACCTTCTTGAAAGATTCCAAAAATTTAGACTTTTAATTAACTTACTTTTTATCATTATTTTTATAATTGCTTATTTATCAACAAATGAGTAGAAATTTATTATTAACAGGTTTGCATATGTTTATAGGATATCTGTGTTCCTTTTTTATGAATTTTTTTTTATATACCATGTTTTCTTTATTCATTCACCTGTCAATAGACACCAGTTGCAGTCTCCTTAAGTGTCCACCATCCATCTGCTTCTCCTGCTCAAACTTTGTTTGCCATGTCCTCTGCCCGTGAAATAGTTTCTGCCACTGAAAGGATACCAGTGTCCACACCAAAGCCGATATCTCCTCGTGTCAGCAAAGCACCAGTCCCCTGGGTGCCAGGAGATGACTGGACTCTGTGCAACAGTTGGGAAAATAAATCTCGCTTCTCTTCACTCTGTGCAACACTTTTCATCTAAACCCCAGAGCAACTGAGTTTATGCCCACATTACCACAAATCTCATAAAATTACCATAGTCAGCCTCACTCGGTAGTGGGCTGAAGAGTGTTCAACAAAAGATATGTTCAAATCATAACACCTGGATCCTATGAAGGTGATCTTATTTGGAATAAAGAATTTTGCAGGTGTGATTAATTTAAAGATTCCAAGATGAGATCATCCTCGATTTAGGATGGACCCTAAATCCAATGACAGTTGTTTTTATATGAGAGAGGAAGAGGGAGATATGAGACACAATGATACATGAAAAAAAGCCATGTGAAGAGAGAAGTTGAGATTAGTTATACTACATAAACCAAGAAATGCCAGGAGCCACCAGAAGCTGGAAGAGACAGAAGAGATTTTCCCCTAGAGGCTTCAGAGGGAGCACTGCCCTGCCAAGACTTGATTTTAGACTTCTGGCCTCCAAAACTGTGATAGAATAAATCTGTATGGTTTGGTTTTGTTGTTGTTGTTGTTGTTTTTGCGGTACACGGGCCTCTCACTGTTGTGGCCTCTCCCGTTGCGGAGCACAGGCTCCGGACGCGCAGGCTCAGTGGCCATGGCTCACGGGCCCAGCCGCTCCGCGGCATGTGGGATCTTCCCGGACCGGGACCCGAACCCGTGTCCCCTGCAATGGCAGGCGGACTCTCAACCACTGCGACACCAGGGAAGCCCCAAAATCTGTATTGTTTTAAGCTACCAAGTTTACGGTCACTTTTTGTGTCAGCCCTAGGAAGTTAATACCCACCCCTCCTAACGGAGCACAAACCTAGGCAAAGGAGCAGGGTAGGGAGAAGATGACATGCTTCCATTCAGTTGTTTATTTATTAAATAAATTTTTTATTCGGCAGCTAATAAGTACTAAAGCTAAGGCATGAATAAGATAACCATAGTTCTTTCCTTCAGGAAACGTTCAGTCTTGCAAGGGAGGGAAACACAAATTTAGTGAACACTAAATTAGTGAAGTGAACACTAAATTAGAACACTACTCCTTTTATGACAGAGGAGTAGAGTATTATGGGAGATTAGGAGAGCAAGAACGGCTTCTGAAAGAAGAACTAATATTGACATTCAGACCTAAAAGCTGATTAGGGATAGTCAAATGAAGTATTCGGGGTGGAGATGTGTCAGGAAGGAGAATGGAGAAGGCTCGGGTGAAAGAAAAGAGAAATTGTGACATTTTGAGGAACTGATAGGTACCCACTACTGCTTCATAATAGAGCAAGAAGGAAAGCATTAGTTAATGTAGAAGCTGGAAAGGTACACAGGGCCCAGACCCTAAAAGGCTTTGTAATCCACCTAAAGAGTATAAAATTAATCTTAGAACAATGAAAATCTGTATTAGATTTCTAGTTTCCTAGCACTGTTGTAACAAAGTACCACAAACTGACTTAAGACACAAGAATTTTATTGTCTTCCAGTTCTGGAAGTCTGAAGTCTGAGATTAAGGTGTCAGCAAGGCCATGCTCCCTCTGAAGGTGCCTGAGAAGGCACTGTTTTCCATGCCTCTCTCTTAGCTTCTGGTAGCCACTTGGCTTGTAGATGCATCACCCCAGTACTCTGTCTTCATGTGGCCTTCTCCATGTGTGTCTTCATATGGTCTTCCTTCTGTGTGCGTGTCTGTCTCTGGATTCGAATTTCCCCTTTTTGTGAGAATACTAGTCATGTTGGATTAGTATCCACGCTAATGACCTCAATTTTACTTCACTATCTCGGCAAAGACCCTATTTCCAAATAAAGACATATTCTGTGGTACTTGGGTTTAGCACCTCAACATATCTTTTTTGGGAGGGGTACACAATTTGAAAAATAATAACAGTAACAATTAGAAATCTTTAAGTAAGGAGGAAAGAAGTGATCAGATTATCAAAAGTTGACTGTGACTACAGGGCGTTCTAATGTTAGAAAAGTAAGAGTGAGTAAAAGGGGATCATTAGAGTTTCCAAAATTAGTTCCTCTGCAATAGGATGGTGTCCTCCAGGTAATACCTAAACTTCCCTTCTTACTCAAGGCCCCGGTCCCAAGGAAAATGCAGTTCCTCCCCTAATTACAAAACTAAGCTTCATGAATACCAGTAACTGCTAAGAAATCAGCCTATATTGAGGGGAGGGAGAGAAGAGAGAATGTTATCTATGCTATTAGTATTACTACAGTCCTTAGATTCATTTTCAAACAGTATGAGAATTCTGTTCCCTTGTAGCTTATCCATGAAAGTTCTTTGCTTCAGTATTCTAAATATATTCTAAGCTCATAGCCATTTTAACCAATATTAACATATTAAACCAAGTCTAAAACGTGATAATCACTCAGGAAAACTAATTTCTCCCACATGATTTTCTTACTTAAAGGATTATGTAATTTCAGGATTATCTTCTTGAAGGTGGAATGCATTTTGGATTCATGTCAAGTCACTTGCCATTCAATCCACACAATAAAATGGTCATTTTCTGTTTGTATGTGTGTGTATTTGAACTAGAGGATATTACAATATCCGGGGAGTAGGCACAAGTGTACAGCCATGTTAGGGAAGTGTCCAATTTATAGGGAGATAATGAAATGTATGTTTTATGAAGGGCAAGTGAATTTTCTCAAGGCTTATTCTTAAGGGAATCATGTCTGCCTGAAAGAGTACACTCAGAAAGCAAAAGCTATACTGTTCTACAGCAGACACTATAAAAATGCAAATTAAGGTTGAAACATGCCTTATTCATGAATTTCTTAAAGTACTGAATTTGAATCTCTTAAAAATACAAAGCTAAAGATGGTTTTCATTTAAAAAGCAAAAAATAAAATATGTATTTAAAGGGATAAATTATACATAAGCATGATTTATAATTTATTGCCCATAAAACTTTTATCAAAGAAACAAGGAGAGTGGTATGTATGCAAATACAGGGATGCAAAATAAACATATTTCTATAAGCTGTGTACCAGAAAAGAAAGGGCACTTGACTTATATTGGTTTTCTCTTTCAAATGTGGCTACAATCCAAATATTTTTTTTTAAATTATAAAGCTTAAGGTATTGCTAAAACCATAGATGTGCATTTTTGTGCTTGTGCTTTTGTATTAAATCAAAATATTTTGCTTGAGTAGGGGTACCTTCTGTTCTGTTTCACATAATCCAGTTAGTGGCTGCAATATGTGCATTTATTAAGTCTTCAAAAGCCATTTATTTTCTGTTGTTTGTACCACTGTTGAGTTCTGGTTTCTTCCTGACTTATTTCCATAAGTTTCTCATACTTGACAGTCCCACATATTTAGCAGTCAAGGAGGATATCAGAACCATAAAGCAGGTTTAGATTTTCTAATCCACTACTTCTGGCCTTTTTACAAGAGTCTTTGTGAGAACTTTGTAAACATCTGTATCTTTCCACTTTCTGTCTCCTCTTCAGGTTTATGATAATGAAAAAATATAGTCTGTATATGGGTCTATTACAGAAAATTATAACCATAGTTGGAAACTTAATGGACTATAGCATCGGCTCAGATTCACTCAGGATTAGTTATTAGCTTCAAGAAATTGATTATATTTATTACACTACCAGACAACCATTTTGACAATATCAAGTAAATAGAGAGAACATAAATAAAACCACTGTTTTTAAATTTCTATTTCCTCCTATCACAACAAGAGTACATTTTCAGGATCTCAAACAGATTATAAAGAGAATACAACATGCATCAAAAAAATCTTTCTTGAAGTATGCTTATCAAGCTCTCTGTCTTCAAAGGGTATATTGCCCATGAAAAGTATATATTCCATTCCAAATAAAAAATGCATCAACTGCTGCTAACTTTGTACATGAAAATAGATGACACTTAGAAACTGTCAGAATTACATAAATTCCAGAGCAGTAGCAGCAAAAATTTATCTCCCATGTAGTAAGTGTTAAAAAGAAAAAGAAGAAACCAACTGACAGAGCCTTTTCTAATTACAGTGCTTAATCCTTAATCTATTCTTTTTTAAGGGTGGATCTGATTGCTCATAATTTTTTCTAGCTTTACTTTAGTCAAATATCCAGATAATTTTCCAAATTAGGCTAATTGTATAATTTGACTGAAAGACTAACCTGCTCTTAGATATCATATACTCACTGTTCTTAAAAATTCATTTTACTTTATCATACTCTCTGAAGTTTTACCATAAACTCGTCCATAAATGGCCTATTTTACAATGCCATAACCCCTAGTTATCAGTTACATATTAGCAGGTCACATGAGCAGTCCCCTGAGATAAATAATACTGAGGGAGTGAGGCATTTGATGAGGGAGGATAAAGCAATTTAATAGCTTGGGAGTGTACGGGGTGGGAGTAGGGATGAATGCTGAGAAAAACCTGAATATGGTGTGTAAACATGTGCCGAGATAGAAGAATTAGGGACACGGCACTTGAAGATTATGAGATGACAATTCTGGAAAGCTAGACAGCACATGAAATGAGCACAGGACAAATACTACATTATGTTTAGCATCAACTTTCCACAGGCATGTCTTTGAATTACTTTCAGTATCCATTGATTAATACCAAACTGCATCTGTATATAGCCTACTTCCCATTTTCCCAAAATTTTTGCAATTTCATTTTTTGCCTTCTAGATTGTCATCAGATTTTTGTGTTATTGGTCAATTCACTGCTGTTGTTCAATTTTTATTCACATATTATTAATGAGAATGATGACCCTGAGTATATATGAATGAGTAGCAAACATGCATTGTCTTTTGTCATTAATATACTCTAAAATGAATTAGAAGAGATATTTTTAAAAGATCTTCATTGCCTAGTTTTAATTACTAAATAATTGCTGTTTCTCTCAAGAAAATCTTACAGATGAGAAGAAAATGCTGCTACCTAAGTATCATAGTTTGACAGATCCTGATAAGGATTGTCTCTCTGCTGATAACAAAAAACAAAAACTCTACTTTTATTTCCACAGTAAGTAATAATTTCATTCTATTTAACATTGTTATTGAGGTGTAATCTCTTTTAAAGTATAATTATATACAGAGGGATGATGATGGCAATGATAAAGAAAGGATGATAGTAGTAACTGTCTATATTTGATTTTCCCTAAATTATTTACAATTGCTTTTACCTACATTATTTTGTTTCATTATATAAGATAAGTATGAAGTAGGCAGGAGAAATAGTATTATACCTAGTTAATAAATACGCAAAGCTCAGATGAAAATGATCTGGTCTAGGAAATAATATACATATAAAATAAAGCAGGTCCAAGCTTAGGTCAGTTATTTGATACTCTACTAGAAGGTCCTCATTACCTTGATGGTGTGTCCAAATATCTTAATTAAGGCTGAGAAAGAAACAGTGGAAAAGCCATAGTGTTTAGTCTTGCTAGTAACTGAAACAGGAAAAGGACACCGAGAGGGGAGCTGTATCAAAGATGAATTTCATTATCTTTTCAATTTACTTAGACAAGTCTTTTGGGCTCTTACAGAAGCATAAGAATTCAAAAAGATACACGCACCCCTATGTTCATAGCAGCACTGTTCACAGCAGTCAAGACATGGAAACAACCTAAATGTCCATCAACAGATGAATGAATAAAGAAGATGTGGTACATATATACAGTGGAATACTACTCAGCCATAAAGAAGAACAAAATAATGCCATTTGCAGCAACGTGGATGCAGCTAATGGTTATTATACTAAATGAAGTAAGTCAGACAGAGAAAGACAAATACCATATGATATCACTTATATGTGGAATCTAAAATATGACACAAATGAACCTATCTATGAAACAGAAACAGAATCACAGACATAGAGAACATATTTGTGCCTGCCAAGGAGGAGGAGGAGTAGGGAAGGGATGGATTGGGAGTTTGGGGTTAGCAGACGCAAACTATTACACATAGAATGGATAAACAACAAGGTCCTATACTGTATAGCAGAGGGAGCTATATTCAATATCCTGAGATAAACCGTTATGGAAAAGAATATTTAAATATATATATATATATATATAAAATCACTTTGCTCAGCAGAAATTAACACAACATTGTAAATCAACTGTACTTCAATTAAAAAAACTTTAACAAATTATAAAAAAAAAAGAAGCATAAGAGGAAATGTTGGTTATTGTATTATAGTATAGTTTTACTGAATCATTCAGACTGATGCTTTCCTGATTCTTCCTCCCAAAATCCCAGAAAAGTGATTACTTCATTTCTGCATGACTTCAATATTGGGAAGTATCAGAAGCCCATGCTTCTTTGAAACATTTCTAATTATTAGATATTTTCTTATTAAAATGAGAGCAAGTCTGCTGTCTTTGTTCTAACTCTACTTTCTGGAAACAACTAAATACTTTTAAACCCTCATTGACTGGTGTAGGCCATTATCCTGTCTCTAGGCCTTCACTTGACAAGCTTCACTTGACAAAAGTTGCAAGCTTCTTATTTAAGGTTAACCAGCCAAGGAGCATCATAGAAGCTTGATGTGGCCTAAAAGCCTTACCTCAGTACCTAGCACAGATACTTTCCCTGGGTTCTGTGGTGTTTTAATCAGTCAGACTTTGCCAGGGAAGTTTTCAGTAACAATCTCCAAATTTTAGCGTCCTAACACAATGAAGGCTTATTTATTCCTCACGTTGTGCTTCAGCTGGGCATCTGTAGCCGGTTTTTAGCTATGTTCCCTACGGTCTGCCTCCTGGAATTCAGGCTGATGTGCAGATCCTATCTTGTTCTTGTGGCAGAAGAAAAAATGAGGTGGCTGAACGTCCTAATAGCCTTGAAAATTTCTTTCCAGTGTCTTATATCTCACTTCCCTTGCATTCTATTGGCTAAAGTAAGTCCCATGGGCAAGCCTAAAGAAAATAACACTGCTCACTGGGAGGCATTGCAAATCATGTGGCTCTCCCTGGGAGAGAATTATCTGTCTCTACTGGTTGCTGTGTGACTGCTGTACCTACCTGTGAGAGATGTACCTTAAATGTCAGAGATGATTTTTCTGATAATTGGGAACAATATGTAATCTACCACAGTTAGAAATTGTCATAAAAATCATTTCTAACACTTAAGGTATGTTATTGATAGTTCTTGGCTTCCCTGCCGCAACTCACCTATTGTCATTTTAATTACATTTTTCCCTCTGGGCAGCCTGGTCTCAACTGACAACATCTATGACTAAAAGGCATTTCTTGAGCAAGGTTGTCATTTGATGGGCATGATTTCAAATACACAAGAGTTTCCTCCCAGCATCATCTTATACTTAGATCCCAGTGAGTCACTGACGGTGTCTTACTCACCAATCTCTCAAGCCTTGATATTTGCCACTTCTCTCATACACAGCAATTAACATGTGCTTCAAAACCTATTTCACTGGAATGTTTTCATATAGTACCTTTCTTTCATCATGGTAAGTAATCTTTATTATGTCTGCCATTCCCTTAAAATGTGATTCATACAAGCTGGACACACAGTAGAAGAAAGGAACACTATACGCTATACACTGTATTTCCAGGAATGCATCCCAAAGTCATTAGTGGTGATCACAGTATAGTCTAGTCTTGTTCTATACTCTGTCTCCATCAACGCATCCTAAATTAATTGTGGTATTCACAGGTCATATTAATTTATGTAGATCTTAGAATTTTCCAGGTCCTAAAAATAAATTTTACATAAAATGGCATTAAGTCACTGATTTTAATTTCATTGTAACTGAGGTTTCTTTTGTTTTTTCTTTTGAATTTTTTAGATTAAGTGTGAAGCTTCGCATTATCCATTCAATTTCTTCTTGTTTGATTCAGGCCATTCTTCAAACTTGGCAAGATCTTTAGAATCCAGATCTTGCATGCAATGCATTAACTAGATTAACAATCTAGATTTGTGTCACCCACAAATAAGATGACCATGACTTCTGTGTGTTCAGAAAAGCTGTTGATAAAACGGCTGAATGTGCGGTTTTTAAAGGAACAGAATTCCAAAACATGTTGATCGAGAACTAATCACAGTAGATAATGATCCATTAATCAGCAATCAGCTGTACACAGTCAATCCACAGTCCTTTACTAGGGATTGGTGTGTTTTTGCATCTTATCCACAAAGATATCGTGACAGGGCTGTGAGGCTGTCGAGCTGTAACAATTCTATCTATTGTTAGAATCAGTTCTGTTGTTTTAATAGACACTAGAGATATTTGCTCTCCATGTGTTCTTTACAAAGTTGTGTATATATACTTAGTGGAAGAGGACAATCTTTCAAATTCTCACGCATTAACATGTTAAATGCATTGCTCACATTCATGTTTATTATGTATAACTTCCCTTAAACTACCAATCAGAAATGAAAATAAGATTTATCTATAATGAACTCACAAACTATTTCTTTAATAATGATTGAATGGTCCTTTGATTTTCACCCTCTTACTGATTACAAATTTGGATATTACTGTCTATTAACATTTCCCAATCCTTGTCAAGTTCATGGTGTTTTTTGTTTTAATTTCATAGTTTCATTTATTAACTGAAAAATTTTTAACTGCCTGATTGGAATCCAAACTACTGCATCGCATTTCCTTCACCAAACTGGTAATTATTTTTTTCAGTTTACTAGGATTATTTGTGATGAAATGCAATTTGTTTCATCTAGGTTTTCCCCAAAGTATTAGCTACTTCTGTCCTAGTTTTATAAATGTTATATTGTCCTGTCAAAATACATGCTATATACCCAGAATTCAAGAAAATAGACCCAGAATAAAGGCAGGGCATTGGTATCTAGACCCAGGCTTGCTGGGACTCAGGCTAAGCAAGATCAGTCACTCAGGACTGGACAACTGGATGTAAGACAAGTAGCAGGGGCATTTAAGTGGCCTGGTCAGACTGATAAAAGACTGAGTACCCAGCTAAAAGGAAAACAACCAAACAAACATACCAAAAGGGCTAAAACAAAAGAGTAAGTGCAAGCAAGTTTTAAGCCCACATAGCCAGACCTACATGACTGAGCTATCCAGTCAGAAACCTATAGAGATTTTTTTGTGGCTCTACTTCATGTTGAAGTGAGGTATTCTCCTTCATTTAGGAAATGTTCATATCTTTATAGGAAAATGATGCCTATTTCCATGGATTAAATGCAAAGGTATCCAATTACTCCTGGTTTTTGAGGACATGACCTACTTAGGGTTGGAATAATTATCTTTATTTTCCCCTCTCTCTCTTAAAATGCCCTCTCTTAGTATTCTTGTACTAACTGTGGCCTGCCTAGAACTCAGACTCTTATAAATCAAGGGTTACATCTTTGCATGATAAATAACTTACTACTTTTTTCTTTTCCATCCCTTACAATCTTTCTCAAATATAGGGCTTATATTTTGACTTGTTTTAGTATGTAACTTTTAACTGTTTTCCAAATATATATTTAGATATATGTTTATATATATATTTGAATATATATATATATATATATATGAAGGATTACACTCTTTGGATATATTATTGAATTTCTGTTAAGTGAATATGTTCATTAGTGTAATTTAATTAATTTACTGTGAAGACGGGAAATGGATGCCCAGAGCATTTTCAGTGTACTCAGTGTCTTATACTTAGTACCTATGAAATGCCTATTATACCACAGTCCAGGGCTTTTTTCACAAAAGCAAAAGCTTTTACAAGTATTAGACTTTAAGATATTGCTCACTTTTACATTCCACTGATAGAAATATGCAACATTTCTTGAGAGCCATTAGGCAATATGTAGCAAAAAATATCAAAAATTTGGTGCTATGACAAACTGTCAAATTATATGGCAAGTATCTGACAAAAAATCACTGAGAAATGTAAGGAAAAAGCAGCTGACCTAAGTAACCAGTAAAGTCTCTGCTTTCAAATGTCTTATAGAAAAAGACAAAGGAGTTCAAATGAAATAACCAAGATTTTCAATGGCATTTTTCACAGAAATAGAACAAACAATATTAAAATTTGTATGGTGTCATACAGACATTGAAAGCAATCTTGAGAAAGAAGAACAAAGCTAGAGGCATAGATTTCCAACTATATTATAAAGGTATAGTAATCAAAAGAGTATGGTATTGGTATAAAAACAGACGCATTTCAATGGAACAGAATAGAGAGCCCAGAAAGAAACCAACACAACTATGGTCAATTAATTTATGACAAAGGAACCAATGTGTTACAAGATGTCCTTGTAAAGGATAGTATCTTCAATAAATGTTGCTGGAAAAACTGGACAGCCACATATAAATCAATGAAATTGGACCACACTATCTTATACCATACACAAAGATTACCTCAAAATGGATTAGAGAA
Organism: Grampus griseus; assembly: GCF_964374135.1. Taxonomy (NCBI): domain Eukaryota; kingdom Metazoa; phylum Chordata; class Mammalia; order Artiodactyla; family Delphinidae; genus Grampus; species Grampus griseus. The sequence goes on from NC_138998.1 coordinate 108,659,693, forward strand.
TTGAATGTAAGACCTGTAACCATAAAATTGAAGTAAATATAGTCAGTAAACACCTTGATATAATTTTTTTGGTTCTGGGTCCAAGAGCAAAATCAACAAATGCAAAAATAAATGTGTGGGACTGATTCAAACTAAAAAGCTTCTGCACAGCAAAGGAAACCATCAACAAATGAAAGGGAAACCTATGAATAGGAGAAAATATTTTCAAATTATATATCTGATAAGGGGCTGATATCTACAATATATAAAGAACACATATAACTTAATTGCAAAAAAAAAAAAAAGAAAACCACAAACAACCTGATTGAAAAATGGGAAGGCCTGAATAGACATTTTTTTTCAAAGAAGACATACAGATAGCCAAGAGGTACATGAAAAGATGCTCCACATCATTAATCAGGGAAATGAAAATCCAAGCCACAATGAGATATCACCTCATACCTGTTAGAATGGCTATTAATAAAAAGACAAATGCTGATGAGGATGTGGAGAAAAGAGAACACCTGTGCACTGTTGGTGGGAAGGTAAATTCATACAGTCACTATGGAAAATAGTATGGAGGTTTCTCAGAAAATTAAAAATGGAACTACCATATGATCCAGCAATTCCACTTCTGAGTATCTACCTGAAGAAAACAAAAACATTAACTCGAAAAGATATATGCACCCCAATATTCATTGTAACATTATTTACATAGCCAAGATATGGAAACAATTTAAGTATCTATCAATGGATGAATAGATAAAGAAGATGTGGTGTTTATACACAATGGAACATTATTCAGCCATAAAATAGAATGAAATTCTGCCATTTGCAACAACATGGATGGACCTCAAAGGTATTATACTACGTGAAATAAGTCAGACAGAGAAAGACAAATACTGTGTTAAATGAACAATAAACAAACAAATCAAGCTGATAGATACAGAGAATAGATTGGCAGCTGCCAGAGATGGGGCATGGAGGGTGGAAGAAATGTGTGAATTGTTTTTGTGTTTTTAGTTTAAATAAATTGAATAAACAAACAAACAAAATGAAATAACTAGTTTTGTAACATAGCTACTGCAAGAATAATTCTGAAAGGCAACTAAGAGCAACCTCACAAGGAAGGAAGGAATTTTTTAGGGAGCTAGAATTTATAGTCTATGGAGGCTAGTAACCAACTGAGTTACTTAGCAGCATATGTGGGATTGTTACCCCTTTTCTATGACCCAGGCTTTCAACTATACCAACAGTTAACTTACACAGCTTACACAAGTGTGCTATTGAGGGGGTTGGGAGGTGGGGCGTGGGATGAACTGGGAGATTGGGATTGACATATATACACTAATATGTATAAAATAGATAACTAATAAGAACTTGATGTATAGCACAGGGAACTCCACTTGGCTGTACAGTAGAAACTAACACAACATTGGAAAACAACTATATCCCAATTAAAAAAAAATAGTTAAAATGAAAAAATAAAGTGTGCTATTAAGAAGCAAAGAGTGAATGCAAACAAAGAACTATCATTCACTGAGCTCTTACTCTGGGTCATGCACAGAGTTAAGCACATTAAATTAGAAAATTGAGATTTGAATCCAGGTCTATCTCACTCAAAAGCTCAAATTCTTAGTCACTATGCTATGAATAATTTCCTATTAATCATGATTTATCTCATTAATCATAAATGAGTCATTACATATTTTAGCTCTATGATATTTTAATCTTAAAAACCATTCCTTAAAACAAAATACTTTTAAAAGAGAAAAAATAAACGACTACTTTTCTAGACTCCAAGGATAATTTTCCTCACTAAAACCCATTCTTTATAAATACATGTTATTATAAGGCAAAGTAAAATTTGACGGAAATGTTTTATTTTAAATAATGTGATTGATAACTCTATAACTCATAAAATACCAAAAGTATTCAATCATAATTATATCGAAATCCATTTACTCTGCCACAAAAATCAGTAATATAGTCATGTTAAAGTTACCAGATTTTTTTTTTTTTTTTTTTTTTTAGTTTCTTTCTCTAAGTTAAGGCTAAGTGTTTGTCACTTTACTGGCTGGTGTCCAGAACTGATTGATGGGTATGGTAACAAAGTGTAAATGATATGCAGATTGGCACATTGAATTAACAACTATGTAAATATGGTGCTTTTACTCAATTCAGTTCCTAAGTAAGTATAGTCTTACACATTTATGAGACATAAGCTCTACACATCCCCCAAAATACAGAAATACATGTTTTCTTTTAGTATTATTGCTCATACCAATGTTCAGGTAAAGAACACTGCCTGCCTTCCTTTCCAATATCTTTCCTTTTTTTTTTTTTTTCTTTTTTTTTGCGGTACACGGGCCTCTCACTGTTGTGGCCTCTCCCGTTGCGAAGCACAGGCTCTGGACGCGCAGGCTCAGCGGCCATGGCTCACAGACCCAGCCGCTCCAAGGCATGTGGGATCTTACCGGACCGGGGCACGAACCCGTGTCCCCTGCATCGGCAGGCGGACTCTCAACCACTGCGCCACCAGGGAAGCCCCATTTCTTTCCTTTCTTATGGGTCAAATTCTTACCTCATTCACAAAGCTTTTCTAGACCCCTTCTAGTCTACTTAATTGGCACTTAGCATTGATTATCTTATATTCTTCCTTAAGTGTTAATAATGATAATGATGATGCTACTAACAATGTATTAGCTTTTGTGAATAATTATGGATTATATATAAGGGCAATCACTCAAATCCCCTTGAAAGACTTGAGAACATTTGTTATTGCTACTCTCCATTCTTCTTCTTCCAATATTCTACATATACCAATTTTTCCTTTAATTCCCATTACACAACGTAAGTTGGAAATATCAGTGGCCTTTAATAGGTGGTGAATGAAACATAGTTACTGGATATTCAATTAGATGAAAATTTCTATCCCCCAGAAAAACTGATTGAGGTTTCACTGCATTAAAATATATATATTAATACATATTTATTTATTCCCTAAGACTCCAATTACTTAATTCCTTGCCTGAATTTGCTTCAAATTTTAATTCAACAAGCTAAACAGATAAAAGAAGAGAAATGGTGTTAATTCATCTATTCCTAAATTTATTTTAATGTTAATTAACATTAAAATAAATTTAGGAATAGATGAGCATTCCTTTCAGCCATGCTAATTTCATCTTCATAATTAGCCAATATTTTATAACAAAATCGAATATAGAGAATTCTAAGAATCTTATTTTAATTCTACCTAGTCCTCAGGTTAATAACTGTAACTTTAGTACTATTCCTCATTTTTCAATATATTTAAAAATTTTTGTATATTATTTATATATTTGGACTAACCGAAAGTTTAACTATTAATCCAAAATTCTAAATTACTCATTTGTTTGTTTTGGGTTAGTGAAAAAATGTAGTAAAGATTTTTTTTTCTCAGCTGAAAAGCATGTAATACATGCCAGAAAGAATTCCAACAAATATGGTTAACATTTTGAAATGTTGGTGTTTAAAGTGGTAAGATTTAGGATTTAGACAATTACCAGTGTTTAATACCTTAGTCCCTGATGGCATCAGGTCAGTGAGACAGTAATTATATATTAGTATACGTGACTTACTGTTCTTTACAAATACTGAACAATCTAATGACTTAGTGGCAACAGAACTCCCTATACCTTTACAAATCCATTCTAGTTATTTTTTATTCCTACAAAAGTGCATTGTTTATAATTAAAGAATGATATTTAGTACAAAGTAAATTAGATTTATTTTATCCATATGCCACAAAAGTCAAATTCCATCTGTTCATGTTCTCTTCTTTCTGAAATGAAAAGTATTTAGGTTTCCAAAAGATATACAGATGTTGACAGCCTTTGGGAAACGTAAGCTTTTGTTTTCTCAACAATTCTTAGATACCTATTAATTGGACAGACATGGGAGAGCATGAGTTTACTTTATGGTCAGTATTGGCACCTTAGTAGTGGATGTAATAAATGGCATACAAATGTTTTATTCATTATGATGTGCTCATTGTTTTAATGAACAGAAATAAGAGAGCAAGTAAAAACCATGTTCCATAATAAAATGCTACTTCAAATAATCAAGTTCATAATAGTTCATTATGAGCTTGCTAGCCATAGTAGGTTACAAATTTGCATACGGAATTCATAATTTTTTTCAACTTCGAACAACAGTATTTTAATAAAGGCCATGGGTATAATGGGGGGGAAATTAAGTGGCAGTATGAGGCTTTTATCTAGGTAAATAGACAACAGTTAGTTTGTTTTTAAGATTGATGTCCCTGAATTTCATTTCACTTTACTAGTAAACTTGGTACATATTGGTAAGTCAAGAAAATTATCAAAAGTTAATATTATATTCTGTGTCACTTCATCATGAATTTCCATCAGAGTGGATAATATGTGCACAAAAGTAGATGAGGAATACCATCAGAAATTCAATACATTAATGAGAATAAGCCTGTTAATAAGTCCCAAATAGTTCTCCCTTCATTTGTATACTGTCATACTTATCACCATGCTACCTGCTCCAAATATGTTTATACAGTGATATCCAGTGATCTTATATACTATATGAGACAAGTTATCCAATAATAACATTTATTTTCAAAGAGGTATCTCTAAAGATTCATTCTGATCATTAAACTTTATAAAAAATATTGCATTTTAAGGATTAGTATTTCACAAGTAATGACAATAGAAGACATGGTCCTGCCTTGGATACATTTTTATATTGGTGGAGAAAACAGATAAATGCAAATTAATTCATTTTAGTATTTTTATATGAGACACAATCAAATGTTATTTATTTATATCACTGTTAAATTTTTAGAGTGATTCAGATAATTGGACCCAAATGAAGTAAGCAGGGAAGTTTCAGGTAATGGTTATTCTTAACTAAATTTGGTTGTAGAGGAGGAACACACTATGTTCACTGCTTCCAAATCCCTAGGTAACAAACTTAACTCATTTTTTAATAAGACTGTATTTATTAAGCATCATCTATGAAACATATCCTTTTCTATACACTAGTTAATCAAAATCAGTAAGGAGGACTTCTGGTTTCTGGTCCAGCATGTAAGAAGCTTGGAAGCTGCCACTCAATCCTAACAATACTAAAATGCCAAACAAATTGACAAAGCAACATCTCTTCTTAGATTCCTAAGAGGAGTGAGGTCACATGGCGAAACATTGCCCCCAAAATTGGAGAGACCAATAGGTGAATACAGAAAATGGCAACTTATAAGAGCAGAAACCTATGAGAAAAAATTTCTGCAGGAACCATTGCCAGGTACATCAGGTCTGGCGATCAAGACAAAATTCAAGATATATTAAAAGGCAAAGACACAGTTTGAAGAGACAGAGAAAGCATCAGAACAAGACTCAGATATGAAAGGGATATTGGGATTATCAGACTAGAAATTTAAACCAGCTATGATTTACTTAGGGCCCTTATGGATAAAGTAGACAGCATGCAATAATTGATGATCAATGTAAGCAGAGAAATAGGAATTCTAAGAAAGAACTGAAAAGAAATGCTAGGATCAAAAACACTGTAACAGAATTTTTAAAATGCTTTTTATGGGCTTATTAGTAGACTGGACATAGCTGAAAAAATAATCTCTAAGCTTAAATATATCTCAATAAAAAATGCAAAAATGAAAAAAGACTAAAAACTAGAACAGAATATCTAAGAATTGTGGGACAACTACTAGAGGTGTAATATATGCATAATGGGAATATCAGGAGAAGAAAGATAGGAACAGAAAATAATTTGAAACAATAATCACTGAGAATTTCCCCAAAATTAATGTCAGACACCACACCAGAGATCCAGGAACCTCAGAAAACAGAACGCAGGATAAATGAAGAAAAGAAAGAAAAAAAGAAAAGAAAAGAAAGAAAAAGAAGAAAGAAAGAAAAAGAAAGAAAGAGAGAAAAAGAGAAAGAAAGAGAGAAAGGAAGGAAGGAAGGAAGGAAGGAAAGAAGGAAGAAAGAGAGAAAGAAAGAAAGAGAGAGAAAGAAAAAAGAAAGGAAGGAAGGAAGGAAGAAAGAAAGAAAGAAAGAAAGAAAGAAAGAAAGAAAGAAAGAAAGAAAGAAAGAAAGAAAAGAGAGAGAAAAAGAAAGAAAGAAAGGAAGGAAAAAGGAAGGAAGGAAGGAAGAAACCCTACATATAGGCATATCATTGTTTTTAAATCTCACAATTTTGTCAGTTATATCTCAATACAGTTGGATTTTTTTTTTTAAGTCAGGCTCCAGGGTCAACAGGAAATGTTCATTTGTCATATACCCACACACATATACCTATATACACATGTGCACATATACACACACATATATATATACATATGCACTTGTATACACAAGGAGGGCAGACTGGTGCAGTGGGAAAATCAGTTCTTTTTTAATTGAGGAATAAGTGGCATAAAACATTATGTTCTTTTCAGTTGTACAACATAATGATTTGATATTTGCATATACTGAGAAATGATCACCACAATAAGTCTAGTTAACATCAGTCATCATACATAGCTACAGAATCGTTCTTTTTCTTGTGATGAGAACCCTCAAGATCCATTGTCTTAGCAACTTTCAAATATACCATACAGTATTATGAAGTATAGTCACCATGCTGTACATTACATCCCCATGACTTATTTATTTTATAATTGTAAAGTTGTACCTTTGACTTCCTTCAACCACGATAGCCATATCATTTTGAAACTACAGAAAATCAAAGCTAAATTAAAAATTCTGAAAAAAATCCAGTGGTTAAAAAATAACTTACCTAGAGAAAAGAATATATAGGAATTTTATCTGAACCTCAGAAACAATGCAAGTAAGAAGAGAGTGGAGTGAAATATTTAAAGTCTTGAGAGAAAAAAATATCAACCTAGAATTCTGTATCCTGTAAAATTATCCTTTAAAAATGAAGGAAAAATAAAGATTTTCTCAGACAGACTAAAATTGAGAGCATTTGTTGTCACTAGACTTGCTTAGAAAGAAATGTTAATAGAAGATTTTAGAGAGAAGGAAAATCACATAGATCAGAATCTCAGATCTACAGAAAGAAAGAAAATGCACTGGAGATGAAAGGAGTGAAATAAGAATTTTATTTTTCTTATTCTTAACCTACCAGATAATTTGCTCAAAATAATAATAGCAATAATCTATTCAGTTATGTATTCTTATGTATATAAATATGTTTGTGTACACACATGTATAAGGAAAATGAGTGACAAATGATACAAGGGAAAGGAGGGAAGATTTAGAGGGTTTCTTTTTATTATGAGGTACTCACACTGCCTATTAAGTGATACTGGGTTATTTTGAAGGTGGACTTGGATTATTTGTAAATGTATATAGAAAATGCTAGGGTAATGACTAAAAACAATAATATATATATATATATAATTGATATTCTAAGAGAGGAGACAAAATGAAATCTTATAAAATGCTCAGTTAAAACAATAAAAGGCCAAAAAAAAGTGAAAGACAAAGATAGGAACAAAGAATAAGGGCAACAAATGGAAAAAAGTAACAAATATGATAGATATTAATCTACCTACACCAATTGATCATCAAAGGTCTAAATGCACCAATTAAAAGACATAAATTGTCACAGTAGATCAAAAAACAGACCTAGATGTATGTTTTCTACAGGAACCTACTTTAAATATATAGACACATATAAATAAAAAGTAAATGGATGGAAAAAAATAAACTATGCTAACATTAATCAAAAGAAAGTGAAAGTAGCTATATTCATTACAGGCAGAGTAGACTTCAAAACAAGGACAGTTATGAGAGATACAGAAGGCATTACATAATTATAGAGGGATTAATTCTCCAAAAAGATATAAAAATCCTTGTGTATGTGTCCAACAATAAAGACTCAAACTATATGGGGCAAAAACTAGTAGAATTGCAAAAAGAAATAGGTGAACCCACTATCATGGCTGGAGTTTTCAATGCCTCCCTCTCAGAAATGGACAGATCTGGCAGGCAAAAATTCAGTCAGGACAGAGTTGAACTCAAAACACCATCAATCTACTGGATATAATGGACATCTATAGATTATTTTGTCCAAGAAGAGCAGAATACAAACTCTTCTCAAGCTCACATGGAACACTAACCAAGATAGACCATATTCTTATCCATAACAGATACACATCTTAACAGATTTAAAAGAATAGAAGTCATACAATATCTGTTCTAGGACCAAAATGGAATTAAACTAGAAATCAATAACAGAAAGATAATGGGAAAATCTCCAAATATGTAAAGATTAAACAACATAATTTAAAGTAACACATGGGTCAAAGAAGAAATAAAGAGAGATTTTAAAATATTTTAAGCTAAAGGAAAATGAAAACACAACTTATACTTTGTGGGATGCAATGAAAGCAATGCATAGAGAGACATTCACAGCATTGAATGCATATATCAGAAAAGAAGAAAGATCTAAAATCAATAATCTAAGCATCTACCCTAAAAACTAAAAAAAGAAGAGCAAATTAAATCCAAAGAGAGCATAAGAAAAGAAATAATTTTAAAAATTGATTTATGCTCTAATGAAACTAAAAACAGAAAATCAGTTGAGAAAATCAATGAAAGCAAGAGCTGGTTCTATGAAAAGATCAATAAAATCAATGAACCCCTACCTAGGCTAAATAATAAAAGAAAAAGGACATGAGTTACTAATATCAGAAATGAAAGAAGGTAATATCACTATGGATCCCATGAACAGGGAAAAAATAATAAATATATACTATGAACAACTCTATGTCCACAGATTTCATAACCTAGACGAAATGGACCAATTCCTTGAAAGATACAATCTGCAAAACTTACACAAGAATAAATAGACAATCTGAATAGGTCTATATCTATTGATCAAATTAATTCAACATTAAGAACCTTCCAAAACAAAAACACACCAGATTCAAATGGGTTCACTGGTGAATTCTATGAAATATTTAAAGAAAAAAATTGTATCAATTCTCTCAATCTCTTTCAGACCACAGAATCAGATATTACTTCCTCATTCATTCTATGAGGCCAGAATTACCCTAATACCCAAACCAAACAGATTATAAAAAAAAAACAAAAAAACAAAAAAACTATAGACCAGTATCTCTCATGAACACAGATGTAGAAATCTTCAGTAAAATGTTAGAAAATTGAATCCAACAATGTATAAATGCACCATGATCAAGTGAGATTTACCCCTGGTATGCAAGGCAAATTCAACATTTAAAAAACCAATTAATGTAATGCATTACAACAGACTAAAGAAGAAAAATTACATGATTGTATCAGTAGACACAGAAAAAGCATTTGGCAAAATCCGATACCTATTCATGATAACAACTCTTGGTAAACTAGGAATAGAGGGAAACTTCTTCCACATGAAGAAGAATATATAGAAAAACCTACAGCTGACATCACACTTAACTGTTTAGAAACTAAAAACTTTCCCACTAAGATCAGGAACAAGGCAAGGATGTCCCGTTTTACTGCCACTTTTCAACATCATATTGGAAGTACTGGTAAATTCAGTAAGACAAGGAAATGAAAAGTAAACAGATTGGGAAGGAAGAAATAAAATTGTCTTTGCTTGCAGATGACGTTATCATCTATGTAGAGAGTCCAAAACTATTTTTAAAACTCTGGAACTAGTAAGTGATTCCAGAAATGTTGCAGGATGCAAGGCTAATATAGAAACATCAGTTACTTTCCTATATATCAGCAATGAAAGGTTAATTTGAAATTAAAAACACAATACTGTTTACATTAGCACCCTCAGAAAGGTATAAATCTAACAAAATGTATATGTGGTTAATATAAAACTGCAAAACTCTGATGAAGGAACTCAAATAAGAACAATAAACAGAGAGATATTTTATGTTCATGAATAGGAAGACTCAAAATTGTCAAGGCATAAGTTCTTAAGTTGATCTATAAATTCAATGTAATTCCATTCAAAATCCCAGCAAGTTACTTTGTGGATATCAACAAACTAACTGTAAAGCTTATAGGGAGAGATAAAATATTTAGAATAGCCAATGCAATTGAAGGAGAAGAACAATGTTGAATAACTGACACTCCCCAAATTTCAGACTTACTATAAAGCAACAGTAATGAAAGCAGTGTAGTATTGATGGAAGAATAAACAAATAGATCCATGGAACAGGATAGAGAGCCCAGAAAAAGACCCACATATAGTCAATTGATATTTGACAAAGGAGCAAAGACAATACAATGGAACAAAGATAGTCTTTTCAACAAATAGTACTGGAACAACTGGACATCCACGTGCAAAAAAAAAAAAGAAGAATCTAGCCACAGACCTTACATGCTTCATAAAAGTTAATTCAAAATGAATCGCAGAACTAAAATGTAAAAAACAAAACTATAAAACTCCTAAAAGATAAACTCCTAAAATCTAAATGACTTTGGGTATGTTAATGGCTTTTTAGATACCAACATCAAAGTCAAAATATATGAAATAAATAATTGATAAGCTGGATTTCTTTAAAATTAGAAATGTCTTCTCTGTGAGAGACATTGTCAAGAGAGTGAAAAGATAACCCACAGTTTCGGAGAAAATATTTGCAAAAGACACATCTGATAAAACACTGTTATCCAAAATATAAAAAGAACTCCTTAAACTCAACAATAACAAACAATCTGATTGAAAAATGGGCCAAGACCTTAATAGACACCTCACAAAAGAAGATATACAGTTGGCAAATAATCATATGAAAAGACACTCAATATCACATGTCACCAGGGAAATGCACATTGAAACAACAAAATTCTACTACAGACCCATTAGAATGGCCCAACAACACTGACAGCACCAAATGCTGTGGAAGATGTGGAACAGCAGAAACTCTCATTCATTCCTGGTGGGAACATCAAATGGTACAGCCACTTTGAAAGGCAGTTTGGCAGTTTTTTTATAAAACTAAATATACTCTTACTATATGATCCAGCAATCACACTATATGATATTTACCCAACACAGGTGAAATCTTACGACCAACCTGCACATGGATGTTTACAGCAGCTTTATTCATAATTGCCAAAACTTGGAAGCAATCAAGACGTCCTTCAGTAAATGAGTGAATCAACAAACTGTGGTACTTCTAAACAATGGAATATTATTCAGTGTTAAAAAGAAATGATCCATCAAGCCACAGAAAGACATGGAGGAAACTTAAATGCATATTACTCAGTAAGAGAAGCTAATCTGAAAACTCTGCATACTGTATAAGTACTATTATATGACATTCTGTAAAAGGCAAACATATGAAGCCAGTAAAAAATCAGTGGTCACCAGAGATTAGGGAGGAGGAAGGAATGAATAGGTGGAGCACCAGGATTTTTAAGGCAGTGAAACTTTTCTGTATGACATTATAAAAGTGGATAAATGTTATTATAAATTCATTTAAACCCATAGAATGTAACACACCAAGAGTGAACCCCAGTGTAAACTCTGGAATTTGAATAATAATGATGTGTCAATGTAGGCTTATTGATTATAGCAAAGGCACCACTCTGGTGAGGGATGCTAATAGTGGAGGACACTATGCATGTGTAAGAGGCAGACTTACGGGAAATCTCTGCACCTTCTGTTCAATTTTGCTCTGATCCCAAAACTGCTCTAAAAAATAAAGTCTACCAAAAAATTTTAGTAAGAGATGATACCTGTATTTAAAAAAAGAAATAGTTTTATATAATAGAATGAAACATTTACATATTAGGGGACTAAGTTAAAAGTAATACTACTGTTTTGAGGATACAGTCCAAGTCAATTCAGATTAATAATAATATTTGTATTTATATAATTCTTTATATTTATAATTTTTTTTTCATGATCATACTTAGTTTTTTGAGTTAAATTATTATTATCTCCATTTTATTGGTAATGAATAGTGAAGCTCAGAGTATTCAAAGGAAACTAGAAATTGGAAGAGTCTGAATTTCAGTTTTCTGATTCCTGATTTTGCTGTATTTTTGCATATATGCCCTGGCCATGAGAAGAGAGAAGAGTCTGGAAATACCCCTCTAATTTGATCGAGCAATTAAATGAACTCTTAAAAAACAGAGGGCCCAATGGCAATCTATTAGGGCACATAAATTAGTCAAGCAGCCAAATAGCTTTCTTCTCCCATAAGGGGGACCCTTATTCCATCTGATTGTTTCAAATTCTGCTGATATGTTATTGTATGCCATTTTATATGGTCCCTTTGTTTCTTTCTCAATTTTTTTGTTAGATGATTGAAACTAGCTGACAAAATTAGGCCTAACCAAGAGGGTTGTGCTGTGAATTTTTACCTTAAAAAAGTATCCCTTTCCTGTTATTGAAAAAAAACAGTTTTTGAAATATATTCTTGCTGAAATGCAGAGTTGATTTAGTATGCATGTAAGTTTCAATGTGACATCCTGATACTTGGGTGAGAAAAAAATATTCTAAGCCTGTTGCTCATAAATGTAAATACCTCACTGCTACCGCAGTGGTGTGTAATACTTTTCCTACCACCACTCATATTCAGAAGGAGTTAGTTGACCTAAGCCCACAACGTCAAAATGCATTTTGTTTTATCATCAGCATGAACTTGGCATTTCATCCTTGAAAGACGTAATGTGTTGTTTGCGAGGAGTCAGGAAAGAATAATCAGTTATTGCTGATCATGTTTCCTATTTAATCACATGTTGAAGAGAACCTTGACTGCTGCTTTTGAGCTTCACACACTAGGGAACAAGACCTTGGCAGAAGCTGGAAGCATAACATGAAAGTCTACCAAGCCTATTCTGGCTTATTTTAATGCATTTATTTGTAATTCATATATCATTACAAAATAAACAAATCAGGAAAAGTTCTAGAAAAAAACAACACAGCAAGTGTTCACTGGATTGTCCCAGGCAAACCAGGATGTGTGGTTCTGACCATAAAACACTTTATGACAGTACTTTTGGCAAGAGCAAGACTCAGAAAGAAAGTTACATGGTATACCTGGGGTAGGCTGGCTACTATAGATAGTTACATGGTATACCTAGGGTAGGCTGGCTACTATAAATAGTTACATGGTATACCTAGGGTAGGCTGACTGCTAGAAACAGTTACATGGTATACCTAGGGTAGGCTGGCTACTATAAATAGTTACATGGTATACCTAGGGTAGGCTGACTGCTAGAAACAGTTACATGGTATACCTAGGGTAGGCTGACTACTAGAAACAGTTACATGGTATACCTAGGGTAGGCTGGCTACTATAAATAGTTACATGGTATACCTAGGGTAGGCTGACTACTAGAAACAGTTACATGGTATACCTAGGGTAGGCTGGCTACTATAAATAGTTACCTGGTATACCTAGGGTAGGCTGGCTACTATAAATAGTTACATGGTATACCTAGGGTAGGCTGACTGCTAGAAAGAGTTACATGGTATACCTAGGGTAGGCTGACTGCTAGAAACAGTTACATGGTATACCTAGGGTAGGCTGACTACTAGAAACAGTTACATGGTATACCTAGGGTAGGCTGGCTACTATAGATAGTTACATGGTATACCTAGGGTAGGCTGGCTACTATAAATAGTTACATGGTATACCTAGGGTAGGCTGACTGCTAGAAACAGTTACATGGTATGCCTAGGGTAGGCTGACTACTATAAACAGTTACATGGTATACCTAGGGTAGGCTGACTGCTAGAAACAATTATATGGTATACCTAGAGTAGGCTGGCTACTATAAATAGTTACATGGTATACCTGGGGTAGGCTGGCTACTATAAATAATTACATGGTATACCTAGGGTAGGCTGACTGCTCGAAAGAGTTACATGGTATACCTAGGGTAGGCTGGCTACTATAAATAGTTACATGGTATATCTAGGGTAGGCTGACTGCTAGAAACAGTTACATGGTATACCTAGTGTAGGCTGACTACTAGAAACAGTTACATGGTATACCTAGGGTAGGCTGGCTACTATAAATAGTTACATGGTGTATCTAGGGTAGACTGACTGCTAGAAACAGTTACATGGTATACCTAAGGTAGGCTGACTACTATACATAGTTATATATTATACCTAGGGTAGGCTGACTACTAGAAACAGTTACATGGTGTTCTAGGGTAGGCTGGCTACTCCTACTACTATACCTAGGGCTCCAGGCTTGTCATAAAATCCTGGAGACCATCCTCTGCATGGAGGCAGGGAGTCTATTTATTTGACTGCTATCTCACTCTAAAAATGACTTGTGACAGCTTAAAGAAAAACACATTTTATGTATAATTAGAAAAGTGTACAATATAAAAAATCAATTTTTCCAACAAAATACAAAGTGCTCTGGATGAGGTGAGAAAACTGGATGCTCTCTTCTTTCTCTGAAAATCTTTATAAAGTTTGACTGGTGACTATTTAGAATATTTCTGCACAGGCAACTTTTTTTTTTTTAACATCTTTATTGGAGTAAAATTGCTTTACAATGTTGTGTTAGTTTCTGCTGTATAACAAAGTGAATCAGCTATACGTATATATATATCCCCATATCCCCTCCTCTTGCGCCTCCCTCCCACCCTCCCTATCCCACCCCTCTAGATAGTCACAAAGAGCACAGGCAACTTCTTAATTCAGCTGTATTACTGCATGTGTACGTTTCTAAAAAATATAATCTGTAGTCAATTTTAAGTGTCACATCTTGGTCTAGTTTTCTCTAATAGAAATCCATCATACCTCATGCATTGCTGAAATTAAGAAAGAGGACTTTTCAACATGTACATGCCTTTTATCTCTTTATTCACTCACATCTTGCCTTGTTCCATAATGTATCTGAGGCAACCATATGCACGTTCATAATTTTTATAGTACTAGTATATTATCAGGTTGGTGGAGCAGATTGGACAGCACTAAAATCATGCCTATTTCTTTAATTTCTTATGCAAGTAGAATAACAGAGATAATACTTACTCATTCAGAATTGGAATTGAGATTGGAAGACAAATTATGGAATTTGGCCCATTTAACAGCACCTTCATTTCTTTATTGTATATATACTATATCTTAATAACATAGACTTTAAAATATATTCAATCTTATCAGTTCTCTAAAATCATACCCAAACTGTTTTTTTTTAATGTAATAATCAGAAAACTGAATTGGTGAACCAGGGTAAACATAGATTTAGTAATTTAGACTAATTCTTGACCTATTAAAAACTGAGGTAGAACCCACATCAGCTTTAGGTTAATCATCTCTTTAAGTCTCATAAGAAAACCAGTCTTTTTACATAACTGGATTGTTATAGGCTGAACTGTGTCCCTCCAAAAAGGGATGTTCAAATCCTAACTTCCAGTACCTTAGAAGGTGACCTTATTTGGAAATAGGATCATTGCAAATGTAATTAGTTAAGATGAAGTCACACAGGAGTAAGGTAGGCCCTTAATCCAATATGACTAGTGTCCTTGAAAGAAGAGACAGACGCATAGAAAGAAGATGGCCATGTAAAGACAAATGCAGAGATTAGAATTATCTAAGGCCAAGGAATGTCTGGACTACTAGGGGCTAGAAGAGGCAAGGTAGGCCCCTTCCCTAGAGGCTTCCAAGGGAGCATGGCCCTGCTAATATCTTGATTCCTGTACTATGAGAGAACACACTTCTGTTGTTTTAAACCACCCACTGTGTGGTACTTTGTTATAGCTATATAGGGTTAAAGAATTTTGAAAATGAAAATAAGCTATTTATAAATGACAAATATATTTTGTATTTTAAATGACAATTTTTATATGTCTTTCACTTTTATTTTCATTAAGAATTTGTAATCTCAAAACCTTTTCATTCTTGACATTTCAAGATGGTGATAGAATTACATCTTCAAAGAGGGAAGTTATTTACTATGTTTAACTGAATTTATCTCATGCTTTCATAGACTGTTTTTCCTTCATGAATTTATCTATTTTTCAACAATTTCATGCAACCACAGATGTCCCACCTGTATTAGAGATTATCTCCTGTGTTCAGTTGTATTGCATAACCTCTATTTCTAAATATTCTTTGCTTTCTAATAATTACATAGAACAGAACACAAACAATTTTAAGACATTTCACTACTGAGAAAGCTTCTAAAATTTATGTTCCTCATTTTGTGGAGGTTTTGTATTTATGTATGCACAAATATTAACAGAAATATGTATTCATGTATAAATGGTCAATCATATAATCATTTAACTTTAGATTGATCAAAGTTCTATTATTAAAAACTTAAAATTGTGTTATATATTTGAATTTACCTTTGAAGTAATCTTTGGATTAAAATTTACACATTTGGCCAAGATCTAAGGGAACGTCATTCAATGATTATTTCTTTAATTTAACTGTATGGGCATGAAGCCTTTGGGGGTGGTGGTGGGGCATGTGTGAGTGTCCGGAATCCTGGTTGTAATTAAAGAAACTAACAGCAGAGCTGCTGAAATGCACCTAAGCCACATGTGTGGGCTTGGACAGAAACTTTTTTTAAACAATTACAGAATTTCTAACCAAACAATAGACATCTGGCCACTGTGAATGGAAGTTTCAAGGAGTTACGGAAATGAAGAAATTATCAGTATTGGATCTTGTATCTGGTTATAGACTCTTCTCAATGTTATGTGGAAAAGTAGTACCTGAAGCATGTGGAAAAAACATAAACACCTTCATTTATGATTGTCCTAAAAATTATTCCAAATTTAGGTCATTTTTTCTATTCCTTCAAAGCAATGACAGAAGAATGATCTCTAGAGCTTTCCTGATAAACACAGCATATTCTTTGCTAAGAACTGTCACCTTCTGTGGTAGGCAGAATAATGCATCCCACCCCTGGGTCTCACACACAAGATATCACCAGGAGCCTGTGCATATGTTACCTTACATGGCAAAAGAACTTTGCAGATGTGATTCAGTTAGAGACTTGAGACAGGGTGATTATCCTGAATTATCCAGACATATCTTTAAAATGAGTCCTTAAAATCAGTAAACTTTTCAATGGCATGGCCATAGAGAGAGAGAGGTGACAACAGAAAGATGACCAGAGAGATGCAACATTACTGGCTTTGAAGCTGGAGGAAGGGGACCACAGGCCAAGGAATGCAGGTAGCCCCCAGAAGCTGGAAAAGGTAAGGTAACAATTTCTCCCAGAAGCCTGTAGGAAGCCCTGCTGACACCTTGACTTTAGCCCATTGAGACTCATGTCAGACCTTCCAATCTATAGAATTGTGAGATAAGTCTATGTTGTTTTAAGCTATCACATTTATAATAATTTATTACGGCAGTCATAAAAAACTAATACACCTTGATTGACACTTTATTTTTAAATACCTGATTATTCTTTAGATATGCTACATAAACTTCAATTAATTATTATCTATTTTGCTGGAGCTAGGGTCACAGTGAGTAGTGTGTGCTTTATGAAAATATTATTTTGAGCCCATTCTCCAAAAGCTAGGATATAAAAATATTTGGCTATAGAACATTTATAAGTTATGCACATGACATTTAATTATGGTTGCAAAAACTGCTGGCACCTAATCACTTGAAAGTTGAATTTTAGCACTTTGAAAAATTCACTTTCAATGAAACTGCAAAACATTTTCTCGACTGGGATAATTTCTAAGAAATAAGACACTGCACTCTGCTTTACTTCTTGCCTAAACTGGTATTGGGTAACACAGGACAGTAATACACTAAATGTCCAGCAGAGGCAGAAGTTTGAAATTCTCTTCCCACCACCATGGACACCCAGCTGAAGTTAGCTGAACCTAAACATACTCATGTGTATGTTTCATTTTATCATCAGCAAGCACTTGGCTGCTCTCCTTGAAAGAGAAGTATAAATTATGTTGTGTGTGGGAGGGGTCTGGAAAAGAGCATTGGGTCTTGCAGGTGATCTTTTTCATTTAACCATATAGCCAGAGAGTATTCTGATCACAGCATTAGTATTTTACATGCTACTAGGCAAGATCAAGGTAGAAGCTGGAATTAGAAAGTGAAATTTTACCAAATCCATCTTGACTGATTTTAATGTAACCATTAATTGTATTTATTTGAAATTCATACTTTGTGAATATTTCAGGTTGAAATGCTAAGCAGGACAGGACTCTGGCCCAGCAGGTGATTCTCTAGCCAAACCAGGATATGTGGTTCACCCTGATCATGAACTACTCTACTGCAGCATCATTTTCAAGTGTAGACTTCTCAGCAAGGAATAGCTGCTTACTGAGTGTAGGAAGGAATCATACCAGGGTTCCTGGCAGTAGTCTGCTGGGAAACATTAAACAACCAGCTCTGATGGTAGGGTGGGTGGGTGGGGAAATCTAACTTGTAGCATTTGCCAATTTCTATGGTGGACATGTTTCTATCATGGACAATTTCAAACTACCTACTTAAAATAATTGAATATGGAGTTGGGAAGGGATACACACAATCTGTTCTAGCAAGTGGGTAGGAGCTGATTCCAGCACACCACTAGGTGCCATATACACAAGGCATGGAGGCAGAGTCATACAGGACTGGATTCTAAGGATCCCAGAAATGAATACTATAGAGTAGAAATTAGAAGCTCTTCCTTTTTTTCTTGGCACTACCTATGTTTCACAGATTCTAACATGATTTGTGTGTGAGGGGAGAGTGGTGGAGTAGTAGGGGAGTTTTTGAAATTTCATTCGCTTAAACATTAAAATACTATATTATTTTAATGTTATTATAAGTTCATTTAAAAAGATCAAAATTGAAAATTCATTTGTTTGTTTTGTGGTTATTATGTGAATTCAAAATTTTGGTGACCATAGCTTCTTGGGGGAAAAATATTCTTACCAAATAAAGAAACCCATGGAGCAGAGATTAACTTAGGTGTTGTGTACTCTTTCTGCTGCCCAGCATCAATCCAATTTTGGAAGTTTTGAACAATTGGATGACTACTTTATAATTCACTCTAATTTTCCTACAATGGCATTACATTTATTAATAAGTGAGGCTTCTAAATTTTAGTTGTACTTTCTTCAAGGTCAATTGTCAAACCTTACTCTATTTAATAATCTTTTTTTTTTTTTTTTTTGCGGTACGTGGGCCTCTCACTGTTGTGGCCTCTCCTGTCGTGGAGCACAGGCTCCGGAAGCGCAGGCCCAGCGGCCACGGCCCACAGGCCCAGCTGCTCCGCGGCACGCGGGATCTTCTGGGACCGGGGCACGAACCCGTGTCCCCTGCATCGGCAGGCGGACTCCCAACCACTGCGCCACCAGGGAAGCCCAATTCTTTTATTTTTAATGTACAGATAATCAACATAAAGGAAATTTTTTTAAATGTGGCTTTAATATACCTAGTATATGTTGCTTTTATATTTTAGAAAAACTTTTAAATTTGAATTTTTTTGAAAAACACTATTTGAAGAGTCAATCAATGTTATGAAGCTAATTGGTTAATCCATAGATACATATTTTCAGAATTTCAAATTTTTTTTGTGTATGAGCTTTCACTTTCAAAATTGTCTAAGTTCGGATGACATACAGTGTTTTTTGTGACTCTAAGATACACTGACCTCTATTACCCTTCACCCAGGATAATCCCCCTTTCCTCCTTTTGGTAATCTCAAAAGCATTCCCCAACTTGCTAGACTGTCCCTCCCTCACAGACTCAGACCCTCAACTACCAGCCCCCGCCACATCCCCCAGCATTAGCTCCCCAGTGGGGTCTGAATTTAGAAAATGGTAGAAAGAGTTGTTGACTTCAGGCAGCTTCAGGCAGCTTCTGCTTTTAAGTTACCAGAGTGACCACATGGTGCATTGTTTTAGAAGAGGAAGGATAAAATGTAGGGTGACTGTAGAAGTTAATGTCTTATATATTATGTTAACTCTCTCCAGCCATAAAATAATTCCTTACTTGCTTTGTAGTCTCTTTTTCCATAGTTTAATCTTTCCCTTCATTTCTGCAATCTTTCTCCTCTGCCACCTTGAGGTGCTTGGGAGTGGCCCAGCCTGAAATCATAATTCTAGTCTAAGAAATTCTATTTTCAGTTTTCAGTCTTCCCTTTTTCTCCAGTAAGAATTATTTCTGTGATATTTAGGTTAAAATAGATGCTAGATAAGATATGCTCAAAGAGAAGGGGTTTATTATGTCCCCACAGAACTGCAGAGCTGATGTGAATAGCTACAACAATTGTTGATTTTAAGGAAGTGCCTTGTTGACTTATGATAGGCTGATGGGGATCACCTTTGTTATAATGCAGACATACTCAAACTGATTGACAGTCAATCTTTGTAGAAGAAATATATTCTGTCCACATAAGGTCATACAAAATTCATCAGCAGCATTCTGTTTATACTCTATTATACCAAATCTTTTACATTGTAATATTTGTGTACATGTCTGTCTCTCCCAGTAGACTCTGCACTATTTAAAAATTGGGATCTTATCTTATTAGTTTCTATATCCCCAGGGTCTAGTATAGTCTGGGCATAAAATAGGCCCTGAATGAGTAACTGATGAATGAAAGAATCATGAATTAATTCATGTCTATAAATTCTCATATCACAAATATTGCATATGCTTGAAGAATGTAATGAGTTATTCACATTCATTGTTACATGGTCCGTTACAAGTCATCTGCCATGAGGAAGCCTTCCTTTTGTCTCATTAGCATTATTAAACAATGTTCATACAACTTGTACCTATTTTCAGAATGACCAAGACCCTATCCCGTAAGATTCAAACATTTCTTTAATATTTTTTGTTCCCAACCAGTAACTCTGTAACCCAAATTGCAATAAAAACATAATGAAAAGGAAAATATTTAACTTTCCAACTTTCAAGATGTTTTAAAGCTCAATCACCCAGTATAAGTCCCTCAATTAACAAATGAATCAACTCTTACCCCAGGGAAACTTAATTCATCCGAGTTCACACGATTAGTTAGTGATGAGGCTATTTCCCTTTACCCAGTGTATGGTTACCCAATTAAATGGATGTAGGTCCCTCTGAGTAAGGACTTCGAATCTTTATAGCACAGTACATTTGCTTTGTTTTACAGGTTCCTTCTCCTGGAAAACTGGCCTTTCCTTTGGTCAGTGTAATCCGAAACTTAAAGTTGGCTCATATCATGAAACTGGGCAAGAGATTGTGACATTTTATGGGGGCAGAAACCCTCAGCCTCCTGATCATCCATCCTTGAATTCCTTTGATTTTTTATAAAATGATCAATATCCTTGTCAGCTTCTCATTTATGTTTTCCCTAAGCTTACAGTGTTCTAACAAGTATCTCTATATTTCTATGTGACTCAGCCCCCCAGCTGCCACTCTGACCTTGCTGCACTGACACCTAGCTTATGTTATTTCAGAATTCTTTATTTCCCATTTTGTCAGAGATATTCCAGGCCCTTAGATGTCAATATAAACTCTTCCCTCTTTCCAGTGTTATGTACCAGTGATCAATCCTGGACTTCAGAGGATAGTCACCACTGACCTTCACAACAAAGTGGGAGACTCCCTCACCTTACTCACTGTGGAAAACAGAATTTCCCCCAACCTCCTGCAGAACATAGTCAGCTACTGAGTTTGCAGGTCTTATGAAGTTTATCCACTCCAGCAGGCCAATTCTTTGACTCTCTTTATCCTTTCTTCCATTATATGCCATCTTAGTTTTGGCATTTATATCTCACTTAATGAGAGCCATCACTTTCTTTCAGCTTGCAAAAATCCACCTAGTTACTTAGCACTATCTTCTCTCATCCTCACCAAAATATATTACCAGTATCATGGGAGAGGGCTTGCAAAAGCCCTCAAGATCCAGTCCCATACCTACACAATTCCTGCCATTACTATTAAATTAGTAAGTCCTGCATTTCCTTTGGTATGTCATCCTCTTTTTTAGCAAAACTAGCACATATCTGGCTAGACTATATTGTCCCTTAATCCTAGATTTCAGTTTCTGGCCAGGACTGGAATTAGAGTAGATCTAAGGAGGTGGGATGTATATTGTCTTTCAAGACAGAGAACAGCATTGTCTTCAAAAAATGGAGAAAGATGACTTTTAATATGAAAGAGTAGACTACTTCTAAAGACTTAGCCAATACAGAGGAATCTCTGGATGTAAGGTTTCCAAGTGCATTGACCTAGATTTCTTCATCTCAAGATTTTTGGGGGGGAGGAGCACAGTGATGTCATATGGATGACAAAATAGGTCATCCCCAATTTCAGTCCCCTTCATGAGAAGACTAACCAGAAACTATTCATACACAAGACACAATTGTGAAAATCTCAGAACCCAGCGATAAGGGTGAAGCATCCCCCTGGACCACAGAGACCAAGAAGGACCAATGTAAAAGGGTAAGAGGAGCAGCTACACTCTGACTATATCATCCCTTCCCCATGCTGGCACAGTGATGCACTGAGAGGGTTGAAGGTGCCATTGCTTCACACTTAAAGGGAACAGAACCAGCTCAGACCCAACCCTTAGGGCTTTTGCTCCAGCAACTTGGGAACCAAACCCACCCTTGATAGGGTGGTGATAGCCACTGAGCATAGGAGAAACCCCAGCTCACACCTGGCTCTGGTTCTAGCCCCTCCATTTCCAGTCCCATCTCCCACCAAGGGGATAGCTGTCAGCACACACTGGGGGAAGATGTGACTCATGACCACTTCAGATCTAGCTCTCCCACCAATGGCACTGGTCACACATATATGTCATAGGAATGCTCCCACACAAAGCTACCCCTTCAAGACCAGGATATGTAACTGTTTCACCTAACATCATATAGTCAGAGAAAGTCAAGCAAAAATGAGAATACAGAAGAATTTGTTCCAGGTGAAAGAAGAAGAAAAAAACCCTGAAAAATCAACAAATGAAACAAAGATAAATAATTTACCAGATAAAGAGTCTGAAGCATTAGTAATAAAACTGCTAATTGAATTAGGAAAAAGAATAGATGAATACAGTGAGAATTTTAACAAGGAACTAAAAAATATAGGAAAGAACCAGTCATAGCTGAAGAATATAATAACTGGAATAAAAAACACACTAGAAGGAATGAATAGGAGACTAGGTGATAAAGAAGAAAGCATAAGTTCTTCTAATGATCTGGAAGATAAAATAGTGGAAATCACCCAATCAGAACCGCAAAAAGAAAAACAAATACTAAAAAATGAGAACAGTTTAAGGTATCACTGAGACAACTTCAAGAATACCAACATTCACATTATAGGGACCCCAGAAGAAGAAAGGAGATACAGAGGAGGTCGAAAATGTATTTGATGAAATTATGGCTGAGGGACTTCCATGGTGGCACAGTGGTTAAGAATCCGCCTGCCAATGCAGGGGACTCGGGTTCGATGCCAGGTCCTGGAAGATCTCACGTGCCACAGAGCAACTAAGGCTGTGTGCCACAACCACTGAGCCTGCACTCTAGAGCCCACGAGCCACAACAACTGAAGTCAACCCACCTTAAGCCTGTGCTCCGCAACAAGAGAAGCCACCACAATGAGAAGCCCGTGCACCACAAAAAAAAGCAGCCCCACTCACTGCAACTAGAGAAAGCCTGTGCACAACAACAAAGACCCAACACAGCCAAAAATAAATAAATAATAAATTAAAAGAAAAAGAAATTATGGCTGAAAACTTCCCAAACCTGAAGAATGAAACAGATATTAAGGTACAGGAATCACAGAGAGTCCCAAACAAGATGAACCCAAAGAGACCCACAGCAAGACACATCATAGTTAAAATGGCAAAAGTTAAAGATAAAGAGGTAATTCTAAGAGAAAACAGAGTCACATACAAGGGAACTACATAAGGCTATCAGCTGATTTTTCTGCAGAAACTTTGCAGGCAAGAAGAGAATGTCATGATACAGCTAAAGTGCTGAAAGAGAAAAACCTACAACCTAGGATATTCTCCTCAGCAAGACTATTATTCACAATTGAAGGAGAGATAAATAACTTCTCAGACAAGCAAAAACTAAGAGAGTTCATAAATACTAAACTGACCCTAAAAGAAATGTTAAATTGACTTTTTTAAATGGAAAAGAAAAGGCCACAGCAAGAAGTAAGAATTTTATAGAAAAGGAAAAAACCCACAAGTAGAAGCAAATATATAGTAAAGGTTGTGGATCAACCACTTAAATAAGATAGTACAAAGACTAAAACAAAAAATTGTAAAATTAACTATAACTACAATAAATAGTTAAGTAATAAACATGAAGATAAAAAATATGACATCAAAATCACAAAATGTGAGAGAGGGGAATAAAATAACATAGCTCTTTTATAAAGTGTTTTAACTTAAATGATTATCAGTTTAAAACAAGTAGATATAGTTATAAGTCAACATATATGAACCCCATATATGCTGAGTAAAATAAATCAGATAGAAAAATATAAATACTGTATGATCTCACATATATGTGGAATCCTGGGGGAAAAAACGAATTCATAGAAACAGAGGGTAGACTGGTGATTGCTTGGGGGTGAGGAAATGGAGAGAGGCTGGTCAAAGGGTATGAGCTTCCAGTTATAAGAGGAATAAGTTCTGGGGGTCTAATGTATAGCTGGGTAACTATAATTAACAAGACTGTATCGTATACTTAGAAGTTGCTAAGAAGTAGGTCTTAAAATTCTCACCACACAAAAAAAGTAATTACATGAGGTAATGGCTATATTAATTTACTGTGGAAATCATTTTGCAATATATATGTACATCAAACCATCATGCTGTACACCTTAAACTCACACAATGTTATATGCAATTCTATCTCAATAAGCTGGGGGAGAAAAGAGGGGACTCACTCTTTCCCAATCAAGACCCTAACCTTGGCATAGCATATTTGCTGAAATTGATAATTCAGTCTTCTCTAAAGCTCTGATCTCCTTATAATTAAATTCTGAGTCTGATCCTCTGCTTTTTATATCTGGCTGTAGAAGATGAGAGTCTCTTCATACTCTGCCAAGGAAACACTCTGGTTTTCACATTTCACTTTAAATTGGTGATTAATAACCCATGCCTTTGTCTGTCTCTTCCAGTAAATTGATGACATTCAGCAGCAGACATCCAATTCTACTGTCCTATATTTACTGCCTGCTCTGAACTTCTCAATCATAGGGGTTATTGTGACCATCAGTACCTTCCCTTCTACTGGTATGTTATCCTAGTTCACCATTGGTTAAAATTTGACCAACTGCACAATTACAGCATACAAGGGAATATCAGTATTGCATTCATCACCCATAATGAAATATGCATTGCCTTCTGGCTGTCAGGTGATCAAGGTCCAAAATCTTTTAGAATCTGTTTCCTTAGACCACCCAGATACTGGTACCAACACTCAGGCTTCATTTACTGTGGAACAGAATCTGGGACAGATATCTGAATTCAAGAAGTATAATGTGCTTGGGATTAACACCTGTGGAGGAGTAAGGCAAGCAGGAATGGACAGAGTAAGAAGCTAAGCTGCAATGCTGTTGTGACAAAAGACAGCCAATTTCATGGAGACTTCTGAAGTCGCAATGTTCACAGTTGTATCCAAAAAACACAAGGGGACCACACAGTTTATTCCCAACATGACTCAGTCAAGATATATGTTTCAGGGAAGAGATAAACCTGGGTGAGGCAACTTCTTTTGTCTGAGAGTAATACCTGAGAGTATTAACTGTGAACCATCTGCAGGTAACTCCTGGGACAGTAGGGGAATTGATCCCTGAAGTGAGATCTGGGTGACACACTACAGCATTCAATATAAATAACTTGGTGGAAACTTTTTATTAAAGTGATAATCTCCTAATTTATTATATCTCCAAGTGCTGAATTTGTTTAAAGGATATCTATCTTAAACTTCTTTGTAAAATTATGTAAAATCTGACCAAATGGAAATCACTTTTAATTTATAATATAATCCCTCTAAGATATATTAAAAACTTTCTGCCTCACAATAATAATGTCTTTTTAAATGTCTTTATGTTTTTTCAGGAGTAAAGAACCAAAGAACAGAGCTCTACCTATGAAGACAGTATGAATTCTTCAAGAAATGGGTGTGGATCTCAGTTTCTCTTTTGTTAGTACATTTTCATTGATATTTTCAAACATACAAGCATTCAAAATTGGAAAATCTCACTACTGGTATTTAAAATATCTGTATGGAGCATAATAAAGTTTTAAATAGAATAATAGATTGATTTATTTTTTCCTAAATGGCTCCTTTTTCTATGAAAAACATTTTCTAAGATTAACCACTGTAGTTATTAGGCCTTTTGAGAGCACCATGAAGGCTGAGAAAAGCTAAACAGGAAGGCAGGAAAAGGAAAATACAGGTTTCTCATTCAGAAACTTAAGTTTTTTGAATTCTAAGTTAAAAATGTATGTATATATGGGTTCAGGATCCATTTCCCATGATAGATGATACATGTCTCACACCATTGTAAAACAATTCTCACATGACCCTCTTATCATGAAGTCAGATAAATTGTCTGTAGTATACCTTCATGGTTTTCTGCCTTCTCAAGAGTCCAGAGTAACTAAGACTGTAGGAGAATTTGTCTTTTTTGGTGATTGTTTACTCTAAGCCTCCCATGAAAAAATGATCCATCCATTTCCAGTTTTCATATGTTAACTGGAGAAGTTGAAATCCAGTACAATAGGTCAAATAGGAATAGACAACATACCATCTTCTCCAATTTAAGATCCATTCTACTTAATCCCCCATCCCCATCCCAACTTCTTCCTCTTTTATTTTTTTTTTTAAACAGAAGCACCCATAGATATCGATAAATGAAAATGATAATAGAGGAGAAAGAATATCCAAGAAAGAGTGGGCAAACCTAAAGGAGACGGAGCCCACCCTCTGTTTTGTTCTCCCCAGTAAGTTTCTGTGTAAAAAAACTCTCAGCCATAGCATAGATACATAGACATAGCATTTCTCAGATAAAAGAGAAGATAGATGAAGATGTTCCCTGCCCTTAATAGTTGTGACAAGTCTAACCTAAACTCAGTACTACCCAGGGAGATAACCAATGCCCTCCAAATTCTGAGGCCTCCTGTCTCAGGTCCCCGTGCTCAGTAGTAATAAAGAAGTATGTTACCCAATTCCCTCAAACCAGAAGTATCATATGAACATCAGTTGAACAGACCACTGTACCCCAACCCAGGCAGCAGAGTGAGCCAATCTTTCTACCACAGAATGCTGGGATTGAGGATTCAGGTCAGAGTTCTCTTAAAGAGTAGGCATTCATTCTCTCCTCCCCCTGCCTCAGAATAAGTGTTCCCTCTGACCATCTTTTCTGACCCCAGAGGCTCCTCCCCGGTGGCAGGAAGAGCTTTGCCCATGGTGAGGACCAGAGGGGCATAGCTACACCCAGACTCCCAATTTCAATTCCACTACATACTGCATCTAATTGTCAGCAAATTTAGTCCACAGGTGGCTAAGTACTGATGAGTGAGGCATTGGGGAAGCCACTTCTTAAAGTCTAGGGTGCAGATTAGAGAGAGAGAATCCTCAGATAAGTAATATTCAGCAAACTGCATTGGGAAAAAATCTAAATATTAGAAAGAAAACTCAGTGAAATTATGACCTGTTCAGCAATTTCAAATATAGGGAAAAAGCATTTCAGCTTTTGTTTTGAACTGAATAAAAGAAGAGTACTTTGGATGAGGTTGGGAGCAGGGTAGTTCGAATAAAGAATGTTATCAATCATGGATTGATAAGGACCACTTTAAGACCTGTTCTTTTGCCAAGAGCTTTAGAAAACTTGCTCCTAGTCTGCTAAGCTCAGTTGATGCTTTCTGTATCAATACTTCATTGGTTGACTAAGCTGTATGAACAAACCATGTCTTCCAGACTTTTCTTAACACCAACTGGATAGCAAACCACAACTTTCCAAGGTCATGTATATGTTCAGGGTCAGGGCAGGGTGGGTGGAGTGGGGCTTCTTGGACACCCATTAGTTAGAAGAAAGAATTCCCTGCACCCAAGGGGATAATGCACTGAAAAAACAGTTTAAGACCCTTGAGATAAGCCAGAGCTTAGCAGCATCCCCATTATGTAAAGAAGCAGGTTCTCAGGACAGACTGCTATGGAACAAAATAGCATAAAACAAAATAAGAGTACCTATAACTATAATAATCAGTGGTATATTTGCAAATCACTTCCCTGTAGGTATAGGTACATGCTATATACTGAATATTTGGCCACACACTCCCCAAATTTATACAGGCATCCTAATCCCCAACGTGATGGTATTTGGTAGGTGATTAGGTCATGGTGGTAGAACCCTCTTGAATGGCATTAGTGTCCTTATAAAAGAGACCCCAGAGAGCTCCCTTACCCCTCTGTTGTGTGAGGACACAGTAAGAAAATGGGCATCTATAAACCAAAAAGCAGTCCTTCTCCAGATGTGACTTCATCTTAGACTTTGTAACCTCCAGAACTGTGAGAAATGAAGGTCTATTGTTTAAGCCACTCACTCTATAGTATTTTTGTTACAGCTGTCTGAACAGACCAAGACAGTAGGAATCCTAATTCAGTAGAGTTTGCTTTGTTTCTGGTGTGAATACTTACACCATGGCCAATTTTAAAATACTAATGCTTTAACAGCTGACATGGAAATTTTCTGAATATTTAACATTTGACTCCAGGAAACCAGCACAAGCCAGTTCCGCCATGCCACTAGTACAGCCTTAATGATTATAAAAGAAACAGGACACAGACAATTATCTTGGCTACATCAGGCTAAGGATATTTGACCCTTTTCTAAAGTAGAGGTATTGGAAATAAAATTTTAAAAAGAAAGAAAACTATCCTATAGAGTTTTATACAGGTTGCATTTATAAATTAGTGCTTAATAAACTCTATGTAGACTAGCTTATGTGGTCCCCACACGTGGTATGAATTCATTCAGTTTTATCTTCTTTGCCATCTTTATAAATTCCTAAATTAACGAGCTTCTTTAGTTACAGGAATAGACCCCAAAGTACATCTGGGCTTGGTAGATTTTTTTGACAATTGCCATCTAACATCTTATATTAAAATGAAGAGGTGAGGAAAGTAACAACATTTCAAGACAGATTAAAAACTTTTGATCAGGGTATAAAACACATTAAATTTTCAGAGAGAGTTTTCCATTTATTCAGTATTACCCTGAAATCATATTTTGTTGGTAAATGTGTATAAATGTATTAATAATCTAAACTTACATAGACACAATGAAATAAATTACAATTTAAGTATCTTTGGTTTTATTAGAATGTATACCTGTTGGTCCCTGTGATCCTAAAAGAGAGAACCCTTACATTACATATATGCCTTTGAACTAAAAGACCAGAAATAGCAACAGAGTTGCCCTTCAAAAATAAGAGGCTTGTAATATCTAAAATAAACCCCCAAATTCTTAACTTCAAAGAAACAACAAAGAAACAAGACAAGATGCATCAGTTGTTTTTGGAGCTTAAAAGTTTGTTTTTTAATTTATTTTCAAGAATTAAGAATACTTTTAGTTGCTTTTTGTAATTGAGTCAACAAATACTTTCCTTAAGACGTTCTTCTAGGCACTTTAGAGGATACAAATATGGATCCTGTGCTTTAGGAGCTCATATTTTAGAAGGAGAGAGATGTGTACACAAAGCATAATGAAATAAGGCTGTAATAATTGTTTTCATGGAGGCTGAAAATCCTCTAGTCACCTCAAGGATGAATAATGGAGGAACTAATTCTGTTATGAGATCTAGAAAAATCTGTAGGGATAATGAAAATGTAGTATACCTAGGGTTTCAACTGTCAAAGATAAGTGGAATAAGTACCCAAACTTAGAAGCAGCAGCAAAATTTTTTTTTAATTAAAAATTCAGAAGAGTGCTGTTCCAAGGTGTTCTCATTTTATTTGGACATAAATGAGAAAGTCAATATTATTGGACCAAAGATTGTGTGAGCTGAGGTAGAGGAGGGCAAAAAAATGTGTTTAAAAAATATTATAACAAGGCCCAATAATCAGAAATTTTAAATTCCATGATTAAAACTTTGATATTTTTTTGGACTTCCCTGGTGGTGCAGTGATTTAGAATGCACCTGCCAGTGCAGGGGACACGGGTTCAATGCCAGGTCCAGGAAGATCCCATATTCTGCAGAGCAACTAAGCCCATGCATCACAACAACAGAGCCTGCGCTCTAGAGCCCGCAAGCCACAACTACTGAGCCATGTGCCACAACTACTGAAGCCCACGTGCCTAGAGCCTGTGCTCTGCAACAAGAGAAGCCACCACAATGAGAAGCCCGTGCACTGCAACGAAGAGTAGCCCCCGCACACCGCAACTAGAGAAAGCCCACGCATGGCAACGAAGACCCAACGCAGCCAAAAATAATTAATTAATTATTATTTTTTTAAAGTTTGGTATTTTTTTAATAGGTGATGAGAAGCTTCTTAAAATTATCTGATTTCATAGCTGTGGAAGTATATCTTTATGGGACAATAGTTCTGGAAGAGATAAAAAGTGTCTGAACTAGAAAAATTGAGATGGGAATATAAAAATTAGGGCTACTATTTGCAAGGGACTCAAAAAAAGTGACTTAAATTGGTTTGTACCAAAGATAGAATTTATTGTATCAAGTAATTGAAAATCAAACAGTTGTTTGATTCAGAGACTCAAAATATGTAACTTAGATGCAGTATCTCTCCATATCTTTACACTTGTCAACGTCCACTTTATTTTCAACCTCCATATGATTACAAGATATTAACAATACGTTTGGGCATATATCACCCAGAATTATGGTTGAATAAAATAGCATTCTAGATGGTTGAATAAAATAACATTTTTTGAAGAACTTGTCAAGCCTATTTCAAAATTTATACAATAAGGAAAAGAACTTAGCAAAAAATGTGTTAAAAATAAGAACATACTTGAATAACTTATGCTACTACAATCACATTAAAGTAATCAAGAAAATATGATATGGGATAAAGGATAGGACTGGAGATCAATGGAACAAAATGGAAGTCTAGAAATAAGCCTACATTTATATGGTCAAGTTGCTAAAGTAACTAAATGGAGGAGAAAATAGTCTTTTCAACAAATGGAGCTGTAATAGCTAAATATCTACATAGAAGAAAATGAACCTCAAATTTCACACTACATACAAAAATTACCTCAAAATGTATCCTATATCTAAGCATAAAATCTGAAACAATAAAATGTTTGGAAATGTGTCAGAGAAAACTCTCTGTAACACTAGATTAGGCAATAATTTTCTAAATAAGGCACAGGAGCATAAACCATAAAAAGAAATAAATGGTAAATTGTGTTTCATCAAAATTAAAAAAAAACTTTGCTCTTTGAAAGACACAATTAAGAAAACAAAACACAAACTACTGACTGGGAGAAATGTTTGCAAAGAATACCTGGAAAGGAATGTGTATCCAGAATATATTAATAACTCCTATGACTCAGCAATAACAAGACGAACAACCCAATTAATAAATGGCAAAAGATCTGAAAAGATATTTCTCTATAATACTCAAATGGACAATAAACACACGAAAAGATGTCTAAAATTACCAGCCGCCATAGAAATATGAAGAAAAAACATAATAAAATATCACTACATACCCACAAGAGTGGCTAAAATTAACAAGACCAACATTACCGAGTGCTGAAGAGGATGTGGCACAATGGGAGCTCTCATACATTGTAGATGGAATCAAATATTACAACCACTCTGGAAAAGTTTGCCAATGTCTTATAATTTAAGCATACACATCATACACCCTAGCAGTCACATTCCTATTTACTTACTAAAAGAAATAGAACATATGTTCTCACAAAGATAATTATTCATAAAAACAAAACCTGAGAAGTACTCAAAGTATCATCAACTGATGAATAGGTAAAAAAATTGCAATATATCCATACAGTAGCATACTACTCAGTAATAGAACAAACTATTGATACATGCAACCACATGGATAATCTAAGATGCATTATGCTAAGTGAAAAACTCAAACACAAAAGATCACATGCTATGTGATTCTCTTCATGTCTAATTCTGATAAAGGCAGTGAAAATGAGAGAAAGTAAATCAGCAGTTACCTGGGACCAGAGGTCAGGGGAGGCTGTTACTGCAAAAAGAATGAAGAAACACTGAGGATGAAAAAAAATGCTATTTTTAACTTAAAATGGGAAAAATTTATTATATTTAGATTTTACCTCAATAAAATTTTATTATATTTAGATTTTACCTCAGGGTAATTTATGCCTGAAACTCTCTTTCCTCTTTCATTTCTTCTCCTTCTCCAAAAGTTTAGTCCTAGAAAACTAAAATGTGGTATTTGACTTGAAGAGTTAGCATCTACATATAGTTTTTGATAAAGGTATGTGTGTATGTGTGTGTACTTTCCTTATTTCTGTCCACTGAAATGTACTAAAAGTAGTGATCCCCAATACCAATAAACACACTGAACATCCAGATATTGGTTTCCAATCATCATTCTACAATAAAATGAGCTAGAACTCCTTGGAGAAATAGTTGATTTTAAGCTCAGCTAGAAAATGCAGAAGTGCTCAAAGAACAATGGGGTCATGAAAACACAAATGCTAGTTTAAAGGGATTTCCATTGTCTAAATCGAAGACAATGTGAGCATTAAAATAAATAATGATAGTAACAGGTTACAATGGGTTTTACTAGAAGTAAAATAGTAATTAACTCTCTACCATGTATCTATACTGATAATATAATACATTAATAAATTGAAAGTTATGGAGGAATGGGATAGTAGTATAACCCCAATATACCTCCACATAGAATGTTCATTAATACCAAAAGAAAAAGGAGTAGGTCTAAATTAAGGAATTCTAGCAGACACTGCTTTAATCAAGTGATTGAAGTGAATATAATCAGTAATATGACTAATTAAAATTGGTTGATACATGATACGATGCAAAGTAAAGGAAATCATGAGGATTTATAGACAAAACCAAATTGAGGCACACATTTCGAAATAATTATGCTCAGTCTTCAAAACTGTCAAGGATATGAAAGGTAAAGAAAGACTGAGGAACTGTTCCAGATGGAAGGAGACTAAAGAAACATGACAACTAAATGCAGTGTATGATTCAAGATTTATTATTTTGAGATAAATGATGTTATTGGGACAATTGATAAAACCTGAGTTGGATCTAAAGATTAGATGGTGCAGCAGGCAGAAGAATGGTCCCTTAAAGATGTACACATCCTAATCCCCAGAACCTGTGAATATGTTATTTTGCACGTCAAAAAGAGCCTTACAAATGTGAATAAATTAAGGACTTAACACAGAGAGATTGCCCTGGATTATTCAATTGGACCTGATGCAATCATGAGTCCTTGTAATTGAAAGGGAGACACAGGAGGGTCAGAGTCAGAATCAGAAAGAGATTCAAAGATGCTTTGCTCCTGACTTTAAAGGTGGAGGAAGGGGACCATGATCTTAATAGTTGTATCATTGTGATAGGGGAGAATGTTCTTGTTTTCAGGAATTACAAACCATAGATTTAGAGAGTGATGGAACATTGTCATCAAGTTACTCTCAAATGGTTCAGAGGAAATAAAAATATTTAAACTTTACTTCCAACTTTTCTGTGAGTTTGGGATAAATTTGG
Source organism: Grampus griseus (assembly GCF_964374135.1). Taxonomy (NCBI): domain Eukaryota; kingdom Metazoa; phylum Chordata; class Mammalia; order Artiodactyla; family Delphinidae; genus Grampus; species Grampus griseus. Next base: position 108,693,342 of record NC_138998.1, read on the forward strand.
CCTAAATTCTCAGATATTCTTAACTAAATTAGCTACTGTGAATAAAGGGAAAGAATCCGAGATCTAACATTAATACCCATGAATAGAGGTGTTGTCATAATTCTACACAAAGCACATAGTCGCTTAAAGCAAAACCTGGAATATACTTCCATAAGAAAGAAAAATGGAAGGTAGGCAGAAAAACCAATAAAAGTTCACTAAAAGGAGTTAAAACCAACAGAAACAATTAAAATAACATTTCAGAAGGAAACCCGGTTGGAATTATGGAAAAAGAGAAAGGAGAAGTCAAATATGTTTGACTTCTCCAGGGTTTCAAGCTTGGATAATTTATTTTTGTACCATTCATTGAAATATGGACTTCAGGAGAGAGAGAAAATAAACACAAGTAGATGATAAATTTATATTTTGACATGTTGAGTTTGAGATGCTAGAGATCTACTTGGAAATGCCAATTAGATAATTAAAAATATTAGCCTAGCTATAAGGAGTGTGGGGTAAAAGCTGAAATGCAGATTAGATTAGTTGCTAGAGAATGGTTGAGAGAGCCAGAACAAATGAGTGTAAAGGTAAATGAAAAAAAAAAAGAAAGAAAGAAAGAAAAGAGAAAAGAAAAGAAAAAAGAAAAGGGAAGATAGAAAAATGGAAAATTGGAGTAAATGCCCATTAATAGACTTATATAAGAGGGCCTACTAAATAGGAAACAGGTAGACATGAGAGTAGGAAACAATACCTCACCAATGACAGTAAAGCAGAGAAATTAAGCAGGATAAAAAATGAAAACAGACTATTAATTCTTATATGTGAGGAAATACTGATATCTTTCATGAGAAAGATGTCAATAGTGTGCTTGAGTGTAAAAGGGTAGGATTAAAGGGTTAGTATAAATTGAGGAAATGAAGCCATCAAACGTAAAAAAATAATTATTTTGGATATAAAAGGAAAGAGAAAAGATGAAGGAATATCTAACGGTATTAGAAATGTCAACAATAGCATTTGCTTTGTTTTGTATTTAAGAGAATCTTATTTTAAAATACATAGCTAATAGAGAGAAAAGCATGAGAGAAAATTTGGTAAAATCAAATTCTAAAAACATGAGGGAAGAGATTAAGGACAAAGCCTGTAAAGGAAAAGAGACAGATCTGAAAAGACAGCAGAGGAAGAAAATACTGTGAAAAAATGAGAGATGTTGAGTTGGATGGGTATGGATTATTAGTGATATCTACCAATGTTCATAGTTCTTTTTCAGAGCTCATTCCTCACTCTAAAGTTAGAGGCGGCTATGGTTTCCTTTAGCAAATGAAATATGAGTAGAAGCATTAAAAGCGCTTTTGTAATTAACCTGTCTTTCTTTTTCTGTCTGTGATATCCACCATAAACACTGTAGTGTAGATGATGGCTGCTCTCTCATGTTCTTGGAATGAGGCTGACAAGGAGCAGACCCTCTAGGTATCCATAATAGACATAGGGGAAAGAGAAAAAAACCTTGTTGTTTAGGCGACTAAGACTTGGGGATGATTTGTTACTGAAACATAATTTAGCCATTCTGACTGATAAGAATCATGAATGCAACTAAGAGTCGTTAGAGATGCAGAACATCCAGTGAGAATATTCATTTGAATGCCTTTGACTCTTGCAATCAAAGAAAGGAATTGTTGACAGGCTTGTTGTAATGGAACTCCTAAGATCACCTTGTTACAAAAGTACAGGCCTCAGTACGCAGAAAATCCTTGATTAATAATAGAATTGAATATTTTTAGTATATTTATTGGCCACTTAGATAATCTCTTTTTCAAAATCTACTCAATTTTTTACATTTCCCCCTCCCCTTTTTTTTTTTTTTTTTTTTTTTTTACGGTACGCGGGCCTCTCACTGCTGTGGCCTCTCCCGTTGCGGAGCACAGGCTCTGGACGCGCAGGCTCAGCGGCCATGGCTCACGGGCCCAGCCGCTCCGCGGCACATGGGATCCTCCAGGACCGGGGCACGAACCCATGTTCCCTGAATCAGCAGGCGGACTCTCAACCACTGCGCCACCAGGGAAGCCCCAATTTTTTACATTTTTATTGTTTCATATCATATTTAAATTTTTCTTAATTAGCTTCACCAAGGCTTAAAATTTCATTACACTCTTTAAATGAGCCATGTTTTGAGTGGTTCATATTCCTCTTTGTATGTTTACTTCCTGTTTTATTTCTATTTCATTTATTTCTGCTCTAACTTTATTTCCTTCATTTTTCACTAATTTAGAATGGATTATTAGATTATTGATTTTTAGCTTTTGCTATTTTCTAATATATGCATTTAAAGCTTTACATTTTTTTCTAATGCATATTTAGTTATATGCCACAAGTTTTAACTTTTAGTATTTCCATTATCATTCAGTTCAAATATTCTTCTAATTTTTATTGTTATTTCTTGATTCATACCTTATTTAGAAATGTATTCCTCAATTTCCAATCATATGAAATGTTTCTAGTTATCGTTCATTGTACATTTCTAGCTTAATTGCACTAGTCAGGAAACATACTCTGTAGGATTTCAATCCTTTAAAGTTGATCATTCTTACTTTAGCTATCTTAATATTTGTGTATGTCTTTGGTTCTCAGTAGTTTGCTTTTATATTGCTAAATGTAGCTTTCTTTGTATTTATCCTTATTTATCCTGCTTAAGTTTTGATAGGCCTAATATGCTTCATCAGTTTTGGAAAATTTTCAGTGATTATCTCTTCAAATATTGCTTCTGCACAAATAATACATCCCATATTGAGGGTAGTTAATTAAAAATATTGTCACAACTTCTCAGTGTATCTCCTCTCCTCTCTCTCACCTCATCTGTATTTCTCAATTATTATTTTTCTCTTAATTCTTCATTTTGGATATTTTCTACTGATTTTCTTTAAGTTTATGAATTATCTCTTTAACTATGTCTAATCTCCAGTAAAACTAATTTGCTGATTTCTAAATTTCAAATATTATGTTTTCTTTTTTAATTCTAGATTTTTCAATTACTTAGCTGAAGTTTCTAGTTGTGTGTGTGTGTATTTTGCCTGAAATGCTCAACCTTGTCATTTATCTCTGTGAACATACTAAGCAGAGTTATTTTAAAGTCCTTGGATCTCCTCTGATGTCAGCTTTTCTCTTCATTTTTAAATCAAGTGGTTTTGGTTTTTGGGTTTTTTTCCTTCTTGTTTGACTGGTTCACTAAAATTAAATGCTTGCTATTATATTTGAAAAAGTTATAAAAATTATTTGAGTCCTAGAATGATGGTGTCTTTCTCCAGAGAGAATTTACATTTAAGCTGAATTTTGTTTCCTACCAGGGGACATTTTATAGTGTAGGCCTTCAAAGTCCCAACCCAACATATGGGGCATTTATGAACAGCCCTGATGGGCTATGGATTCTCATTTTTGTCTCCCTATCCCCACAAATCTGTCAAAAACACATCTCAGGATATTGGATTCTCCATCTCCTTCCTGGAATTATCAGAAAACAAGGAAATGAGTAGATCCAAATGTCAATTTGGTCATTTGGACTTCCTTCTTTTCCTGGGACATAGCCTTGCAATCCTCCACTACTTTATGAAATGTTTGTGTGTCAGATGCACAATGGTCACAACATTTTACAACTCCTCTAATCAGGATGGAGTCTCAAAGTCTATGTCCCCACCTCTTAAATCTTGGCTGGATTTGTGACTTGCTTAGGCTAATAGAATGTTGCAGAAATTCATTTCCTTAGTTCAAAGCCCAAGACTCAATAGTTTCTTGCAGCTTCTACCATTGCTGCTCATGGGAGCCTTACAACTAACATATGAGCAAGCTCAGGCTATTCTGCTGGGAAGTAAAAGACTCTGGGGAGGGAGACTCCAGTCATCCCAGCCATTCCAAATAAGGCAAGTAAGCCAAGCAGCTACAAGGAACATCACCTTAAAGATATGTGAGTTCAGCTAAACGTGGTTCATTGCGGAATGACACTCAAAATTCCTTACACATAAAATCATGAATTAAATAAATTGTTGCTGTTTTAAGCCATTAAGTTTTGGGTTAGCTTGCTATACAACAAGATATAACTAACATGACTGCAATAAAATTGTTTTAATATATATTTTACCGAATTTTCTAATTGTTCCCAGCGGGGAATATATACTAGCTACCTAGTTCCCTATCACCAGAAGAGGAAATCACTGAAAAACACTAATATTTAAAATGTTTAAACTTGCAAGTCTAAAACATATTTGAGTGGAAATGTTTTTAAGGTTAAAAAATAAAGTTAGAATAACTAGGTACAGAACATGTCAACTCACAACAAATTGTCCTCATCTCCATAAATTCTTGAACATTAGTGCCTATTAATCTTAAATCCTCTAAATCACTAAATAAAAAACTTCCAATATATATTTTACACAAGAACATGTACAAAGTACTAATTGTTATTTCCCTTTGAGTTTCAAAGTCATTGTTAAAATGTTGAAAAAAATATATATGTATATATTTTACATGTAAAATGTTTAGAAAGAGAAGAATGTTTACTTTTCCTTTACTTTACAATGTTTAGAAAGAGAAGAATATCATACAATAGAAAAGGTACCATCAAAACCCACGTTGGTCATCTTATATCACAAATAACCTAATGACCCATATATCACTCAGCATAAGAAAAAATAAATGATAAAAACACAAAAAGAGAACTTGTAAAAACTAAACAAAAAAAATTTGATAGTATGCTGTCAGAAGTATGTTAGATGGGACATAGGTAGTTGTTGACGACTTTAGAGACAGCCATAAAAAATGGCACAATAGCACAAAATCAATCATAATGAACTGAAAAAAAAGTTGTTAAATAAGGGAACTAGTGAGACATTTTCTTCACTAGTGAGACATTTTCTTCACTATTTCCACAAGGGACTGCAATGATAAATGTCCAGAAAAGCAATAAAAATGCTTCTCTTTCTTTGAACTAAGGAATATCCTCATGAAAAAAGATGTAGGGAAGAATCTACTGGAAGAGAAAATTAAGCAGTTGTTGGAACACAGAAAAATAATTATTCCAAATGACTGGTTCCTCTTATTTTATGATATATCATAAAATATTTTAATTTTAATACTGCAGGTTCAGTCTGACACTAACAGTCCTAGATTTTAAATAACTAGCGACAAAAAGCAATAAGAATTAACAATACAGCTACCTTGCCCACAGGAGATAAAATACAAATCCATAACTCTGACTGACTCATTTCAACTTTAATTAAAAAGATGGCTAGTATAATTATACACAAATATATGTTAGAAATGTGACTCTCATCACCACTGGATAACCTGTTACTGGTATGAATAAGAGACATGTAACGCACATTCTTGAACACCATATCAGAAACAGTAATTCATTGACTACTCATATCATTTACAAGCTCTAATTTAGGTTGTAAGAACAACTGCTTCTGCTGTAATTAATTCTGGCCAGGGAGTTAATCAGGCCTTCATCTTTATTGGTTCACTACATTATTAATATGCTCTTGTTAGGGTGGAAGAAGACAGCATGTCTGATTTGGACAGGTCAGATCTTATTGCTCTGTCAAGCTTTAAAACAAACAGTAAAAAGGGTTATTTTTGTTTTGTTTCAGGTGAAAATTATGGGGGAAGTATTTCTGAAAAGTATGAAAAGAAGAGAGACAAATCACAAAAAAAAAGGCACTTCAGATTTCAACTGAAGGATTGAGAAGAAAGATACCCCACACAAATTATATGATGAAAGGAAAGGAAAGTGACATTGGTTTGTAGATGAGTTTGAATCTCTTATAATTGCAGTATCTGAAAACATATCCCTGTTCGTAGAAATAATTAGGTCTAAAATATGGAGTTGGTGTGGGAGAGGGGTAAAAGCACTATAATGGATCCTAATAGTTTTTAATGTTTGAAGGATGCCAACAAAGTAATGTTGAAAGGTGAATTATTCCATTCATTCTGCTAGCTAACTCACATGTGGGCTTCACTGAGGGATCCTGCTGAATATAATCCTGCTGAATATATCTAGAAATTTTCAAATGAAATCAAATTAATTCTCACAGGGTGGTAATTTTTCTTTGCATTTATTTTCCCCAGCATAACACTCTTCCCATCAAACACTTTGGAGGCATGCCTATTGAGGGCTATAATGTATTCTCACATCACAAGACAGTCGGTACATGTAGATAGACATGAGTTCATAGAGATCATTTATTTATTTCACTAATGATCTGTCAACTACTCTCCCTATTGTAATAAATGGCTAAGTGGTTACCTAAGAAACAGACTAAAGATTTTTCAGGAAGGGTGTGGCCACCTTGTCCTTTTTAAAGAAATCTGGAAGCAAATATATTACTCTAGGTTTAATATAATCCTAATAACAGATCAATTAACAAATGATTACCTGCTTTACATAGCTCTTATTTCCTCATTAACTTTTTGAAAAATGCTTGAGCAATGTAATATCTTTTTCCACTTGTTACTGTTATAAAAGTAGTCAATTAACTTTTAAATCACTCATTAGAAGTAATTTAATGTTATCATCCAGGGGCTGTATTATAGTTGCTAGTATTTTCAATGCACTAATCAAGGTATCTGTATAATCCCAGGAATGTTTCTATTTATTTGTGATTTATACTGTGTCCAACAAATGCTAACAACATACAGGTGAATCATAATTGTCTTAAAATATTCTTTACCGAATAATTATTAGGAATATATATTTAGTTAATAAGAAATAGGGCATCAAAAGAATTCAGCCATCATTTAAACTCCAGGTAATTTGATTAGCATCAACTATGAATGAAAATCTAACAACTCTTGGGGAAAGAAGATTGATTATGTCCAGAAAAGTGTCAAAAAAGCCACACAATTAAGGGGCATTTAAAGGTAACCTTAGGCAACAGAACTAATTTATACTGAAACTTCAGACTTATAAATACAACCAATAGTTGAAAGGTAATACAGTCCATAAGGAACTGGACAAACAGAATTAAAAAAAAAAGAAAGAAAAAGAAAACAAATTGATGAGTAGCAGTCTAATCCAAAACTATATCTGAGTCTCACTATTTTTGTATCATTTTAAATTTCTCTTGATGCAGGGACCTTTTATCTTTCATCCCAGTTTAGTCATGTATTTTGCCTACCAAGATAGAATTTAAATTATACTATGCTGTTCCTTGGTCTAGTTAATATTCCATGCAAAATTCAAATAGTGACATATTGTCTCTACAAAATAAGTTACATCATGTCAAGTTGTGGGTAATACTTAAAAAAAAATAACTTCAGCCTGTGAAGAAACTATATCTCTATCCCTATATTGGAATATTTGCTATTAGTATGGTAAATGAGCTGTAGTACTGAATCATTGCTAAAAAATCATGTTGCTTCCCATCTAGCCTTAGCTCAAATTAATACCATAAGTCCTCTAAGCTACACACTACTTTAAGATATTTATCTTTTTACTTTCTGTTCAAATGTACTGAACAACTGGACAAGAAAAACAAAATAGAGTTTGTTTGTTAAACCTGTAGGAATAGAGTGTACTTTTTATGTAATTGCCTTCTATAAAAATGGCAACATAATATGTAAATCTCAAATGAAAATTACTTTTAGTTACAGATGCCTAGCCTTAGTTGAATTATTCCCTTGTGGAGCAGTACATTTTCCAGGGATTTAAGTGTAAAATCAAGCTTAGAAATGGCTATAGATTATTCTTTTGCTTGATATCGTGATGTTTAAAATCAAGACTATGAAAATAAAGGAAAAACTTAGAATAAGAAAATTAATGTAATTAGCTATACTATTTTAAGTAATTTACAAAATAAAATTATTTTATACTTGGAATTGGGAGAAATGTTAGACAGTATTTAAGAAAACTTTTTTTTTATTATATTTGCAGTCAGATTTTACAAATTGATAGCAACCATGGTTAAACTGCCACTTAAAATAACTTTAAAAAGTGGGTTGTGTTGTACTATGCATGGCATCTGTTAAATGTTTTACTTGAGAATGCTCTAAAATGTATTATTTTATGAATTGATATGTCAGAAATGTCTTCCTTTTCAATAAGTAACCAAGTAATAAACAAAACTTTAGTTAATAAACATTTTAATAATGATATTATCACATCTTTCTAGACTTAAGACCATTGACACAAAATTGTTTTGTTATTTGCTAAAACGTGAAAAACAATTTTTAGGACAAGTCACTTCCTGCTTAATCTGTTTCTTTTTGTTATAAGTAAGGTCACCTTCTGTATATCTGATGCTCAGAAGTTGGATTTGTCTTGATAGAGACGTTAAAGAGAAATAATCATCATAAAGAGAACTGATAATGGATTTGTAAATACATGGAGGAACAAAAAAGTAAGCTAGTTCCATGTTCAAACTCAAAGAAAAGGATGGACCTACAATAGCAAAATTTCATGGATTCCTTCAATCATGAAATATCCTGTTCTCATAAAAGAAGGCACAAAGAATTCCATTATATCGTATGCACATCTTTAACTTTTCCATTTTCAAAGTAGGCTTAGAAAGAACAAAGGACTTAGAACTGTTCAATGACATTATGCTAGAGGAAGTACTGCACTCGGGGTTCCATTCTGCCATCTCAAAGGGATTTTTTTTAGCTGTCAAAGTGCTTTATAGCCTGTAGATAGTGTATGAGCAGGGAAAATTCTGTTTGTTCTTTTAAAAATAGTCCAAAACATTTCAGTCTTTGTGAAAATTTCTTGAAGCTTAAATAGGAAATAAATTCAAAGTCAAATTCCCTATTAAGCCATCCATGTTACTTGTTTCTTATTCCACTGAGAACAGTATATCATAGTTCTACTGAGATTAAAATAAGCTCAATATAAAAATGGGAATAAGCTATAGAAAAGTCTTTGATTTTACCTGAAAGTCAAACAGATCTTGACGTTATACAAGGACACTTCTAGTTTTTTCTTTTATTTTTAAGGTTACAAAATATTACAGTTGCCTATTTTAGTGGCCATGTCTTATTTAAAATCACCTTATAGGGAAAAAATGAAAAACGACATACATACATATTTATATATGTTTGTGTGTGTGTATTGTGTGTGTGTGTGTGTGTGTGTGTGTGTGTGTGTGTGTGTGTAAATTTGGAGACCTATGGAAAATATAAAAAAAAGTTTCTGATATTCATTTATGAAACATTTTATTAAAATATCATTCTTTAATTGTTGGGAAAAAATCAGTAAGAAAATAGAATTGCTGGGTCAGTGGAGTTGACTTCAAATAACAGAACTGTTATTTTGACATTCTTAATGTATCAAAGACTCAATTTTAATATTTAGTGTGGTCTAATATCTAAGGTGCTATGTGTGACAACAGTGTTTTAGAATTCTGAGGGACCTCATTATCATATACTATATAAAGAAAATATAACTAAAAGAGGTTAATTTGATAAAAATTTGATACATCATTTCTGGTCATGCTATATTTCATTCTACTTAATAGTGATAACATTAAGATTTATATCGCCTACTTCGGAACAGCACTGAACATTCTTATGCAAAAGAGAAGCAAGTTAATGTATTTTCTGTTAAGTTATCTGACACAACTTATAAAAACGGTAAATAACATTGTTTCAGGTCTTAGATGATGGTCATGGTACTTTTCTCCAAGGGAGAAATATTAGTATATGGTTCTAAGGTGGAAAGAGCCCAATGAAACATCAAGTTTCAAATACAGGAAAGTGAACATTATCTGAAAGGAGAGAAAGAGTCTAAATGCTTAATTTTATTGTATAAATATATTTTCTTATAAAGGTGGTATTAGAATATTTTAATGGTATCTTTCAAACTTCATCACAATTTTGCTGATTTCTAATACTTTCTCATTCTCTCGCACACGCACACATACACATACACACACACACATACATTGACAGCAGGAGTCAGTATTTTGTTTTGATATTTTTCCAACAACAAAGTTTGTCTCTTATTTTAAATCTCTTTAAATCTTTAAAATAGTTTCAAACATTTCTTTATTACTATTTTACTTCATAACTTTTTAATCATATAACATTTAAAACATTCAAAAGAATAATTATAACATAAGTAATTTTAAAAGTATAATAACAAAATGAATACTTGTCAATAGCCACCGAGCACAAGCATGAGAACTTTCATGACCTATGTGTTCTTTCCCTAGTCTAGCCCCCTGACACTCCCACTTTAGGAGCAAGACCACTGCTCAACTTTCCAAGATAAATCCAAACTGATTTTATAAATGATTGAACCAATTTAAATCTACAAAGAAAATGAATTGAATTCTACTTTATCTACCTCTATATCAGCACTTGTTATTTTCAGATGTTTACATTTTTTCAGTATACTGATTTGCATTTCCCTGATGACTAATTAGATTAAGTATACTTGTCTTGGCCATATGTTTTTCAAGTTCTGTAAAATACATGTTGTATTAGTTATCTATAGCTGCATAACAACGTACCACAAACTTAGTCATTTAAAACAAAAACAATTATTATCTCAGAGTTCCCATGAGTCAGGAGTCTAGGCATGGCTTAGCTAGTTCCTCTGCTTAGAGTCTCACAAGGCTACAATCAAACTGATGGCCAGGTTGCATTTTCACCTGGACACTTAAAACTGGGGAAGAATCCATTTCCAAGTTCATCCAGGCTATTAACATTCTTCATTTGACTGTAGGACTGAGGACCTGGGTTCCTTGACGACTGTCAATGGAAGACACCCACAGTCCCTAGAAGTGACCCCAGCTCCTAGAGGTTGCCAACATTTCTCTGCCATAAGGACTTTCTCAAAACAGTAGTTTACTTCATCAAGCATGCAAGAAAAGTCTCTAGCACATGTCGGCTAGCAAACAGTCTTATATAACATAATCCTGAGAGTGACATTTCATCACCTTTACCATATTCTGTTGGTTAGAAGCAATTCATGGGTCCTGCCCACATTCAAGAGGAGGGGATTACACAATGCTTGAACACCAGCAGGCAGGAATCATGGTGGGGGCCACCCTTGCATCCATCTGCCACATCTGTTTATATCTTTAGGCTATTATTTTATATGGTATTTTTATTCTTGGCAATTTATATATTTTCTGTAATTATTGTTGTTGTCAGTTATTTATGTTGCACATATTTTCTGCTAGCACATGACTTGTCTTTTCACTTCTTTATGATGAAGAAACATTCTTAATTTTAATGGAATCGAATTTATCATTGTGTTTCTATAGTTACTGATCTTTAAGAAGGAAAGATAATCTTAATATTTCTAAAAAAATGAATATTTTGCATTTTACTTTTAATTGAATTGATGTTTCTAGATTCTATCATCTGTTCTGTGGGTCAGTATATGTACCCATTGGCCCTAATGCTATACTGTATTAGCTTTATAAGAAGCTTTGATATCAGATAAGGTAAATCCTCTCATTTCTTTTTCAAGAGTGACTAGGCTATTGTTAGTATTTTCCTCTGTAATATACATCTTAAAATTAATATCTCATTAATATCCACAATATTTTAACGTTTTAATTGGGTTATGTCAAATATATAGGACAAATGGGAAGATATAAAAATTTTGTTATGGACTTTTTCATGAACATATCACTTCATTTATTTAAGTTGCCTTTAATGTCTTTTGATATAATTTTATAATTTTTTTATTCAGTCTCAGGCATATGTTTTAGTTTTTATTCAACATAACACAATTTTGTTACTATTAGAAACTGTTTTCATTTAATTTTTTTTTGATGAATTGTGACATCTGAAGCAAAATCATAAAAGGCATTGAGGCGTCTGTCTTGTTATCTTGAATTACTTGCTCTGGGGCAAGCCACCTTCAATACTGTGAAGACACTTAAACCAGCCTATGGAGAAGACCACGTGGAGAGGAAGTAAAGCCTCTTGCCAACAGCCACCAAGGAATGAATGCTGCCTGCCAACATTCCTGTGAGTGAGCCACCTTGGGAGTGTATCCTCCAGGCCCAGTCAAGCCTTCAGAGAACGTAGCCCCAGGCAGCATCTTTTTTTTTTTAACGTTTTTATTGGAGTATAATTGCTTTACAATGGTGTGTTAGTTTCTGCTTTATAACGAAGTGAATCAGTTATACATATACATATATCCTCATATCTCTTCACTCTTGCATCTCTCTCCCTCCCACCCTCCCTATCCCACCCTTCTAGCTGGTCACAAAGCACGGAGCTGATCTCCCTGTGCTATGCGACTGCTTCCCACTAGCTATCTATTTTATATTTGGTAGTGTATATATGTCAATGCCACACTCACTTTGTCCCAGCTTTCCCTCCCCCCTCTCCATGTCCTCAAGTCTATTCTCTAGTAGGTGTGTGTCTTTATTCCTGTCTTGCCCCTAGGTTCTTCATGACTTTTTTTTTTCCAGATTCCATATATTATGTGTGTTAGCATACGGTATTTGTTTTTCTCTTTCTGACTGACTTCACTCTGTATGACAGACTCTAGGTCCATCCACCTCACTACAAATAACTCAATTTCATTCTGTTTTATGACTGAGTAACATTCCACTGTATATATGTGTCACATCTTCTTTATCCATTCATCTGTTAGTGGACACTTAGGTTGCTTCCATGTCCTGGCTATTGTAAATAGAGCTGCCATGAACATTGTGGTACATGACTCTTTTTGAATTATGGATTTCTCAGGGTATATGCCCAGTAGTGGGATTGCTGGGTCATATGGTACTTCTATTTTTAGTTTTTTTAAGGAACCTCCATACTGTTCTCCATAGTGGCTGTATCAATTTACATTCCCACCAGCAGTGCAAGAGGATTGCCTTTTCTCCACACCCTCCCCAGCATTTATTGTTTGTAGATTTTTTGATGATGGCCATTCTGACTGGTGTGAGATGATATCACATTGTAGTTTTGATTTGCATTTCTCTAATGATTAATGATGTTGAGCATTCTTTCATGTGTTTGTTGGCAATCTGTATATCTTCTTTGGAGAAATGTCTATTTAGGTCTTCTGCCCACTTTTGGATTGGGTTGTTTGTTTTTTAGATACTGAGCTGTATGAGCTGCTTGTAAATTTGGAGATTAATCCTTTGTCAGTTGCTTCATTTGCAAACATTTTCTCCCATTCTGAAGGTTGTCTTTTCGTCTTGTTTATGGTTTCCTTTGCTGTGCAAAAGTTTTTAAGTTTCATTAGGTCCAATTTGTTTGTTTTTGTTTTTATTTCCATATCTCTAGGAGGTGGGTCAAAAAGGATCTTGCTATGATTTATATCATAGAGTGTTCTGCCTATGTTTTCCTCTAACTGTTCGATAGTGTCTGGCCTTACATTTAGGTCTTTAATCCATTTTGAGTTTATTTTTGTGTATGGTGTTAGGGAGTGCTCTAATTTCATTCTTTTACATGTAGCTGTCCAGTTTTCCCAGCACCACTTATTGAAGAGGCTGTCTTTTCACCATTGTATATTATTGCCTCCTTTATCAAAGATAAGGTGACCATATGCGTGTGGGTTTATCTCTGGGCTTTCTATCCTATTCCATTGATTTATATTTCTGTTTTTGTACCAGTACCATGCTGTCTTGATTACTGTAGCTTTGTAGTATAGTTGGAAGTCCGGGAGCCCGATTCCCCCAATTCCGTTTTTCTTTCTCAAGATTGCTTTGGCTATTTGGGGTCTTTTGTGTTTCCATACAAATTGTGAAATTTTTTGCTCTAGTTCTGTGAAAAATGCCATTGGTAGTTTGACAGGGATTGCATTGAATCTGTAGATTGCTTTGGGGAGTATAGTCATTTTCACAATGCTGATTCTTCCAATCCAAGAATATGGTATATTTCTCCATCTATTTGTATCATTTTTAATTTCTTTCATCACTGTCTTATAATTTTCTACATACAGGTCTTTTGTCTCCCTAGGGAGGTTTATTCCTAGATATTTTATTCTTTTTGTTGCAATGCTAAATGGGAGTGTTTCCTTAATTTCTCTTTCCATCATTAGTGTATAGGAATGCCAGAGATTTCTGTGCATTAATTTTGTATCCTGCTACTTTACCAAATTCATTGAGTAGCTCTAGTAGATTTGGGTAGCATCTTTAGGATTACTCTATGTATAGTACCATGTCATCTGCAAACAGTGAAAGCTTTACTTCTTTTCTGATTTGGATTCCTTTCATATCTTTTTCTTCTCTGATTGCTGTGGCTAAAACTTCCAAAACTATGTTGATTAATAGTGGTGAGAGTGGGCAACCTTGTCTTGTTTCTGATCTTAGTGGAAACGGTTTCAGTTTTTCACCATTGAGGATGATGTTGGCTGTGGGTTTGTCATATATGGCCTTTATTATGTTGAGGTAAAGTCCCTTATGCCTATTTTCTGGAGGGTTTTTATCATAAATGGGTGTTGAATTTTGTCAAACGCTTTCTCTGCATCTATTGAGATGATCATATGCTTTTTCTCCTTCAATTTGTTAATATGGTGTATCACATTGATTGATTTGCATATATTGAAGAATCCTTGCATTCCTGGGATAAAACCCACTTGATCATGGTGTATGATCCTTTTAATATGCTGTTGGATTCTGTTTGCTAGTATTTTGTTGAGGAATTTTGCATCTATGTTAATCAGTGATATTGGTCTGTAGTTTTCTTTTTTTGTGACATCTTTGTCTAGTTTTGGTATCAGGGTGATGGTGGCCTCATAGAATGAGTTTGGGAGTGTTCCTCCCTCTGATATATTTTGGAAGAGTTTGAGAAGGATGGGTCTTAGCTCTTCTCTAAATGTTTGATAAAATTCACCTGTGAAGCCATCCTGAACTTTTGTTTGTTGGAAGTTTTTTAATCACAGTTTAAATTTCAGTGCTTGTGATTGGTCTGTTCATATTTTCTATTTCTTCCTCGTTCAGTCTCAGAAGTTTGTGCATTTCTAAGAATTTCTTCCAGGTTGTCCATTTAATTGGCATAGAGTTGCTTGTAGTAATCTCTCATGATACTTTGTATTTCTGCAGTGTCAGTTGTTACTTCCCCTTTTTCATTTCTAATTCTATTGATTTGAGTCTTCTTGCTTTTTTTCTCGATGAGTCAGGCTAATGGTTTATCAATTTTGTTTATGTTCTCAAAGAACCAGCTTTTAGTTTTATTGATCTTTGCTATTGTTTCCTTCATTTCTTTTTCATTTCTGATCTGATCTTTATGATTTCTTTCTTTCTGCTAACTTTAGGGAATTTTTGTTCTTCTTTCTCTAATTGCTTTAGGTGTAGGGTTAGTTGTTTATTTGTGATGGTTTTTGTTTTTTAAGGTAGGATTGTATTGCTATAAACTTCCCTCTTAGAACTGCTTTTGCTACATCCCATAGGTTTTGGGTCATCATGTTTTCATTGTCATTTGTTTCTAGGTATTTTTTTATTTCCTCTTTGATTTCTTCAGTGATCTCTTGGTTATTAAGTAGTGTATTGTTTAGCCTCCATGTGTTTGTATTTTTAACAGATTTTTTCCTGTAATTGATATCTATTCTCATAGTGTTGTGGTCAGAAAAGATAATTGATATGATTTCAATTTTCTTAAATTTACCAAGGCTTGACTTGTGACCCAAGATGTGATCAATAACAAACCCAAAACAATTAAGAAAATGGTAATAGGAACATACATATCGATAATTATCTTAAATGTAAATGGATTAAATGCTCCAACCAAAAGATATAGACTGGCTGAATGGATACAAAACAAGACCCATATATATGCTGTCTACAGGAGACCCACTTCAGACCTAGGGACACATACACACTGAAAGTGAGGGGATGGAAAAAGATATTCCATGCAAATGGAAATCAAAAGAAAGCTGGAGTAGCAATTCTCTTATCAGAAAAAATAGACTTTAAAACAAAGAGTATTACAGAGACAAAGAAGGACACTACATAATTATCAAGGGATCAATCCAAGAAGAAGATATAACAATTGTAAATATTTATGCACACAACATAGGAGCACCTCAGTACATAAGGCAAATACTAACAGCCATAAAAGGGGAAATCGACAGTAATACAATCATAGTAGGGGACTTTAACACCCCACCTTCATCAATGGACAGATCATCCAAAATGAAAATAAATAAGGAAACACAAGCTTTAAAGGATATATTAAACAAGATGGACTTAATTGATATCTATAGGACATTCCATGCAAAAACAACAGAATATACTTTCTTCCCAGGCAGCATCTTGACTACACCATCTTGAGAGTTCTTGATCCAGAACCACCCAGTGAAGCTACCTCTGAATTCCTTACCCACAGGAAATCTGAGAGCATAAATGTTTGTTGTTTTAAGCTGGTAAGTTTGGAGGTAAATGTTATGTATCTTTCATATAGGATAACAAATATGAAAAAAATATAATAAAAACCATATGAGATATTAACTACCTCCATTCAGTGAAATCCATATTTACAGAACTATGACATAGAATTTTTGCCTCTCATAATGCACACTGGAATATGTAAGAGTGTACATAAAAAGACACTTCCATGCATTGCTGATGGGAATATAAACCAGAAAATCCTCTGAAGGAAAAGGCTTAATACATGTATCCTAACTTCTGGTTCAACTGGGAGTCTTAGTCTGTGTGGTAAATTTTCTCCCTTTATCATCAAAATGCCAATTAGAAAAGGGGGCACAGTCCTGTAACTAACTTCAGTCTACTGCAACAAAAAGAAAAAGGAAATCTTCAGAACAGCAATGAAGATCCCTTCCAGACAGACACATACAGCTGAAGCTCCCCCTTTGCTTCCCTCAGGCAACTAGACCTTTAGTGTTGCAAATTAAGACTACAACAGATCTCAACTTTCTCTTCTCCTTTCATCATGGACACGTTTGAACAGGGACTCACATAGTCTTGGAGCTAATTTATTTTAACTCCATTTCTGAACATAGGCCTCCCCTGTTCTATTATGTATAAGCAAACAGAGGCTGACTCAGACACATGAACAGAGCTAACCTGAGAAGCAAAACAAACACTTCCCTAGGAGATAATTTTGTTTTACTTCAAGAACCAGAAGAAAACTTTAGAAAATCTATAACATTTGTTGGTTTGCTACCTCCTTGGGAGCTTCCCAGGTTTAATCTAAAATAGGCCCCCAAATGTGGAAGGCAGAGATAGATGGAAGAAAGAGCAGGTCACTCCAGACTGGCAGGTGGCAGGTTTAATAAGCAAGGAACTTATCTGTGAGGCTTGTCTTGGGCAGTTGTGAGATAAGTAGACATCCACACCCACTCACAAAATCTTAAAAGTTTATGTAGAGGCCTTAACTGTATTCAGTCGTGTAAACCATCCAGACAGTTTCAACACCACATTATTATCTCAAGGCTGTATCCTTGGGACAGCTTCTGGGAAAGGAAAGCCAAGTGGAATACACATTCCAAGGGCAGGGGAGGGAGTGGGGTGTCTCCTATGGTCCGGATCCAGTTAGAAGGTCAACTAGCAGTCATGTGTTCTCAGAGATTTCTCCCAACATTTTATTAACCATGACTTTACAGGCTTTAGCATCTTTTAGCAATCAAAGAGACTGTCATGTCTTGGCCTTTCAAATTGCTAAATAATTTTAACTGCTATTGTCCTGTGTTAGGACAAAGGACATAGAAACTGTTAGGCAATGTCAATTGGAGAAAAAATTGGTATGTTTATTCTGAAAGAAAATTTATAATCTGTGAAATCATCATATTTCTTGATCAAGTAACTGCACTTTTAGGAATTTATCATTATAAACTCATCAGTGAGACACTAAAATATATGTACAAGACACACTAAAATATAAATACAATGTGTATTTATTGTAGGTAAAATTAAAAACAAATCTAAAATGTCTAACATTAGCACTTCAGTAAATAAATGATAGTATTGAAATGCCACACATATAATTTTCATTCTACTGAAACTGTCCATGGCCCCATCACAGCTTCTGAACTCAAAACCATTTTACTGTGAGTCTGCCAAATCATAATTGCATTCCACTACTAGTTGACTGACCCCTTAGACTTTTCTAATCCCTTTCTAACCTGAGTCTCAGGGAGCTTCAGTTGTTTTCCCTGGAGTTCTCAAGACTTTCTATACAGACCTCTCACCTACCATGTCTCATATGGCATTAGGTACTGGGTTGTATATGAAAACTCTCATGGCCCTGCAGCACTCATAACTCTACCCTGGCAAGCCTTCTGCTCAGGGTCCCCCCACACTCATATCCAGAGTTTTAATGCTAGAAGAGGACAGTAGCAATATCGTTTGCTCTGTTGTCATGCTCTGAGATATCCTGTCCCCTTCCAATTAGCTGTACTTATATCATATTGGAAAGGAAAGAGCTCTTAAGGGAACTACTCTATAGTTTATTTAATAAACTCTCACTTTATGTCTTCCAGACTCTGCCTTCTTGAAACCTAGGAATCCTATTCTGTCTTATCAAACCCTGGTACTTGCAAATAAAAGCTTTGTTCTCAAGATTATAATACATTTCAAATTCCATTTTGCACTTCAGTTAACATAATATTTTTAGGGTGTATATAACCTCATATTCGGGGCAGGGGGTATTTAAAGCTAACCCTGCCATCTGAGTGGTGGTATGGGATAACATGACAAAGAAGGATAGAGGAGAAGCAATCTTTTTTATTTCATTCATCCAAACACACACAGAAATGAGAATAAAAGAAAACATACTAAGACATTTATAATGGTTATCTGTGTGTCTATATTCTATTTTTCTTTTTTGGTTTTCTATAATAAATATGTTGCTTGTATGATCTGATAAAATTATTATCAAATAAGTATCAAAGATACTTATTTACTTATTTTGTATAACAGTTCTGGGGAATATCTTAGCTTCACTTTTTCTGATATTATTACTGTTCATCATTAGAATCCCTAGTTCCTTTTCCAAGATCATTTCTTGCTCCTTCCTTCATCATTTAAATCTATGCTCCTCTGCAGCATCACAGCATACAGTATATACTCAATAATTTGTTGTCTAGCCAACAAACTAAATCACAGGACATATAGTACCTGGTTGTCTTTGGACCTGGATCCTACCTGATGTACTCTTACTGGGAACTTAGTTTCTAGTTAAGATATTTCCCCATCAACCCTATGCTTTTAGTTTTTTCATTTTCTTTTTTTTTTTTTCCAATCAAATAGAATGCCCAGTGTTCCTGTGATTTTATCATTTGAAGGGTATGCAACCAAGATCCACCATGAAAATAAGAAACAGGCTGTTAAAATCCCTATTCCTGGGCTTCCCTGGTGGCGCAGCGGTTGAGAGCCCGCCTGCCGATGCAGGGGACGCGGGTTCGTGCCCCGATCCGGGAAGATCCCACATGCCGCGGAGCGGCTGGGCCCATGAGCCATAGCCGCTGAGCCTGCCCGTCCGGAGCCTGTGCTCCGCAACGGGAGAGGCCACAGCAGTGAGAGGCCCACGTACCGCAAAAAAAAAAAAAAAAAAAAAAAAGGAAAAAAAAAAATCCCCATTCCCTATTTCAACAGAGGCTAGACATAAAAACATTCAGGAAGAAATTCAATACATCTCTCTCTGAAGCATGTTTTGTTTCTCTTAAAGTATTCTATTTCCCTGGGTCCCTTGAGTCTCTTGGACAATACCCAAGAGAGAATTTTTAAGTAACCAGTGTGTTTCTTATTTGTTGACAGCTGTTGGAGTTTTCCTCTTTAAATTCAAGATGGCTAAGAACAACTTTCTTCAAGACAACAGGGAATTTCCTTTATTTGAAAGGAGAATATCAAATTTTAGTGTATGATTTTGATGGAAAAACCAAAATAAGGAAACTCTTAACACATACTGAAAATAGCATGTTTGGTTCTGCTACACTGCAACAGAATGATGCCTTGTCCTACTGAGGCTGAGGTTGGCTGCCTTATCTCTTTCTCTCTAAAATAATGCAATTTGAGTTAATCATTTAAGTTAACTAAAATGTTCTCAAAGTATGGATGGAACTTGCATTGCAAATGTTTAAGTGGGACATGACTGGTAAGGCACATTGTAAACATTTTTCCCTCTGTCACACTACAAATTTATCCTATTTGCCAAAGAATCTTTTGGAAGATAGGTATTTTATTTGTATTTTTTAAAAAAGAAGTCTTGGTAAATAAAGGGAAAACGTTTTTTAGAGATGCTAGTGTTGTTTTTCAAATGAAGTTATCCCAACCCTCTTGTTAAAATTTAGTGAAAGCTAGAAACAGAGAAGCATCTTGATATTTGGATTCATTGTGCAAAAGCTGATTTCTGGAAACTGCCAAGACTGTTTATGTTACACAGACTCCTATTCTTCATCTTCTTTTTGTTTTGTTTTGTTTTTTAATGAACAGTGAAGTTTTTATTCCCCCCATTCCATGTTTTGTAGCTGATTCACATTTATTATTTACAAGACACCTGCCTCCCCCTTCGCACATCTGTGAAGCAAAGATCAGGGAATAAAGTCCAATTTTAAATTCAATCAGCGCACAAGCCATTTGATGCAATGGGTTCCATTTCAGCCACTCTCTTTGCCTACATCCCCCATGTGGTTAAAACAAAAACAAAAACCACAAAACTTCCTCTCAAAGCTGAACATGTACACAGATGGCTAAAATTCAATTTAAGTCTGTCCAAGTGTAGGATTACTGGTCCTAGTGATTGAGATTAACCCCTCACAGCCTCCTCTGTGTCCTCAAGAATGCTGATGGGTGATATTTTAACTTCCCTGAGGTCCAAATTTTAGACATCAAAGTGCTTTACAGAGAGGATATTACACAATTGAAAATATATGAAATCTCTGCATGGCTCTTGGAAATTAAAGTGTGCTGTGAGCTTTACGTGAAAATATAATTTCAAAGAGATCTCTTAGAGAAAACAGCACAGAAAGGGGGACAAATTAAGCAGTCATTTCCTAAAGGAGAGAAAGATGGTTGATGTTTAGATGTATGATTACTTATAAAATCAATTAGAGTTGGTTTCTTTAGTTTTTCATTCTTCTAACTCTGAGCCTAACTCAAATGTGTTACATAGTAGTCACAATCTAAATTGGCTTTTTAAAGAAGATACAGGTTTGGAGACCTATTGTTGGCACATAAACTGACATCCTGTCTTCTATTTTGAATAAATCAGAAGGCCAGATTCTTTCACTAAGAAAGTAGCTGATTGGAGAAATTTCATGAAGTGAGTAGAAATGACAACTCATTATGTTCCCTTTCCACAGGTAGAGATTTTAATTACTATGGAAACACTATTTCCCATTGCTCACAGAGGAGCCTAAGAAGAACTTGATCCCAGCCTCCACCTCGATCTCTAAGCCATTTCTGCACCTGCCTCTGTGTTCCCAGATACTTCTGAAGTCAGTTCACAGAGCAACTCAATAGAAGGCAACTTGGGATGAAAAAAAAAACAGCCTCTTTCAGGGATTCAGCTGGGTCATGATTTAAGTTTAAAGGAATATCAAATCAAATACTGACTGTGAAACTTCATCTTCTTTTTGATTTCCTAATGTTCCATGTCAATCTAGAAACTTATTTAGTTGAGTTGAAATAACTATAAAGGAGAAAAAGTTTCACCAGGTTACGTTCAGAGAGAAAGAGGGTTGGGGTAAATTTCTAAGCAACTAGATTGGTACACTGAATAAAATATACCACTTTTCCTATGTATAAACACATCAGCAAAATAATTTTATAAAACATCTTAATAACTATAGAGATCTGGAAATTTTCATTTATCATACAATTTTAAAACATTAGTAAAATTAGCCTTCCAATATCTGTTATCCAGTAACAAATTAGTTTATATTAGATTACTAGTTCAACCCAATATCACAAAATCTATTATAAAGTGTAATCTGTGGCAGCCTGTAATCAAAAAGCTAAGACAGGGAGTAAATACCCTCCAGTACAGAGTCAGCATTTAGTCACCCACAATAGAATTATTTCTCAACACTGCATTTTTTTTTCTTTTTATATTTTTCAAGATGGCACCAGAATGGTAAATTTAGGAAAAAGATAGTAAACATCTATTTAAGAACATGAAATGTAAGAAAGAACAACTAATTTTTACCAAAGTTTTGTATGGCACACAGCAGAAGCAAGCAATTAAACCATCATATCTCCTTCTTTGCCTCATTAATTTGTAGTTTAAATAACTAAAGAAAAAAATTAAGATGGGGGTGGAGTTGAGTTACGCTTAACCTCCAACAACTATGGTTTAAAAAGCAACTTGTCTTATACTTATGTACTGACATTTTAAATATTTGATTCTTTTAAAAATTATTTGCGTTCAATATAATCCTTTTAAACACCAAAATATTACAGCGATCAGTGATTAGTACTTGTAGAAAGCAGGGACTTGTGCCAGAGAAGAGATCAATGTATTCTCATTCAATAGATGATAGATTAGATAGATAGATAGATATAGATAGATAGACTGACGGACAGGCAGGAATGGCTAGACATTGAAAAAAAAGCCAGAATTTTTCATTTTAACTAGACATTATTTAAACAGTTTGCTTCTTGTGAAAACCAAATAAAGGAGAATGCAAATGTTAAAGACATTAAATTTTAAGCTCTATACGTCCAGTTCAAAAACTTTACAAAAAGATAGATTTTCAAATGTGATCTTTAACTCTTTATTTTCTCAAAGATATTGATATTTTGAATTGTGTTTTTTCACCAAACACAGAACTTTTCAGGTTGAAAGCAACCTCTAGGTTCAACAAGGGTACACTATATAATTCCTCACTACTACTGACAGTTATACCAATTTCTTTTCGACCTATTGTATGTGTATATATCCAGCTTCTGTTTATCATACTTTGAACATTAAATACTTTCAACTCTAAGCCTTCTATTCATTAAGCTAAATGATCCCCCTGTTTTATCTAGTGCTTATAAACCTATTTCCCCAAATCTTCATTACTTGGGTTAATAATGAAATTTTACATGAACAGTAAAATGTATTAGAGTATTAAGCATTGCTGCTTATCAACACTTGATCATCTTGTTTTACATAGAATTATATTAAAAATATTTGATATCTATTAGGGTAATTAAATCAGAGCAGACACCAGTGCAATGACCCATAAATAATCAGGCCGTTGCACCAGAGCATGGCAAATAAATATGAATCTGATATTGAATACTAAATTAAACATACATACACATGTAATTATGTACACACATGCACACATTCACATATACCTTGATAAACTGTAGTATGCTTCTTGCAGCATCATGTAATTCTGACCCTCATATCTTTGTGATATGTGTATTACAAATGAAAAGCCAATCAAGAAGAACCATTAAATTATGAAAGTATCATTAGTATCCTTCTTAAAACCTGACTGACACCTTTATTTGTAAAACATTGTGTTATGCACACATGGAGGATTCTTGTTTCATTCTGAAGATTTTTTACATATCCTCCAAATGACTCATTGAATTAATTCAGTTAATATGTGATATGCAGATCTTTAAACACCTGGCAGGTATTTGCAACCATGTTTTACTGTAAGTATATGAAATTAATTTAGATTTATGTGAACATACCAGTATTACCACCTATCATTTTTTTAAATTAATTCAAAGCCATAATGCATTCCTTCCATGAGAAATTTATATCTTGAAGTTCTACCAGCTATAAACCATTAATCTTACTGATCAGGGACATATAAAACACAATAATTCTATACAATAATTTGTCACAGTCTAGAATCTTGAGTTTTAAAAATGACATTTAAAAACTTACTAGAAGCCATTTCTAAATGGCCCATTGGTAACATGTCAGAGCCCACTAAAGTTTTTTTCTTCACAATTATATGTTGTTTAAGGCAGGTTTGCCACTAGATATTTCTGCAGAAGCACCTTTAGTGTTTTAGAATTATAGTTTCATCCCATGCATGTGATCTTTTCAAGTCCCATAACTGTTTGAAGGAAGGTTTTTGCTACTTTAAATAGTGACATCACCTTGGCCAGGTTGCAACTGATTAAAACTGGGCTTTAATTGAGTGCATTTGTTAAAGTTTTCTATTTAAAATAATTGAGATATGGCCCTGTAAGAAGTGGGCCATATCATCTATGTCATATTATAAATGGAATGGAGCTCATGTCACGGTTGCTTTTGGATAATTTGTGCAATTGTCTGTGAAGTGCTGCTAGACAATTTCCGTGCGTAACTGTTTCTGTCTTTTCATTCAAATATGCCTCATAATAGGCTATTAAGCTTGTTTCTTTGAAGACTCATCAATAATTTAAATAGAATTTTCACCAAAACTGACCCATCACTTTTTTTTACAATACATCTTTCTAAAAATTTAATTTTTAATAAATTCACTGGATGAGATCAGCTAGATTTATAAAAGCCCATAATCCCTGTCCCGGAAGAACTGAAGCACATTTAGTAATATGGGGGAAAGATACAATAAAAGGCTCACTAACAAAAGTCAGAGCAAAAGTTACAGCACACACTGCAAAAAAAAAAAACCTACTTTTTACAAAAAAAGTTTTAAAGGTCCTTCAAATTCGATATAATTGGGCTTTTACCATGTTCTGATCTTCACTGCTGATATTCTAAAATCACATTCTTCTTCCCCCCCCCCCCCCCCCACTGAGTGCTGCCCTGTTCTGCTTTTAGTGAGAGGTAATTTTATGTTGGGGCTATGAAACCTTTAAAACAGCTTTTTATTATTTATGATCCACAGATGCGTATCAGAGGCATTGTTCAGTGTGGCACACTGACACCTCACATAAGGATGCCTCAGATTACCCTGAGATTACCAATGCTCTCCAAAGAGCTGGCTTCAAATCATTCTGGAAACATTGCAATAAATATTTCACTATCGACCTAACTGTGATTAAAAAGATTGCTATTATTGAACAGAGTAGTCAGCTGCCTTAAAGTTTGAATTCCCCCCCAAATAATGAGGTGCCCTTGATTGCCTTTGACCAGCTCCATTTTTTAGGAATGGTCTTCGGGTCATCAGTGAACAAATAAACTTTCTGAGACAGGAACATAGACGAACTGTCTTCTCTATTATTATGACAATTTCTTTTTTGACAGAATGAGCATTTCAAAAGTTAATTGATACCTTGGCAAGATCTATAAGCATTTTCTGATCAGTTAACCTGGAGCTGGGCCTCCTAAAGTGTTCCATCAGGCAGATTTCCTGAGTTCCCTACAGAGGCACAGAAGTTACCAAGCTGAAATGTTAGAAGTGGAGCACTGGAGACACAATGCCACAGAGGCTGTCACGGAACACAGCTTTCATCTTACCACAAGCGTTACTGTGTAAAATTTTAAAGCTACGTGAAACTTGATGATTTCAGTTCACAGAGCTTTAAGACAAACTTTGCTCTTACCACACAGGAGACTTTTAATGTCAATCTGGGGTTCTAATAAATTTCAAACCTCAAAATAAAATTCGGCAGCCACATGTATGTTTGTGGGAAATGTCTACTGACTTTAATACAATTTAGCCTTAAATGTGTGTAACTGAGCAGGGCCTGTGGGGCCTTCCCAGAACAGAGCCCCTACCCCACCCCCAATGTCCTCTGTCTGCCTTTTGTCTGTAGAAAAACTTTCATCAAAAAAAATTTAATCAGAGGACTTCCCTGGTGGCACAGTGGTTAAGAATCCGCCTGCTAAGGCAGGGGACACGGGTTTGAGCCCTGGTCCAGGGAGATCACACATGCTGCAGAGCAATTAAGCCCGTGCACCACAGCTACTGAGGCTGCACTCTAGAGCCCAAGAGCCACAACTACTGAGCCCACGTGCCACAACTACTGAAGCCCGTGCACCTAGAGCCCATGCTCTGTAACAAGAGAAGCCACCGCAATGAGAAGCCCGCGCACCGCAAGGAAGACCCAACATAGCCAAAAATAAATAAAATTTTTAAAAAAGGGCTTCCCTGGTGGCGCAGTGGTTGGGAGTCCACCTGCCAATGCAGGGGACACGGGTTCGTGCCCTGGTCTGGGAACATGCCACATGAGGCGGAGCGGCTGGGCCAATGAGCCATGGCCGCAGAGCCTGCGTGTCTGGAGTCTGTGCTCTGCAACGGGAGAGGCCACAACAGTGAGAGGCCCGCGTACCGCAAAAAAAAAAAAAAAATTTAATCAGAGAAGTGAGAAAATCAGAAACAAAGTAAAACAGTCAAGCAAGACAAAATAACAATAGTTTTGCCATTAAACAAAGTCAAGGACATTTAGCTCCTCCTGAAGGGCTATAGATTATATTCTGAGCTGTTTTGCAGATACTGAAACTCCCACCAGGTGGAAGAAGTTAACTGTATGCTGCCCACAACACGTAGACCCCAGGCCAGTTGGAATCAGAAGGTTAATGATACTGACTTCCAATTACCTCACCATCAACGAATCAGAATGTCCACGTGGTGATCACACACCCCACAACCCCCTTCCCTCACCCTGTTTTGTGTTGTGTTTTTAATTAATTTATTTATTTATGTTTGGCTGCGTTGGGTCTTCGTCGCTGCGCGTGGGCTTTCTATAGTTGCAGTGCGGGGGCTTCTCATTGCAGTGGCTCCTGTTGCAGAGCACGGGCTCTAGGCGCGCGGGCTTCAGTAACTGTGGCACTCGGGCTCTGTAGTTGTGGTGCACGGACTTAGTTGCTCCGTGGCACGTGGGATCTTCCTGGACCAGGGCTCGAACCCATGTCCCCTGCATTGGCTGGCAGATTCTTAACCACTGCACCACCAGGGAAGCCCCCTCACCCTGTTGTTGTTTTTTTGTTTTTTGTTTTTTTGCGGCACGCGGGACTCCCACCGCTGCGGCCTCTCCCGCCGCGGAGCACAGGCTCCGGACGCGCAGGCCCAGCGGCCCTGGCCCACGGACCCAGCCGCTCCGCGGCATGTGGGATCCTCCCGGAGTGGGACACGAACCCGCGTCCCCTGAATCGGCAGGCGGACTCCCAACCACTGCGCCACCGGGGAAGCCCCTCACCCTGTTTTTAAAAACCTTTCCCTGAAAGCCTTCAGGGAGTTCAAGCCTTTTAAGCACTAGCTGCCTGGACCCCTTGCCTGGTGCCCTGCAATAAAAACCTCACTTTCCTTCACCACAACCCAGTGTCAGTGGATTGGCTTTATTGCGTGTGGGCAAGCCGACCCAAGTTTGGTTCATAACACGTGTATATCAGATAAATTATGTGGCTATTTAATTATTTTCAAAAACTATCAATGCATTTAATTACATCAGTGATACTCCCCCAGATGTTTTTTGGCAGTCATATGTACTCAATAATTAGAGTCCACTGAGCCTAAGCTGATTTTCAAAAGATGATTGATTTCCTTTTTTTATTAGAAAATTATTTCTCTCACTCTCCACTTAATGTAAAGCAAAGGTCATTTTGGGGAGGTGGGATGAGAGAGAGATAAAACTAAAATTTTTGCTGCTTTTTAAAAAAAATGTTATTTTGTTTCAGGTGATAGATAATTCAGTAAACAGGCACTGGGTTCTCTTAACAACTGCCTACATGATCTTTTGAAGAAATTACACTAGTTAAATGTCATGTCAGGAAAGTGGAAGAAATGCAGATGAAAATTAGCCCATAAATAACCTCGTATACTCTCAAAGGAAGCAATTACCCCCCAGAACACACTTTCGGTGACTACTAGGGTGAACACAATCTTGATCAGTTTGTTGACAGACTGATTCATTGCAAACTCAACTTCCTGAGAAAATGGTCTCAAGATTCCACGGTGAATCAGTGAATCGCTTGTGCTCAGAAACTATTTGGGTTTCTTATGCAGATAGTTGCCCAGCATGTGACCCTAAAACAAATTGCCCCTTCTTCCAGAAGGGAAACTGCCCTGAAAGAGATTGCCCATTAATTCACCCACTCTCTAAACTGCTGTGCACCAATTGAAAATTCCAGGGCATGGCTTTTCCCGGAGCTGTCCTCTATCTTAATTTTAGCTGTCCAGAAAAAGACAGGGCATCCAAGGTTTCCCATCCCCTCCTCTGCAGTCCCATAGAAACTGCTGTCATCGTGTTACTTTCTGCTGGCCAAGCAGGTATGAGGCTTCCACTGAGGGGGATGTTAAGACAGCCACATGGGTCAGCAGGCAGATGGAGAAAAGGACTGGGGATAGTGAAACAGAGCATGCTTTTTAAAAAGACAGCATACCATGGGGTCACATGTGGTGCTGGGTGATCTGACACTGCAACACTGACATTTGTTGGTAGAATGTAAAAGCTAGATATTTTTCTACAGCTATTTTGACTAGTTCAGTGCTTCCAGATTATGTTATGTTATTGGGTACTCTGATGTATTATTTAAACATCTTAACTAAAACTTCCTTTGATGACCTGACAAAGATATAGAAACTTTAAAACAAGCCAATCGATCCCATTTTTATCAGAATAATTTATCAGAATTGTGAGTTCTTTGCTGAATCATTTACGTGAAACTACAAAAATCAGAAAGTGAGGAAGAAATATAGGAAAAGAAAAAGTTGCAAATACAAGGAAACTGTTGGATAAACAGTCTTATATTCTACTCAGTAAACGCAGTGCTTCAACTCTAAGGGAACAGTAACTCTCAGAGGCTCTGGAAAGTACAAGGCTCCTTGGCAATGGTTAGATTTGTGATCAGACCACCAATCCTTCAGTACAACCTCACTTATGCTATATTCCAATGCCAGAATTAGAAACCCAATTTCCAGTACCCCTCTTCCATACTCTAGGGCCTCTATCTGAAAGATATCACGCTTTTAGGAACACAACTATGTAACCTCAATGACAACAATTCTTTACAAGCAAGGCCCATCCTTTATCTGCTACAGTTTCTCCAACGGGTAGATTCAATAATATTCCCTCAGACCTGGGTGACTCGTGGGCTGCTTTCATGCAGAGGTGGAGGAGCATCCAACCAGCATCAAGTGTCTAAAGCCCAAGAGAACTGACATTTATAGTGATTCAAATTCCCACATTTTCACCACTTCATAGAAAGCACTGAATCCAAGGCTATCACACTGAAAACCCCCAGGAAGTGGCATTTACAGCATAATATATATGAATGGCACTACTGAGAATCGTACAGCGCATAACCTACAAGGCCAACACCCAAAGCCTGCTTGAAGGCATTTAAGACACAAACATTTTTTCACAGGAAGACAACACCATCGTCACCCATCAACTCCTTTTTCCCTGTACCGGTCAGCGTTCAACCAGAGAAACAGAACCAGCAGGAGCTATATATTAAGAGATTTGTTGAAAGGAATTGACTTACATGATTGTGGCGACTGGCAAGGCAACTCTGAAATCTGGAGGGCAGGTCCTCAGGAAGGACAGGCTGGAAACTCTCAAGCACAAACAGAAGCTGTTTGTTCACAGGTCGAATTTCTTCTTCTTCAGGGAAGCGTCAGTTCTGCTCTAAGACCTTTCACCCGATTCAATCAGGCCTCAGTTCTGCTCTTAAGATGTTTCACCTGATTCAATCAGGCCTCAGTTCTGCTCTTAAGACCTTTCACCTGATTCAATCAGGCCTACCCAGTCCTTGATAATCTTCCTTACTTAAAGTCAACTAATTATGGGCTTCAATCACATCTACAAAATACTTTCACACTAATATCTTGATTAATTATTTGATTAAATAACTACAGACTGGACTGTAGCGTACTCAAGGTGACACATAAAACTGACCATCAGAGTCCTCTACCAAAAAAAACAAAAAAAGGTCAAAATGTTTACTGATTTAGTTTTCTGATTAATAGTGAAGAACAAAGCTAAGTGACAGGGAACAAGACTCAGTCACACACTGTGACGTTTAATTTTATGTGTTAACTGGGCCATGGGATGTCTAGATATTTGGTTAAAGATTATTTTTGGTATGTCTGTGAGCATGTTTCTTGAAGAGATTACCATTTGAATTGGTTATCTGAGTAAAGCAGATGGCCCTCATCGATGTAGCGCCTGAATAGAACAAAAAGCCAGAGGAAGGGCGAATTCACTCTGCCTGACTGTTAAGCTGAGAAATTGATCTTCCCCTATCCTCAGTGCTGCTGGTGCTCAAGCCTCCATAGTCCTACTGGAATCTACCCAACAGTTCTCTAGTTCTCAGGCCCTGAAACTGAACTACACCACCAACTTTCCTGAGTCTCCAGCTTACAGATGTCAGTCCATGGGACTTGTAAACCTTCATAATCGTGGCGCCCAATGCATTATAATAAATCTCTTTCCAGGTAAGTAGGTAAATAGATATCTATCTCTCTATATCTCCTGTTGGTTCTATTTTTCTGGAGAATCCTGACTAATACACACCCCACAGAGTATGAGTCAGTTAGGTCCTTATTCAGAAATAGGAAACAGGGGCTTCCCTGGTGGCGCAGTGGTTGAGATTCTGCCTGCTAGTGCAGGGGACATGGGTTCGAGCCCTGGTCTGGGGGAATCCCGCATGCCGCGGAGCGACTGGGCCCGTGAGCCACAGGTACTGAGCCTGCGCGTCTGGAGCCTGTGCTCCGCAGAGGGAGGGGCCGCGATAGTGAGAGGCCCGCGCACCGCGATGAAGAGTGGCCCCCGCTTGCCGCAACTAGAGAAAGCCCTCGCACAGAAACGAAGACCCAATACAGCAAAAATTAATTAATTAATTAATAAACTCCCACCCCCACCATCTAAAAAAAAAGAAATAGGAAACAGACATAAAGGAAAATAGTGAGAATGTAGCTAAAAGATTAAAAGACTCAAAACCAAAAGTGGATTTACCACCTGTATGGTCAGGCCACTCAAGATGGCTCTTCTCTTGCTCTTTGTACATCCCCTGCTCAACCAGTCCCTGCTCCACCTACACCCTATTCACATTCACATGAACATGCTTGGCCCCTGCCCCAGCTAGTGATTATTCTTATCCTTAGGCCAGAAGGGCTCCACCTGCTAGTTTATTACAGGGAAACATTTGCCCTCATCATGGTCCTAAACCTGAGGGCTATGAGAGACATGCCCCTGTTGTTGGTTTCCCTTGTAACTGGTGAGCTCACCTGACATCAATTCCCCCTATAAATGGCAGACTCTTTCTCCCCGCAACAGGGAAGTTTGTTGCCTTGTCCTGTCAGCCTTCTGCTGTACACAGTGGGGTGTCACTCCAGGACCTTTTGCTTCAGACATGTAAGATCTCCTATCCAATAAACCATTGATGTCTTTGTCACTGTCTCTGGGCTCTTTCTTTGGACTCAAGGCTGTGCAATTATAAAGCTTGCAGGCCTGCGGGGTGCAGCCCAGCACCCCTATATTTAATAAAGCAGGAAAACAATGTTTTAATGTATTTTTGTGATTTTGTTTCCTTAATTACTTTTTGTTCCATGGTCCTCCAAATGAGAAATTCGGAAGAAAAGCAATCTGCCAGGGACAGTTTCCTCTCGTCTACTTCCCAAATTCCAAAGTTAGTTAAAACTTGCTTTAAGGATACTAAGGAAAAGGGCAGAAGAGGTAGAGAGAAAGGAGTGACAAAGAAGTTAAAACCTTGGTAGGACCATGGCTAAGAGCCCAAACCCAAGTTCAAAGTCAAGAAGGGGAGGAATGATAAATAGTTCAGAAGATCTAAAAGTAGAAAGACCTGTATTTATCACTTCATCAGATCTATCCACAAAATATCCCTAATTTTTCTGCATCTGACATGGGAAGGATCAGAAGAAACACCTGAATAACAGGACAGACCACCCCATAGCCTGCTGTAGAGGAGCACAACATTCTCAGTGAAGAGGAGATTTCATTTGATTAGATAAATGAATGATTTTTATGAAAAATGGCTTTTGCCTCGTGGACTGCTTTGTTATTTGTTGCCCTGGAACTAATTTAACCTCAAAATTTCTTAGATGAGTGTCCCTGCTACCAGCAGTTCCCACAGAACATCTATGACTGATGTCTTCACCACCTCATTCTATAACTAAAAAAAAAATGTGTTCACCATTGACTACCCTAATCACCAAAGTCTGATCCTGGGACTTCTCATTAGATGCCCTAATCACTCCATTCTGTATTTCCATGGTTTAAACCTCACAAAATGGCAGTATTATGGATTTGCAATAAGGTAAATTTATGCCACATTTTTGTTCCAAGGAAAGCAACAGGTGCAAGAAATCTCAGATTGCATGTGCTGTCAGTAAGATGCAGGTGTCAGAGTCGTAAAGGCCTGACAACACATAGACCTTGGAATTTGAACTAAAATTTGATGACATGCTGCTGCCATACCTTACCCTGTTCATTTTCTAGCTGATGCACTGACTTAACAAGAGCTGTTATATCCTGGTCCAAGTTTGCCTCACTAGGAACTCACTACCAAGGAAACCCAACCTTGTTGAAACTCTCATTTCCTCACCACTAATGGCAGATTTGGATTGCCTGTGGGGTTGCAGCTGACGTGTAACCTCTGCCTCACTCAAGCATATTGTTAGTCCATAGCCCTGAGTGCAGAAATAATTGACAACCTGCTCCATCTCCTTCTGTATATGCCTGCAGGGCATAGTCATCCACATTAAACAACTGCTAGGTGACTGCTTCAAATATTGCAGGCTTCTACTGAATCCTGCTCAAGGGCAAGAACTTTCTGGAGGAGGAAAAGGAAATCTTTATAGTGATGTTCAAGTTGCTGGTTGCATCACTGATTAGAACTACAGAAAGAAGGAATATTCTAAAATCAGGAGGCAAACCTGTCTAAATCCACTGGACATAGACAAGAGATAAACTGGGGCTCTGCACATCCCATCAACACATGTTGAACAGCCTTTCATCCATGTAGTGTAGATATATGGTGTTTCTTTTGAATGAATTCATATATAAAGAGAACCAGATGATAGACCAAAATTGACCTTTCCAACTGAATTTAAGTATTTTCCCTTTTCAAGTTTTCTCAAAATTGTAGAAATATTTTGCCAGGGATATAACATTCTTTTATTTATTATCGGTCCCTATTCCGGTTATCTGTTAGTATATAACAAACCATCCCAATACTCAGGTGATAAAAAAGATTTATCAGTGAAGATAAACCTTCCCAGGAGCCTCTAGTGAACATCCTCTTATATTTCACAGGCCAAAACTAGGACAGACACCCACCCAAAACCAGGGCCAGACTCAATTTTTACCCAATTCAAGAGGCCTCTAGACACAATATCTTAAACAAGATTTTGTTAGCAATAAAAAAGAGAGACTGGGGCTTCCCTGGTGGCGCAGTGGTTGAGAGTCCGCCTGCCGATGCAGGGGACACGGGTTCGTGCCCTAGTCCGGGAAGATCCCACATGCCGTGGAGCGGCTGGGCCCATGAGCCATGGCCGCTGAGGCTGTGCGTCTGGAGCCTGTGCTCCGCAATGGGAGAGGCCACAGCAGTGAGAGGCCCACGTACTGCCAAAAAAAAAAAAAGAGAGAGAGAGAGACTGGCTTTTATAGGCTACAAACAGTATCTTTACAGTGAGTTTTCTGAATATATTTGTATTAGAGAATGATACTTTTTATCATAGTTTACAATGAAGGCAGTGGTCTATATAAGACCCTAAATGGCCCAGTTTCACCTGTGCTTGTGCTATCTCTGAGTGGTTGGTACCCCTTGATTTTACTAAGCTATAAGTTGCCAACTTTCTTTACAGGAGGTCTTTATTTGGCAGACTTCTAAACCCTACATATGTGTAAGTTCTGAGAGGGATTTAATTAATTTTTCCCCATGATAGCTACAAGCTGGAAAATCCACCAATATGATACCCATAGCCCTCCAGACTGGCAAACCTTTGGCCTTTATGTCCTTAGGAATTCTATTGCTGCTACCCCCTCCCCTTAACATATGAAATTGGGATCCAGTGTTCCCTGGCTTGTGTAGAACCTATCAGACAGGCTCTCATATGGCATAATTAACACTGGACAGCACAATCACACGCTTAAAATTACCAAGTCATATGATGTCCATCCAAGGCCAATCCCCACATCTGTGAGTTAGTTCCCAATGAGACAATGAAGGCAAATTTGGTAGCTAAGAAAAAGATCTCCGGGCTACTTTTGAAGAATGATTTATTCAGTAAATTCAAAGTAACAGCTTTGGTAAATATCCTTAACTCTCATCTCCTGGGACACACTTTCTTTAGGATTGTTAAAGCTGGTTGAAAATCTAAGGTTTTTATAACTGGCTTAAGTGCTCAACTAGGATTTTCAAACCCTCCACTATTTTAGGGTTCCTGGAAAATAATTGTTATTCTTCTCACTGAATTCCATATTAAGAGAACTTTATATCTCTACCTTCCTCTGTTGACTTGAATTAGAATTGGAAAGTATTGAAGTGCCCTGTTTACCGATGACCCATTTTTTCACCCAACAAGCACGTCTTCACCATCAACTATGTGCAGAGAACTTGCTCAGCATCCAGACAGATTAGGGTCTCTCTGCTCACACAGTAGGGAATCAAATCCAGTCTGAAGAATGTAAAAAAACAAAAACACTTTAAGGGAGAGAAAGGTCAGTTAAAAAAAAATATAAATATATATATATTTAAATGTGTACATATATATATTTAAATGTATATATATATAGTCAAGATATATAGTCAATGCAGAAATTTGGGACTGTTAAGTAAAATCTTATATGAGGATTGATTGGCTAGGAAACATCAAGGTCCTTAGGTAAAGAGCCATTTAAATGTAGCACACAGTTCCTTTATGAGTTGAAAGCAAAATTGAATCCCGAATTTGTTTTCAAATATGTTACTAAAACTAATAAAGGTCAAAAAGGTCATGAGATGATTAGATAAAAAAGGAAAAATTAAAAGACCAACATCTACATGTTAAGAGTTAGTGGAATAGATGAAGTCATTTTAAAATAATTAATGGATAAGAGCAAGAGGAAAAAAAATCTAGGTATGAGTATTTTAACACGAATATTAAATTAAATTCGAACCAAGTAAATTACACTTTGCACTTTAGAAAACATGTTTAGATTGGTAAAAACTAGCCTACAGAAAATGATGAAAACTGCATAAAATATTTCTCAGAAAATTGATCAGATGGTAGGTGGAGGGGACCTTCACTGTCAAAGGATTAAACTCTTTATATTGATCTTAGTTTCCTCCTTTTCTCCCTCTCCTTATTTCTGATCCTAAGAGCCATGGCCTCATTTATGTAAAACTTCAAGCAGTACAAAGATTTTAAGAAGGCAGGTATTTGACAGTAGTTAATGAAGCCAAACTCCTACCCTAGAGATAATTCTCAGATTTTTGATTGCCCAGCTCTGAGCATCTGCATCTTTGCTTTACTTGGGGGTTTGAAGAGGGCTTCTGCAGGATCTGTTGACCAGGAGGCTGACAGAATGCTAAATATGCAGAGAGAGCACAATTCATTTTTTCTCTTCAAGTTCTACCTGGCTTTCTTAATCCCCAGTTCTCCTCCCTGCCACCATGTGCAGCAGAAGAGGCTGATAATTAATGTCTGCAACCCTCTAGACACAATGCTGCCCTAGATACCCCAAGGCAACTGCACCTGCACTTTGCAAAGCTTAGCAACTGTCCTGAGCAGCCTAAGAAGGAATGCAGTGTTTGAGGGGCTGCCTTCAAACACTGCAGGGACTATCTAGCCTGAAGACCTCCACAGATGACATTTGAAAGCAGTGACTGATTATGTTCCAGGGCAGGAGCAGCCATCCTGAAGGGACGGTAGGTGTTTCTACTCGGGTGAAAGGAAGGGAACAAAATGGTGGAACACACTGTACACCAATAATGCATTAGCATTACTAAATTGACATCTTTAATGGTAAGTACATAATCTCCAATGTCAAAAAGACTGGATAATAAATATAACTGCCTATGCTTTATCTTTAAACAATTTACATAATTCAATAACTCAGTTTAGGTTAAACTGTCATAGAAGAAATTATTTTGGTTCACAAAGAAAAGAAAATTCTACAAAGACATGAAAGACAAGTAGCTCAGTACATTTTAAAATAATTGCTTCGGTGAATTGTTACCTATCTATCCAAAAAGTTTCAAAGTAATTTAACCATTTGGTATATAGATATAAGTACAGTTTTAAACTTCCCTTAAAGCAGCATTTGTAGTTTATATGGCTTGTAAAAGAACCTGACAAATGTTATATATAAGTATTAGCAGCTGTTCCTGTAGAAGACAGCTGCTAGAAGGCAAAACAAAAGTTTTCAATGACTAAAAAATTCAAAGAATTGTTCATTTATAATAAAGGATCACAATTGGTTTTGCTGATTTATGTATTTGGTCAAACTGTAAGAAAACCTGTTTCACTTGGGTACTAAATTGTTAAGATGTTAAAACCCATAGAGTGGGCTTCCCTGGTGGCACAGTGGTTGAGAGTCCGCCTGCCGATGCAGGGGACACAGGTTCGTGCCCCGGTCCGGGAAGATCCCACATGCCACGGAGCGGCTGGGCCCGTGAACCATGGCCGCTGAGCCTGCGCGTCCAGAGCCTGTGTTCTACAACGGGAGAGGCCACAGCAGATAGAGGCCCGCGTAAGGGAAAAAAAAAAAAAAAAAAAACCCATAGAGTAACTGTTTATGTGATTCTTTGGTAGTCTTAAGTTAAAAAGAAAAAACTGACAATAGGTAAAGAGCAAAATTAAATTTATGAAAATATCATTTACCATTAAATATTTGCAAATATTTGAACTGACCAGAAAAAAATTATGAATTAGATATTTTTAAAATAATTTTTGATACATTTTAAAGCAAATAATTTAAATGTGCATCTACACTCTCGAAAACTAATTTACTGATGTTGTTCTTCCTGTGGACACAAATGTGACTGTGAGTAGCAAATTATGACCTGAAAATTGAGAGATAAATGTCCTTTTTCCAGCAAGTAAACATCATAAGTGTCATTAAATGAACGCTGACCTGGCATCCATGATACATCATTTCTACTTCTGGCATTTCTAACTATTTGGTGATCCAGGAAAAATCAATTAACCTTCTGGAACTTAGTTTCTTCATCAGTTTTCAAAAGAAGGAAGATAGATTAGATAGTCTCTTATCCTATCCTGTCACTGTGGCGAGGAATTTTCACTTAATAGTTTCAACAAATCTATCAGGTAGGTACTATTTCTATCCTAAGTATACAAGTGAGGAAACTAAGGCTTAGAAAATTTCAATAAATTGTCCAAGAAGACAAAATTCAAAGTCACACAGTTGGAATGACCTTTAAGTTACCTTTCACCTTTGCCATTAAAATGGAAGAATAGCATTTAAATATAAATTGAGTTAAAATATTGAATTTAAATACTTGAATTAAATTTTGAAATTTGAACTTAAATACTACTTGAATTAAAACGGGGTTATTTAGTCCCTGTGTATACATACACTGTTTCCACAGCAAAGCATGGTTTTCAGAATCTGTGCTGTGAAACTCATGGTTTCCATAATTTCTAAGACAGACCCACATTATCACAAATGTTACACCAAATTGGTGCATGTTGGAGCATTGCCAAACCACCAACCATGAACTGATTTTCTGTCTTCTGGTTCTCAAAGTAATTTTAAGTATCATTATTTAGTTAAAAGATCACAAAGATATGGGATTCCAAAACTGCATCTCACTTTGATGACCCAAGAACATGAGGAAAATAAAAACAATACCATTCATTCGAAGAGTCATAAAGGTAGCTTTAGAGGCAACACAAAGTGTGTGGGATGAGAAGCCAGGGGTAAAGGAGACAGAGAGAGAAAACCTGTGTACACCAGTGGCTGTTTTCTGCCAAAGATTCTCAAGCCCTTTAAAGAAACTAAGGTTCAGAGCAGCTGGATCAAACCGCAGATGAATGGACAGGATAAGAACATTTCCCAGAGTCCCAACAAAAAATCCAATGTCAGACCTGGACTTTCAGGGTCTTGTCCAATATTACATGCAATTCTTTCGTAAAGCACTGTATATGATGTTCTTACCAAAGAAAAATTTTGTTTATTTAGCTTTGGCTTTACTTCCACTTCTAGGCAGCAGGAATACTAGAAAATGCTACTAACACAAATATTTTTAACATAACAAAACAAGAAAATCTAGTTTTCTGAACATTTGGTATGCAGTATTCTATAGATTATTGTTTAACTGTCATGTTTTTTCTCATTAAAGATTAGAATATGTTATGGGAATGGTAATGATACATAATACATATTTAAGTGTTTAATAATTTACATTTTGTTAATTATTTTGACGATTTTGGGTAAAGACTGTTACAGCACATAAGCAGACCATCTGTTGCTGTTAGAATTATTAATAAATACTCCCTGAACTAAGTATTTTAATTAAAAATAAAATGCTACATTCATTAAGGTCCATCTTAAGTGGCAAGCTCCAAAAGGAATTAATAGTGTACCCAGCTGCCAATCCCTAAGTAGTTTGAAAAGATTACAAACTTTTATTCATGAGAAACTACATGGATTTAGATGATTAGGGAACAATCTGTTGAGTCCTCTAATGCCTTCTCCTGTGTGGGATCCAAGAGTATATGAATTGATGAAAATGACACCATCTATTCTATATACTCTTCCACAAATTTACCAAGGAGTCAGACTAGTGCAAATGCTTTCTTCTTAACTATATCTTTTTGATCTTTATCCTGGAAAGGGGAGCAATAGGCACTCATCATCTGACAAACTTACTTCAAGGTAGCATGGGGTAGGAGTGCAAAGCTGGGGCGAGATGAGAGCAGTATCAACATATATACACTACTGAATGTAAAATAGTTGGCTTGTGGGAAGCAGTTGCATAGCACAGGGAGATTGGCTTGGTGCTTTGTGATGACCTAGAGGGGTGGGATAGGGAGGGTGGGAGGGAGGCTCAAGAGGGAGGGGATATGGGGACATGTGTATGCATATGGCTGATTCGCTTTGTTGTGCAACAGAAACTAACACAGTATTGTGAAGCAATTATACTCCAATAAAGATCTATTAAAAGAAAAAAGATAGTATTCTGTTAAAGCAGGTCTCTGGAGTCAGATGGCCTAGGTTTAAATCCTATTATTTCCCTATATTCTAGCTGTGTGACCCTGAGAAACTTACTCAACCTTTCTCTGCCTTAATATGCTCATTAGTAAAACAAGGATAATAGTGGTATCACCTTCATATGCGTATTATGAGAATTAAGAGTTCCTGGAAGAGTGCTTAATACAGAGTAAGTGTTTAATTAATGATGACGCTTAGAATTATTACTTCAGTATTGTTGTCAATACTGAAATACACTTTTGCGACTTTTCTTTGAAGATTGCCTTCAAAAGATAAGTCATTTCTTTCACGTTTTCTTAAGGATGTTACATCTTCAATTTTTGAAATTTGAAGGGATTTTTCCTTTGAAACTCAATGTTGATTGGGGCAAAGGGTAATGAAAGAGGGAAGTAAGGAAACTTGGTAATGCCATTTTTCATCAAAAAGGACACATGACAAGTAAGGAAATATGTGTGTACAATTTCTAAGTTTCAAATAAAAAATGCTATACACATTCATGAATACCAATCCCCCTCCAAATACAAGTTCAACAAGTGGAGTGAGGAAGCAAATAATAAGGAAAAACAGGATACTGAAGGGAGATAGAAATCAAGAGAAGAAAAAACATAAAGGAGACTCAAAAAGATTGTTGAAAGGTCTAGAATTCTAAATAAAATCTCTAAAAGGAAAAAAAAGAAAAAAAAGAGTTTACCTTCTTTTATGTTAGTCCTCTTGCAGTGAAAATCAGGGACTGAAAGTTTAAGTGATACCCTTGACATTGCTGTGAACACGTATGGACTCTGACACCTCACACGTGAGTCCCTGCTCATAGTTACAACACTTCACTGGAACATGGTGCTTATTTTTCATTCTTCTCATTCACTTGCCTAGGAACAACCAGGTTTCAGGGAGTGACTGAACTTGAGATATTCAAGCACCAACTTTGAGGCCACGGTTTCTGCAGCCAGAGCTCCCTGAAGCACAGGGGACTGTAGCGAGAACTGGAGAGGTCCTTTCTTACCAAGTCCTTAAACTGCACAAGGCACATTCACTCATATCAGCTAACTAGATAATCAGAAGCACTTCTTAAAATTGCTATTGTGTCCCAGTTTTATAGATTAGAAAACTGAGCCTCAAGAAGCTTAAGTGGCATTTCTTCAGGTCACAGAATCAGAAAATGCAAAAGTCAAGAGTCAACATAGAATTCAAAGTGAATCATTTTTTACTGTCAACCCCAGTGGTTTTCAAATCAAGCTGTGAAATGTAGAATCCTCTGGTTCCACTTTGGAATCTTAAGGAGTAGCACAGAGGGGAAGAGGTTTGTGAGCAGACCACACTCTGCATCTCCAGATCCACCCCTTCTCCTGCTTCCACAGAGAGCTCTAGTGATAGGTTTTGGACATCATAGTTCAAAGTAAGACTTTTTTTAAAACAAAAGCATTTTACTGTTAAGAATTTTGTTTTTCAAAATTA
This sequence comes from Grampus griseus, assembly GCF_964374135.1. Taxonomy (NCBI): domain Eukaryota; kingdom Metazoa; phylum Chordata; class Mammalia; order Artiodactyla; family Delphinidae; genus Grampus; species Grampus griseus. Next base: position 108,733,709 of record NC_138998.1, read on the forward strand.
ATCAGGAAATCCCTTCATTACAGAGTCCCTAAGTCCTTATCTCTAAATGACGCATATCTGTATATGTCTATTTCATTCCCTGTAATCAATTATTCATGTTTAAAATTCCATACAATAATTCAGATTCAAATCTATTTGTATTTCCAACGATATGTATCATATACTGACCTGATCTCAGCAGAGGGATCAGTGTTAGAACAAGGCTGCTCGAAGTGCGATTGGAGAACTATTGTTGAGTCTGAGAAGCCTGTGACAGGATGCAAATCAATGCATCACTTCCTTCACATGGACAAAGTCTTGTTATGAAAAGAAATCAAAAACAAAAGTTAGCTGAACTAAAGTGTGCTTAGTTGGTTTATATTCTAGGACAGCTGTTCATGTTGTCACTATCCAGAAACAATTTCCCTAGGGAGTCTTTGAGTAGCACTGTTCTAGATTCCAGAAGTGCTTTGGTCTTGGAAACTTTCTTCCCACACGCCAGTTATGTCCAGAATTTTCTCAACTGTCTACCACCCTGCCCAGTCCTTCTGTATCACTTCTGTCTGACCTGTGGCCTGACCTCCAAATAGTGAAGTTTTCTGAGACCCTATTCTTGGGCTGCATCTATTCTTGCTTTCTTCTCTTTTTTTTTTAATTTTTATTTTTGGCTGCATTGGGTCTTCATTGCTGCATGCCGGCTTTCTCTAGTTGTGGTGAGTGGGGGCTACTCTTCATTGCGGTGTGTGGGCTTCTCATTGTAGTGGCTTCTCTTGTTGTAGAGCATGGGCTCTAGGCACGTGGGCTTCAGTAGTTGCAGCACTCGGGCTCAGTAGTTGTGGTGCATGGGCTCAGTAGTTGTGGCGCACGGGCTTAGTTGCTCTGTAACATATGGGATCCTCTTGGACAAGGGATCGAACCTGTGTCCCCTGCATTGGCAGGCGGACTCCCAACCAGTGCGCCACCAGGGACGTTCCTATTCTTGCTTTCTCTGTACATCCTGGGTAAACTTTCTGTATCCATGACTTCAAAATCTTTTATACATATGTTTTTGTTTTATCTCTGACCCTGACTTCTCTCCTGAGCTTCAGACTCTTTAGTTGTAATTGCCCACTAACCGTCTCTATTAGATTTAGTACAGGCACCTCCAATTTAACATTTCTAATGAAAAATTATCTGCCCCTATACTCCCTCCTCAACTATATTAGTCAAGAATCTGTTATTAACATAGCAAGAAGGGGAAAAAATGGCAATTTTCAGAAGAAAGAAGAGAAGAGGAAAGGGAAGGGAAGAGAAAATGTTGTGTCTGTGTTTCAGAAAACTCCAAGGATTCATCAGCTTCAGAAATAATTGCATTTAGGATCTCAGAAAAATTTTATCATACTCTCCTGCTTTTCCCATCTCAGATCTCAGCTGTCTTTGGTTCTGGATCCATTCATTAGGGTGACCAGCAGATTTAGTTTTACATCATTTCTTCTCAGCAACTCAGAGCCCAAAGAGAGGTTCTCCCTTACTAAAAGTTCTATCAGTATGGGCAAGAATATCCCATATTGCAATTGGCCATCTCTGGTACTGGCAGTGGAGTTGGCTACATTTAAAACATGGACTATAAAAAGGAGGCAGGATCCTTCTTCAAGAAATATATGGAACTGTTTTAGATAAGAGACAATGGATATTGAGGAAGCATAAAAAAGGCAGCCCTAAATACCCAGTCTAAATATGCACTGCCTCCTCCATTATCCTTAGTTAATCTTCTTGCCTGGCATCCACTCAGATGCCTAATCTGGAAACTAGGTAAATCTCAACTACTACTTCTCTCTAACTGCCCATATCAAATCCCTTATCCATATCCAAGACCATATCTTGTTGATTCTACTTCTAAAGCGTCTGTAAAATCTGGCCTCTCCTTTCCACCTCAACTATCATTGTCTTTGTCTTCTCTTATTTAAATTATTGTTACTGATTATTCTAACTGATTTTCCTTCAATCGGTCTTTCTCCTTTAACTTCATTTATTCTTCTGATTAAAATCCTGTTTTTTTCATACAGAATAAAATCCAAACTTCTCAGATTAGTGCATTCACTCTTTCATCAAGGATTCTGATTATTATACTTGGAATACCTATAGAAGAGACAGCCAAGCCCCAGGACATCTACCAAGGTTAATTTTCCAAGGGATTTCTGGGTCTAATTATTTTTAAATCCTTGAAACCTGCTAATTCCACTTTACCTCACAAACACCTTCTCTATCTGCCCTCTTACATGTCTCCTTCCCACTGTGTGGGAAGGAGACATGTAAGGGTAGATCCTTCCCTGATGTGACTGACTCCATCTGCTGCTCTCTTCTCTTCCAAACCTTTTAACTATACCAGAAGGAATACCAGTCATCCTCAGTGGCTTCCTATTACATTCCTGCCTAACAGAAACTTCGCTTTTCCTGAGGATACAATTTCCCATATAATGCTCTCAGTTGGAAGACATTCTCAGAGAGTCCACTCATTTCAGAGTTGTTAGATGAAGAGAGCACCATTCTTGCTTTTCAACAACACTTCTGAGCCATTACCTAGTCATGATTATGTCAAAATCACTGCTACATGGAGGTGGATGACATCTGACAAAAACACCCTCTTCTCCTCAGCTAAAAATCTCTGTTCTTTTTACATACTGGGGACCTTAGTACCAGAATCATTCATTTTCTTCCCACTCCATGTTGTGTCATGGTCCTGAATTACTTCAATGTCTGTAAGACCCAGCCAGTACCCTAATCTTTCAATTACCTTCCTTAATTCTTGTGACCTCACCTCAACACCTCTGAAATTCCCCACTCCTGTAGCAATGACTTGAATTACTCATTCAACCACAATCTGCATTCAAATAACCTCACTCTGCAACCAAATCATACCACCTTTTTTTCATGCTCTCTCTCTCTCTAATTCCCATTGGACCTTTCTTTGTTCTTATGTGGATTTCTGTTCCCTGGGCCCCTCTATTTTATTCCTATCAGCAGCTTTTTTCTGTTCACCTCCTTAACTAGGTACTTTGATGCCAGTAAAATTACACTTCCTTCAATATCATCAACTTTTTCCCCCTGTTGTTCTGTAATTTTATTGTTCTAGAAAACTGTAAACTGGTTGAACCCAACTCAGTCTTTTGCAGGCCTCCATCCAGTTTTCTGAGAAATGCCATGGGGTTTTCCTCCAAATTTTAGTCCAGCTCAGCTGTCACCATTCCCACCAAACCCTACACTGTTAGATGTTTGTTTCACAGAAATAGCATATCACTTCATATTGTGTTTGATCTATTTATATACCTTTCTCCCTCTCGAGACATGTTGAGAGCAGAAAACAAGTCTTAGTTACTTTTTCATTCCTGATGTTTAGCACGCTGTAATTGCTGAATAAAAGTTAAATAAATGCCACATTGTGGCATATTAATCTTTCATGTGGTGGGGTATACATTTCAGATTTAAATGAGAAGCAATAGAAGTTATTATTCAAAATGTAGAATTTTAAATGCAAATCAAAACTATAATGAGGTATCACCTCACACCGGTCAGAATGGCCATCATTAAAAATCTACAAACAATAAATGCTAGTGAGGGTGTGGAGAAAAGGGAACCCTCATATATTGTTGGTGGGAATGTAAATTGATACAGCCACTATGGAGAACAGTATGGAGGTTCCTTAAAAAACTAAAAATAGAACTACCATATGACCCAACAATCCCACTCCTGGACATATACCCAGAGAAAACCATGATTCAAAAAGACACATGCACCCCTATGTTCATTGCAGCACTGTTTACAATAGCCAGGACATGGAAGCAACCTAAATGTCCATCAGCAGAGGAATGGATAAAGAAGATGTGGTATATATATGCAATGGAATATTACTCAGCCATAAAAAGGAATGAAATTAGGTTATTTGTAGGAGATGTGGATGGACCTAGAGAGTTTTATACAGAGTGAAGTGAGTCAGAAAGAGAAAAGCAAATATCGTATAATAACGCATATAGGTGGAATCTAGAAAAATGATAGAGATTACCTTATTTGCAAAGCAGAAATAGAGACACAGATGAAGAAAACAAATGTATGGATACCAAGGGGGAAAGAGGTGGGGCGGGAGAAATTGGGAGACTGGGATTGACACATATACATTATTGATACAATGTATAAAATAGACAACTGATAGGAACATGCTGTATAGCACAGGGACCTCTACCTAATGCACTGTGGTAAACTAAATAGGAGGGAAGTCCAAAAGGGAGGGGATATCTGTATCTATATGGCTGATCCATTCTATTGTGCAGTGGAGGCTAACACAACATTGTAAAGCAACCATACTCCAATAAAAATTAATTTTAAGAATGTAGAATCTGAATTTATATGAAGACAGCCTAAGAGGCCTCTGGGACAATATTAAATGCAACAACGTTTGCATTATAGGGGTCCCAGAAGGAGAAGAGAGAGAGAAAGTATCAGAGAAAATATTTGAAGAGATTGTAGTCAAAAATTTCTCTAACATGGGAAAGGAAATAGCCACTCAAGTCCAGGAAGTGCAGAGTTCCATACAGGATAAACCAAGGAGAAACATGCCGAGAAACATAGTAATCAAATTGGCAAAGCTTAAAGACAAAGAAAAATTATTGAAAGCAGCAAGGAAAAAATGACAAATAACATACAAAGGGACTCCCATAAGGTTAACAGCTGATTTCTCAGCAGAACCTCTACAAGCCACAAGGGAGTGGCATGATATACTTAAAGTGATGAAAGGGAAAAACCCACAACAAAGATTACTCTACCCAGCAAGGATCTCACTCAGATTCGATGGAGAAATCAAAAGGTTTACAGACAAGCAAAAGCTAAGAGAATTCAGTACCACCAAACCAGCTTTACAACAAAGGCTAAAGGAACTTCTGTAAGTTGGAAACAAGAGAAGAAAAGCACCTACAAAAACAAACCCAAAACAATTAAAAATGGTGAAAGGAGCATACATATCGATAATTACCTTAAATGTGAACGGATTAAATGCTCCAACCAAAAGACACAGGCTTGGTAAATGGATACAAAAACAAGACCCATATATATACTGTCTACAAGAGACCCACTTCAGACCTAGGGACACATACAGACTGAAAGTGAGGGAATGCAAAAAGATATTCCATGCAAATGGAAATCAAAAGAAAGCTGGAGTAGTAATACTCATATTAGATAAAATAGGCTTTAAAATAAAAAATGTTACAAGAGACAAGGAAAGACACTATGTAATGATCAAGGGATCAATCCAAGAAGAATATATAACAATTGTAAATATATATGCACCCATCATAGGAGCACCTCAATACATAAGGCAACTGATATCAGCTCTAAAAAAGGAAATCAACAGTATCACAATAATAGTGGGGGACTTTAACACCTCACTTACACCAATGGACAGATCATCCAAACAGAAAATTAATAAGGAAAAACAAGCTTTAAATGACACAATAGACCAGATAGATTTAATTGATATTTATAGGTCATTCCATCCAAAAACAGCAGATTACACTTTCTTCTCAAGTGTGCATGGAACAATCTCCAGGATAGATCACATCTTGGGTCACAAATCAAGCCTCAGTAAATTTAAGAAAACTGAAATCATAGCAGACATCTTTTCTGACCACAACACTATGAGATTAGATATCAATTACAGGGGAAAAAAACGTGAAAAACACAAACACATGGAGGCTAAACAATATGTTACTAAATAACCAAGAAATCATCAAAGAAATCAAGGAGGAAATCAAAAAATAGCTAGAGACAAATAAGAAGGAAAACACAATGATCCAAAACTATGGGATGCAGCAAAAGCAGTTCTAAGAGGGAAGTTTATTGCTATACAAGCCTACATCAAGAAACAAGAAAAATCTCAAACAATCTAACCTTACACCTAAAGGAACTAGAGAAAGAAGAACAAACAAAACCCAAAGATACCAGAAGGAAAGAAATCATAAACATGAGAGCAGAAATAAGTGAAATAGAAACAAAGGAAACAGTTACAAAGATCAGTAAAATTAAAAGCTGGTTCTTTAAGAAGATAGACAAAAGTGATAAGTCATTAGCCAGACTGATCAAGAAAAAGAGGGAGAGGACTCAAATCAATAAAATTAGAAATGAAAAAGGAGAAGTTACAACAGACCCTGCAGAAATACAGAGCATCCTAAGAGACTACTACAAGCAACTCTATGCCAATAAAATGGACAACCTGGAAGAAATGGACAAATTCTTAGAAAGGTATAATCTTCCAAGATTGAACCAGGAAGAAATAGAAAATATGAACAACCAATCAAAAGTAATGAAGTTGAAACTGTTATTAAAAATCTTCCAATAAACAAAAGTCCAGGACCAGATGGCTTCACAGGTGAATTCTATCAAACATTTAGGGAAGAGCTAACACCCATCCTTCTCAAACTCATCCAAAAAATTGCAGAGGAAGGAACACTCCCAAACTCATTCTATGAGCCCACCATCACCCTGATACCAAAACCCAAAAAAGATACTACAAAAAGGAAAATTTCTGACCAATATCACTGATGAATACGGATGCAAAAATCCTCAACAAAATACTAGCAAACAGAATTCAACAACATATTAAAAGGATCATACACCTTGATCAAGTGGGATTTTTCCCAGAGATGTAAGGATTCTTCTATATATGCAAATCAATCAATGTGATACACCATATTAACAAATTGAAGAATAAAAACCATATGATCATCTCAATAGATGCAGAAAAAGCTTTCGAAAAAATTCAACACCCATTTATGATAAAAAGAACTCTCCAGAAAGTGAGCATAGAGGGAACCTAACTCAGTGTAATAAAGACCATATATGACAAACCCACAGAAAACATCATTCTCAGTGTTGAAAAACTGAAAGCATTTCCTCCAAGATCAGGAACAAGACAAGGATATCCACTCTCTCAACTATTATTCAACATACTTTTGGAAGTCCTAGCCACAACAATCAGAGAAGAGAAAGAAATAAAAGGAGTACAAATTGGAAAAGAAGAAGTAAAACTGTCACTGTTTGCAGATGACATGATACTAAGAGAATCCTAAAGATGTTACCAGAAAACTACTAGAGCTTATCAATGAATTTGGTAAAGTTGCAGGATACAAAATTAATACACAGAAATCTCTAGCATTCCTATATGCTAATGATGAAAAATCTGAAAGAGAAATTAAGGAAACACTCCCATTTACCACTGCAACAAAAAGAATAAAATACCTAGGAATAAACCTACCTAAGGAGACAAAAGACCTGTATGCAGAAAACTATGACACTGATGAAGGAAATTAAAGATGATACCACCAGATGGAGAGATATACAATGTTCTTAGATTGGAAGAATCAATATTGTGAAAATGAGTATAATACCCAAAGCAATCTACAGATTCAATGCAATCCCTATCAAATTACCAAGGACATTTTTTACAGAACTAGAAAAAAAAATCTTAAAATTTGTATGGAGACACAAAAGACCCCAAATAGCCAAAGCAGTCTTGAGGGAAAAAAAATGGAGCTGGAGGAATCAGACTCCCTGACTTCAGACTATACTACAAAGCTACAGTAATCAAGACAATATGGTACTGGCACAAAAACAGAAACATAGATCAATGGAACAAGATAGAAAGCCCAGAGATAAACCCACACACCTATGGTCAACTAATCTATGACAAAGGAGGCAAGGATATACAATGGAGAAAAGACAGTCTCTTCAATAAGTGGTGCTGAGAAAACTGGACAGCTACATGTAAAAAAATGAAATTGGAACACTCCCTAACACCCTACACAAAAATAAACTCAAAATGGATTAAAGACCTAAATAAGACTGGGCACTATAAAACTCTTAGAGGAAATATAGGCAGAACACTCTTTGACAGAAATCACAGCAAAATATTTTTTGATCCACCTCCTAGAGTAATGGAAATAAAAACAAAAATAAACAAATGGGACTAATGAAACTTAAAAGCTTTTGCACCGCAAAGGAAACCATAAACAAGACAAAAAGACAGCCCTCAGAATGGGAGAAAATGTTTGCAAATGTATCATCGGATAAAGGATTAATCTCCAAAATATATAAACAGCTCATGAAGCTCAATATTAAAAACAACAAACAACCCAGTCCAAAAATGGGCAGAAGACCTAAATAGACATTCCTCCATAGAAGATATACAGATGGCCAAGAAGCACATGAAAAGCTTCTTAATATCACTAATTATTCGAGAAATGCAAATCAAAATTACAATGAGGTATCACCTCACACCAGTTAGAATGGGCATCATCAGAAAATGTACAAACAACAAATGCTAGAGAGGGTGTGGAGAAAAGGGAACCCTCTTGCACTGTTGGTGGGAATGTAAATTGATACAGCCACTATGGAGAACAGTATGGAGGTTCCTTAAAGAACTAAAAATAGAATTACCATATGACCCAGCAAACCCACTACTGGGCATATACCCAGAGAAAAGTATAATTCAAAAAGACACATGCACCCCAATGTTCATTGCAGCACTATTTACAATAGCCAGGTCATGGAAGCAACCTAAATGCCCATTGACAGACAAATGGATAAAGTTGTGATACATATATACAATGGAATATTTGTCAGCCATAAAAAGGAACGAAATTGGGTCATTTGTAGAGACGTGGATGCATCTAGAGACTGTCATACAGAGTGAAGTAAGTCAGAAGGAGAAAAACAAATATCGTATATTAACGCATATATGTGGAACCTAGAAAATGGTACAGATGAACTGGTTTGCAGAGCAGAAATTGAGACACAGATGTAGAGAACAAACGTATGGACACCAAGTGGGGAAAGTGGCGGGGTGGTGGGGGTTGTGGTGTGATGAATTGGGAGATTGGGATTGACATGTATACACTGATGTGTATAAAATGGATGACTAATAAGAAAATAAATAAATAATAAATAAACAGTAAAAAAAAATAAAAATATTAAGTTAAATTAAATCATAGATTTCCTTAGATTCTGCTCTACACCCTCCTTCAACACTGGTTGATATTATTGTGTACTGATTTCTAAAAATTTTTTCTCAGTGCCTTCTGGGGGCCTTGCACAGCAGAATAAACATAGTTTTGTAATTGACTGTATTCTTTTGTCTTTATCACAACAGAATAGACTGTTCTTTGGTGTCCTGGATGATCATTTAGCAGTTCTTTTCACTTATAATTATCTTTATACACATGGTTTCCTAGAATATTGTTGGTACCCATAAACAAAATTTGTATGTCAGAAACAGCATCTCATTTTTAAAAGTATGTTTGCTTCCTAATTGAAAAATTATATTGCTTTTGGCACAAACTGAAAAGAAAAGCCATCAGATGAGATGTAGGTAGTGTTAAATGACTAAAGATTATGAAAAGCTTTTATAACCTGGAATTCAGAGTTACACACTAGCTAAGATGCACTCAAGGAATGTGGCACTTTATGGCAAAGTGTGAGAAAAGAGTATTATATTAAAGCAATTTATTTTCTTTTTTTTTTTTGCTGCACTCATCTGTGATAAATGCAGCAAGACAATAGACTACAGGTGGCAGATGTTTATTTAATAGGCAGAAAAGTCAAAGCTAAACTCTCCACTTCTGCAAAACACCTTTAGGTAAAAGAGAAGCCTTATTATCATTGAGACTAACAGTAAACTCATTAATAATTACCTTAAGAATGTGTTTTAGTCATTACAGAATCTAACAGCAGTAATTGTTAGCTTTTCTAACATTTTTGCAAAACAGATTTCATAGAATAGTGAAGATAAGATCCGATAATATGTACATTTTTAACTCAAATATAGAGCAGATATACAAAGCCATGGACTTTAGTTTTTTGACCAAGTTTCTAATCTGGGACAATAATAACAGTTATTATATACACATTTTTATAGGACAGGCACTCTGCTAACTATCCAATGTGAATTATCACCTTTAAAAATTATAAAAAGTTCTTCAAGTTCATGTGGCAATAATATCCAAAAATGGACACCATCAATTCTTTCTCTCCCCGTACAGGCATGCTGCCCCTCACATCAAGAGATGGGGTCTAATTTTCCTCTTATTAAATCTGGCCTGGTTTTGTATTCTACCTTTGACAAATAGAAATGTGACTGACCAGGCCATAAGAAGCTTGGCAACTTCTTTCTGGATCTTTTAGAATGAGTGCTCTTGGGACGCTGCTTCTCAGAATCTACCCATACATACTCTGAGAAGCCCAAGCCCAGGGCTAGACTGATAAGCATGCAACCTGTGCTGTCAGTGTTTTGAAATTCTTTATATATATATATATATATATATATATATATATATATATATATATATATATATATATATATATTTAACAAGAAGCCCTGCACTTTCATTTTGCACTGAGTCCTGCAAATAATGGAGCTTGCCCAAATCACATAGACAGGTTGAGCCCCCAGACTCAGCATTATCCACCAGTCATGTTGGTCAGCCACATTAGACATTAAGCCCACTTGAGCATTAAAATGGTGGCAGTCCCAGTCAACATGAGGGACTCCAAATGAGAACTGTTCAGCTAATCCCAGTCAACCCCCAGAACCATGAGAAAAATAAATTGTTTCTTAAGTCATTGAGTTTTGGCATGGTTTGTGTGTTAACCAGCAAAAGATAAGTGAGACAAGTAGGTATTATTATTAACTTATATCTAACTTATATTAAGCCTATGAAGTAATTACTAATATTATACTCATCTTTGGAGGCATATAGAAGCAATTTTTCTAAGACCACACAGTTAAGTGGTGGGAGAGCAATGAGTTAAACTCAGGTGTCATCAAAAAGCATAGCCCAAACTCTAGATTGCTATTCTTTATATTGTGTCCAATACACAGTAATATTACTTGGTTTTTCCATTTTCAATGTGATTTTTTCTATTTTTGTTCCATTAGAATAGTTTCCCAGATTTCAACTCTAACAATTTTATTTATATATGCTTCCAAATTATCACTGATGAGATTTCAAGAGTAATGTCTAGAGTTGCACCTTCCAGTACTTTCCTCTTTTCCTCAAGAAACTTCCAATCATAATAATTGTAGATACCTCCATTTTAATGCTAGCTAATTATGCCAATGGGAATTCATTACTCATTCCTACTGATGTATATTCAACTTTTATGATCATGTCCTCTTCTATCCCCTACAAGGTCATCATTAATTCCTAATTGTTCAAAATTATTTCCCCACACATACACGCCCATGAGGTCCTTGTAACAGGAATTCATTTCTCAAAAGGGGATTTAAGAGCAAGTCTCAGATGTTCAAAAACTGATGAACCAGATAGTTGACCTGAGTCAGTTAATTAAACTATAGAAAGTCACTAGGGAAAGAAAAGACACATCATTAGGTTCATTTTGCTGAAAAGTAACAATTTCAGGCCTCTTGGGAAAACAAAGAGATACCTTAAACATAATTTCTTGAAATTTTGTTCCAATATGACTATAATTCAACTTTTTCTGTTTCTGGTATTAACCTAAAGCACTTGAGTGAGACACCCAATAAACCACTTCTTTATTAAAATTGCTAATTAACTATTAGCCTGAAAGTGAATTCTAAACTATTCTTTTGTTTGAGTTTGCATTGTTTCAAATTAAGTTAGATAAGTGTTAAGGAAACAAAAAAAACTTTTTAGGAAAAAATTTCTCTTCTAGCCATGACTCTTCAGATAATATAATTCATGCTTGAAACGTATCTGTATTTGAATACACAACACAATCCACAGGCAAATGTATATACAGTTTTGTAAAGAACAACAGAAATCTATAATAGCAATTTATATAATAATTTTAATTAAGAGGTAAATATTGACTCCTATTTATAAAGCCAAAATTAATTAATAAAATTCATTATTGACTGACCACTATATTCCAGTCTCCTCAATATCCCTTATTCAATTATTCTTTTACAAAAAATAAAATATTGATCCCCCCAAACACTTCTAATCCACCTTATTTTCTCCTTAAATAAATATTCATTTTAAAATAAAAGGATGTAGTAGCATCTCATTTCTCTCATACAGTTTCATCCTGTGATCTCATTAAATGCTAAAACATTAAAAATTATATATTTTCAATAAAAATATTTAATTATATTTTCTGTCAGATTTATAAAATAAAGTATAATAAAATATTTTAAACATTTTTGATGATAAGGAACTGTCAGAGTTAAATCATTTCTGATCTTCTAATATAATAATATATTTAAGGATGTGGAAATATTTAGGTGATATTTGATAAATGCTTCTGGAATGAATGAATGAATGAATGAACTGAGATCTGGTTATAACTTCATAATTTCTCTGAAAAACAAAGAAATTTGAAATTTTTAAGTTTTCTTCTCTCCATACTGAGAAAGCAACTGGCTCCTCATGGGAACCAGTGAAATTGAGAGAAAACTGTTCACTGATTGATAGAAAACTACAGAAAATATAATTTTTGTATGTCACATGAGAAGATATAAATGTGACCCTATTTAATTTTAATTGAACATTAAAATTCATTGATATATAGAGTGAATTTCATGGAGAAAGCTGTATCATTTGTTACTTTACCTCTAGTACTTAACATACTGGCCAGCACATATATTTGCTCAATTAATACTTACTGATTACATAAACAAACAAATGAGTTTTGTTTTATTGTTGTATGACTTTTAAAAAATACAGTCTAAAATACTATTCCAGCTATCAAGTTCTGAGAAGGAGTTTTGAGAATGTCATGGTATCTCTGTTCTCTGATAATTGTTAGCTACTATATAAACTAATCATCCTCAATTATTATTCTTAGATGAAATCATTATAGATTATTTAAAACATGGCTTTTGGGAAAAGCAGAAAATTGAGATGTTTTCCTCTTTTTCTGTTGTTGCAGTATCACTTTATCCAATTGTATTAATTATCCATTGCTGCATAACAAATCATCCCAAACTTAGTGGGTTAAAATTATAATACTTATTGTCTCTAACAGTTTATGCAAGTCAGGAATTCAGAAAGGTATTAGAGTCTCTCTGGTTGCAGTCTGACATTAATTGGTGCTGGCAGAGCCACTTCCAAGGTGTTTTACTCTCAAGACTGCCAAGTTGGTTCCTCTCCATGTGGGCTACTCTGGTGTCTTCATGACATGGCAGCTGGCTTGCCCCAGAGTGAGCAAAGCAGGAGACCAAAGAGGAAACTACAATGCCTCTTATAATCTAGCCTTGAAAGCATATGTTGTCACTTCTGCAGTATTCCACTGGCCACTCAAATCATCCCTGATTCAACTGGTATGAATCGATAGGCATGAATACTCAGAGACAAGTTTATTTAGGAAACATCTTGGAGACTGGCCACCATTCCAATTGCATATGGAAAAATATAAAACCAGGTAAGCGTTTAAATTGTTTGAGCTATGATAAAAAATCATTTGCCATTAATTCTAATGAAAGCTTTTTCATCTACATTCCCACATACCTTGACACTTTTGGCTTTAAGTTAGTCTCAAAAGGTTTGCCATGAACTTTTAATTTCATAGTATTAGAATAGCAATTTAATCATAGTTAATGCATTATTTGCAGTTTCTTTATTTTCATCTCTTCTCTCATTGATTCAATTCCAATAAATTTACATTTGACATATACAAAATAATAAAACCATAGAATTTTTCATTGAAATCATTTGAGTATGAATAAGGTCACTTCTCTATAAAGTACATTACCCAAATTGTTTCCACTTAACATTTTGAAAGGAGCAGGGGCAGACTAAGCTCATAGATTAATTTCATAGTAAGAGAAGGCAAACCCAACATAAGGGAGAGGGAAGGAATATGGAAATGGGACACTGAGGAAAATTATAAATTGTGGGAGTGTGAGGTTAATGAAACAGCATAAGGAAAGCTGGAATCTATGGGAGGAACTAGTGTGGCTTTAGCACTTTGACGTGGGAGAGCTTTCTCTGAAGGGCTTCTGACTTATCCTCAGTTGGCCTCAGCAGGCCCAAATGCAGTGTCTTGAGCCCAGTCTCTGAGAGTAATGGTCATATTTGTGAACTTGCCATTTCAATAACATGTTGAAATGAAGATGCTGCTATGACATAATTGTACTTTCTCATGAACATCGTCAAATAAAGTATATTATTCCTTGTCATTTGCTATGCTGATGTACCGTACTTTATTCCAAAGACATGGACCACCATCTTCTAAAACAACTAAGTGTTGTCTTGGGGAATAGTTGTCAGAAGTCACTAGGCCTTCAGAAATTTAATTGGATGAAAAATGTGACATCATTTTTTATAAGTTTTAGAAAAATAAGTTTGGTTCTTGGGGATTATTTATGTTACAGTAGGAAAGGCTCAGACTCTGAGAAAGTATTTGGTTTTTTCCCTACTCGCGAGTTATATAACTATGGGCTGGCTACTCATGCTTTCTTTGCCTCATACATCAAATGGGAATAATACCTACCTCCAGAATTCTTACAAAGATTCATTATGATAACAGATATAAAGTGTCTCATATGGTAGATACCTATTAAATTTTTGTTCTTTCTTTTGCTTTTTATTTGTTCTCAATATGAACACTATTTTCTGATAATATCAAATCAATTTTCTGGCAGCCAATATTTAATCCTTCAGTGAAAGATTTTCCTAAAGTACACATCTTGAGGATTGCATATTTTGCTCATAACCTTGCTTTGTATTTGAAAAAGCAAGGCCACCAATACTTCCTCATCTGTCTTACGTCTAATCCTTTTCATGAAATATTAAAAAATTTTTTTTCATTATCATCATTCTTCACATAATCGTTAATATAAGTTTTAATAATTTGTCAAAAAAATTTTGTCCTGTTAATTATGTATTGACCATCTCTGGGGTTGTTTGTTTATTTTACATGAAGTAATATTGGAATCTTATGTGATAAAACTGTCATTAATTTTATTTTCAATTTCTTTACACTTCTCTCTCAAGTAAAAAAAAAAACAAAAATCAATATAGTGTGAGTGTAATGTAGTACATGAAGAAAAAATTCTGTTCATTTAGGTTTTTTAATGTCTTTGCACTCACTACTCCCATTTCTGAAACTATTTTTCAATGATTGTATTATTCATTATTTGCATGTCTTAATAAATATCTAAAACATAATTACTTCCCTCCTTGTTCTATAAACCTTCCAAATTCAAAAGTGAGACTTTTTTTTCTGATATATTGTTAGGGACATAGGTGTTAAATATCATTATAAATGTATTTTTCCAATTGCCAGTTACTGTTTTCCTCCTCCAGTTTCATCAATGCAATTTTTTTTTTGTTTTTCGGTATGCGGGCCTCTCACTGTTGTGGCCTCTCCCGTTGCGGAGCACAGGCTCTGGACGCGCAGGCTCAGTGGCCATGGCTCACTGGCCCAACCGCTCCGCGGCATGTGGGATCTTCCCGGACCGGGGCATGAACCCGTGTCCCCTGCATTGGCAGGCAGACTCTCAACCACTGCGCCACTAGGGAAGCCCCTCATCAATGCAATTTTAATGTGAGTAATGTGGACATGAATTTAGATATACCACTACATTATTTTCTATGAGAGAATGTGTTGAATGTATGACCCATCCATTCTTTCTTAACGTGTTATATTAGAGATAAACATGTTTCTTGTGGTAAAGCAGCGCACAAGGTTAATTCTTTGAAAGTGCAAGTTGTTTTTGAAAATTCCCATACTAATTTCAGATCTAATATTTTCCCTATCTTAATTTTTTTTTTTTTTTAGTCTCTATCAATTAACATTCGAAAATCCAGTAGCAGTCTTCTGGTTTCACTAATATTTAAATAATGGATCACAAATTAAATTTATGGGTTTTTTGATAGAAAAAAATAAAATAATTTCATTAATTTTCTTTACTACTTCCTTATTTAAAGCATCTTGCACTGTTTACTAATTCTAGGCCGATAACCTAATAAAGCCCATGTTAGTAAAACCATGCACAATGTTGGTTAGTGATAGTGCTGTTTATTTACTAAAACTCAAGCTCAATGGCAAAGTTTTAGAAATATTTGTATTTTACAGTAATTACAGAAGGGATATTATGGATTGAATTGTGTTCTCACCAAAAAAGATACATTGAAGTCCTAACCGCCAATAACTCAGAATGTGACCTTATTTGGAAAAAGGGTCCTTGCAGATGTAATCAAGTTAAGATGAGTTCATTACGGTGGACCCTAATCCAATATGACATGTGTCCTCATGAAAAAGGAGGAGGGCAGGAATTTGGACACATACAGAGGGAAATCAATGCAAGAAGACATAGGGAGAATGCCATGTGAAGACTGGAGACTTCCACAAGTCAAGGGACATCTAGCTCAGAAGCTGAAAGAGGTAAAAAAGGATACTTCTGCAGTTTTCAGAAGGAACATGGCCCTGCCAACACATTGATTCAGACTTCCAGCTTCCAGAACAGTGAGAGAATTCATTTCTGTTGTTCTAAGCCATCCAGTTTTTGGCAGCCCTAGCAAACAAATACAAATGTAAAACTAATAGCTACTTGAATTCACCAGATATAAACTACCTGGACTATTACTACATAAATATAGCTTTGAAGGATTTGTTTTAAAAATGAATCATTTCCTTACCACCATGGATCTTTACCATTACTGACTATTTTGGTAACATAATAAAGGAATATTTTTTGGACACTTCTATGTGTCTAGTAGGATTATAAGTGCTTTACTTTTATTAATTCATTTAATCATCAACAAGTATACTTTGAAACAGGTATTACCAGTATAATCTCTATTTTGAGGGACAGAGAAGTGACGTACCTCCTAGACTGTATCCCTATTATATGAGACAGTCAATTCAGATGCACAAAGTCAACCCACAGCATCCATGTTCTCAATCACTACATGAAATGGCCTTCAACTAGTCTATCCCCTCTGACTTCATCCTCACCAATTAATGTCTCACTTTGTCAACCTCCTAAAACATAGCCAATGTCACTTTATTCAAATACTCAATATACTCCTTGTTTTACCATTGTCTACAAGAAGGCTGCCAGACTCTTCAGCATGGCCCATGGCATTCATAAGGACCCCATAACCTCGCATAAACCTACATTTTAAAACACATCTCTAGACACATACATCTACAGACATTAAAAGAAAGGAAATTGCATGAGTGATGTTAGAGAACGATGAGGGAATGTAGAAATGTCAGGACTTAGGCTCAGTGCAGGAAAAACAGCTGACAATGAATGAGTCCTTCATATGAGACATCAGATCAGGATAAGACATACAAGCATACAAATCTTGACTTGGCCCTACTTACCTGTCTATTCTTATCTCTTCCTACTATTACTTTTTGACGGCACACACAGCACACACTTCTGCAGTTTTAGAATGATCATATTCTATCTTACATCCTGACATTTATATTTGCTGTTTACCCATCCTGTGCCCTTTTTCTCCCTAACATCATCCTCACTCCCACACATCCATCCTCCCATCACATCACTTTCATGGATAGTTCCTACCTGAACTATATGATTCAACTTCTTTATCTCTTGCCCTGATAAGCTTTCTCTGATTTGTCTCCCATCCCCTGGCCAGTTCAGAATATGTACTCAACCTGCATGCTCTCCTTAATCTTTAGCATTCATTGCACACTTTTGTAATACTAGTCAGTTAGCTTGTCTGTATCTCCGTTCTAAACTCCTTAAAAATAGGAACTTCACATTAGTCTTTGGACTGTCCAGAGCACACACAATGACTGAAATGAAACAGTAACTCAATATGTGTTTGATGAATGAATGAAATCTGATATCTAGAAAAGCCTGGGAGCGTATGATGAAGAACAAGCAGAGAAAAATGCCAGGCCAATGGAAAGACCCTAAATAGGTCTTTCTTATTTAGCTGTATGTGGTTCTGAAGCTCTGGAATCAATGAATAATGGTACAAACTGAGTTGTACCTCCCAACCAGGTACGTAAAGGCAGGGAGAAGATCATTGGCTGGGAGTAAAGGATTGGATAAATTGCATAGGCTGAAGCAGGTTTTTATTTAATCTCACTAGCTGGGAGGAAAGATGAGAAAGTTAATTGAGAAGAATGAATCATCATAGGGTCAGAATCCATGTGTATAGCAAGAAAGAAGGGAAATGCAGACAGTAAAGATCAGGTGTTGCAAAAAACAATTTCATAGGCAGATGAATTATAACTAGAAAATTGCCACATCAAAAGATTATACAATCTTTGCTGGAGAAAGTATTAAGGTCAGAGAATGAAGAGCCAGAGAATCAACAGATAGAAAAGCAGATGCAGCTGCAATTTTATAAAACATTGATGATTATAATAGGTGTAGGATTTAGACCCTAAACTTTTATGGGATTTCTACTAAAGCAGAAATCAACTCTTATGTGACTAGCCAAGGCCGTAAGCTCCTGGAGGGCAGGCCTATAACTGTGTGACTCACTGCTGTATCTGCCACCTAGCACCTTGTAGACATAGACCAGGTACTTGGATAATGAAATCATGGGTCTTTCACTCTCATGGTATCTCAACTTCTCTTCACTCTTTCCCTTCTCAGTGTTGCCCTTCATCCACTTGCCCACACGAGAAGCCATGAATCATCATAAACTTCCTCTACCTTACCCACTCTCCCAACATAAGTATCAATAAGCAACTCATGTTGCAACTCATGTTGCAATTTAGTGAATCTGTGGATTTTAGTGAATTTTCAGTGAATTTTTTCTCCTGCTAATTCCTTCTAACCATTCTTCTGCTTCTAATTGTTCTGCTAGAATCAACTCTCCAAATTACCACCACACTAATAAGTGTTGTGGGTTGTATTATGTTCCCCCAAAAGATATGTTTAATTGCTAACCTTTAAACCTTTGAATGTTACCTTATTTGTAAATAAATTAATATGAGGCTATGCCAGGTAAAGAAGGGCCCTAATTCAACGACTAGTATCTTATAAGAAGTGGACAATTTAGACACAGAGAAAAAAAAAAGAATAAGGGGAATATGACAAGACAGTGGAGAGATGATAGAGACAAATTGGATGCATCTGCAAGCCAAATGACACCAAGCATTGCCAGGAACCAGGAGGAGATATGAAGAGGCAAGGAAGGATCCTTCCCTGGAGGCTTCACAGAGAACATGGCCCTGCCTGCTGGCACCTTGATTTCAGACTTTTAGCCTCCAGAACTGTAAGAATACATTTTTGTTGCCTTGAGTCACCCAGTTTATAGTTATCTGTTACAGCAGTCCTAGGAAACAAATACAATATATAAAAACAAAATTCAATCAAGTCACTCCATTGCTCAACACCCTTCTTTATCTTCTTCCAATAGAATACAAATTCTTTCATAAATCCTAAAGAAGCCCACGATCTGGATCGTACTGACTCTCTGGATTACTCTCTTGACAATTTCACCTTCCAGGTTTGCCACGCTTCAAAGATGCAGAACTGGTTTACTTTCCTCCAATATGCATCAACTTTCAGGCCCTCATGCACGCTGCTCCCTCGGCCTCAGCATCTCCTTTCTCCCCACTCCTCTCCTCCAATTAACATGACTAATTTTGATATTTTCTTATCTCACAGCCTCATTCCATTGAGGAGGCTTCTCAAGATGTTGAAATTAATTTAGGCTTACCTGCTGTGTGGAGTACAGTCTATTCTAAGTATTGGATTAATTTTCTTTTTTCCTCTGTAAACTGTAGATTCCCTTAAAGTAAGAGCAACATCTTTCCTGTGTATTTCCTGTATCTAGTATAATGCTTTGCACATGACTATGATTACCTTACTGTTACTATCAGATCACAATTACCACTACTATTACTACTAGTAATAATAAAGAGCTAACAATGTTGAGCACTTACTTGTACCAAGAACTGTGCAAATAATAAAAAAAGTCACATCATTTAATATTCTCATCTAATAGTGATTACATAATAAGCACTATTATTTCTAAGCTATAGCTGAGAAAAGTGAATTTTAGAGTGGTTGAATTACTAATGCAAAGTCACATCGCTCTGAAGTGATAGAATGAGAGCTCATCCCGTTGTTTCTGACTTCAAAAGGCCGTATTCTTAATGATTTTGCTCAATAAATATTTGTTGACATTCCAACAGAGAGAGCAACACAAATAAAGACCAGTTGTTGAAATTAACACAACTGTGTTTGAGGAAAAATGAGACAGAGATTTAACTTTTAGTAATAAAATGAAAATGGAGTTTTTTTGTACATAAAGACCAGATTAAGAAGCAAATTTGAAGAAGATAATTGAGACCCTATGATTAGGTGTAAAATGGTTTTTAGGATTAGGTGTAAAATGGTTTTTAGGAAGGTAGAGTAGGAAGAAGCAAAGGTGTATTAGTTGGTAAGTCAGTTAAGACACTATTTCCTCTGAAGATGCCAACCCATAAAATCAGCACTGAATAAAAAAAAAAAAGTAAATTGATTCAGTCTCATCAAATATACAGCACACTTTTAATACGGAAATTAAAAAATACTCCCAAATTTGGGGGAAAGTACAAGGATGGGATAGAATGTTGTGACATGTATGTTTTGAAATTTTGTGATATAGCTGCTTAAATTCCTTAATCACCATTGGCTAAACAAATAACGTGGGATATACCAGCAATGAAGAAATTATTATCTAAACTTTAAATCTTTAAGTAGGATTTTCAAAAAAATTTCTAGTTTAAAAATCACATGAGAAAATTAGAGTAACAGCATATTACCACAGCTTTTTACAGAATATTGATGCTGCTTTGGGCAATGAAAGATAACTAGTAGGCGAATCTCCCTCTACCTATACTTTTTTCAATAATAGAAAATGAGTTGCATCCCAATATAGATGTTGATAGTATATTTAAAGAGCATTTGTTGAAAGAAGTGTCAAATTTCCAGTCAACTCCAAGAGTGCGCATGACCCGGTCAAGCTTTGGTGTAAGGAAGCAATAGCTTCTGATAATAATTGAAGTGAGGAGAGAAAATCACCATGACTTCAAGTTTGAATCTGCAACATGGTGATTGAGAGCTGAATTTTCAGTAAAAAAAAAAAAAAAAAGGAAACAGAGAGAAAGAACTGACTTCCAGAAAAGTATGATGAACTCTGCTTTATCCATTTTAGGTTCTGTGTACATTCAAGTATAAATATCCAACAGAATATGAAGAAAAAATAGAATTATAGGTAGAGATATCATGGCAGTAGAGATGGAGGACTGAAATGCTGGAGAAAGGCTATAAACAAAGAAAAACACCTGGGGTTTTTTGGTTAAGAAATGTTCACGGGAATTATAGAAATGTATCCTGTTCTCCAAAGAAATGGAGCAAAAGGCAAACACAATGGCGGCCTTTACTCAACTTCACGTAAACCTAAAGATGGTGTGTAATAATAAAAGAGGAAGAAAAGCAGTTTGCAAGTATAGAGAGATAAGAATAGCGCATAAACAAAGTAAGAGGAGTTTGAAACAGGAAATGGTCACCAATAGCAAATATTAAAAAGTGATCAAGAACAAGAAAGACCAAGAATGGGTTTTAGCAAAATGATGGTGTTCTTTGGGAAAGTAGATCTGGGACAATGGTAAGAATTTAAGCCGGGAAGCAGTGGATTAAGCAGAAAATAACTAGCGAGAAACAAGAAGGAATGGCTGTAGTATAAAAGGAAGAGTGGAATGTTAGTATAAAATTTATATCTTAGCTTATAAATAAGCAGAGCTGATTTGGTTGGTGTTTCCTCAGAGGGTATTCTTGTGTATCCTCTAAAAGGTCTCACAGATGATGGTAATACATATACATGAGAAGTGTATGCACATAATTATGTCAGGATCTGTGAAATAAAGTTTTATAGGACACTGGTCCTAAATACTTGCAAAATAGGTGGGAAATCAAAACATAATGATGTGGAGACATAAACTTAAGAATGAATTAAAAATAAATACACATAAAATGCAATAACTTTTTTTTTTAAGTTATAGGAAACTGAGTAAAGGCAGAGAAATGAGAAATACAGGTGTTTGGAGGCTGGAGGGGATGTTATATATGTTGGTTAGACCGGAAAGGAAGGAATAACAGGAATCGCCTTGCAATCATATTAGGAGGACATGCTAGAAAGAGATGAAATACTTTCAGAAGGAATAATGAGGGACAATTGATGAAAAGCTGGAAGGGTATAAATAGATTGGAGGGGCCTACATTTATCCTTTGATTAAACTGAAAAAAACAGATATGGTGAAATTATGATATAGAAAAGTTTACTAGAGATCATGTATCTTCTGTGCCTTGCTGAAAAAGTTATCTGGATGAGTTAATTGAAGAGAAATTAGAGTACTGGTGCTCAGACATCAATGCATATGAGGATCTCCCAAGATTCTTGTTAAAAACACAGATTTGGGGTCCCAACCACAGATCTCCTGTGCCCACGTGTAGCTGGTGGTGCCCAAGAATCTTTATTTTTAAAGGCAACATAGGTAATTAACTCCCAGGTGATAGAGGAGTCTCCTTCCCACTCTTTGAAAATATTAGAGGGTTCAAAAATTTTATATAATAACATTTTAAAAAATGGAAATTAATTTCAGTGAGAAAGATTAAAGAAGTTTAGTTTATAGCACAGAAGACAAGAGGATGATTTAATAACCATCTCCAAGTATATTAAGTACATACATAAGAGAATAGCTGAGCAATTTTTCTCCATTTCCATTGTTGTCTACACAAGAGGAAGTTTACTTGGATTAAAGTAAAAACTCATTTACAAAGAAACATTTCTTGACCTAAATAGTGATTATAGGCTAGAACTGTCATGACGGATATTTGGAGAATCTATATTCCTGTTTTGTCTTGCTTAAAAAATCTTTCTCTTGGGCTTCCCTGGTGGCGCAGTGGTTGAGTCCGCCTGCCGAGGCAGGGGACACGGGTTCATGCCCTGGTCCGGGAAGATCCCACATGCCGCGGAGTGGCTGGACCCGTGAGCCATGGCCGCTGAGCCTGCGCGTCCGAAGTCTGTGCTCCGCAACGGGAGAGGCCACAGCAGTGACAGGCCCGTGTACCGCAAAAAAAAAAAAAAAAAAAAAAAAAAAAAAGTCCTACTCTCCCCCCTCCTCCTTTTCCTCCTCATCTATCAGTTCTGGCTATTTTCGGGTGTGTCCCCTCACCAATATTGGAAATAGGGTCATTGACCATAGGATATTTTAAGGTCTTTCCTGGTTCTATGCTAAAAATATATTTAATAGGATATATTGCTCTTTGAGGAGGCTATGCAAGAGTCATTAACTGTGACTAATATGCTGTCCTCAAGCTGTGCCAGAGCAGCTTCATTAATCACGTCAAATTGCTGCTAAAGACATTTTGTGTATGAATGTGCGTGTGAGTGTGTGCATGAGTGTGTGCGTGTTTGTGTGTGTGGTCATTTATTAAACCTCTTTGGAGTTACAGAATAAAGATAATGACTTAATTGAAAGGCATAGTACACTGTCCTTTTTTATTTTTTACCTTTTCTCTCTTTTCTCCTAACTCTTAAGGATCAGTCCTGTAACCAGGGGGGTCTTTTCCTTAGCCAGCATTTGTACAGGCTAAGTGGTGCAGAGTTGCTCAAGCAGAGGATGGAATTCCACCTGGTTCTCCCTCTCTGCTCCAGTGAGAGAGAAGCAGTTTGGTTTCTGCAGCCCTCCCATGCTGTGATAAATCATAAAAAAAAAAGACTGGCTAAAGTGACTACAGATGTTGTGTGAAATAGCCAGTATGTTTTCCACCTGTCTGTATTTGCCTAAGGGGTCAGGGACAATCAGATTAAAGCAATATGCAAGATGTGACAGATGTTTGTCCTATTGAGATAAATCTGAGCAAGTTGCAGAAAGGTAGAATAAATGTAATACATAAAACAAAACACAGAAGCCACTTTAGAAGGTGTCCTGAGAATAACAACATTTCTAAATAAAGACCCATTACTTTACAGTCCTTCCCTTCTAATTAGACCCATAATTGGACACTTTATAGTACCTAGTGGAAACATAATTAGTCATTCTTTTTATAGCAGTGTAATTTGTTGGGAGTTAGATTGTTGAAGTGGAAGAAGTGTCATTTTGGAGATTTTTTATCTCTTTTTCAGCAACAGGTAATAACATGGTGTATTGCCCATTTTGTTAGAAGAACTTGGGTGAGTGTTTCTCCATCAAATTAATGTCCTCCAATCTATCTTACGTTCCTCTCAAAATATAGGATGATGGTCTGTATCTCTGAGGCTAATGTCAGGTAATGAAACAGCCTTTCAATAACTTATTGACTGGAACACTGCTAACATGTCAAGATCAGGGAAAAGGGAGTTAGATGTGACATTATGATTGTATATGTCTTGAAACAAAACACTAATATGGGGCATTTTTCTTTTGTGTCACACTGGCTAGATGTCTCTGGTCAAATAAACAATGTATGTTCCTTGGCAAAGTTCTTTTCTGGTCTTTATCTTTCTTTTCCTAGCTTAAAATAGTTTATGCTATGAAATTTCAGCAAATGCTCCTGAAAATTATTGGACTTAAAAAATATGAGTTGGCCAGCAAAAGCATAAAACCAATCAATCATTAGACATTAATTCTTCTGAAGGTTGTAAAACCTAACAAGACATGATGAAATAGCATTCATTGCATTTTGTGAAAAGAATAATCGGTTCCAATTCAAGGGTTGTGTGTTTTTAGCTTTAAGGCAAAAGACTATTATGATTACTGGTGTATATTGTTACCTAATTTCATTGTCATAACATGATACATGGGTCTGAATATAGGTAGTCCACTTCCGGTCTCAGCTGCTGCCAACAATAAGTCAATTTAGGTGGCAACCTATGTGGCTGTAGTGAAGGCCAATGGAAATTACATAAACCATTTATTTCTCTACTAAGATTTCCAAACTCTCAGTCGCAAGGCAAGCACAGAAGCCTAATTGAGATTTGGATGCCTGCTGCTTGTTACAGCATCTTCTTTACCAACACAGAAGGACTATTTACTGTGGACCTTGGACATTTTGTTGGAGTCATCCCATGTTGGGCAGTGAAGCATTGTTAGTATTGAAGAGATATTTCTCAAGAGAACACCAATATTTTTTAAATTGACCTAATGGATCTGTGATTTATCAATGTATTTGTGGAGTGCTTATTTGTCAGGCACTGTACTATGACTAAGCTTTCTCCTTCCCAAACTCTGTCTGTTGCAGAGACTATAATTCTGGAACTACCTTATCAATGGTGATTTGGAATATACAGCATTCCATTCTCTTATTCAGTCTCTTCAGAAACAAGATGTATAAATCATCAGTGCCTTCACAAGAGAAGGGAATGTACCCAGAGGGTTCCAAGCTTCTCCTGGTATTATTAATGAACATCATGAGCATTTAAGAAAGCAAGATAAGTGGCCCCCAAAAAAGTGTGAAGACGGAAAATGAGGATGCCTCAGGCTAAAGAGATGCTAAGAGGAATTATTGCTCATTGTTCCATCAACCAAGTCTGTCAGTCACATGGCACACAGGAAGATGTTCCTGCCAACACAAATGAAATAGATGGACTAATTTAACAAACACTAATCAACTACATTTCAGTTAGATGGCGCTGATGAGTATATATTGACAATAGGTTAATTTCTAGGGCAGTTCAGGCATTAGAAAATTCCTTGGCTAATAAAATTGACTGATTTGTGTGTTTTGTGTACTCCTCATGTTTGAAAGAACACCACAGCCTCAAAACCCACTTTGAAAAAATTGAAAATATTAAAAAGTATTGTTTTTCCCTTAAAAAAATACTATTGCAATTTCTGGAATCATTTAACTTATAATAGATGGACTGTTTCACTCACAGTTTAGACCATAACATTTTTACAATTGTACTTTATGTATATAATTTTTTTTGCATTTTTTACTGTACAATTGCTCATTTACTTGCAGTATTATTGACACATATATATTCTACTTATTTACACTATTAAAAGGAAGAATTCTTATGATTCAATTAAGACATGCTATGTAGATGGACTTTAGATTATCTGTGTAAAAAATGTTACAGCCTACCAGAAGCCAATTTATTTACTAAATTATGTAGATAGTTCATACATATCATGAAATTATAGAAGTTTATACCTCAAAGAAGTCCTAAGGGTCATTTGCAAAAATATAATAAAAATTGTGGAATAAGGAGATTCAAACATATCAAACTAAAGAAGTTAGAGATCCTTATGATCATATTGCACTTGAATGCAAAGGTAATAATATATTTTCCTGTATATAATTAGTTCCATATATATCACCATGCCTTGCTTGCCTACCAGCCCTCATCCTTAATCTTTTAAAACAAAGGCAAGCAAAGTACATGAGAAATTAATGAAATGTTTTTGTAGGTTTTAAGTGAAGGTGACTGTAAGATGTTTCTCTTAAACATGGAAATAATATAGATAAGTTGCTCACTAATAGTTTTACTTTATAAATGAGAGATATGCATTATCAACTTAATTTTTTTAACTTAAATTTTTAAAGGATAAAGAGTTCCTAGACATCATTATAACCAGATGGGTAACATTTTAATATCTAAATAAGAATGAGTTCACTTTTGCTTTCTTTTGATTGGTTTCCAAAGACTAAAAAAGAAAAATTTTTGAAAAGGAAATGCTGTCAGTGTCCTATTTACAGTGTTCATAGAGAAGATTCCTTAATAAGGTTGATCCTTATGTCTAGTGTGCTAGATCAGTACTTAACAAGTGAATGAATAAGTTCTGGGGATATAATGTACAGCATGGTGACTATGGTTAAATACTACTGTATTGGATACTTGAACTTTCCTAAGAAGGAAGATATTAAGCATTCTTACCACACACACAAAAAAACTGGTAATTATGTGAGGTGATAGATATATTAAATGGATTGTGGTAATCATTTCACAATGTATATGTATATCAAATAATTACATTGGAGACTTTAAATATATACATTTTTATTTGTTATTATATGTTTTTTTTAAAAAGCAGTTGAGAAGCAGACTCCTGGAGACCAGTGGCTCTAAACCTTACCAGACCTAGCAACTGCTTTTTATAACTAAATTTTGTCCTGTAGCACAACTTGAGATGAAATTTTTAGATAATATAACTATCCTGTGCACATTCCTTTATATATGTGTATGCATATAACAATCTCACTACAAAATAAAGAGAAAAATTACTAATAAATGATAGGTATGACTACATCAGAAGATTTCATGAAGTTGACTAATGCTTGTACCTACTTAACATGATTGTATTTAAGATAAGTAAGATCAGGAGACATTTCATACATAAAAGTCAAGAAAATGAAAGATCTGACTATAGTTGAGACTCCAGCATGAAGGGTAAAAGACAAAAGTATTAAAAATAACTATAATATTTTTTTAATGGATACACAATTTTTTAATGGATACAACAAATACAAAATATTTAATGGATACACAAAACACATAAATTGTGACATCAAAACAATAAATGTGGGGAGGAAGGAGGAGTAAAAATGCAGAGCTTTAGAATGCATTCAAAGTTAAGTTGTTAAAAACTTAAAGTCCTACCAATGTTTTCTTAGGTCAGTCTCCCAAGGCAAAAGAAATAAAAGCAAAAATAAACAAATGGGGCTTCCCTGGTGGTGCAGCAGTTGAGAGTCTGCCTGCCATTGCAGGGGACATGGGTTCATGCCCCAGTCCGGGAAGATCCCACATGCCACGGAGCGGCTGGGCCCGTGAGCCATGGCCACTGAGCCTGCACGTCCGAAGCCTGTGCTCTGCAACAGGAGAGGCCACAGCAGTGAGAGGCCCATGTACCACAAAAAAAATAAATAAATAAAAATAAATAAACAAATGGACCTAATCAAATGTACAAGCTTTTGTACAGCAAAGGAAACCATAAACAAAACGAAAAGACAGTTTACAGACTGGGAGAAAATATTTGCAAATGACGTAACCGACAAGGGCTTAATTTCCAAAACATACAAAGAGCTCATACAACTCTAGAACAAAAGCAAACAAACAACTCAATCAAAAAATGGGCAGAAAACCTAAATACACAGTTCTCCAAAGACGACATACAGATGGCACATGAAAAGATATTCAACATTGAGAAGTTTTAGAGAAATGCAAACCAAAACACCACCTCAGCTACTCAGAATGGCCATCAATAAAAAATCTACAAATAACAAATGCTGGAGAGGGTGTGGAGAAAAGCGACCCCTCCTACACTGGTGGTGGTAATGTAAACTCATGCAGCCACTATGGAAAACTGTATGGAGGTTCTTCAAAAAACGAAAAATAGAGCTGCTATATGATCCAGCAATCCCACTCCTAGGCATATACCCTGACAAAACTATAATTCGAAAAGATACATGCACCCCTATGTTCATAGCAGCACTATTCACAATAGCCAAGACATGGAAACAACTTAAATGTCTATCAGCAGATGACTGGAATAAGAACATGTGGTACATACATACAATGGAATACTACTCAGCCATAAAAAAGAATATAATAATGCCATTTCCAGCAACATGGATGGACCTAGAGATTATCACACTAAGTGAAGGGAGTCAGAGAAAGACAAATAACATACGATATCACTTATATGTGGAATCTAAACTATGACACAAATGAATTTATCTATGAAACAGACTAACAAACATAGAGAACAGACTCGTGGTTGCCTAGGCAGCGGGGAGTAAGAGAGGGATGTATTGGGAATTTGGGATTAGCAGATGCAAACTATTATATATGGAATGAATAAACAGCAAGGTTCTACTGCATAGCACAGTAGATCCTGTGATAAAACATATTGGAAAAGAATATGAAAAAGAATGTGTGTGTGTGTATATATATATATATATACATATATATATATATATAAAACAGAATCACTTTGCTGTACAGCAGAAATTAACACAACATTGTAAAACCACTATACTTGAATAAAATAAATTTTTAAAAATATCTTGAGATAGATGAAAATGGAAATACAACATGCCAAAATGTACAGGATGAAGGAAAAGCAGTTCTAAGAGGAAAATTTATAGCAATAAATACCTACTTTAAGAAAAGATAAAGGTCTCAAATAACAACCTAACTCTATACCTCAAAGATCTAGAAACATAATAATGAATAAGTCCAAAGTGGTAGAAGGAAGGAAATAACAAAGATTAGAGTTGAAATAAATGAAATAGAGACAAAAAAAAACAATAAAAAGATTAATGAAACTAAGAGTTGGTTTTTGAAAAGATAAAATAGGTATTTATAATTGCATCAAAAACAATAAAATACTTAGGAATAAAATTAACCAAGGAGGTGAAATCTCTCCACACTAAAAACTATATGACATGGGTGAAACTGAAGAAAGTACAAATAAATGGAAAATTACCCTGTATTCATGGATTAAAAGAATTAATATTGATAAAATGTCCATACTACTGAAGTGATCTACAGATTCAGTGCAATTCCTATCAGAATTCCAATGCCGTTTTCCAAAGGAAAAAAAAAAATTCTAAAATTTGTTTGGAACTACAAAAGACCACAAATAGCCAAAGCAATCTTGAGAAAGAACAAAGCTGGAGACATCACAATGCTCATTTCAAACTGTATTACGAAGTTATAGTAATCAAAACAGTGTGGTATTGGCATAAAAGCAGACACATAGAACAATGGAACAGAAAAGAGAGCCCAGAAATAAACCCATGCATATTTGGTGAATTAATTTACAATGTAAGAGCCAAGAATACACAATGGAGAAAAGACAGTCTCTTCAATAATCAGTGTCAGTAAAACTAGACATCCACATGCAAAATAATTAAATTGGACCAATATCTTACACCACACACAAAAATTGCCTCCAAATGGATTAAAGTCTTGAATATAAGATCTGAAATTATAAAACTCCTAGAAGAAAACATAGGGGGTAAACTCCTAGATATCACTCTTGGAAATGATTTTTGGATGTGACACCAAAAGCAGTGGCAACAAAAGTAAAAATAAACAAGTGGGACTAGAGCAAACTAAAACAAACAAACAAACAAACTTCTGCACAGCAAAGGAAACCATCAACAGAATGAGAAGCCAACCTACTAAGTGGGAGAAAATATTGGCAAATCACATTTTTGATAAGGGCTTTATATCCAAAATATATAAAGAACTCATACAACACAATAGCAAAGACATAATCAGTTTAAAAAACGGGCAAAGGGGCTTCCCTGGTGGCGCAGTGGTTGAGAGTCAGCCTGCCGATGCAGGGGACACGGGTTCGTGCCCCGGTCTGGGAGGATTCCACATGCCGCGGAGCGGCTGGGCCCGTGAGCCATGGCCGCTGAGCCTGCGCGTCCGGAGCCTGTGCTCCGCGACGGGAGGGGCTGCAACAGTGAGAGGCCCGTGTACCGCAAAAAAAAAAAAAAAAGGAAAAAAAAAATGGGCAAAGGAACAGAATAGATATTCTCCAAAGAAGATATACAAAGGATCAACAGTTAAATGAAAATGTGCTCAACATCACTAATCATGAGGAGAATGCAAATCAAAACCACAATGAAATATCACCTCATACCTGTTAGCATGGTTATCATCAAAAAGACAGAAGATAACCAATGTTGGTGAAGATGCACAGAAAGGGGAACTTTACGCACCGTTGATGGGAATATAAATTGGTTCAGCCATTATGAAAAACATGGAGATTCCTCCCAAAACTAAAAATAAGATTACCATGTGATCCAGCAATCTCACTTCTGAGATTTTCATATCCAAAAAATGAAAACATGATATCAAAGAGATTATATGCACTCCCATGTTCACTTCAGCATTATTCCCAATAGCCAAGGTACGGAAACAACCTAAGAATCCATCAACAGATGCATGGATAAAGAAAATGTTGTTTATGTATATAAAAGGCAATATTAATCAGCCATAAGAAAAAAGGAAATCTTGTCATTTGCAACATGGATGGACCTTGAGGTCATTATGCTAATTAAAATAATCCAGAAAAGAGAAAGACTAATACTACATGGTAACACATATCTGTGGAATCATAAAAAGAAGAAGACGACGATGAAGGAGAGGAAGAACCTAGTGCTTGAGGGTAAAAGAACAGGTGGGGGGAAAAGGTACTGCTAGTGGGTCCAGGGTGACTTTTTGGGGTAGAGAAAATGTCCTAAAATTGGTTGTGGTGATGGTGGCACAACTCTGAATAAACTAAAAACCATTAACTTCTTTACTTTAAATGGGTGAATTGTAACGTATGTGACTTAGATCTTAATCTAGCTCTTATCCATATTTTTAAAAAGGTAGAAGGGTGGGCAGCAAAAGGGAAGGAGCTTTGGGGATGATGGAAATATTCTAAATATTGACTGTGGTGACGGTTCCTGAGGTGTGTAAATTTGTCACACCTCATCAAAATGTGTGATGTAAATTAATCTTCAATAAAGTTGATTAAAAAAAAGGAGAGGAAGAAGAAGAAAGGAGTCAGACTCATAGAAATATAGATTAGACAAGTTGTTGGTTGCCAGGGCACGGGGGAAAAGTATGGGGGGAGATAGGGAGAGATTGATAAAAAGTACAAATTTTCAGCTATAAAATGAATAAAATCTGAGGATCTAATGTAAAACAAGGTAACTATAGTTAATAATACCATATTATATAATTGAAATTTGCTGAGAGTAGAACTTAAAAGTCCTCAACTACAGCAACAAAGATAGATAAATATGTGAGGTGATGAGTATGTTAATTAACTAGATGGGGGGAATCTTTTCACAATGTAGTATATGTATATTAAATCACCATTATGTATACTTTAAATATCTTACAATTTTATATATCAATTATATCTCAATAAAATGCTGTAATTTAAGAAAAGTTAAACTTCCAGAAATATTTATGTGTTTGTAATACATATTTTAAATAAAATATTCTATTGATACAATTAAAGACTATTCTTGCTAAATTAAAGACCACTGTAAAATTTATATATTATTTATAATTTTATACTATTTTGGTTTTAAAATTTTATGCATTTAAAAATGAAAAATCTCCATAGTGATTTTTTAACTACAGAAACACAGTTCTCAGAGAAGCTGCAGAGTGAAGTGAGTGAGTACATAGAATCAGCCTTGTTACAGCTTGGGGATATTTCTCTAAATGGTTAATGGAATTACCCAGGTGTCCACCAGTTGTGGTGATAAAAATCTTGCTGTTACATTACTTCTAGAAGGTGTGAAAATATATGAGTGCAAATAAAAACAGCAATTAAAAAATATGTAGGACAGTTAGCCAAACAGACAAAATTGGCACAGAAAAAATCATTTGCTGCCACAAAAAAATAAAAATAATTGAATGCTCCAGATTTTAGTGTCAGTTCTCATCTGAGGCTATTTAACAGAAAGCATGAGTCTACAAAGCAGAGAAGCAAGTTGTAGGAAACAGTTGCCTGTGGAGATGTAGCCAATAACTCAAGGCTATGGGCAGAACCAGGTATATTCTGCTTCACTTTTTTTTTAGATTTTATGCTTTTTAAAATTTTAACAATTTACAGTTTTTGAAGTTAAAGGTTCTGGTTGTCTTTGTATTTGGAGAGACATAAGCATCAAAAATTATTTGGAAATGCTTGACAAATCTTAAGAATCAAAAAAATAAGTTTTGATTTTTTTTCAGTTAAGAGGGCAAAAATATTCTTACAGTTAGAATAAAATATATTGCAAATTTTTATGACATATTTTTATGGACCAAAAGAAGAAAAAGTTTATATCATTTACTCTGTTTCAACCAGGCAGTCTGAATAGTTCATACATAGAGC
Source organism: Grampus griseus (assembly GCF_964374135.1). Lineage (NCBI taxonomy): Eukaryota > Metazoa > Chordata > Mammalia > Artiodactyla > Delphinidae > Grampus > Grampus griseus. The sequence goes on from NC_138998.1 coordinate 108,766,502, forward strand.
AGAAACTCAAGAAGAACATAAACCTTGTCTGCTGTGTTCATGGAAGGCAATTAGTAAGTACTTGATGTATACTTTTCACATTAATATGAAAATTTTACAACTGAATATAGTGGATTATTTTCAGTGCTTTCACTTTAAAAATTCTAGGGAGTTATTGTAGTCTAACATTGAAACTATATTTATTTATTTAAATGAAAAAATTAGACTAGAACTTAGGTAGAATTTCTAAAAAAAAAAATTCTGAGTTTTCCTGTTCATATGGTAACACTGTGGGTTGACTGTCTGAACCTCCCTTGTCAGCCTCTTTCTCCCATGGCTTTATTTTAAAGTCTGTAAAAGTTAAAAACTCAACTACTCAAGTTCCAGCTTTCCAAATTTCCTTGCTGCTAAGGGTTTCCATGTTCTCAATCATCCTACTGACAAAGGTAGGTAGATGCCTGCTGATTCTGTCTTTTCCATTCAATGTTTCTTACTGTCTTTTGACTGGAGAATGATGCAAGGCCTAGAGGTATAGCAGCCTTCTTGTGACATGAGGCGATAGTATGTGTATGTGAAGGCCTAAGAAAGATCTTGGGTCCCTGTTGGCATACTTGAGAGACTGTACCAGCCTTGGATTGAAGACCTTCAAATCTTCTGTTATGTTAGACAACTCTTTGTATATTTAAGCTTTTAATTGTATGACTTTCTATTACTTGCAGCTGAATCTGTACCTAACTGATAGAGGTCACACATCATCTAGTTATATATCTTTTTTAAGTCAGCTATGTTTCTTGGTTTGGAATTCCACAGAGGCAGACTCTGGGACACAGATTCAAGTGCAAGTATTTTATTTCTGATGTGATCCAAGGAAACACCAATGGGGAGTGAAGGAATAAGACAGAGAAGGGAAAGAAGTCAGTAAAAGGACATTATCCATTATGAGAGATATGGATAGAACTTTGAAATAGCTTCTTAGAGGCCCAGTTTAAGTTCTATCAGGCTGGAAGTTTCTGAAGAATAGTTTATGGTGGGATTAGTAAATTCCATGGTCAAATGTCCATTGTCATAAAGTGAAGGCAATGTTATGTGCAATCTCAAATCCTTGGACATTGGTGCTAGTTGAGTCACCGCAGGCAGAAAAGTAAAACTAGATTGGAGATACTTTCCAATGCTAGCAAAGATGAATTGTCTCTTCCCCTAGCATATAAGGGGTCCAATGCAATCAACTTGCCATCAAGTGACTGATTGGTCTCTAATGGATGGTATTGTATTGAGGACTCTCTATTACTTTCACTTATATACATAGGAATTGGTGCTTCCCCTTTCCTGTTACTTTAGGCTCCAGTGAATTAGATATCCTGTATTTACTAAAGATCAACGCCTTCTGGTTGTTACTCTGACCTTACTGCCTACTACAAGAATTATACCCATATATCTGTTAGTTAAGCAGTGTTACATGGCCTCTACAATTACAAATTACCATCATTCTCATTCCCTACCATAAATTTGTCTACAGAAGAGAGCTCCTACTTCTCAACAATATTAATGTGCACTTTACTATCACATTCCCTGTTACTTTAGGTAAAGGAGTACCTCTGAACCCCACCAGAGAACATAGTCAATTGACTGATTCTCTAGTATTACATAGGAAAGCCATTCTAACACACCCACCTTACTGAAACCATTAATCCCTTCATTAATATTTTCCAAGGAAGTTCTGGCAAATCCACCTCATTTACCATGGGCTGTCATTTCTTCCAAATGCTAGGGAACCATTGCAACAGAATACTAGAACTAGTTTGCTGGGTCTCTTCCAGGACCTTAATCTTGAATCTCAGGAGAGTGTCTCATATCAATAAACTCTGCCTTTTGCCCTCCCATACTTGGAAGATAGGGTCTTCATGTCATACCAAGCCTGGAGTTGATAGTTGACTGCCTCAGGTCTGTCACTTTTATCCTATAAGGCTTCTATTACAGTTATCATATACCAATCAATACCATATCCTTATAACTACCATTACCCCATAATTTACCGTTACCATTTTTGGCACCAAGTGTCTGTTTGGATTCCCCTAGAAGCAGCCTCTAAGACAAGGATTCAAGTGTAGGTAATTTATGAGGTTATCCTAGGAAGTACCAGTAGGGGAGTGGAACAGTATGACAGGAAGGGGCAGGAAATCAGTAAAAGGTGGGTTATCAGTCTAGTTACCAATTTGGGGAAGTGGGCTCAATCAAGGGGTGAAAAAGCTGAGGTATTTACCCACTAAGTCTCCCTCTGTCATTGTCTGGAGCATTATTTCTCTGGCCCTTTCAGCTTGCCTTGTGTATAGAACAAGCCCTCATAGCCACACTGAAGTCCTCAAGCAGAGAGTTCACGGGCATTCACATTAAGCAACCTTCGGGGTGTAGATGTGTGTACAGAGGGGATGTGGGAGGGGCACTGGCTACATCTGCTCCAACAAGGAACATCTTTTCTTTCTCGTAAGGCTGGGAAGGGTACGATGATGCCAGGTAGAGAAATCTACCTCTAGCCACATGCCTAGGCAAAATAGGGAATTGTATACATACAGTGTGATGAAAAGTTCCCCCAAACTGCTTTCTCTAAATATATTGTATCAACTATCCACTTGCTCTGGTGTCTGAAAGTTCCCCATTTTTTAAATCTCTCCCCTAGATTCTTGATATCCTTTGTTCAAGAGTAAATTATACCCGGAAAAAAATCATGCATTAAACCATTATAACAACATAATATATAACATGGAAAAATGATAGTGTCATTTAGCTACCAAACTGAAGGTAGATTGGTAGATTCTGGCACTGAGACACAAAAATCACAGTATCTCTTTGAAAGCTAAACATCTGGACATCTTCCTAAGTCTATAAATTTTAAAATATGTTGATTTTATATATAGATGCCAATCAGTCTGTTAAGCTCACTAACTGGCTACATGACTCTTTCCAACATAATAGCCTGTACACATAAGCAGTGTACAAAGCACTATTTCATTTAACACTGAACAATAGATGATGGCCAATACTCTGTTCTCACCCTACCTTCCAGTGCCCAGATCCACACCCAAGTAAGGTGCTACGCTATGAGTAAAGAACATAATGTAATGTTTTGGTATGACCAGTTTGTGTCTTCTTAAGAAGTTCCAGAGTGAAAACTCTCCTCTCTTCCATAATATTTTTTTCCCAATTTTCTCTATTTCACATTGTTTTGCTTTGGGATGTCTTTTTTTTTTTTTTTTTTTTTTTTTTTTTTTGCAGTAGGCGGGCCCCTCACTGTTGTGGCCTCTCCCGTTGCGGAGCACAGGCTCCGGACGCGCAGGCTCAGCGGCCATGGCACACGGGCCCAGCCACTCCGCGGCATGTGGGATCTTCCCGGACCGGGCACGAACCCGTTTCCCCTGCACCGGCAGGCGGACTCTCAACCACTGCGCCACCTGGCAAGCCCTGGGATGTCTTTTTTCTAAGTCATTTCATGCATCTATTACAGTAAAATAGTCCTGAGATTACCTCTTTTTCTTGAGGGGTGTCCATTTTCAGAAGGCAGAAAAGAACCATGGTGGAGAAAAGAGAGAGGAGGCATGGGGTGTTACTCACAGGACAGCCCTGCTCTAGACCATATCCTTTAGAGAGGACATTTGCCATTTTTGAGGGTGCCTGTATCATTTGGGGTCCCAGCCAGAAACAGATGGCAGATTCAAATTAGGATAATTTGGGGAGGATTTCATTAAGGAGCAATTTACAAAAAAGAGAATAGTGTACCAGGAAACCACTAGGAGTAGTGCAGTACCTCATGCCATCACCACCCACAGATTTGAAGGAGCAATTGTAGGATCCCAGTGACCCAGAAGGCTGGAGAAAGCTGGAAAGACCCCCTGCAGAAGCTAACACTTCACTCAAGGATGCAACCAGTCCATGGAGACCCTGTTGGTTAGAAGACAAGGGAGTAAAAACCCTGATCTCTCTCTCCTTTCCTACTGATCTCCCACCTGGGATTTCTGTTGGCTGACCCCAGCTGAAGCCAGATAATAAGAGGTGGGTTGATGGAGTTTCTACATCTCCAGGCATAGAGCAGGTATAAAAAGGGGGTGAGTGGATCTGAAAAAGTGCTGGACTATTTCCAGCCCACTGCCCTTATTTATATCTGAGGGAATCCACCAAGGTATTAATTTGGGTAAATGTTGGGACCACCTTCCAATAAGGAAGCTAAAAACTCAGACACTTCTTTTTCTCTTAGATTCCTGGAAGCTATGCTTCTTCCATCAGGTGCTCATGCCAGGGAAGCAGAACAATTTTAGAATTGATTCTGGCTGTCTAAGGGAAGTAGTCAAGGGGTGCCAGAGGCAGCCTCTCAGAGCCAGTGACAGAATCCAAGGTCCAGTAGTGGCAGCCTTGGCCCTCTACCCATGAATGTTTCCTTAGATTACCTTGCCTGTGCTTCTAGGCAGTTAGGTTTTTGAGTTTTTCTGAGCCTAGTTCTCTAGATTTCCCATTATATCTGCTTATTATTTTTTTCCAAATAACTTGCTTGGCAAATTAAATTCACCAGAGACCATCTGTGGTTTCTGAAATAAAGAATTCTGATTAGTGGGAGGAGAAATGATACCATGAAGAGGTTGTGAAGGGAACATTGGAGTGGCTACCATGCTACATGGGGAGTCCAGGGTTGTATTCCCAGTGGTCTAACCTTTAGCAATCTTGCTAAATAAGAAGAAATCTGAAATTAAGCATCTTGCTAATTGGGACTGAAAACAAACCAAAAGTTCATCTAGTATTCTAAGAGGAGAATCTCAACACCCAGCAAGACATAGCACATCTACAATTCACATTTCACCTATAGTAATCTGGAACAAAGTGCTCATTGAAGGCTTTGAGAAGCTGAGCTACTGCCACAGAACAGTATGCCAGCAAGGAGGCATTCAAGGACTGCAGGGTGAGCAGATGTTTCTAAGGGCACTGGATATTTACAGGAAAACAGTGAGCTGCAGACCAAATCCTCAGATTTTTGGCTCAAGTAATAGACTGAAACCCAGGAAATTTCCACAGTTAAGCTAAAGCCTGTTTTTTTTTTTTTTTATCTTTTGCAGGGGCAGAGCTGAGCTAGGGAGGGAAATGCACATTTGAGATTGAAACTAATATGTCCTTTCAAAATCATCATTTAATTGTTGCCTATCCCACATTTTCTAAACTGTTTACCTTTCTTCTTCCCAGCCTCTTCTCTCTCTACAGTAGAAATCTGACAATAAGGTGCATCACTGAAAAAGAGCAATGGGGAATGGCTTTATGTGCAGTGTGTAAAGTACGGAGGGGAATCTCAGGTTACTGAGGTGAATGTGGATGAGGGCGGGACCAAAAAGAAAGTTGGAAATCTCTATTGCCAAGGATGACTGTAAATAGGGCCACTTGTATGCATTCAGGAAATTGTTATATATGAGTAAGGAATCTCCTAAAGGGAATAAGAAAAACTGGAGAAGGGAAGGATAAACGTTTTCTCACCATTTGGTTTTCTCCCTGAATTTATCTAAATATACCACAGTATTCCTATAAGCTTCTTATAAGCTTTTAAAATGGCTACTGTAGACAAAAAGGTTTACAAAAATAATCTTTTCATTTATTTACCAATTCTCCATAAAATCAAGCTGCATTTTGTTCTTTAATAAAACTGTGCCCCTAATGATATCCTTCTAAAATTTAGGTGTCCCAGTGATACTGTCTTTTACAGATTCCTCATTTTCTGATGTTTTTCTTTAAACTGAGTACTGATTTTATAGTATTATGAAAACACTCATAGACAAATTCTATTGTAGCCAATTGTCAAAAGATAATCCCAGAATAGTGTAATCACTAAATTTATTGTGATAGAAAATTATAATATGTACAAGAAAAGTATCTCTAAAATTGGTATGAACACAAAATGTAAAATGCTTTCATATATAGCTTTAATTCCTAGTAAAAAGGGAAGAGGGAAGTCAGTCAATCCTTCAGTAAGGGGAATGTAACAATTGAATATCCAATATTGATTTTTAAATGTGTAGTGGATTTAAAATAGCAGGAATATAAGTCAATAAAATTCAGATGTTCTGAAACTGAACTTCTTTCAACTTAATCCAAGCCCCTGACCTCCCTACTTCATACAGACATCTTCACTGAGTCCACTTGAGGTTTTTACTCTCTCTGGCTCTGGTTTGTTTAAAGCAGTCACCATCTGTTTAAAGTCCATCCCAAGGTGTTTGCAAGGCTCTCTGAATTGCCTCACTTGGGCCCTGACTGCACACTCCTAGGAGCTCATTCAGCTGCCTTGGGACCTACAGCTAGAACTGGATACAACTCCACCTCTCTGCCCTGAACTGTTCCTGGCAGAAGAGTCTTTGGTTTAGATCTGGGATGATAATTTATAGCAGAGGAGAACCCCTGGGTTTGCTGCTCCTTGTGAGACCACAGGCCCCCCGGCTTCCCACATGCTTAGCTGGTGGCTCTGTATCCCTTACTTTATAGAGATTTCAGTGAGATTCTCTGTCCACATTGTCTTTAGTTACTAGCAAGCACATTACCCTTACTCTCAGCCTCCCTGTATCTACACGAATTTCTAGAAATTCAGGGGGTGATCTGAAATCCCTCTTATGTCCAGACCCCCTGATCATGCTGCCATCTTTCTTGCTCCCTTATCCATGTTTCAATGTGGTAGGACATCTTTATGGGTTGCCATTCACACACTCACCTGTCAAATAGAACCCCAGTTTCTTCTAGTTCTGAAACCCCATAACTACATGAGGAATATCTGGAATATCTCCCCCTCCTTTAGATGAATCATTGAGAGGGGGCAGTATACATGTCTCTTGCACTTTCTTCTCCTTCCTCAGAACTCTACAGCAGAATTTCTCAAGAGCCCCACTATCAACACTTGGGCTGGATAACTCTTTGCTGTGTGTATGGAAGACCCGTGCATTATAGGATGCTTAGCAGCATTCTTGGCTTTTGCCCCCCAGATGATAGTAGTACATCCCCAGTTTGACAACCAAATGTCTCCAGATATTGCCAAATGTCCTCTGGGAGAGGCAAAACCACCCTCCACTGAGAACCACTGACTTCCACTAGTACACAGGCCTTTTGTATATGTGTAATATGGATTGAGGAGGGAAGATGGGAACTGCTCTGTCTATTAAAATCTCTACACACTGGACTGTCTCATCACTCAGTGGTATCATTTGAAACCTAGTGCTTAAAAAGATCTGGCAATTCTCTTTTCTCAGCAGTGGACTGTGTTCACAGATATACACTTCTATTTAACTTCAAGATCAGTAAGGGACAACACACGGCCCAGAAAACCAGGCTAAGGGCACCATCAGTTAATACTTCACATGCTATCTTGCCCAGGTACTGGCACATATGCTTTGTGACTCAAAAGAAAGAGATATACATTGTAATTGTTTATGCCCCATTGAGGATTATAACAGCCTTGTTTAGTCTGGATGTTGCTGCCTTCCTAAAGTATGATCCTTAAATTCCCAAGTCTAAAATTATAGCATTAAAATGTTAGATAAAATGTGTTCCTTTGAAAACTTCCTCAAGGAATTCACATCCTGTCAACCCCTTTAGTCACCACTCTTTTATAACTTAATTCACAAAACGTCTTTAAAAAGGAGACTAGGCTCATTGCTTTCCCTTCCTTACTTCCTTTCACTTCTTGACCCATTGCAATATAACTTCTTTTCATACTACCCCACAAAAACTGTTGTTATTAAGATCACCACCTACAATATCCAACATACACTCTACTGGCCTTATCTTCATGTTTCTTGGCCTCCCCATGATATTTTATATTGTGACCAGTCTGACTTTCCATGAGCAACCCAACATCAAGCTCTTCTGTAATAACGACTGTATTAATTCCTTCTCATTTTCGTTTCAGTGCTGATGTTGCCCAGTTTTCTTCTCTCAGAGACTCTCTCTTGTCTTGTTTGGAGTACTCTGCCTGTGGCAGGCATCCCTTGGTGGTTCTGTGACAGATATCTTCCCCTCTTTCTTCCAGACTGACTCCCAATTCTCTCTATCTTGTTCCATGCCCTGAGAAGCTGACCTATAGGGACTATATCAATGAGCTCTCATGTCCTCTGGCTTCTTCTGACCAGGTTTGGTTAATGCGGATCACCAGCAAGGGTTCATGGAGAGAGAAGAGAATCAGGTCAGGCTATTTATTCCCTTCCTGTGAGGTCTCCTCAAGCTGGCTCTGTCCCTCGACAGATGGTCACTGTTTCTCTCATGGTGACCTGCATTCCTTATATATCTTTACATCTAGCTTTACGTGACCTTTAACTTCTCTCATCCATTTAGATCTAGAAGTTGTGCTGGTTTTATTGCTGTTAGTCACATATTCCTGCAATATCCTTTTGGTTTTCTTTGATCCTCCCTACACTTTCATAATCCATCTCTTTGTAATGCATCCTCCAGGAATTATTCTAATTATTATTGAGTGTGCCTTTGGTTTCCTGTTGGGACTCTGAATGATATGTTCACCAATATACTATCATGGTTCTGTCCTTTTTTCCAAGATCACAACACATACACACGATTTTCTCCTGGACTTATATAGGCTGTGTACTCCATAGGAAGTTCAAATTCAGTGTGTCCAAAACTGAATCTATTATCCTCTCCCTCCCCAAAGTCACACTCCTGGAAGCCAGCTGACTCATTCTCACAAGTCATATTAATTTAATCACTAGATCTTACTGAAGTGGCCCTCAATCTGTCCTACTTTCCATCTTTACCACCTCTCTCCTAGGTTAGGCATTATAGCATTTCCCATTTAAACTGTGAAACTAAACTTTTTTAACTAGCTTGCCGCTTACCTGGCTCACTACTAGTAAAATCTGTCTTCCACTCTAGTAGTGTGAACTATCCTATCTTGCAAAGCTGACCCAAAAACTTTTCTAAGGTACTCTATCACCAAAATAACAAAGCTTCAATTATCTTTACAAGTATTTTTCTTGTTAACTTCAACTCTAAATACCTTACTACTCATCTTTTAACATGATTGCCCTGTAGTCTCATGTCTATCCACCGAGTCCTTCCCCCCTTAATTTCTGAAAATGCCAAATTCACATTCCTCTGAACATGTCATATTATTTTATTTCTCCATGCTTTCACATATGCTGTATTCATTAAATTAATATTCCTCATGTTCTATTTGTTCATATATTGACTCTTCCTCTGTGAAGACTTCCTGATCTCAATCAACTTTACTACACATTCCCTTGTAGTATATATGTAGAATGTAATAAACAAGGTAATATACTTAAATTATTTACATTATTTTTTACATGTTGCTAACTATTTAAAATAGTTAGCAAATAGAGACTATTTAAAATAGTTAGCAAATAGAGACTATTTAAAATAGTTAGCAAATAGAGACTATTTAAAATAGTTAGCAAATAGAGACTATTTAAAAATATCACTTCAGGTTTAATGGAATTGAAACTACCTTATCATAAATTATTGATCCATCACATTGTTTACTCTTTTCACATAAAGAACATATTTTTAAAAGTTAAAGTGCTACGTTTAATTTTTAAATAAATTATATTTGAGTGTATTATCTTTAAGCAATTCTCCAGACTAAGTAATCACAACCAAAATGGCAACCTTATTTTCCTCTTAGACAAAGGGAAATTTTTGGCTGCATGCCAGAGAAAAAAATCAGTATCATAGGCATGATGGTTCCTTTTTTTTTTTTTTCTCTCTCTATTCTGGCTACACCTATACTATAAAATGTTACATGTAAATGTAATTATAATTCACTTGCCTAGGGACATCCAGTCCCACAAAATTAAGGGGTACATTTCTATAAATTCAAGTTCTTATTAAATTAGAACCAGAATCAGTACTATTTAGACACATATTTTGCCTGTTTTTAGTTACTAGATTAAGCTTAACTTCCACCCATTATTGACTATCAATAAATGAAAGCTTTTTGCAGTTTTAAAGTATTCCTGAGTTTCATAAATCTTGCAAACTTTGTTAATTCTCAGAGACACGCTGTTAATCAAGATATTAAACATAATTGATTCAAGCTAGCATTTGTTTTTGCAGTTAAAGTATAAACAAAATAATTTGTGAGTAGTAAGCACACATTACACAGATTAATATAATTATTTACAACTAAAATACAATACTGTTCTCTAAGGTGGCAAATAACATTAATTAGAATGCAATCCTGTGTTATATAGATATTTACAACCACTTCCTTAAAATTATCCTCTATTAATTTCATAGAAGACATATTTCAAGTGATTCTAAACTTGAAGTTTAGGAATCTGTTTATAAGTTTTCTTCAGAGAAGATTTATGATTCCTCATAACAAGCATTTAACTGTAAATCATAAAATGAAAAACTGCAAAATTTCAAGAAAGTCTTATACAAAGGTATTCTGTTATCACAAAACCTTAATTAATAACTGCATGAAAATGAAATTTAAGGATTAATTATGCAAACATTGAAGGAAGAGCATCAGACTTTTTTACTTCTTTTTGCAAACAAAGCATCAAGAGTCTTGGCTAGAAATTATATAGTGAAAAGCACCATCAAACAAGCAAATTAAAAACTGCTTGAAGCTCTCTCAAGGTTACATTCTAATATCCTTGAAAGGAGACACTTGAAAAAATATAAGATCTTCTGAAATTGACAGTCTGTGTTATTCTATTAACCTACTAAATAGACAGATGAAAACATTTGCACAGAAAGTGTTTTAAAACCTATTATATCAAAACAAATGTATATACTATGAAGTGCAATTCAATATTTTCATGATTAAAAAATAATAATAATAAAACAAGAGACTTCCAAAAAAATTGGACACCCAGGACCAAATCTCCAGAAGTAGGATATAGAATGGTTTTAAGAAGGAGGACCCGGCAGTCACACTCCCAAGAGTCTCAGTTTCACCACCCACTAACATTGATTGTGAGCCTCTCTTTCCGTACCTCATGCCAGAATAACTCATGGAGACTTTGGCAGTCAGCTGAGACAGCGAATGTAAAACATAGAGCCCAGTCAATTCTTTTTGTTTTGTTTAGTTTTGTTTTTGTTTTGTTTTGTTTGTTTAACATCTTTATTGGAGTATAATTGCTTTACAATTGTGTGTTAGTTTCTGCTTTATAACAAAGTGAATCAGCTATACATATACATATATCCCCATATCTCCTCCCTCTTATGTCTCCCTCCCACCCTCCCTGTCCCACCCCTATGCTCATTATTATTGTAGAAATGGTAGATGTGATTGTGGTGGTGTTTCCTTCTCTAGAGTCAGAGATTCCCCTGTGCCCTTACGGGTCTTTTGGTGAAAAGTTTAAGTGCTGATACACATAAACATTAGATACCTCTCCAAATACTTTATTCACTTTCCTGTGGTCATATGTTACATTTTCACACCGCTGATATCCATCGCTTAAGAAGCATTTCCCACCATCTCAATCTTTGAAACCCTACATGTTCTACATTTAGGTTCTCTTTCTTTCTTGACTTCTTCCCTAATTATATGAGGTAAAAGTAACTTCTCCTTCCTCTACTGCAGGCATGATGTTTCATTTACATTTTTTGAGCGCTCACAATTATCTAGAAATAAGCACTGTCTCATTTTCTCCTAACAAACAGCCTAATGAAGTTGAATATTATTATTATTACCATTTTTCAGATGAAGAAATTTAGGGTTATATAGGTTATATTTAGTGCACAAAGTCACCAGCAAGGAAGTAGATAAAAAGTGGCTGAGACAGGTCCAACCACCTACCACATCCACTTTCCAGAATCACTCTTCTCTAATGTCTCAGTCTCAGATATGCCACTAACAGACCATCTTGGGTTGCCGCTGATCCTATCCATGACTTACTTCCCTTACTAAATTATGAGCTCCTAGTATTCCACAATTCTTCTGCTTGTTGTTATCTAAAACATAAGGCCAATCAGGAACCAGAGATAGGGGAAAAGAGTGTTTTTTATCTGACCTTGCTTAACACAAGAAACACACTCTCAAGGGAAACGTGCATGGAGAGATTTCAAGACTATAAAGATTCAAAGAATTGTCTTAACTTTCAGAAGCCATGACAAAGAAATCTGAATCTTTGGCATGTCACTATTGATGACACATGTGACCCACATGACACATTGACCCACAGTTCATAGGGTCATAAGATAAATAGTAACCTGAACCACTTGCTTCCAAAGCTTTTGTTTCCTCTGAAGGTTGACATGGTATGTTGTATGAAATCACAGGTCCCGTTATACCTACTGCAATCAGTACTGCAATTAAAGGGGACTAGCACCTGAAGGAATTGATCAGACAGATGCAAACCTATTTTCTCCACTTTCTATAAATTCAAAACAATAAAATAGCAGAGTAAATATGTTGCACATGCACATACACACAAAAACCTGACACTTCCTAACAGGAAGAGTTCATTAAGATACAAATCAAAAGATAAACAAGGTTTTATACCAATGACAAACGTTTAAGTAGCCATTTGTAAGAATAAAATAAACGTTATTTCTAGTCAACAGTGTCTACTACTTTCATATTTTACACATGCAGTAGTTCAACACAGAACTGACATAATGCTTTGCACTTTCAGTTTTGTCAGTAAGATCAAGATATCAATGGCAAGTTAACATAATGGTTAAGATCAGCATTCACTAGCTGCATGAGAGGAAGCCTTTGATTTACCTGGACAAATTCAATAACAACTCATTAGGTGTAACTATGACATATTACTTTGTTTCTTTGAAGGTAATGCCTCAATGTTTGACCTATGAAATAAAGTGATTGATTTCATGCAATCTTAGATTTGAAGTGTATCTTAAACATCATTGTAGAAAGTGATTTAGTGGCTCTCGTAAAGGATTCCCAGAGTCTGAAGACAAAGTCAGATAAAGGTTATCCTAGGAAACTGAAAGTTATAAAGATCATAACATTTTAATATCATATAGAATTAAATGTATTAAGCACATGCCATGTGACTTACGTGTCCTCATATTGATTGCTCTCATTAATGGATTCTCTTATTATTTAGTGAGATATCTTCGTTGCAAGTGACAGAAAAACCTAAGCTTACTTAAGCAAAAAAAGAGAACAATATTGTGAAAAAATGATGTAGGGTGACAGTCTTAATTAAAGCCAAACAGGATTGCAGATGGACCTCAGATATTGACTAAAACTGGGAAATGTAGACTATTAATCATTTTTCTATCTATCAGTGATGTTTCTTTTTGCATAGTTTCATTATTCTTCTTATTCTTTATCCATATAGGATATTATGACCACATCCCAGCTCCTAATTTTACATGTTAAATGTTGTCTATAAGCAAGAGCCACTTGCTATCTCATTACCAGTTCCAAAATCCAAAAGAAAAAAAGAGAATCTAGTTGACATCAACTGTGTCATGTGTTCAATCCAATCTAATCATCAATGCCTCAGAGGCAACATTAATGCAATTATATGGCTACCATGAATTACTTGTGGTAAATACAGGCAATACTATTATGAATTTGAAAGATAACCCAAACTATATTAAACTATATTAATCCATCTACAGTTGTAACCTATCCAAAGAGCCAAGACATTCTACCCAATCCAGTTAAAGAGGTCGAACACTGCTAAGTTTCCTGGAAAACTATAAACCACTCAATTTTTTTTCAATGTGTCTGAGGCAGTCTCCCTATTTCAAAACAGAAATGCTGTGGCCTGCATGAAGCTTAAAAAAAGAATAGTTTATACATTAAAGATGAGACCATGCTAAGCAGCTTTGTCTAAGAGAGAATGGCCATCATGAATATTCAAGTAACTAAACAGGTGTCTTCTGTAGTTTAATGTGGATAATGAGAATTTACCCCATCCTGAATGAAATATTTCTTAAGACCACCCAGCTGTCTTTACTTTCATGAACACCTCACAGTCATATAACTTCCAAGTTCAATTTCCCTGGTAGCTTTATATAACAAAAATATTGACCTGGCTCATAGACACAAGGTTTCTCATCACTAGCAAAGTATTGTCCCAATAGTAAACAAATCTCCATCTAATTTACAAATGAGTAAAATATTGTTTATCATGACCCAGTGTTTTAAAAAATGATCACCTTTGAATCAACCAATTCCTAAAACATTGCTCATTTCAAGTAAAAGTAAATATTCAATCACAGAAAAACACACATTCTTAAGAAATGTCTCTTATCTAGCTGATCCAGACCAAACATAATGACTTAACACTTACTGAAGTTGGAAAAATTACTCTCTTATAATGACAAACTCTCAAACAACCCCAGATCATTTAAGGTATTATATTTCAACAGGTGACTAAGTCTAATATTTATTGACAAGATATCTAAGTGAAAATTCTTGTAGCAAAGACATTCATACAAATAAGGTACCAAGTTTGTGTTATAATGAAAGCTCTATGGGATTAAAAATGACTAACTCAAAATTGCACCACACCTACTTGAAATGTTAATAAATTGCTTTTGAAAAAACAATTACTTTGCAACTGTACAAGTGCCCACACATTATATGGAATCTACTTTTGAGCAGCTGAAAAAGAAAGACGTTAGTTGTGATTGAAATGGTAGTTCCAATTTATTCTCTTCACTAATGTTGAGATTTGACTTTAGCATGGTTAATGATGATTATAAACAAGGGATTTAAAAGGTCATCAGGTGAAAAAGTCCAATCAGGGAACTTCAGAATGCTTTACATTAGTGGTTTTCAATTGTCCTTTAATTGCAGAAACTTTTTTTCTGTTTAAAGTATAGGTCAAACACAATATGTAAAACTAATATAATCAGAGTATGTTCTGACTAATATGAAGGATGAAAAGCATAAGCCCACACTATTGAACACTTCTCTCTCCATGCAAGCTTTCAGTTACCTTCTTAAAACTCTAAAGCCCTGTGGAACACAGTTTAAAATCCACTGTTGAAATTGTTTCTTCTTACAGCTTCCATGATTTTCCACAACAAATTCCAAACACATCAATGCCAACATTTACAGTATTTTACACGAGTTGCATCCTACTTTCTGGAGTATATTTTTTCTAAACTGCTCCTTGATTTGTGATAATTTAGTTTCCTCCCATGAGATGGTTTATAGCTATCTGGTAAGTGCTGTCTTTTCATATACTTTTCACCGTCATGAACAACCAGACCTAGGCTAGAACTTCTTTTTCTTCACTTGTAACTGAACAGACTGTTTATACAGGTTGAGGAAGATAAAGGTGACTTACCGACGTGCCTGTTAACAGTTTCCTTTTCCTGGAAAAAATTTTCAGGACTTTCTGAAAAACATCACTATTGATTAATTCAGTTTACTATATCCACATGATACAGTATTTGGGGTCACAATATTATGACAGTATCTTTAGCATTATAGCAATGCTGTGTTCTATCTTTCATGTTCTTTGTTTGAAAAATAATGTCAGCAAACAAGATGGTAATGCCACATTTATTGTACTTACTGACTTACCTAAATTCCTATTAAAAATACTCATAAATAATCCTCCCACATCTACTTATAATGATCATGTTTATTTACTGACTATCATTGATAATGTATGAAATTTAACTGAATATTCTCCAGAACTGTGCAGGAAAAGGTATATATGCTAGAAGAGGAAAAAGAAGAAGGAGGAGGAGTAGAGAGTGTTGTTTACAGCCTATTTTATTTCTTTAAAAAATGCATTAGGGCTTCCCTGGTGGCGCAGTGGTTGAGAGTCCACCTGCGGATGCAGGGGATGAGGGTTCATGCCCCGGTCCGGGAAGATCCCACATGCCGCGGAGCGGCTGGGCGCGTGAGCCATGGCCGCTGAGCCTGCGCGTCCGGAGCCTGTGCTCTGCAACGGGAGAGGCCGCAACAGTGAGAGGCCCGCGTACCAAAAAAAAAAACAAGATACATTTGATAAAGGACTGTAGTCCAAAATGTACAAATATACTTGAATTTTGACAGTAAAGTAACAAACAGCAATTTTTAAAAGGACCAAAGACTTTAACAGACATCTCACCAAAGAAGATATAGAGATGGAAAATAAACATATGAAAAGATGCTCAACATCATATGTCATCAGGGAAATGCAAATTAAAACAACAGTGAGATACCACTACACACCTATTACAATGGCCAAAATCAACAACACTGACAACACCCAATCCTGGCTAGGATGTTAAGCAAAATGAATTCTCATTCATTGCTGATAGGAATGCAAAATAGTACAGCCATTTACTTTGGAAGGCAGTTTGGCAGTTTCTTACAAAACTAAACATACTTTTACCATAATCCATTAATCACTCTACAGTTGACTCTTAAACAACACGGGTTTGAACTGCGTGGGTCCACTTATACACAGACTATTTTCAATAAATATATTGAAATAATTTTTGGAGATTTGTGACAATTTGAAAAAACTCACAGGTGAACTGTGTAGCCTAAAAATATTGAAAATATTAAGAAATAGGTAGGCATGAATGCATAAAATATATGTAGATATTAGCCTATCCTTACATAGGCATAAGGTGAGTAATATTTAATATAAAATTAATAATGCTTTAGTTTTCTTACTGTTTTATAACTTTGCTTTCAAAGAACTACATTATCTTACAGGATGCCTCTCTCTCTGGTAATTGGAGAAACTACTTATCATCCTATCATCACAGATAAGTGGTTTTTTAAAAAATGTAACAATGTTTCCAATACTTTATTATGAAGATGACAGTAATACTGTATGCCATAAAAATTTTATAATTATTTATTCATTGGTGTATAGGCTAAGCTATCATAAAACAATCATATCGCTGCTTCTTCATTATCAATGTATGAATCATTATGCCTGTATATAAATATAAGTTTTCTGCATACATTATCTTTTCATTTTTTATGTTTAATGTTACTAATTTATATAACATTTACAGTGTTTTGTATCATAAAATACAATATTGATGTAGGTGCTGACAGGTTTGTCTTATAAACAGACAATGTAAACTTATGGTTTCAATAAATACAGTACACTACTGTAAATGTATTTTCTCTTCCTTATGATTTTTTAACAACATTTTATTTTCTCAAGCTTACTTTATTGTAAGAATACAGTATATAATACTTATAATACAAAATTTGTGTTAATTGTCTACGTTAGCGGTAAGGCTCAGGTCAAGAGTAGACTATTAGTAGTTAAGTTTTGGGGGAGTCAAAACTTATACATGAATTCTCAGCTGTGTGTAGGGTCAGTGCCCCTAACTCCTGCATTGTTCAAGGGTCAACTGTACTTGGTATTTACCCAAATAGGTTGAAACTTATGTCCATATAAAAACCTTCACATAGATATATTCATAATTGTCAAAACTTTGAAGTAACCAAGTCGTCCTTCAATAGGCAAGTGGAAAAATATATGCGATACAGCCAGACAATGGAATATTATTCAGCACTAAAAACAAATGAGCTATCAAGCCATGAATAAAGATGGAAGAAATTTAAATACATACCACTAAGTAAAAGAAGCCAACCTGAAAAGGCTACATACTTTATAACTCCAACTATAACATTCTTGGAAAGGGAAAAACGATAGAGAGAGTAAAAATGTAAGTGGTTGACAGAGGTTGCAGGGGGAGTGAAAAATAAGAAAGCACAGGGATTTTTAGGGCAGTGAAACTATTCTGTACTACTACCAGAATGGTGGATATATGTCATTATAAATTCCTTCAAATGCATAGAATGCACCACACCAAGCATGAACCCCAATGTAAACTATGGACTTGGAATAACAATGTGTCACTGGAGGTTCACCGACTGTAACAAATGTACCACTCTGATGGGGGATGTCAAGAATGGGGAAGGTTGTGTGTGTGGGGACAGGGTTATTTGGGAACCCCAGGGTTATTTGGGAACCCTTTGGACATTTTGCTCAATTTTGCTGTGAACCTAAAACTGTCCTAAAACATAAATTTTATTAATTTAGAAAGTATTATTATGTAAATTTACTTTTTAATATACCTCACAGGTCTGTTGTGTGAACCAAAGGGTCTGATGAATGTGAAAATACTTCAGATAAGTCTACCCTAGTCTTCTCCAACTTGAAGTTTTTTGTTATGGACTTCCTTGTTACTCCAGACTAAACATAATCAAAACCAATCTACACATTATTTCATTCAAACTCTTTCTCTCACCTGCTTTATGTAGCAGAGTTTACAGTGTTATCATCAACTCAGAAACCAAGAAGGAAAGTAGAGAATTCTCTTTAATGCTGATATCATTTTGTTTTTTAAATTTAGCTGAATCCATTTCTCCTCTCACTCTCTCCAAAAAATGGTTGCCTTGGGTACATACTAGAATCATCTGCAGAAACTTTTAAAGCTCCTGATTCTTAGACATCACCCCAGTTCAATTATAACAGAATTGCTGGGGGACCCAGGCATCAGTAGCTTTTAAAGCTCTCAGATGATTGTAATGTGCAGCCAGGGTTACAATCCACTGTGATTTCGTCCCTAAAGATCTAAAGACTAGATAACTTTATCAGGATCCTAATTGATGGCTCCATCTCCAGAACTCTTCCTGTCAAATGTAAAATCCGTCATCCAGAGCTTGCTCTTGAAACACTCCCTATTTTTTTAACTTCTTTTTCATTTTTATCACTTCAGGATAAAGCTCAAATCCTTTCGAGGGGATATAAGAATCTGCATGATCTGGCTCCCCAGTTCCGCTCAGTCTCACAGCCTCATTTTCCACAACAACAAGCTGCTTACACTTCTCTGCATACACCTCAATGCAGTGATCTTGCTGTTGTCCTTCCATTTAATTATCAGCCCCTCATTATTTAACATTCATCTCAGAAGCTCTCCTCATCCCCACCCTGCCAGTTCCAGTCAGGATGGATTTGTGCCCTTCATCTGGGCTGCAATAAAACTTGCATGACTTTTTCTATTTGTACCTACCCGCCCCCCCCCAATGGATCATAATAATTTCATTTCTCATGGTTCTCTTATTAGTCTGTGAGCAATCAAAGGAAAGTATCGTGTCTTATCAATGCTTGTATCCAAGCACCTGGTTTGATGCTTTCATGAGGAGGCATTGTTTGTTAAATGAATGAATGAATGAATGATGTCATTATAAGTGCAAATAAAGTGTCGGCTTGTCATTCCCATTAGGGATAGGGAAGTAATGATAACAGGATGAAGGAAGAGTGTTAACCAGAGATCGCAAAGTTTTTATAGGAGGCAAAGTGATAGTTTTTTTTTATTACTCCTAATCTACATTATTGTTCAAGTTCCTGAAGGGTAGGTTTAAAGGAAGGTACCACTCAACTGTTTATGATTTTTTTTTTCTATTAGCGTCAACTTCTTAGAGAGCAAGAAAGATCTTGTAGCACCAATATGGGTATCTGAAGGTGTCTTCTTATTGAGATAATCTTAGTCCTACTCTGGTTACTGAAAGGAAGATGGCGATATTGACAGATCTTCAATGTAAATCAGAACTAGGGGAAGCAATGCTCTAAGAGTCATTTGACCATAAAGCTGAAATTAAAAATAGTTATATTGTGATCCTTATGTTGACTCAGGTCTTTGTCCAAAATTATGATTCTTATTTCTTTTATTTCTAGTAATTAGTGGTTAAACTAGTTAAGATCACTCCCTTAATACCACATTTCCCAACCCTTCTGAATATCTTCCTTGTACTCTACTCAAACCTGACCTTCAGGTCCAGTCACTACCCTTAGCCAGGGGTCATATCCACTTTAATATCTATTTTTTAGCTCAGTGATTTCCCAGTAGTTTTGCATTGTACACCTAGGATTACTTTTCACAGACTGAAAAATAATTTGGTCCACATTTATGATCTTATTGACTATTTATTTGGTTGAATCTTCCCTTTCGCATTGCGGGGGGAGGAAAATAAAAAAAATTCAGAGTGATAATAAACTGCTTTTTTCTCGCAGCAATAAAGTTAAACTACCTGAGGTGAGGTGTCATTTCAACAATATTTACCAATTTTGTTTACATATCAAGAAGAGCAACAGCAAGCCTACTAGTGATTACCACTTTAATGAATTATTTTGATTGCTTTTTCAGAAAGGCTCCCTGTTTTACATTAAATCATCCTCAATTATTGAAATGCTGATTTAAATTCTCTAACACATAGTTGTAGATTTTCCTTAAATCATCCTCACTTTTTTCTAACAGTCTGTGTTTATCTAACAGAGGAATACCTGCCTTGTCTCCATGTAATTATTTAAGCCACTCAAATAAATTTAAAATTATTCTCTTCTGGTTAAATTACACATTCTAAAATTTTAACTGAAAACCAGCTGTGAGAACACCCTTTCTTTATTATTAGTAACATTTATTTTTTTTTAATTGCTTAAAAGTTGTTGCTAGTGAGAAATATAGAGTCTGGCTTCTCAGAATTAAGCAACACCCATAACAAATATTCACATATGTCATCACTTCATCAAGTATTTATTAAATGCAGGACCCAATAACCAGAAATGTATTCTTTTTGTTTGTTTGTTTGTTTATTTATTTTATTTATTTATTTTTGGCCCGTTGGGTCTTTGTTGCTGTGTGCAGGCTTTCTCTAGCTGCAGTGAGTGGGGGATACTCTTCATTGCGGTGCGCGGGCTTCTCACTGCGGTGGCTTCTCTTGTTGTGGAGCAAGGGCTCTGGGTGCATGGGCTTCAGTAATTATGGCACAAGGGCTCAGTAGTTGTGGCTCACAGGCTCTAGAATGCAGGATCAGTAGTTGTGGCGCACAGGCTTAGTTGCTGTGCTTCATGTGGGATCTTCCTGGACCAGGGCTCGAACCCGTGTCCCCTGCATTGGCAAACGGAGTCTTAACTACTGCTCCACCAGGAAAGTCCCCAGAAATGCATTCTTTTTAAATAACTTTTTTTCTGATGTCAAAGGCTTTCTTCTGATTGTGAGTGCTTACTTTTAGAAATTTAAGAGAGTAAATAAGGGTGTAAACATCACTATAATATCATACCAGTGATATAAGTTTTAATATTTTGATGTCTATGTTTCCATTCCATTTTTATATACACAGGCAGTTATATGCATATGTCTTCAATCTTAGAAAGAAAAATGGGTGTGATGGACCTACAGTCTGTCATACAGAGTGAAGTAAGCCAGAAAGAGAAAAACAAATATACATTAATGCATATATGTGGAATCTAGAAAAAATGGTACAGATGAACCTATTTCCAGGGCAGGAATAGAGACGCAGATGTAAAGAATGGACATTTGGACATGGCGGGGGAAGGGGAGAGTGGGACAAATTGGGAGATTAGTATTGACATATATACACTACCATGCATAAAATAGCTAGCTAGTGGGAACATGCTATAATGCACAGGAAACTCAGCTCGGTGCTCTGTGATGACCTAGATGGTGGGATGGGGGTGGGGGGCAGTGGGAGGGAGGTCCAAGAGGGAGGGCATATATGTATACATATAGCTGATTCATTTCATTGTAAGCAGAAACTAACACAACATTGTAAAGAAATTATACTCCAATAAAAAATAATTTAATGTTGTTTTACATTGTGTTCTTTTGTCAGTATCATATCCTAAGACTACAGAGGAATAAAGGAGTCTTTAAGCCTCTCATGCTTGAAGTAAGAGCATGACCAACCTCCAGCAGGTGTCAAGAGTTAGTCCTTAACCTTTAAACACTCAAAGACCTGCCACCCTCCTCAGACCTCCCAGCCTCCATCTGCCAGTTCCACAGAGAGTTCTAGGCCTTCAGAATAAGAACATCTCTAGCCCGGCTTCCATTCTACCTTCTGCAGAAGTAAAAAAGGGTTCTTGATTATCCTCCTCTACTGCTCCTTCCTCCCTCAAGGCCTTACCATCATTGTTTGCCTTGAGACCACCAGCACGAGTCTCATTATGCCCCTTTTCCCTTTTTCTATTTGCTACCAAAGGATACCCGTCCCCCAGCCACCTCCTCCTATTCTCCATATAGCTCTGCACATCCTCTATTCTATTCCCAGTTCCTACCACTCCCCCATTTATAAAACCTTCCCACTGTACCTTCTGGAGCCCACCATCCATCAGCAGCAAAATCTTCTATAATCTCAATTTCTCTAATTACTTCCTCCCACAAGGACCAGGAGCTCCACTGAATAGATGGCTTCCTCTGCAGCCCTCTCTAGTGATAGTCATTTTATCACCCACAGCCTTCCTATCACTGGGCCTGAAGGTGAGGAGGTTTCTTCCTTACTCTCACTGTCATTTTCAGACTCCTTGTCCTCTTGCCTTAAATATTCCCAGCTTTAAATATTGTATCATTAGGCTATAAGAAGTTTTACCTCCTTGTTGGAGTTATCTACTGCCCCCCCCTTATTTATGGACAATGTTAACTTTCTGTAACTGTGTTACTGTCTTCATTTTTGATGATTTTAATATCCATGTAGGTAATGCCTCCAACACCCTAGGCTCCTGGCTTCTTTTGAATGATCTCCACTCACATTAATCATTAGTTCCCCTGATTATTCTTTTGCCTTTGTCATTACCAATCAGTGCAAACCTATCGTCTCAGTTTCAAAAATTCCATTCTTTGAATATTACCCCCTAAATTTCCAACTCATTATCTCCAGTATTCCAATACCTGCAATACTTAAATCCTGTGAGGACCTACAGTTTACTAATCCTATCTCATTTTCACTGTCTTTCATTCACCCCAAGCCCTTTATTCCCTCTTTACCCAAATAATTCCACTGCCAAGCCTAATAAACAATGGGGATTATAAACAATTCTTTTCTTATACCTTCAGATCTTTCCCTCTCTCTTCTCTTAATGTGTAATATTTATTTGGTAAGGCCCCAACACTCTGCACCACATTTTGGACCTGACTGTGGGTCAAGAAAAATGTACAACCATACCAGACCAGCTGGTCTCACTTTAAATTCATGCCTAGAAGTATCGAGGTCTCCTATGGCTTCTTTGTAATTATAATACATATTTGTAATTCATTCATTTTTGATTCTGCTAGGTATTCTTGACTCTTCTAAGAATCTTCTTTTCCATCTTTGTTTTCAGTACTACCTACTGAGAAAACTTAAGTGAGCAGAAGACAATTTCTACAAGACAAAAAATCAATTCACCTATTCATATGCTCTGCCTTCCCTCATATTATAGTAAGTAAATGTCACTGTTTAAGGCCAACCCCTCCACTGGTGCACTAGATTGCATCTTCTTGCCAACCCAAAGACATTGTTCCACAGACGCTACTTTTCTCCTGTATCATGAATGTTTCCCTCTCCACTAGATCATCCCATCAGCCAAAATGCATACTGCTTTTATCTCATCTTAAAAACAAAACAGTAATTATTCTAATCATGTTTACTCCCTGCAACTGCTTCATTTCCCTCCTCTTTACAACAAAACAACTCAATAAAATGCATTACTTCCAACACTTTCTCTACCGTTGATTCTCTCTTAAACCTACTGCATTTAAGATTTTGCCCCACTATTTCAATACAGTTGTTCTTTTCAAGACCTCAGTGAATTTCAAGTTGCTAAATCCATGAGTTGATTCTCAGGCTACATTGATTTGACCTATTAGCAAAATTGGATTTCTTCAGTAGATTTCTATCTACAGTAGATTTCTTACTTTTCCTTGAAATACTTTATTTGCTTGGTTTCTATGATGCTCATTTTCCTGCTACCTTTCAAGCAATTTCTTCTCAGTCTCACTTTCTGTTTTTTTCTTATCTCCTTCACATCTGAATAATGAACTCCAGAGATTTCTTCACTTTTTTGGTGATATCATCATATTTCATGTTTTTAACTTCTATCAATATTCTAATAATTCCCAAATTTCATCTCTAGCTCATGCTTTCTCCCTTAACTCTGGACTCATACATCCAATTGCATACCACCACCTCCATGTGCAATAGTCAACTCGAATTTAACATCCTGAATCTGATCTCCTGAAGAAGGTAGCATACAGTTATGAGCATAGACTCTGAAACATCACTGCCTCATTCCAATCCTGATTCCATGTTTTTATTGCCATGTGAAATTGCCAAGGTACTTAAATTTCATGTGGCTTAGTTACTTTATTGCCAGACTGGGGATATTACTACTCATTTCACAATATTGTTGGATAACATATATATATATATATATATATATATAGTGTGTGTGTGTGTATATAATTATATATATGTACATAATGAATTGGAAAGCCCTTTTTTTCCCTCCAAGATCTAGATAAGTTCATGTGGTTTGAGGTTTGAGAATTGCCTGTTCCTTTAATCATTTGAAGGAGTTTGCCCATTAAACCCCTGTTGTCCAGAGAACTTTTTGTGGGTAATTATTGCAGGTCAGGTTCATCTGACTGGTTTTTACTCTTTATATTGTATGCTTGTTTCTTCTGCTGGTCCTTGCTCATGGTTTCTTGGTTTATGTGTG
This sequence comes from Grampus griseus, assembly GCF_964374135.1. Taxonomy (NCBI): domain Eukaryota; kingdom Metazoa; phylum Chordata; class Mammalia; order Artiodactyla; family Delphinidae; genus Grampus; species Grampus griseus. The sequence continues at coordinate 108,790,927 of NC_138998.1, forward strand.
TTTTGTGATTTTTTTATTATGATCTCATGTTCTTTGGAACTCAAACAATAGGACATCTTATTGGTCTGGTTTGGAAATACAATTTTCCAGAAGGAATTGTGTTTGTTGCTGCCAATCACCAATGGCCACTACTAATCCAGAATCACTTTAAATTATTTGCTAAAGCATTTCAGATCACACCAGTTTGGGGAATTTAGTCCTCACTCTAGCATAAGAGTAAGCTTGTGTTTATAAGCATTCAAGGATGATTTTAGTTTTTCTGCCATCCAGCACCAAGGTTAAGAAAGCCAATTTTCTTTGAGCATTTATGCATATCAGCTTTATTACTAGCTCGCTTTTATTCTAGGGTCTCCTGTATCATCTCCTGCTTTGGCTAGGTAGCTACCAAACAGAAGCTCAAATTCCACCAGGAGTTGACAGATATAGTTACAGCAAAAACCAGCAATAGTGTAGTTGATGTAAATTATGCCAAAACTTGCCGCACCCCTTTTTTTCATTTCGTTTACAAAGCTGACATCAGCTTTTGTATTGCTATGAGTCTTTATGAGTATCTTAATGAGAAGGTGGTAGACAGCATATTTGTCATGGCACATATGTTGAAGTTGATTTACTCTGAAGATACATATTCCCATATATTTAATCCATGTCACAGCTCAGTTTGGGCTTTCTTTTAAACTTCTACAATGATGAAATCAGCCCGAGTAGTTACCTGTTTCAGGGGTCCCCAATACCCACATATTTGGTGATTTGCTAGAAAGACTCACAGGACTCAGGCATATAGATGTACTAATGGCTAATATTTACTATAAAGACAGTAAAGATCATAGTCAGATCAGACACAGAAAGAGAAAATGACATCAGGTAAAGCTAGGAGGAATCCATGGGAATCCCTCTATCTTCTCCCTCATGTGAGAGGTCACACAAAGTACACTCTCCCTTTAGCCAAAAAAAAAAAAAAAGGGCAACACCATGTGTGTAAGTAATATTTCCACAATAGGAGGCTCATTTTAAACTCAGAGTTTAGGGTTTTTATTGGGGACTGATCACATAGGCATTCTCTGCCTAACAACTATCAAAATACCGACTCACAGAAGGAAAGCAGATGTCGCTATAAATTATATTGTTTGCACAAAGAGTCTAGCCCCAGCAAAATTACCATACCAGTTAGGCAATGTTTCAGAAGCCAAGTTCTCAGACACCAGCCAAACTTGCTAACAAGCCTTGTAAAGAGAGTAGCCCAGATCTGTTCTTTTTTGCAGGTAACACACAAAAATCTTCTGATACTCTAATCTTTGGATGATTTTGATTCATTTTTGTTGTTTCTACAAAAAATAATGAGAATCAATTATGATTGGGTAGTGATTATAAAAACTGGTTATGACTAAAATATATATTTTTAAATAAACCTGTTTTGATTTAGCTAACAAAACCAACTTGTATGAATCATTTATTTTTCACTTATTGCTGTTTTTCTTTCTGCAGTAAAATACTAAGAAATCCAGTTTGCTGTTTCCAAGTTCTATATTCTATGCAATGTTATTCTAAGTAGCCATTTAACTATTTAATCAAGTTACTACATTAGGTGACCCAATAAGTTTTAAATTAATACTATGATTAGTTACCTGAAGAAGAATTATATCATGGATGAATTTGAAAAGGAAAAGGAAATTCAACGATTTATGAAAGAATCCATATTGTAAAAGTTCTAAACCCTGATATTCACAAATGTGAGGATAAGCTGATAACCGCTCTTTACTCATCAAATATTTTCTCTATGCATAGTTTGTTAAAAGAACAATTATCGGACTTCCCTACTGGCGCAGTGGTTAAGAACCTGCCTGTCACCCCTCTTGCAAGAACACCAGAATCACAACTAACTGTTAAACGATCATTGATAGGAAGACACTGAAACCCACCAAAAGAGATACCACACATCCAAAGACAAAGATGAAGCTGCAATGAGACAGTAGGAGGGGTGCAATCACAACAAAATCAAATCCCATAACCACGGGTGGTTGACTCACAAACTAGAGAACAATTATACCACAGAAGTCACCCACTGGAGTGAAGGTTCTGAGCCCCACATCAGGCTTCCCAACCTGGGGAGCAGGGAATGGAAGGAGAAATTCCCTGAGAATCAGACTTTGAAGGCTAGCAGGATTTGATTGCAGGACTTAGACAGGATGGGGGGAAACAGACACTCCACTCTTGGAGGGCACAAAAAATTACTGTGTGCATCAGGACCCAGGGGGAAGGAGCAGTGACCCCATAGGAGACTGAACCAGACCTACCTGCTAGTGTTGGAGGGTCACCTGTAGAGGTGGGGTGTGGCTGTGGCTGACCATGAGGACAAGGACACTGGCAGCTGAAGTTCTGGGAATTACTCCTTGGCGTGAGCCCTCCCAGAGTCCGCCATTAGCCCCACCAAAGAGCCCAGGTAGGCTCCAGTCTTGGATCGCCTCAGGGCAAACAATGAACAGGGGGGAAACTAGGCCACACCAATCAGCAGACAAGCGGATTAAAGTTTTACTGAGCTCTGCCCACCAGAGCAACACCCAGCTCTACCCACCACCAGTCCATCCCATCAGGAAGCTTGCACAGGCCTTTTAGATAGCCCCATCCTCCAGAGGGCAGACAGCAGAGACAAGAAGAACTACAATCCTGCAGGCTGTGGAACGAAAACCATATTCATAGAAAGACAGACAAAATGAAAAGGCAGAGGGCTATGTCCCTGATGAAGGAACAGGATAAAACCCCAGAAAAACAATTAAATGAAGTGAAGATAGGCAACTTTCCAGAAAAAGAATTCAGAATAAGGATAGTGAACAAGACCCAGGACCTCGGAAAAAGAATGGAGGCAAAGATCAAGAAGATGCAAGAAATGTTTAACAAAGACCTAGAAGAATTAAAGAACAAACAAACAGAGATGAGCAATACAATAACTGAAATGAAAAATACACTGGAAGGAATCAATAGCAGAATAACTGGGGCAGAAGAATGGATAAGTGGCTTAGAGAACAGAATGGTGGAAATCACTGCCACGGAACAGAATAAAGAAAAAAGAATGAAAAGAAATGAAAACAGCCTAAGAGACCTCTGGGAAAACATTAAACACAACAACATTCACATTATAGGGGTCCCAGAAGGAGAAGAGAGAAAGGACCCGAGAAAATATTTGAAGAGGTTATAGCTGAAAACTTCCCTAACATGGGAAAGGAGACAGCCACCCAAGTCCAGGAAGTGCAGAGAGTCCTACACAGGATAAACCCAAGGAGAAACATGCCAAGACACATAGTAATCAAACTGACAAAAATTAAAGAAAAAGAAAAATTATTGAAAACAATGAGGGAAAAATGACAAATAACATACAAGGGAACTCTCATAAGGTTAACAGCTGATTTCCCAGCAGAAACTCTACGAGCCAGAAAGGACTGGAACAATATATTTAAAGTGTTGAAAGGGAAGAATCTACAACCAAGATTACTCTACCTGGTAAGGATCTCATTCAGATTTGATGGAGAAATCAAAAGACTTACAGACAAGAAAAAGCTAAGAGAATTCATCACCACGACACAGCTCTACAACAAATGCTAAAGGAACTTCGATAAGTGGGAAACACAAGAGGAGAAAAGGATCTACAAAAACAAACCCAAAACAATAAAGAAAATGGTAATAGGAACATAAATACAGATAATTACCTTAAATGTGAATGGATTAAATGCTCCAACCAAAAGACACAGGTTTGCTGAATGGATTAAAAAACAAGACCAACATATATGCTGTCTACAAGAGACCCACTTCAGACCTAGGGACACATACAGACTGAAAGTGAGGGGATGGAAAAAGATATTCCATGTAAATAGAAATCAAAAGAAAGCAGGAGTAGCAATACTCATATCAGATAAAATAGGCTTTAAAATAAAGAATGTTACAAGAGACAAGGAAGGACACTACATAATGATCAAGGGATCAATCCAAGAAAATATATAGCAATTATAAATATATATGCACCCAACATAGGAGCACCTCAATACATAAGGCAAATGCTAACAGATATAAAAGGGGAAATCGACAGTAACAAAATAATAACACCTCACATACACCAATGGACAGATCATCCAGACAGAAAATTAATAAGGAAATACAACATTTAAGTGACACCATAGACCAGATAGATTTAATTGATATTTATAGGACATTCCATCTGAAACAGCAGATTACAATTTCTTCTCAAGTGCACACAGAACATTCTCCAGGATAGATCACATCTTGGTCACAAAACAAGCCTCAGTAAATTTAAGAAAACTGAAATCATATCAAGCATCTTTTCCAACCACAAAACTATGAGATTAGAAATAAATTACAGGGAAAAACACGAACACATGGAGGCTACACAGGATGCTGCTAACTAACCAAGTGATCACTGAAGAAATCACAAAACACCTAGAGACAAATGACAATGAAAACATGATGTTCCAAAGCCTCTGGGATGCAGCAAAACCAGTTCTAAGAGGGAAGTTTATATCAATACAATCCTACCTCAAGAAACAAGAAAAATCTCAAATTAACAATCTAACCTTGCACCTAAAGGAACTAGAGAAAGAAAGAAAAACAAAACCCAAAGTAATTAGAAGGAAAGAAATCATAAAGATCAGAGCAGAAATAAATGAAATAGAAACAAAGAAAACAATAGCAAAGATAAAACAAGTTGAAAGCTGGTTCTTTGAGAAGCTCAACACAATTGATAAACCTTTAGCCAGACTCATCAAGAAAAAGAAGGACAGAATTCAAATCAATAAAATTAGAAATGAAAAAGTAGAAGTACAACAGACACCGCAAAAATACAAAACATCATAAGAGACTACTATAGGCTCTCTACACCAATAAAATGGAAAACCTGGAGGACACATACAAATTATTGGAAAGGTATAACCTTCCAAGACTGCACCAGGAAGAAACAGAAAATATGAACAGACCAATCACAGGTAATGAAATTGAAATTGTGATTAAAAATCTTCCAACAAACAAAAGTTCAGGACCAGATGGCTTTACAGGTGCATTCTATCAAACATTTAAAGAAGAGCTAACACCCATCCCTCTCAAACTCTTCCAAAAAACTGCAGAGGAAGGAACACTCCCAAACGCATTCTACAAGGCCACCATCACCCTAACAACAAAACCAGACAAAGGTACTACAAAAAAAGAAAATTACAGACCAATATTACTGATGAACATAGATGTAAAAATCCTCAACAAAATACTAGCAAACAGAATCCAACAACACATTAAAAGGATCATACACCATGATCAAGTGGGATTTAACCCAGGGATGCAAGGATTCTTCAATATATGAAAAACAATCAATGTGATACACCATATTAACAAACTGAAGAATAAAAACCATATGATCATCTCAATAGATGCAGAAAAAGCTTTTGACAAAATTCAACACCGATTTATGATAAAAACTCTCCAGAAAGTGGGCATGGAGGGAACCTAACTCAGTGTAATAAAGGCCATATACGACAAACCCACAGAAAACATCATTCTCAATGGTGAAAAACTGAAAGCATTTCCTCCAAGGTCAGGAACAAAACAAGGATGTCCACTCTCACCACTGTTATTCAACATAGTTTTGGAAGTCCTAGCCACAACAATCAGAGAAGAAAAATAAAAATAAAAGGAATACAAACTGGAAAAGAAGAAGTAAAACTGTCACTGTTTGCAGATGACATGATACTAAGAGAATCCTAAAGATGTTACCAGAAAACTACTAGAGCTTATCAATGAATTTGGTAAAGTAGCAGGATACAAAATTAATGCACAGAAATCTCTTGCATTCCTATACACTAATGAAGAAACATCTGAAAGAGAAATTAAGGAAACACTCCCATTTACCACTGCAACAGAAAGAATAAAATACCTAGGAATAAACCTACCTAAGGAGGCAAAAGACCTGTATGCAGAAAACTGTAAGACACCGATGAAAGAAATTAAAGATGATACAAACAGATGGAGAGATATACCATGTTCTTGCATTGGAAGAATCAACATTCTGAAAATGACACTACTACCCAAAGCAATCTACAGATTCAATGCAATCCCTATCAAACTACCAATGGCATTTTTCACAGAACTAGAACAAAAAATTTCACAATTTGAATGAAAACACAAAAGACCCCGAATAGCCAAAGCAATCTTGAGAAAGAAAAACGGAACTGGAGGAATCAGACTCCCTGACTTCAGACTATACTACAAAGCTACAGTAATCAAGACAGTATGCTCCTGGCAAAAAAAACAGAAATATTTATCAGTGGAACAGGATCGAAAGCCCAGAGATAAACCCACGCACATATGGTCATCTTATCTTTGATAAAGGAGGCAAGAATATCCAATGGAGAAAAGACAGCCCCTTCAATAAGTAGTCCTGGGAAACTGGACAGCTACAGGTAAAAGAATGAAATTAGAACACTCCCTAACACCATGCAGAAAAATAAACTCAAAATGGATTAAAGACCTAAATATATGGTGAGACACTATCAAACTCTTAGAGGAAAACATAGGCAGAATACTCTATGTCATAAATCACTGCAAGATCCTTTTTGACCCACCTCCTAGAGAAATGGAAATAAAAACAAAAATAAACAAATGGGACCTAATGAAACTTTAAAGCTTTTGCACAGCAAAGGAAACCATAAACAAGATGAAAAGACAACCTTCAGAATGGGAGAAAATATTTGCAAACAAAGCAACTGACAAAGGATGAACTACAAAATATACAAGAAGCTCATGCAGCTCAATATCAAAAAAACAAACAACCCAATCCAAAAATGGGCAGAAGACCTAAATAGACATTTCTTCAAAGAACATATACAGATTGCCAAAAAACACAAGAAAAGAGGCTCAACATCACTAATCATTAGAGAAATAAAAATCAAAACTACAATGAGGTATCACCTCACACCAGTGAGAATGGCCATCCTCAAAAAATCTAGAAACATTAAGTGCTGGAGAGGGTATGGAGAAAAGGGAACCCTCTTGCACTGTTGGTGTGAATGTAAATTGATACAGCCACTATGGAGACCAGTACGGAGGTTCCTTAAAAACCTAAAATTAGAACTACCATATGACCCAGCAATCCCAATCCTGGGCATATACCCTGAGAAAACCATAATTCAAAAAGAGTCATGTACCAAAATGTTCATTGCAGCACTATTTACAATAGCCAGGACATGGAAGCAACCTAAGTGCCCAATGACAGATGAATGGATAAAGAATATGTGGCACATATATACAATGGAATATTACTCAGTCATAAAAAGAAACGAAATTGAGTTATTAGTAGTGAAGTGGATGGACCTAGAGTCTGTCATACAGAGTGAAGTCAGAAAGAGAAAAACAAATACCATATGCTAACACATATATATGTAATCTAAAAAATATTAAAAATGGTTCTGATGAATCTAGGTGCAGGACAGGCATAAAGATGCAGATGTAGAGAATGGACTTGAGGATACAGGGAGGGGGAAGAGTAAGCTGGGACGAAGTGAGGGAGTAGCATTGACATATATACACTACCAAATGTAAAATAGATAGCTAGTGGGAAGCAGCTGTATCACACAGGGAGATCAGCTCAGTGCTTTTCATCCACCTAGAGGGGTGGGATAGGGAGTGTGGGAGGGAGATGCAAGAGGGAGGGGATATGGGGATATATGTATATATATAGCTGATTCACTTTGTTATACAGAAGAAACTAACACAACATCGTAAAGCAATTATACTCCAATAAAGATGGTAAAAAAAGAGACATATGCACTTCAATGTTCATTGCAGCACTATTACAATAGCTGCGCCATGGAAGCAACCTAAATGCCCATCAACAGATGAATGGGTAAAGAAGAATTGGTACATATATACAATGGAATATTACTCAGTCATAGAAAAGAATGAAATTGGGTCATTGTAAAGACGTGGATCGACCTAGAGACCATCATAGAGTGAAGTAAGTCAGAAAGAGAAAAACAAATATCATATATTAACGCATATATGTGGAATCTAGAAAAATGGTACAGATGAACTGGTGTGCAAGGCAGAAATAGAAACACAGATGTAGATAACAAACATATGGACCCAAAGTGGGGAAAGTGGGGCAGGGGGCGGTGGTGGTGGTGGGATGAATTTGGAGATTGGGGTTGACATATATACACTAATATGTATAAAATAAATAACTAATAAGAACCTGCTGTATAAAAAAATAAAATAAAATTCAAAACATAAAACATATTTATATATTTAAAAAATTAATTAAAAAAAAAAGTTGTGCACGTATCTTGGGAAAGATCCTAGGACCAGTCAGGTGAGAAAAAAGAAACAAGGTAATTAACCAAATGTAAACAAAATCTGGAAGGACTGTCCTATTTAAATATTAATTTACATCACACACACAAACAAAAAGAATCCACCTGCCAATGCAGGGGACACGGGTTCAAGGCTGGTCCGGGAAGATCCCACGTGCCGCGGAGCAAGTAAGCCCATACGCCACAACTACTGAGCTCGCGTGCCGCAGCTACTGAAGCCCACGCACCTAGAGCCTGTGCTCTGCAGGAGAAGCCACCGTAATATGCCCGCGCACCGCACCGCAACGAAGAGTAGCCCCCACTCACCACAACTAGAGAGAGCCCGCGCAGCAACAAACACCCAACACAGCCACAAATAAATAAATAAATAAATAAATTTAGGGGAAAAAAAGAACAATTATCACTCAGAATTTTAACACAGCTCTGAAGACTGCTTGTCTGAGAGACTAAGCATTGGTCTGATATGACTTTTGGATATATCACAATATAGGAGGCACACTGTGATATATGACTCAAACACCCTCCTACAGAGCTGGTGACATTTCAAGATTCCTCACAGAAACTGAAAACAGAGATAGATAATCACGATCTATTTTATTCACACAATTGTTTTTATTATAATTAAATCGGTTGTAAAATTAGAAGTAAACTCCTTATTTAGCGCAAAAAGAACTAAGGTCATCTAAGGTGATGCATTTTTACAGACAGGAAGCAAGTCTGTTTTATCCTTCCTCTCACACACACTGTGCTTTGGCTATGTGATAATTCATGAAAGGAGAAAACAAGCACAGAATTTTAGAGTCAAATAAGATTTTCTCTTTGAATTGTGAATTATAATTGGCCAATCTCTAGCAGCTGCCTCTTAGAAACTGTATTTTCTAAATGTTAATAGGCCCAAGTTAGCAATAAATGTGAACATTTAGTGGAAATCTTTTGTTTTGTTTTGTTTTATTGGAGCACATGTAGAATTCTTGTTTTTATGGTGTATTCTTGTCATTCTCCAAACAAATTCTATGTCATGTGTTACATGGCAAGCACTCTTCTGCTAACTAGTCTTTAAACCAGTCAGTTAGTGATTATTTCAAATATCAAAAGCCAGTTCTTCTAAAACAGGGAGTCTCATCAAAAAACGACATTATTTAAAATATGCATTTCATGTTTGGGTTTATTTTATCTAAGTTTTATCTACCTATCTATTTAGCTATATATGTTTGGATCAGAACCATTCAAAAACATGGACAGAGGGAATGCTACTATGTTTATTTTTTTTAATGTAGTGATTATTCTCACAATTGGAACCCAGATGTAATTATTATTCCCTAAGCATTTCTGCAGTATTGGCTAAACTACCATCATAAAATATTACTTCAGCCATAACAAGCCTCTCCAGAAAATGCCTATTTGTTACAATTAAAAAGTTCATTTGTAAAACACAAAAATAAAATAAATTTTCTTCCAAGTATATGTTTATTTAAAATTAAAAAAAAAACTTCATAAGGGACATTCTATATATTTAAAAGGATCATTACATTGCATTTATGAATAGAATGAAAGCATAATGTAGAAATTTGATTAGGTTTCCTTTTAGAATTAACATCTTAATTTCTGCCTGGAGTGGCTAACTAAACTTGGCACTATGGACACTTTCCTCACTATTCAGAATTTTCAACTATATTTAAAGCAGATCACATCCACCTCCTCTGCTCAACATACTAACTGGTCAATGTAAATCAAAATACAACCGAAATAGACACTTTCTACTGCTGCCAAGAGGAGAAGGTTCAGAGCAAAAGGTGTAATTAAAAGTATGACTAAGCAGACAGCCACACTGAAGAAACTTCTCACAAAACAGAGGTAGAAAATGGAAAGAGAGAGTAAGTGCCCCCAAATATGATATTGCCATCTCTGACTGAATCACTTGAGCTCTAGAATCTCAGCTTTCTGGTATAGGACCCAGTTGCTATAGAAACTTACAACTGGGAGCTAAATAAAGTAATTTCTATGCTAGTGTTGGTGTCTATAACTTCAGCACCTGATGCTAACCAAATTGTGTTCAATAAACAAATTTAAACTTTAAAAACCTTCAATGCTATCACAATGCTTTCTATACAACTGATTAATCTCAATTGATCTTGGCTCAGAGCACAAGAACATAAGAAATCTCAGAAACAGAAAAAGACTATTTAAGGCCAATATGCCTGCATCCTTTGTTTTTCTTATCTGATTTCCTACTTTATCCCCATACCTCTATCCTGTCTTAGTTTTAAAATAAAAAATCAGCTAGCTCAGTCTTTGACCCATCGAAAATCCTGCTTTCACTGATCCCTTTTAGACAATTTATTTTATATTAAACCACTCCCTCTTGGCCTCCCCCTTTTCAGTTATCCTACTCTAAACCTGAAGAACAAAGAGATCAGGCAGTCCAATAGATACTTAGTCCTTAATCCTCCCGGCTGGGTCTCTTATTGCTGCACATTTGATTATAAGATTATTCACTATTTGGCAAGAAATCAACCCCTGAAGCAGCCCCTTGATGCCCCTGTTTGTGTGAGCATGTCAGCCCCCTACCCATTATGTCACAAAGCAGTGTGGTTGGCTTTGGTAATGCTCTTTTATAAAGAGAAATGAGACTGTGGGGTCTAAATATATCCATTTGCATCTTTCTCCAGCATCACTTTAGGAAGAAACAATGTTGGCAGAGACTGTATAAACCCTTTGTTCTTCTCCAATGGGCCCACACATTCAGGTCAATGTCCCTGTGAGGATTTAAAGTATGAAAAAATTCATCTGAAAGTATGACTTCATTAAAGGACATATATTGCAACAAATATTGCTACATGTATTTGTAAATTTGTTTATTCTGATCAGAGATATGTAGTGAGAAGCATTTGAGGATGCACTTTTATCTGTAAACTATTGCATTTATTTCACATTTTATAAAGGTCTTGGTTTCAGTCCCAATGTACACTTGATGAGTCTATGATTTAAGATCTCAAAGCCAAAATCAGCCCAGGGCAGAGGATTTGACACTAATAGGAAAGGTGTGTCATCTGATTATGAAGAAAATAGGTCAGATGGCAAAACATTCCAGAACTAATTATTTATATTTATACCAATAAGCTTTATTACAGAAAGATAAAGAAAGAAAGAAAGAAAGAAAGAAAGAAAGAAAGAAAGAAAGAAAGAAAGAAAGAAAGAAAGAAAAGAAAGAGATAAAAGTTCATCCAACTTCCATAAAGTTAAGTATTGTTTTAGTTCTTTAGTTTGAAATGAAGATGCAATTTTTAGGAGGTAATATTTTCTTCTAATTGTCAAGATACTCGCAAACACCAGGGGAGAATTTGAACAACCAAAATAGGAATTATCAGATATGCTCTCACCATGCATTCATAAACATCTCCCCCTGGGTTCCTCTGGATTCTAACTGCTACCTTGGTTTTTGTCCAATGAGCTCTTAAAAGCAAAGAGAAGATGCTGGGGGATTAAACCTAAGGATTGACCAGCTACTACCACTCAGTGTTGGACCAAAATTCCCATTAGGAAACAACATGGAATCATTTTTAGCTGCAAAAAGGCACCCAAGAGAATAACAAATATATTAGGTTAACTGTCCGATACACGGCTCTGCCTGTATACCAAAACAAAAACATCGTGAGAGAGATATGAGCTATGTCAGAAACAGTCAGCCAACAACTGTCAGCTGGGATTGTTGAATAGCATTTAAATGCACCAAGCAACATTTGGGAGCAGGTGACTTCCAAGAACGATGGGGAAATGAAATTTTGTTGGCTAGGGGAATGGAATTTGGTAACTCTTTTTCTTTTTTTATGTTTGAGAGACTTTACTTCACTTTTCCCTGCATGTGAAACCTCAATTCTCACATATTTGCATAGATATAAATAAAAGACTCTATCCTCACACAATGCAGAGCACTTAATAGGCAATTTGCAAATATTTGTTTTACACAGAAAGGAAAGGAAGAAGGAAGCACATGAGGGAAGAAGAAGGGAATCAATCCTGATTTAACTCTCACTGAGAAAAAGAACTGGGAGCAGAAGTGAGCTCAGAGGAGGCTTAGGTTAGGCATCAGAATACTTATATATTAGCCTCAAGCTGTAAGTGGCAGCTGGCTGCATGGCCCTGGCCAGGTGGCCAGTCAGCACTCGCAACTAGAACTTGGCATTCAAGACAGGCAGCTGCAAAGCGGAAACAGCCCAGCAGCTTTGTAGAAACAGAGGTACGGGCGCCATTTTATGGTTCCAGGCTCCCAGCCAATCACGATAGGAGAGGGCTGGGGGCACCTGCCTGTACCCGTAATGGAAAGTGCAGAGCTGGCCTCCAGGACAGAGCACCAAGCAGAAAATATCACATTCTGGGGTTAAAGAGGGGAAAAATCATCTGGTAAGCATGGCATGCTTTGGAGAAAAGATCAACAAGGGTGAACACGACTTTGGAGGCAATTTTCTCCCCAAAACTTTCATAGTGATGATTCAGACAGGGAATTTATGACAAAGCAGGGACTAAATAATAGATCTGCTGATTCTTAGCCCAAAGCTCTTCTATAACCGCTGGTTCAAGACAAATAATTCCCATTTTATCACCCTTGCTTTGTTTGTAGGTGTACCAAAACTGTCAAAATAATCTTTAATTTTCTCTCCCATTAAAATAATCTCAAGTGCTTTTCCTAAATTAACATTGAAAAATAGAGATTGCCATAAAGACAATCTTTCCATTTTAGCATTCAAAATGTTATAACTACTGGGAACAATTCAAAAAGAATTATAACAGACTTTGTCTCTGCCTTCTGAATTATTATCTAAAATGAGAGATTATAATTATGCTTATAGTACTGCAATGTGCTCCAGAAATTTAACCCTATAATTTCATTCACCACCAATTTATTTCCAGTCTTTAAACCCTTATTATAATTTATTTACCTATATCTAGAGATTTGGGGCAAGGGTCATTCAATACATCTCGGTAAATCTTTTAAATTCTCATTTGGATTATAAGTGTTTGAAGGACACTAATACACAGCATCTATAGAATGTGAACTAACGAAGGGGCTAAATGAGAAGTCAAGTCAATGAACAAGCTAGGGTCAGGGTTGAAAATAAAGTCTATACTTTCTCCTTTTTAATTGAGATTTAATTGACATGCAACATTATATTAGTTTCAGGTGTACAACATAATAATTCAATATATGTATATATTGTGAAATGATTACAAAATAAGTCTACTTAACACCCATTGCTACACAGTTGCAATATTTTTTCTCATGATGAGAACTTTTAAGATCCACTTTCTTAGCAACTTTTCAAATATACACTACAGCATTATTAACTATAGTCACCATGCTGTACATTAAATGCCCCACAACTTATTTATTTTATAACTGGAAGTTTATAGCTTTTGGCCCCCTTCACCCATTTCATCCACCCACCCCACCTCTGGCAACCACCAGTCTGTTCTCTGTGTCTATAAGTTCAATTTTTGGTTTTTGGCTTCTTTTTTAGATTCCATATATAAATGAGATCATAGGGTATTTATCTTTCTCTGCCTCACTTATTTCACTTAGCATAGTGCCCTCAAGGTCCATCCATGTTTTCTCAAATGACAAGATTTTATTCTTTTTTATGGCTGTATAATATTCCACTTATTCACTCATCCATCAATGAACACTTAGGCTGTTTCCATATCTCAACTATGTAAATAATGCCACAATGAACATGGAAGTGCAGATATCTTTTCAAGTTAATGTTTTTTTTCCTTTGAATAAATACCCAGAAGTGGAATTGCTGGGTCATATGGTAGTTCTATTATTAATTTTTTGAGAAACTCTCATACTCTTTTCCATAGTAGCTGCACGAATTTACATTCTTACCAACAGTGCACAAAGGTTCTCTTTTCTCTGCATCCTCACCAATACTTGTTATCTCTTGTCTGTTTGATGACAGCCATTCTAACAGATGTGAGATGATATCTCAGTGTGGTGTGGTTTTGATTTGCATTTCCCTGATGATTAGTGATGCTGCGCTTCTTTTCATATACCTGTTGGCTATCTGTATGTCTTCTTTGGAAAAATGACTATTCAGTTCCTCTCCCCAATTTTTTTTATATCTTTATTGAAGTATAATTGCTTTACAATGTTGTGTTAGTTTTGGCTGTACAACAAGGAGAATCAGCTATATGTATACATATATCCCCATATCCCCTCCCTCTTGAGCCTCCCTCCCACCCTCTCTATCCCACCCCTTGCAAAGCATTGAGCTGATCTCCCTGTGCTATGCAGCAGTTTCCCACTAGCCATCCATTTTACATTTGGTAGTGTATACATGTCAGTGCTACTCTCTCACTTCGTCCCAGCTTCCCCACCCCCACTGTGTCCTCAAGTCTGTTCTCTACGTCTGTGTCTTTATTCCTGCCCTGCCACTAGGTCCATCAGTACCATTTTTTTAGATTCCATATATATGCATTAGCATATGGTATTTGTTTTTCTCTTTCTGACTTACTTCACTCTGTATGACAGAGTCTAGATCCATCCACCTCATTACAAATAACTCAATTTTGTTCCTTTTTATGGCTGAGTAATATTCCATTGTATATATGTGCCACATCTTCTTTATCCATTCATCTGTTGATGGACACTTAGGTTGCTTCCATGTCCTGGCTATTGTAAATAGAGCTGCAGTGAATATTGTGGTACATGACTCTTTTTGAATTATGGTTTTCTCAGGATATATGCCCAGTAGTGGGATCCTCTGCCCAATTTTTAATAGGATTGTTTGGCTTTATTCTACTGAGTTTTATGATTTCTTTATATATCTTGGGTAAACTTTCCTGTATGCATTTATACACACTGTTTCTTATATTCAGTCCTCCATATCTCTTCTTTAGTGTCTTAACAAAGATTTCTGCTTATTTGTGGAAGTAAACAGAATTTTGGACATCATTCATGGCTGTTATAGCATGGTGGACAGGGCTCTGAATTTATCATATTACAAGTTGATTACTTTGTCTTTATTTTCTTGTCCTTTTTTTGCCTCATGCATAAAGAGCGTCTATAATGAATCTGTACAGTTTAAAACAATAATAAAATTTTACTCCTAGGTATCCACCATACAGTTAAAGAAACAGAATTTTATCCAGCTTCCTGAATATCTTTTCCCAAATCCCTCTCCCTACTCCAGAGGACTTTTTTTATCTGTTATTTTTTTGTTTTCCTTTGCAGTTTTACAGCATATCTTTGTGTTCCTAAATAATATATTTTTTTCATTTTATGTATTTTCCATATTAATAGAATCATATTTTTCTGTTTTTAGAAATTTTCATTCAACATCATGTTTTTCATGATGTTATCCACGTTGATAGGTATAGATGTATTTTATTTATAGCCATTGCTTTACAGTATTCCATTGGTGATATATATATACCAAAACCAACTTACTTAAACTTCTTCCACTTGAGTTATTTACAGCACTGTTTTTCTCTATTAAAAATAATACTATCATCTGTATTCATGCTCATATTTCCTAGGACACAAATTAAGTTCACTTTCTTCTTCTCTCAACTAAGGATAACAAGAACTTCATTCCAGAGTTCTTCTTAATGATTCCAATATTCAGTTTGTTGATCTACAAAACAAATAATTGTCATTCTTAGCATTAAGTGAGCATATATATAAGTACATAGAACAAGGGCTAATTCATAGTAGGCGTTCCATAAATCCTTTTTCACTCTCCATTAAGAATTAGAGATGATTTTAATCCTTCATAAATAGAAGTGCTTTATAGAGTATGCTGTGTCACCTGTAGGTGCAGAAACTTCTGACTCAATACTCAAGGCTACTATTTGGCCTCTGACAAACACAGACATGTATGGTTTAGTTATTACTACATGTCAAGTGGACGAGACTTTTACAAGAGATGGTGATATCACATAGCATACAGTGAGAGAGGAGCTGCTGCTTCCTGCTTCCCTGGGATTTGTCAGCATTATCTTCCTGGATGGAGTCCAGCTGGCTCAAGTTGCCTGAAGCAAAGGCAAAGTGCATTCTTTTGACCCAGAAAAAGCCTCTAGATATGGAAACGTGCAGCACTGTCCTTTGTGGGTCATCTCAAATTCATGCACTGTCTGTGTGACCCAGTTTTCTTCCTTCCAGAAATGCCACCACTCTTGGAGCCAGAAGAAGATACTATACGTTATTTACATCATTATTGCATTGATCCTGCACTCCTTAACATCCTGCCTCTAAGTAGGAAACAAAAAAGACATGGCAGGGAAAATGGTGATAGCATACTTTCTTAGCAGTTTGAAAAAATCCATGGGAAATAGTTCTTGCTTTTCAACCAGTCTTCTTCATTACAAATTTTATTCAGTGAAACTTCTGGTCTTCAGAATTTCACCTTCTACCTGTTTTCTTCCCTAAATCACTACCCTTCCAAACTTTTCCCTAAAACAATATCTAGTATTTTATAAACTTATGTCTGATTACCAGCCAGTAGCCATTAAATTTCCTTGGAGAAAGGGAAGGGAGAGGGATCTTCCGTAGGTAAAACAACTAAAATAAATACATCAAAATTCTGAATTTACATTTTCTGTTACTAAAATAAGACTCCCCACCCCCTTTTCAATGTTTTCTTCCATTTGGTTACCATTCAGTCATACATGATGGCAGGTATAAAAGTCAGATTCCATGGAATGTAGCTGATGAAGGAAAGAAAGAGAAAGAAAGAAAGAAAGAAAGGAAGGAAGGAAGGAAAGAAGGAAGGAAGGAAAAAAACTGTGGGTATAGATACATTTTTTGTATTTAGAAATCCACTTTGAAAATGTCCTGAGTGTTGCACTCAGTTCAATTCCAATTCACTTTGGTTGTTTGCTTTCCTGTCTTCCAAAGAACTCATAGGTGAGCATTAGACATAGGATGCAATATCAAATAGTTCTCTTCAGAGGCTGCTACCAAGTGTTTTATACTTGGAAAATAAATGGCAAAAGTGCATAGACATTTGACATGGATAACATTTCAAGCTGATGTTTTAGGAGAAATTTTCTTGAGATATACAAATCACCAATCATCTTGTTAGTTTGGGGTAAAAAAAACAAAAAGTGAAAAAACTTCATCTCTGAACCTTGTAGTCAATACCAAATTCTACTATGGCATGTGGAGGACTCTGCTTCAGTGACAATATGCAGAACCAACAATATATGTGTGAAGAAATAATGGAAAAGAAGAGCCAATTAACCTCAGGGCTGGCTTGACCTAGGGAAAAAATTTTGAGATTTTGTAAAACAGTGCAGTGAATGCTGAAGGAAGTCTCAGACATTGCTTCTTAGCTGTTTTCTCAGTACTAATTACAGATTTTATTACACAGTAGTGTGTTATAAGTTAATAATGACCAGTGGAACACTATGAGGAAAGGAGGTACAAGGGAACTAGACTAGAACTGGTCACGGCCACCCCTTACTTAAAGTTAACAGACCTAATGTGAAAGCCCCACATCAACACTTGCAAAGGGAAGTTTTGCCAAATTGGAGGCAGATAATGAAAACTCAGGTGAGAGGCAGGCTGTCATTGACACTGTTCAGTCTCATTAAGTGGCTGATGAGGATGAGGATGCTACATTGTTCCCTGAGGATAGAAATGAGCCAAATAATGACAACATGTCAGAGAGAAACAATTGGAAGGATGCAGAGAGCATGACAATTAGATCTCAGTGTCTGATGAGGGGAATAGTGCAAATGAACCACTTAACATGACTAAGCCAATAGACATCAAAATGTATTAGGTACAAACGATGTAAAACAGACGCCTAGTGATCAGAATATGGGACCTGGGAAATCTTCCGTGACTATACATAGAACAAGCATTTCTATAGCAAGCTATGAGCTGGGCAGAGAAGGCAAAAAAGCAAGTCAAAAGGCCTAGTCTTTAAGGAGTTTGACATTTAAATTGGGTACCATATCATCAGACTACAGCCAGCAAACGGAAAACACACTAGTTAATTCAACAGAAAGAATCTAATATAGGAATTGCAAACGGAAAACACACTAGTTAGTTCAACAGAAAGAATCTAATATAGGAATTGTTTAGAGTTATTGGAAGAATGAACAGTCAAAAAGGGCACACTGGATTAACATAGAGATAGTAAGAAAAGGAAGCATCTATCACCCTTAGAATTCGAGGAACAGAGGAAGAGATTGATGTTTTCAGGACACTAGAGAAGATGCTTTGAGAAGCTGTGAGATAGAGCTCTCAGAAGTGAGAACCTCTGACTATGACTGGTATCTTAAGAGGTCAAAGAAGGTGTCCTGCTATCCTGGATAAGAGGGTGTTACCAGACTGTTGCTAGTTTCTCCAAACAAATGCCATGAGGTTGGTCCTAAAAACAAGGAAGAAAGCAAGAAACTGGAACCAACAGCTACTTCAGAGTTTAGATGCTATTATTGAGATGAGGTTGACAGAAGTAGACCCCTGGAAGAAGCAAGTACCTTCTCTCTTCACTGCTATTCAGCAACTTTAGTGCCCTCCATTGGCAGAACTAATAGGAAAGTAGCTGGTAAAGGAAAAATGTAGTTTGCAGAGCCCCCAGCATCACAGAACTGAAATATAATAGTTAATAACTACAAACTTATAACCTTGAATTTGAGGGCCAGAGTATATCAAAAGAATTTATTAGAAGAGGCTAACAGTGCTATAATTTGGGTTTGTAGTATAATGAAAAGAGAATATTTTTGATGTCCTTCTTACATATTTATGCATCTGAAAGAACACCATAATAATCAAAGGTTTTCTCAGTCTAGGTTTACCTATAAAATGCAATAAACTCAGCTATTTGTCTTAAGAAGGTAGCGAGTAAGATGGAGTATCCAGAGTTTAGTTCATTCAAAAGTTTCATCATTTCCCAAAGTCTCAATTATCTCTAGATAATTGCTTTCAGGCAAATATCTTGCCTTCGTATTGGGTGTCACACACTGTATATGTTTTTGAATTGTGTATAAATGTTGCTGTGGAGTGTTCACAAAAGAAATAGAGTTAGCTTTTGTTTCAGTTAGCCATTGTCTAAAAATACTGCCTAACAAACCAACACAAAACTCAGGGGCTTGAAACAAAACTGATGATTCATATGAATCTACAGGTTGGTTAATTGAGTGTAGGCTTCCTGGTGGATCTTCTTCTCCCTGTGGCTGCTGGAGCTCCTCTGCTTCAGAGGGCAGTTCTTTGGGTCAGCTAGAATGGCTCTCTTCTGCATGTCTTCCACCCTCTCTTTACCAGCAGGCTCTCTGAGCCTTGTTTTATTTGCGGCAGTGGCAGAGGTACAAATGGGCAAGTGGAAATGCATGAGGCCTTTTAGAATACAGCATCACTCTGATCAATGTACCACTGGCCAAAGTACATCACAACTCTGAGCCCTAAGTCAAAGGTCAGGGAAATACTCTAACCATGTTAAAACCAAGGTGAAAATGTGGGTGCCAGGAGGGGTGAAAAATGGTGACTAATCTTTCATTCCATAGCAAGTTTGATCTCTATTTCAGAAAAAAAAAAAAACCTTGTGTTCTGTACGCAAGGGGAATCCTCATTCATTGAGTGTTTAATCTGATAGAATTCTACAGTGAAGGTTATCAGTGGAATGTGTCTCTCTTGAAGACAAAAATAAGACTAAGCAAAAAAGAATCAGAAAGTTGTTTTAATAGGAAAAAAATACACTAAATGGAGGGCAAATCATCAGTATGAATAAGAGAAATCTGTGTTGCATTGGCAGAACATCAGGTCAAGAATAAAGATTATAGCAAATTAGGAGTAGCTACAAAGGCCATACTGGCCCACACTGGGCTCTGTGTTCATTAGGAAAAGGCTCTCCCTCTGGGTAAGAACAAGTCACATCAGGGTTCAGGATTTGGTAAGTGGAGGCATGGATTGGATTTCATCTCCCAGGTACTCTCAGCCAGGTCTCATTGTTTAGAGGAAATGTAACCCCAGTGGAAGAGAAGAAAGAAAAAATTTACTCAAGGCTTTTACTAATTTTGTTGATGTACCTCATTGTGTTGCTATCATATATTTCTTATTGATTCACCTTAATAATTCTTTCAAATGGTAGCCATTCTTTCCTTCCCTCCTTTTGGCCTTCCTGCCTTTCTTCCACATATATATACTAAATTTCTCCTGTATGTCAAGTAAGTTACAGGCAGGTAAGATACAGCAGGAACAAAACAAACAAAATTCCTGCCCTCATAAGCTTTGTAATGTACCAGGAGAGGCAGACAATGAACAGTAAACTTAACAAATTAGTGAATTATACAGAGCAACAGAAAATGATAAGAGCTTTACAGAAAAGAGGAGAGGAGAGGGGAGAGGAGGGGAAGGGAAGGAAGGGAAGCGGAGCGAAGGGGAGGGGAGGGGAAGGAAGGGATATTATTGTCATACCTGTTTGAACATACTCTTACCACTATATATCCACGGTTGATGTTATATAGAGAAAAATGACCACTTCCTAATTCACTCACATCTCAACTCTGATTGCATAAGACTATTCTTCCTAGGACTGCAAGACTAAATCTAAGAGAAAATCGAGTCAGAAGACAAATGCTGATAAAACATAAAATAAATTTATGCCCTTATATTTGGTTTATCTAGGTTCGCTTTTTTAATATAATAACAACTGTGGCTAAAGCCAGTAAAAGGTTGGCAGAATTTTACAGGAGATTGTTAAAACAAATGTTCCTGTAATGCAATCTATATCATAGCTTATGTAGTTCATGTAATAGTTTTGCCATTTAAAAAATTTGGTATGTTATGCTCATTGAGTTGAATATAAGATAAATTTATTTATTACATTTTGTGTTTGCCATAGTGCTTAATAAATAGTCTTAGAGTCTAGAAAAACTTTCCCTTGGCTATGAATTAATCTATTGAGCATTCAAAATGGTTGAATGTGCAAGTTGGGAAAATAAGCACATATATTACAGTAATAACCCTTTAATGAATTATGGTCTTAAGTTGTTCTTGCAAGTTTTTTATTTAAAAATGGTCCTGATCAGTGGTCCAGTTTTCTGGCTAAAAAGGATTGTTAAAACAAAAACAAAACTAAAGTACAGGTAATTACTTGACCTTTGTGTTTCTACCAAATTAGGATAACTACATTGAAAAGCTTGGGTCATAATCATGCTATTACAACGGTTTTCCTGGCTTTTTGAACTCTGAAACTTCTAAATTTTCCTTAGCAGTTCAGAGGCACCCTCAGTGTACTACTTGTGAAATACATAGCATTATGTCCATGACAATTCTTTGAAAAACTATTTGGGATATGTGGAATTTTAGAACCATGGAACTATAATATTGCTCTCCTTTCCCTTGATTTGGTACATTGTATAACATTGTATACAGTAAGAGAATTTCCCTCCCTTAATCCCCTTTGATTGCTGTAAGTAGGTTGATAAATGAATTCTAAGAAGTGTAATATATATGTCTCATTTTAAATATCTTATGTTGGCTTAAGTGCAGATGCAATGGTTAGCTGACTATGTGTAAGTGAAATGGGATGAAATGGAATTGAATCCATGTCTTGTGAGTTAATATTTCTCTACTTCCTGTGTTGGCTTGTTGGCAACTTTCTAGGTTGCTGAAAACATATCAGTAAAAAGTTGGGAGATGAGAAACTTTTGATAGGATATTTCCTTAATCTTGAAGTTTAATCTCTTTATTACAGACATTTTAAACACTCTGGCTGGTACCTAATATAAGTTCAATAAATGTTACTTTCATGACCTCATGTATATTTATGTGTGTGAACCCTTATATATTTTATTATAATAAATGAGGACTAAGTCCTCTGCTTGTATTGTGTAGAATAGAGGTCAGCACTTTTTTCTTTTTAAAGTCCAGATAATAAATATTCTAGGCTTACAGGCCATACAGCCTATGACACAACTAATAAACTCTGCTATTATAGCACAAAATCAATACATAAATACAAACAATACATAAAGAATGGCTCTGTTCTACTAAAACTTTATTTACAAAAGGTGGTAGGCAGGATTTAACCCATGGGCTATGGTTCACCCTTGACATAGACAATTTAAAATTCCACATGCAGGCTGAACTACAGAATGGTCCACAAAACATAAACTCAAGGGAATTTTGTTGAACATATCATTCAAAATGCACATTTATAGAGTTTCTGAAAATCTATGAGTTATTTCTGACTCATTTAAAGAAAGTAATTGGCCAAATTTTCATATATTCAATAATATTTAAATTACATAGTATTTAAAATATAAAATAAGGAAATGTTGTTTCACATTGTCCATATGATCCAAAAACACGTGAATACAACTAGGCATGGAAATTTACTATTAACAACTGGAAAGCAAGTTCACAAACAAAACTAATTTGAAGCTAAATCCTTGTCTCTGTTTACAACTGGCGTATTAATTTTATCAAGTTATTAATTGTATTAATCTGTAAAATGAGAAAGATATCAGCTTCATTTCACTAATCTGTAAAATGGGAAGAATATACCAGCACAAAAACTTTCAGTGACTGAGGGAAAAAAATCTAAAAAAAATTGGTTTGGGTCTCTCAAGCTAAATTTTTTAGTGTGGCTTGTCTGAGTATGTTGATGCCTCTGTCTTAAAGGTAGGTTGGTGTCAGCAAGATCCTCCAATATATTAAACTAAAAATATTCAGACATTTAGGCTGATACTGAGAGAACAGAATTGACACTGCTTCTATTGAAAGCCTCTAAATCAATAAAAATTATTATAAAGCATTTATAAGCAAAGTGTTCTCTAAATGCTTAATAATATTTCTTTTTTTGTTTGTTTGTTTTTGTTTGTTTTTAATTTATTTATTTTTGGCTGTGTTGGGTCTTCGTTTCTGTGCGAGGGCTTTCTCTAGTTGCGGCAAGCGGGGCCACTCTTCATCGTGGTGCGCGGGCCTCTCACTATCACGGCCTCCCTTGTTGCGGAGCACAGGCTCCAGGCGCACAGGGTCAGTAGTTGTGGCTCACGGGCCTAGTTGCTCCGCGGCATGTGGGATCTTCCCAGACCAGGGCTCGAACCCACGTCCCCTGCATTGGCAGGCAGATTCTCAACCACTGCGCCACCAGGGAAGCCCAATAATATTTCTGTTAATGGCTTTCCTCTCGTAGAATTCCACCTCAGTCATTCGATTTCTTTCCTATATCACTAGTGTATTTAGCTCTTCCTAGTCTCCCTTAGATGTCATTCAGTGAGTTAGAACCATTTGGCAGGCAGCCATAAACTACCTATAACAAAGAGTAGTAATTTTACTTAAGTTCTGTATCTTAAAGAGAATTGTCATCTCTGTGTTAAATGAAGTGGTTTTGCAAGGCTTCCCAGTGTAACTCTCTTAACAGACATGTTTATTTCTCATAACATAATAGTGGAGACACCTATATCTATGAACACAACCATGGACCACTTCTAATAACACCATGCCCTAAATAGGTATGCTATCTAGCTTATACTTAATGAATATTTGAATAGCTAATTTATGACTCATCGATTCTATATCCATGTTTTATTGCCTCTAGCTAAAGCAGAAAAACTTCTTTTTTCAGATGATGAAAATGAAAAATAGATTTGCAAAAGCAAGGCACACTTGGGAGTGCAAACCAAAGTCTGATCATGGAAGAATCTCTTTGATCCTAATTCCCTGAATCACATACAGGTGTCGGACCTTCTTAAACTCTACTGATATTAACAAGACAAGACAAGAGGTGACTTGTATGGCCAGCCTCTGCTGTTCCAGACTCTTTCCTACAGCAGTTCTTCAACCTGTTACAGTGTATAAAAAGGCCTCTGCGAGCAATAGCATAAGCACTCCTTGTGCTTTATGCACAACAGAGACAACTAGAAATGATGAGTTTATTTTGCAAATTTAATTTAGGAGGTTTTTTACACTGCGTGCACACATCCTTCCCTGAAAGTCACAGGCAAAGTATTAGATTTCTTTCAGGCTCAACTAAATACAGATTTTGCTGAAACCCAGTTAAGAAATGTAGACGTATAAGAATCGAACCACATTAATGAGAATGCCAGCAATGAGTTCATTGTCTGTGGCAGTAGTTTAGACTTACGTAGAATTACATACGTGAATTAAAAACTCATCCAACTGCTGGGATCTATCTTTAATGATGTTTTCCCCTGCACACAAATAATGTTGCCAGGATATGAACAATAAAAATATGCCTACTTTAATATAATAGTTAAGACCATTGGATTTGGAATTAAAAAGTAAGATCTGGATTTAAATCTCTCTTCCACCACTTACTCTGTGTCCTTGATAAGCTGCTTAGTTATAAACCTTAATTTCCACGTTTGTAAAATGAATTATATGTACCTTTCTCATAGAATTATTATGGGAATTAGATAAAATATTTATATAAAACTGGTAGTCCAGAGCCTTGTGCACATAATGCACTGATTCTTGAAAGCGTCTTGGATTAGGGCAGGAGAAATGTTTATTAAAAATCATCCCCCAACCACCCATCTGACCCAGTCAAATTGTTCCCTCAGCAACTCCAAGCGTTTTATTAGATAATGAAAGAAGAGATGCCTGTCCATTTGGAGCAGAGCAAGCTACTAGTCCACAGCTCCCAAGGTTGTTGAACAGAAGTTCTTTCTGACATCTTATTATATATTTCTAAGACCCAGTCAGAGATGGAAAGAGATGAGGGTGAAGATGGGGAAGGGGAGTCATTATTGGTTCAACTATTTTTTATTATTTCTTATGAGCGTGTGTGGAATTAAAACATGACCAGTTCTGTTCAAGCAGGAAAAATAAGTTATCTCAAAATGCTAAATCAAAACATAGAGGATTGGGCTTCCCTGGTGGCACAGTGGTTGAGAATCTGCCTGCTAATGCAGGGGACACGGGTTTGAGCCCTGGTTTGGGAAGATCCCACATGCCATGGAGCAACTAGGCCCGTGAGCCACAACTACTGAGCCTGCACGTCTGGAGTCTGTGCTCTGCAACAAGAGAGGCCGCGATAGTGAGAGGCCCGCGCACCGCAATGAAGAGTGGCCCCCGCTTGCCGCAACTAGAGAAAGCCCTCGCACAGAAACGAAGACCCAATGCAGCAAAAATAAATTAATCAATTAATAAACTCCTACCCCTAACATCTTCTTAAAAAAAAAAAAAGCCCACAGTCATCTTGATAATACTGTACGGGGCCTCTGATTCTTTCATTCTTAAAAAAACAAACAAACAAAACAAAAAAAAAAACATAGAAGATATACTTTATCCTCTATGGGGATAGAGAGTTAAAAAAATTCTGTAAAGTATCTCCCATATTCACACTGATGCCTGATCTGCCTTTATAAAAACCACTTTTGCAATGCTCAATAGATATTAGGGATTATCCACTATTAACATTTGCCTATCCCTGTAAATTTTACCAGATAATATGATATTGAGAAATTAAATTGGCCTCTTAAGTAAAAGTATTAACTTTTGGTTTAAAGGATTCATTTTATACAAACAATAGTATGGACTGGACATTTGCTTTTACTACCTTCCATTGAGTTTGCATGAAGTAATTACAAAACTACTTTACACTGTAAAGTAGTGAAGTCCCCAAAATATGCTAATTAATCATTAGTAATTTTTAGAAAGTACTTATGGTTTTAGAATTACTTCTGTCTCTTCAGCTCTGTAATTTTCTCACTCACTGATATAATAGCACCACACTGTTGTTATTCATGAAGAGACATGAAAGAGAGAAACACACCAGCAATAACAACAAAAAGTTTAAAGAAAAAATTATTCAATGACACTTCTTAAAGCACAGTAAGGAAGGCTGTATTCGAGGAGCCATGGAGAAAGGTGTAAGGACTCCCGCTCTCCAACAGTGGAATCCTACAGTGAGAGATTGGACTCAACTTCAAATACAGCATGGGCAAATGGAAATTTATAACCAAGAAGCAGGATGCAAATCAGTGGGTGAAAAAGTACTAAGAGGAAACATCAGCGGAAGGGGGATTCTGGCTAAACCAACCTAAGAAAAGACATCACCTGGCAGATGGTGGAGGATAAGGAACCTAATTAGATACGGAGCGTGATCAGATATGGAGGATAGGGGATTCTGGTGAAACCAACTTAGCAGGGTTCTTACTGAAATTGGACAATGCAGAGACAAACATGGGAGTGTTCAGGCCTAGTAGAAAAAGAGCTCAGAGGAGCCTGAGTAGACTTTGGTTAATGAGAGAATCTTTATCATGTTAAAGGTGGAAGTAATTTAATATTCTCCTGAGAAGCTATACTATCTCAGCCCTATAAAAATAATCCTATTTCACCCAAATATTTTAGAGATATCTTTGTAAAATTTCCATTCCACGTATGTAGATTTCTTCCTCCAACTACTATATACAGAGGGTCTACCAGGCAGGACACTGAGGTGGGCTTGCCTATAGTGAGTGTACTATGACTCAGTCAGAGCCACTGTGTGATTGGCTTGGAACACTCTCCTCTCCCAAGCTAATTCTGATTTGAATGTAAGACTCAAGTTAGATGCAATCTGTCCCTTAAAGATAGACTGCACCCTTCTCTGCTCCCCTATGATT
Source organism: Grampus griseus (assembly GCF_964374135.1). Classification (NCBI taxonomy): domain Eukaryota; kingdom Metazoa; phylum Chordata; class Mammalia; order Artiodactyla; family Delphinidae; genus Grampus; species Grampus griseus. The sequence goes on from NC_138998.1 coordinate 108,817,866, forward strand.
GTCTATGCAAGCCTGTAGCATAACATTTACGACAGTTTCATTATCAACTGGTCCTTGACTAGTGTCCCCAGAGAATAAAATCTCCTGGAGAACTGAAGGGAGTATTATTCATCTTTTTATCCCTGGCCCCATGCACAGTGCCTGCCACCCAGCAGAAACCCTCAAGTTTATGAATAGATGAATTACTGAATGAGTTAAGGATCTTCAGTGACAAATGAGAGAGGCCAATGTGGTATAAATATAACAGAAACCAACATTCATGGGCATCACCACTTTCTTTTAGTAGCTTCTCATCTTTTCACAACTTTATTTTTAAAAGTTGCCCTAAGGCAGGCACTTTGAGCATTTATCAACTTCATGATAACTGTAAAATCAATAACCAATATTTTCAGAACACCCATAAAAATGAGGTTTACAAAAGAAAAAAAATTAAGGATGGCTAGTCAGAAAAGAGAAACTGGAAGAAAATGAGTTCTGCTCTACCTGAGTTAATGGTAATATATGTCTCCCATCAATTTCCCGTTCCTCCAAAGGCAAGGCTCTCCTTTTGTCACTGTGATTACTTAGGCACAATAGACTGCTGGTTAACTGATGATCCTGACACAGCAGGCACACGAGCATTGTTAATCCTTTACCCCTAAGGCCTTTACCTGTCCGCATACACAGTACACAGTTAGGTTTGGTCTCCTGGGAATCCTTATTAATTCCTTTATTTCATATTCATATTCTAAGTTAGGAGAAGCATTTACTCTTATTGGGCATACCCAACATGTTTCCAGGTTGCCACTTTGTCTGCATTAGAAATAATACTAGATACAGATGTCCTCGACTTAGGATGGTTCGACATGTAATTTTTCGACTTTACAAAAATTTGATGGGCTTCGCTGGTGGCGCAGTGGTTGAGAGTCCGCCTGCCAATGCAGGGGACACGGGTTCGTGCCCCGGTCCGGGAAGATCCCACATGCCGCGGAGCGGCTGGGCCCGTGAGCCATGGCCGCTGAGCCTGCACGTCCGGAGCCTGTGCTCCACAACGGGAGAGGCCACAACAGTGAGAGGCCCGCGTACCACAAAAAAAAAAAAAAAAAAAAAAAAAAAAAAATTGATCTTTTCCCGGCTAGCAATCATGTGGCAAGATACTCTCTCACGAGGCTGTGCAACAGCAACTGAGCCACAGCTCCTAGTCAGCCACGTGATCAAGAGGGCAAACAACCAATACACTTACAACCATTCTGTTTTTCACTTTCAGTACATTATTCAATACATTACATGAGATATTCTATGCTTTATTATAAAATAGGCTTTGTTCAGTAAGTTAGCCGTATTAAATGCATTTTTAATTTATGATATTTTCAATTTATAATGGGTTTATCAGAACATAAACTCATCATTAAGTCAAGGAAGATCTGTATTAAAAACATTAAATTTGAGAATCTGCAGTCTTATAATACTTGATAAAATGAATTTTCAAAAATCAATTAAATAATGTTTCTAAAAAGTTCACCATCCACCTGCATGAATATAACTCTGTAGGTGTTCCAAAAGAAAGTAGAAAGCCGTCTTCCTTTCTGCCTCAAAGAACTTCCAATTAAAATAATATTGGAAGCTCTTTGAACACTCATAGTGTTCCTGTGAGTTGTGAATTTGTAAATCGACTGCTTTTCTGAGGTCAACCCAAACTTGTTTTCAACTACCATTATATTCTGGTTAAGAACTAATGAAAGGTAGATTTTATTTTTATGGAATAGCCACTTTTTTTTGCACCTTGTTTTACTATCTTCTCTAATGATTCTCAACCCACCTGCAATTTACGTGACAATGTTGGCTGCTTGACCTGCGCATCTGCTCTCCATGTGTAAGTGCTTCACCACGTGCCCTGATCCTGTGTGAGACATTGATAAATTCTGTCTGAGATACAAGGCACGATAGGTGATTTTAAATATATATTTTTTCCTCTGTTCTCACTTTCTTCTGAGAAGTCTTTCATTCTATTTCTGAGTTGAGCTGATTGATTCTGAACTAGTTTAAACCCAAGGTCTAGAGCAACAAGCTGAGAAAAAAATGATAGAGATATATTTTAAAAGTACCTTGGTTTTATCTTCTGATTCATTCAATAGAAAATCTCTTTTATGGATAAAAGTCCCTTTTTATAAGCTGTAGTACTCTTAGTTACTACTGGAGTGAAGCATTACAAAAGAGGAGAAAATGGTGAAATGCTGAAAATTTAATACATGCTAAATGTAAAAGTGAATATTGAACAAGAAAGACTCAGGTTTTGTGATATTTCTGTTGTTTCTCTCTCTCTCTGTCTGTCTTTCCCCCTCCTCCCCTTATTGCTTAATTAGTTTTATAAGTGAAGTATAAAGCTTTAACTGTGAGTAGTGAGTGCATAATAGATAAATATAGGGAAGTTTTAAAACAAATTTGACCTTGAATAAAGTTAGTAAAAAGATGAATGGATTTTTCTGCCTGTTCATGTAATCAGAGTACCTCAGCACTACTCTTAAGTGAAATGACTAGCTAGAATAATGTTAAGAATCTCCTCAAAAGATCTCCTTATCTGACTGATGCCTTGAACCCCATCAAGAACCCCGTCAAGAAGCTTCCTGCCTTTCCCTTGAGGCTTTAATCCTCAAATAAACAAAAATCTCACCTATGAGGGGTAAAATATTAAGTCATGAGGTTTTCCAATTCAATATTCATGTTTCTGAAGAGCAGTGGGCCATGGAATGCCTTTGAAAATGGGGACTCTAGTTGGAAGACAAAGATTTTCAATGAATCAAATACTTTTTATTGATATAACAGCCTATTACGTTTGTAGAGATCATGTGGTAGGAAGGTACAATAGTCTTATGGCTCTTTTTATACTCCTAGTTTGCATACTAAAGTGATTTAGGATATCTTGTTTCAAAAGCACACTTTTCAGTAATAAAGGACTGACTTTTTAAGACCTACTTATTCCTTACCTAATTTATTGCTACGCACCACAATGGAAAATGCCTTGATTTATGAATTTGAAGGATGTTCTATGTATCTATATCTCTCTCCTCCCTCTGATCACCTACACTGATGTCAGATGTCATGGAACTCAACTGTTTATAGTATAAGGACTATCACTATTACTTAGGTCACCTATTGTCCCTATATATGTATATAGACGCTTAAATTACACTTTTGATGTCAGTGACTCCCTGTTCTGAGACAGCTTCCTACTTAACCGTTCATTTTATATAGCACCCACCACCATCACCAAATACTTCCTTCTCCTGAGATTGAAATTTCTTATCTCTTAATCAAAGTCCATAGTGGACCTGTTACAACAATGATTCTTGGAGATTATACAGAAAATAGTGTTTTATTACTTCATTCAACAAATAATTTTTGTCTACTATTTATTTTTGTCTACTATTTACATTACCAAGAATCTTTTAAGAAATATTAGTTATCACATATTCTAATACTATACATTCTTTAAACTGGATCATCTCCCCATTAAATCTCTATTCCCTTATCCTGTTTAACTTTTGCTTCATAGCATTTATCACCACTTGAAATTATATCATGATTTATTTTTTTATTGTCTATCTCCCTTCACTAGAATATAAGCTCCATGAGGATGGTGAATTTGTTTCATTCACTGCTTTATTTCCAGTACCTAGAACCATGCTTAAGCCATTGTAGGTACTCAGTACTTGTTAAATGACTGGCCCAATAAATTAATTAATTAGTCTCAATTTCAGATACTACCCAGTTCTTCACCATGTCATGTAGGGAGGCTGTGTTACAAATGGGATCTTGCCATATGCCTCAGGTCTATTGGAACTGAATGAAGGTTCAGAAACAGTGGTAGAGAGCAGAGTCACTAAACACACAAAAAATATCTATTTCAATTCTTCTTGGCAGTCATTAAGCTCTTTCTTCATAGAGATACAGTTACTTTATTGATAATAAATAATCCATTACTCTTAATTGAAACTAAGGTGTAGCTAATAAAGGTGAAATTTTTCATTGCCTATTATCAAGTAAGTTAGCATATTTACATCTCTATGTGTTGACACCTAAAAAAATGGGTCTTATAAATGATAGTTATAAGACTAGAGAGTTTTGAAGCAAGCATCATTAAAAATATAAAGCCACACAGAGAGTTTTTTAGTCATTTAAAAATGAAAAAGTGTGTGTATATGAATTCCTAACAAATCTGTCACTACAAGGATGTGCAACAACAACTGTGGCAGCAATGATTGAAATGCTTTACAGCGTTCTTAGAATACCTCCCAGCCCTGCTCTCTGTAACAGTCCACAGTGTACAAGAAAGCAGGGACCACAGCAGCTAGAGGGAAGGGGATGTTTTCAAGGATGAGTGGAGGGCATTATCTGTATAATTGGGTAGAATGCAGCAAATGTTTTAAACAGTTCATTTTTATCATTATTGTCAGTTTTGTTTTTTAAAAAAACATGAAATAGGGATTTAACATGTAGTGGAGGAAAACTTTTCCCTTCTATACTTTTTAGCTGGTTTAATAATTAAATTGACATATCACAGATTAACAGGAGAAAAAAATTTTCATGCCTATGAGAGCTCATAAAAATATGAGACTCAAAAAGTGATCAAAGCGGGCAGCTTTTTTTACGTATTAGACAAAGAAACAATAAATTTGTGAAGACTTGGCAAGACAAAGAAGTTTTGGTTTGGGGTAGTAAATTAGTGAAGTAAGAAGGCTTGTTTATACAGCCTTCTCAGCCCTGAATTCCCTGTCTGTGGTGATAAGGATGCCTTCTACCATCCTGGTACAGGGAGGGTACCTTTCACATGGGAGATTTATTTCCTGCTTTCAAAGGGACAAAGGAGGGTCAAAGTGTCCTTCTTGCATTGGCTGTTTCTTAAGTAACTTTAATTCAAAATAATCAATATGCCAAAATGGCATATTTTGGGCTGGCATATTCTGCCCCTCTTCAACGCAAAAGATGTTTTTGTTTAAAATGCACTAAATCTTAGAATGTGCTTGAAAAATTGTTTTGAAAAACATGAAATCACAAAAGGACTATCATAACACATATACTAATCCAAGTAGAGTAATTATGATCACAGAGCTATATGAGCATCTCAAAACCTCCTCCTCATTTTTATTTCACTCACTTCCTGCCAAAATCTAACTACCAAGGGACAAGGGGAGGGGAAGTGCTAAATGCAATGGTTAAAAAAAGGAATGCAGTTTTAAATTAGGGGTTGCATCAAATGGTCTTATTAAAACATATGATGAGTAGGTGATTTCCAGATGCGAAAACTTTCTTATAGTATTATAATAACAAAATTTTTGGTGTGGTTAATACAAATGCACAGGAAATGTCAGTTCTACTGTTTGTAATTCAGTGAAGCAGCAACACCTAACAGACAGGATGCACTTAAGTGGGCATTGAAAAGCTGAATTCTAACAACGTATGACTTTTTCTTCTAACCATTTCACATATTTGTGCTTTAGCATCTCTTTTTTAAAGGTAGAGAAGATAAATCTTTTCTAAGAGTAATCTGAGGATATACAAAATGGACAAAGGTAACAGCACTATTTTAAGTATTACTGATCTTTTTTGTTTGTTTTTTGTTTGTTTGTTTTTGCGGTACGCGGGCCTCTCACTGTTGTGGGCTCTCCCGTTGCGGAGCACAGGCTCCGGACGCGCAGGCTCAGCGACCATGGCTCACGGGCCCAGCCGCTCCGCGGCATGCGGGATCTTCCCAGACCGGGGCACGAACCCCTGTCCCCTGCATCGGCAGGCGGACTCTCAACCACTGCGCCACCAGGGAAGCCCAGTATTACTGATCTTGATAACCAAGCATAGCCAATATAAATTACTCTTGATAGGGGTGCAAGAGAATAAAAATAAATAAATAAAAATCTGGTAATTAAATCAATTTTGGACCTTTCAGCTTAGACACGTGTAAAAGGTACAACAATAATGTAAGCAAATGTAGCAAATAGTCCAACAAGGCCAAGTCTATTCTATGTAGTATACATAAGGAGAGAGAAATGTACATATTCATTTTTTTTTTAACTAAGAAATTTCCCCCAAACTGAAATGTGTAGTGTTTCAATTTGTAGCATGAATCAGAAGTGTTAGAGGTAGAGAGAGAGAACTAGGTTCTGGTGAGGACCAGTCACTGCTGGTGTATGATTTATATATGTTAAATTGTTTTATCTTCATATTAATCTTTGAGTCAAGTATTTTATTGATGAGAAAATCAAGGTTAAATTATATTTTTACTCAATGGCATACAGCTAGTAAGTAGCAGGACCAGCATTTTGAAACCATATCTGTCTGCCTCTAAAGCCTGGGCTATTTCTACCACATTCTCTACAGTCTTTTCAAAGGAGTCCATAAACATTATATTTTCCCAGCAGGTTTGTTTCTGAGCAAAGGAACAACCTTATCTCTTAGCCAGACTGAATAGTGAATTGCAGCAACAATTAAAGGATGTTCTTGAGGAGAGAATTTCCCTGGAAGTTCAACTGGAACAACTTCGACCATTCTCTCATCTATAAGCCAATTGCCTTTAACTGTGAACATACCCATTTTTAAGCGGTTTTGGGTTCAAAGCCAATTTGGAGACCCAAACATTCAGCTCACTGCTTAATTCAACATTAAACTTTATGATTCTGTTTTGTGCTATGTGTTCACCATTATATTTAAGTATTTTACTTTTTAATTTCAACAATGAAAGGGTCAGGATGACTTTTTCTGGGAAAAAAAAAAAAAGTGTCCCTTTCCTGCTCTTGGATCCCCTCACCCATCCAAGACACATTTCCATTCCCAGGTCCTATATAATGCAGTATTGCACCCAGGACTGTTCTCAAGCATTGCTGCTTGGCTTGTTCCCAACTATATCTCATAATTTGCATCAGAGAATCCTGCCATAAATCCCTTCAGGAATTTTTAGGTGGTTAATTTGTTAATTCCTAATAAATGAAATTATACTCAATTATTTGTAAGATGACAACTTAATTAAAGATCACTCCTAGGGCTTCCCTGGTGGCGCAGTGGTTGAGAGTCCGCCTGCCGATGCAGGGGACACAGGTTCGTGCCCCGGTCCGGGAAGATCCCACATGCCGCGGAGCGGCTGGGCCCGTGAGCCATGGCCACTGAGCATGCGCGTCCGGAGCCTGTGCTCCGCAACGGGAGAGGCCACAACAGTGAGAGGCCCGCATACCGCAACAACAACAACAAAAAAGATCACTCCTAGGGTCTTTCACATTTTAAAAGGGGATTCTAGAGATTCATTCATTCTTCATACTTTGAACAAACATGTATTGAATATTTACTTGCTACTTGCAAACACCAGCTGTGGAAAATTGAAAAACGAATATGACACATACTCTCTGTCCTCAAAGAGACAACAGTCTAGTCCAGTGAAAGAGATTATGATTCTAAGTAAATTTAAATACTACTAGAGCACAGCACACAGTTTCTCAAAGTGTAGACCCCTGACCAGTAGCATCAGCATTACCTGGGAATTTGTTAAAAAGCAAATTTTCTGGCTTTACCCCACACCTACTGGATCAAGAACTTTGGGACTGGGGCCCAGCAATCTGTATTTTAACAAGCTTCTAATGATTCTGATGCAAACTAAAGTTTGAAAACCACTGGTATAGTGTTGATGATGTAGGTGCTGAGTCCAGACTAACCTGGGTTCAATTCTTGCTCTCCCACCTCTTTATTGTATGGCTCTGGGCAAGCTATTTGAATTCTAAGTGCCTATTTTCTCCTTTGTAAAAGAAGATAATGATATTAATAGTACCTACTTGATATGGCTGTTGTAAGGATTAAGTTAGTTAATATATGTTAAACACTAGAACAGTGCCTGATGCCAAGCAAGCACTCAATAAATATGCTTTGGTTTTGTTATAAGACGTAAATAACTGTTGAAGACTCCATGTTTCACTTTAAGACCTACATAACTCTTGAAATGATTCATAATACTGAAAAATTGGAAATTTATTTACTCAATAATTAGAAGAATTTTATTCGGAAGGTAAGTTTTATTTCTTCAGCAATGGGGGGTGCAATGTCTTACCTAAATACGTGGATGCTTAAGGTGGAAATATTCAATAAATGAAGCTTGTTTTGTTTTGTTTTGTTTTCAGTAAAAACCTGCTAGCAGTTCTCTAGCCACACTGTGTAGATAGATTATTTCATTTATTTCTTAGGACTCAAAACGACCATTAATTGACTGTACTTCTAAGTGTGATATTATTTGCTTAGCATTTCATTAATGATATTTCAGGATTTTCTCATTGTAAGAATCATCGCTTCTTGGGAGAGACATCTAGTTCTTTAAGTACAATTACTCTGAGACTCTTCATAACTTGAGGAATTAAATTGTTTTACTTGGTCTTGAATTTTATCTGATGTCTTATTAAAAATATATATATTTATTAAAAATACATATAAACTTTATTTAAAGCTACTAGAAAGTAGTATCACAACCGGAAAACACATTTCTTGGATTCAGTTTGGTGTCACTTTCTGCTTTCCATGAGTTGGGGTAACAAGAGCATCCCTCTGTGCTCCCTGCTCTTCTAAGTCTGCCAAGCAATTAGCATCTCTTAACATTTCCAGGCAGCTGCCTAACGAAATGCTTGTTTCTCCAGAAAGTCATTTTGCATATAAAACTCTGTCTGATCCTCTGAAACTAACAAAGGTATTTCCAGTCCAAAAAACACTCTAACATTGCCAAAACAAATGTTCAGATATTAAAAAATCCCTCCCAAAATTTACATTAGGCCTATCTGTAAAATATCAGTTTAGGCAGGGTGACCATTAAGAAACAAAGTGGCATCTACAAAGATTTTTCCTCACTTTCGAAATATCTTCATTCCGTAGTTCTTTCAGCATATTATGAATTCCCAGGTACATTTCTTCATTTGCTTTCTGAAATGCTTCCTTAGAGGGAAATCAGAACCATGAAGAGGATGTAAATGAGAAAAAAAAAGTGCTATTTAAGCTTTATCCAGCTGTTCTTATCTCCATCTTTTTATAGCTAGTAGACCTTTGCTTCATTCTTTAGGCTTGTGGAAGATGAACAGATTTCTGCCCACTCTTAAAGAAGGTTCTTTTCTAAGTATTTAGAGTTCCATTTTCAGGACACAAGTTCAATTCTCTTATCTTTTTATTTATGCATGCCAGCCTAGAAAGGTTTGAGGCTTAACTATGAGAAAATACAAGTCACTTCCGTAGGAAGATGCAGTATTCTGACACTTCTACCTTGACTGCATGCACAATTAAGCTAAAAGCTTTGGGCTTAACCTCTTTTCATTAGTTGCATATATACTTGCAAATTTTTGCAATATTTGGCAAGTATGGGGCATTTCTTAGAGGTTAGGGCAGAGTCATTCAGTATGGTGATTGTCAGGATGTATTAAGGTTGTAGAGAGCATGCCTTGACAACTGATAACACACTAGGCCCAGGTTCGTCAAGGCCCAGAACCTGAAATAATCTGATCTTTGGAAAAGGTTAAAAAGACAGAACTATTCCTGGTGTCAGAACAAGAGCAATAGGATGTTCCTAGGATCAGAGCAAAGAAATCTGCCCCGTTGTCCGTGCTGTAAACAGACTATGCAACATTCAGAGTCAGATGGAAGGTTTTTCCATTTCCCCACCTGCTCACAGATACAAATCATGTCATAAACACAGGGCCAAGCGAAGTGAATTGCATTGTAACTTCTAACACAGACTTTTATAACTGTAATACCCCAAAGGCAAAGAGACCTCAAGAGAAACCAAGAACGAGAAAAGAAATAGAGGGAGAGAATGAGAGAGAGAGAAACTAATCAGGAAATGGAACAAGATTGGGTACCACTCCCAGTATTTTCAACTCTAAGATCAATCATGCTTGTGCTTGAATCAAATGGGTTATGTTTTAGTGACAGAGATAATGAACAGGAATCCTGGGTTTTAACGTAAAAAACTTTAGACTGACCACTGTTCTCTTGATTCAATGCATTTATCAGAAAGAAATGACTTTTCAATTTTGTTTTGCATCCTGGTTTACAGAGAAATGTAAAGACAAAGTTTCTCCATATAGCAATATATAAGTACATCACAACACACACACACACACACACACACACACACGACGAGCTGTCTTCATTTTGCCCTTTTCAAATGAACTGAAGGCTTCAGAACTTGTCGAAAGGTCTTGAGACTTTTGTTACTATACACAAAACCTAACATAAAATTTGCTCAAAAATGTCTCAGCTGGAAATTTACTTGAACTCCATTGGTTTGTATTGAATGGAATATTCCCAAGTGTTGTAGTTTTGCAGTGGCTCAACCTGGAATTCTTAGGAAGCAAATTCCAAGACCAGAGAAAGTTTTGTAGTATGATATGGTAGAGGAAGAAAGATACTGTCTGCTTTAACTAAAAGTAATTATTCACTAGGAGAACCACCATGACTGGTTCTTCTGTTCCAGTTTCACTACTGTCATATTCATCTTCAAACTTAAGAAAAAGGTAGTGATGACGTATTTAAATCTATGTCTAACACAAAATACTGTGCCACACACAAACCCCTCCCCCAAATCCAAAATAGCACATTATATGAAAGCCTCAAAGTAGCTGATATAATCCTCTCACATTTCAATTACTTTTCAGACCCAGACAGGTTTTCTCAATAAATATTTTATACAATGGTAGAAAAAAATGACAATTACTAAAGGTTTTCAAAACATCAAAAGCTGAAGGATTTTTCCTATGTATTTAATTTTACAATTAGTAAGTCATAAAGAAGGAATATTTATTAGATCTAATTTTTGCTTTACCATAGCCCTAAGCAACATCCCATATATCATATATTTAGCAACTGAAGTACCCTTGGAGGTGCCAAAGCTATCAGTGAATTTGGCCAAACCATTGACTAAACAGTCCCTGAAGTCAAATAATGAGTCATACAGGTTGACATTGATCAGTTAATTTAGTCAAAATGGTCCATCTGGAGCATAAAAACACAACACAAAAATAAAGGAGGAGGAGGAGATTATCTAGCATGGATCTAGCATTTTGTACTTTCAAATATTTTATTATTGATTAGAATTTTTAGTAAGGTTTTGGAGAAAATGGACATATGGCAAGCTAAGAATTCTTATTAAGAAGATATTTATACACAAATATTTAAAGATGAGATTATAGAAGGTCTGGGATTTGCTTCAAAATAACCCAGTGCCAGGGGGTTGGGAGGGGCAGTTAGTAAGGTATGTAGATAGGATGGCCATATAATTCATTGCCCAAATTGGAACAATTTTGAGAGATCAATGGAAAGTTAAGATAGTTAGCAGTCACATATTGATTTAGATGTGAAATGTGGAAATGGAAATGTGGTCAGCCTAAGTTTAGCAGAAATAAGATTTTTAAATTGTGGAACCTGGGTGATGGGTATATAGGAAATTCATTATACTATTCTCCTAAATTTGCATAGGTTCCGGAATTTTCCTTAATAATAGTTCTGTAGCATAAAGAACATTAAATATCTGGCATTAAAGGCAATATGACTTTGGTTAACTCCTTTTCTATATTGAGTTGATTGGGCTCCACATGACAGCAAATTTTCCTTCTCTTTCTGAAAGACTGAAATTCAACAGCAAGGAAAGTTAAACCTGACTTGAATTAGAATGAAAATAATATGGACTATGAAGAGAAGGATAGGAAGAAGGCTTCTTCAGTAACACCATCGATAGCAGATTTTAATGGCATCCTGAAAAATAGAAATGAGTAGTAGTAGTTATATTAGTGTTCTGTAGAAAGGAGTCATTCTGTAGAATGTGAGTCCTAAAGAGAAGAAAAGAAATAAAAGACAAGAAGTAAAGGACTCCTCTCTCCCTGGGTAAACAATAGTGCTGTGAACCCAGTAAGCATGGGGCAAGTGGTGCTGATGGGATAAGGCATAAGCATCAGTTAAACTGCATCTATGTGCAAGCAATAAAAACCAACCAGAGCAGCACAGGCACAAACTTTATGGGTTTCCTTGGCCAGATGTCATCATCAACATGGATCACTACTGGTCTTTCCATCCTGGAGTGATCTGTATTGATTGTAGAGGCCAAAAGAATCCAAATCCATAAGCTGAATCTATTGTGTTAGGGTTCTTTTTACTCCAGTTGTGACCATGAGTATCATTAATTAAATTTGGCAGTCTTATCACTTCTTGGACTGTGGCTCATCCTTGTATCTATTACTCATTCATCTATGTAATTGTATGAATTAATTCATTGGTCATGAAGGGAATGTTAAAGAATGGTAGTCCAAGAAAGAATACTATTGGGAAAAGGAAGTTTGCATAAAGTTTTTACCTCATATTCTGATTCTCCCACAATATAGAAGTGGGTCACATACTCCAAATATAACAAGTTACAATGGCTCAAGTAAATGAGTGATCATTCCTAGTTTATTGTTTAATCCACACCACAACTCTATGATATATTAGATATAAGGCATGCACTATTATCATCGTCATCATTTTACTGATGAGAATATGAGACACAGAAATGCTAATAACTTGTTAAGGTCATCTGACTGGCTAGTTGCAAAGCAAGGATTTGAACACAGACATCCTGACTCCCATGCTGTGCTCTTATCCTCAAAATCTATCCTGCAAGGCAGCATTTCCAAGTGAGTAGTCCTAACAAGCTGTACCATAAATGACTCAAGATTAGAGAGGCTGAATGCTTTAGTTATATTGACCACATGTTGCCTTCCAACAAATATAAAACATCTTCCTTTGTTAAAAAGAGAGAAAATGGTTCAAGTTTAAATTGGGCAGAAGTTTGGATCAATTACCAGTTGTAAATAGTGTGTGTGTATATATATATATATGTCAGGGGTTAGCAAACTATGGCCCTTGGGTCAATTCTGACACTATCATTTTTGTGAAAAAGTAAAAATGTCTCATTGGGACACAGGCACACCCATCCATTCCTATCTATGAATGCCTTGGGGCTACAATGAGTAGTTGCAATAGAAAGCGTATGTCCCACAAAGCCTAAAATATTTCCTATCTGATTCTTCACAACCAAAGTTGCCAATCCCTAGTCTAAGCCAATCATAGTAATTCCATTTCCCTTACTGTGATTGGTTTAAATGAAGGCAGGTGATACTTTTCATGTCAATGAGATGCTTGGGGAAGTCTATTGTGTGTGACATGGGAGCACATGGAAAAGTAGACTCTTCAAAAAAAAACAAGAAAGAAGCACTTGTTCTTTCAGCCTTTGAACATTGTTGTATGAGGACATGTTTCAGGGCTTTGTTAGGGATTGAATTATGTTCCCCCCCAAAAAAAGATACCTTGAAATCTTAACTCCCATATCTCAGAATATAACCTTATTTGGAAATAGGTTCATTGCAGATGTAATTAGTTAAGATAAGGTCATCCTGGAGTAGGGTGAGTCCCTAATCCAATATAACTGTTGTCTTTATAAGAAGACGGCCATGTGGAGTCAGAGACACAGGGAAAATACCAGGCAGCAATGAAGACAGAGATTGAAGTGATGCACCTATAAGCCAAGGGATACCAAAGATTGCCAGCAAATCACCAGAAGCTAGAAGAGAAGCATGGAACAGATTCTCCCTCACATCTCTCAGAGGGAATCAACCTTGCTAAAACCTTTATTTCAGACTTCTAGCCTCCAAAACTGTAAGACAATAAATTTCTGTTATTTAAGCCACACATTCTGTGATGCTTTGTTATAGCAGCTCTGTGGAACTAATACAGGGTTGCTGCAGCAAACTTATATTAATGAGGGAAGTAGGCTGAGGACAAGAGTCAAGACACTGAGGATGACAGGACACAGAAGGAAAGTTGGTACAAACCTCAGGCATTGAGTATATGTTAACCCTCTGAGTTGACCAAACCTAAAATTATGCCTTGAGATTTCTTACCTGGTATAATAAATCCTCTTATTGCTTAGGCAATTTTGCATAGTGTCCTATGTTACTTGCAACCAAAAGCATCAAGAATGATATATCATATAGCCTGTATTTTCCAAAGCAACCCTGATTTCAAATATCCTATTTCACTGTCTACACAAGTACTGTCAAAATTAGTAGCAATTACTTTCTTATCTTTGGTTCAGAAAATAAGTTGATTACAGCAATACCATGCTGGGAAATAGGTAGAAATGCAGAAGAGAAAGGAAGGTTTTAGAGACAGAGGGCAAGGCAGCAACGCACAGAAGAAACTGACATAGGATTAATCTCCAAAATATACAAACAGCTCATGCAGCTCAGTATCAAAAAAACAAACAACTCAATCAAAAAACGGCAGGAAGTCCTAAATAGCATTTCTCCAAAGAAGACATACAGATGGCCAAGAGGCACATGAAAAGATGCTCAACATCACTAATTATTAGAGAGATTCAAATCAAAACTACAGTGAGGTATCACCTCACACTGGTCAGAATGGCCATCATCAAAAAAAATCTACAAACAGTAAATGCTGGAGGAGGTGTGGAGAAAAGGGAACTCTCTTGCACTGCTGGTCGGAATGTAAATTGATACAACCACTATGGAGAACATAGACCTGCTTAAAGAGGTAGCAATATCTCTTATTGACTTGACTTCATAAGACACTGCCCTGACAAGCCACTGAAATACTGAACTCATCAAAAAAATTATACAGACAATTAAGATTTCATGGAGAAATTACCACTTCCTACCCATTTCTGTAGACCAGGGTCTTATCCCTTTAATGCTTGAATTACTCAGCTGATCATTTGGTATCCTTGACCATATTTCTATAAATAGTTACCAAACTAGTCTTCTTTAAATGCCATTTTCATGTCTTCTATCATCTCCAGTATCTCCCTACTGTCTTTCTATACCAGATCCAAACACCTAATCCTTGATCCATTTCTCTAATGTCATACCTCAGTTCTTTATATATCATTTTACACTCCAACCAAATCAATTATGTAGCTACTCTAAAAAGTATTTGCATTTTTTCTGTTAACCTCTTTTCATACTACAAATAAACGTTTTCCTTTTGAAATTTAGATATACACTCTCCTTCAAGACTCAGTTAAAACTCATCTGCTTATAAAGACCTTCTGTTATATGGCAGTCCAATTTTGATAACTTTCTGTTGGTCTCTCTCTCTGTTTCTTCTGCACCTAGATATGGATATTACATTTGCCCAGATGCTTTCTGCCTTCAGATTCTTGTCAAGTGTATATATTTGGTTTTATTCTCCATGCAAGATTAGAAACCCCTCAAGGGCAGGAATCTTGCCTTCTTTTCTTATGAGTTGTCCTCAATCCCTATCAGTGACACACAAGATAAGAACTTTTAAATGTGTGCTGACTGACTTACACATGCTTTCATTCATCTGAGTGTATTAAGCTCATCAGCAGCTGGTTGAGCATGCTGATTTGAAAAACTCCTCAAATGTATACAATAAGTGATACATTTCATGTTTGGTGAATAACTGCTCTCACTTTAAAATTCTAAAGTGCAGCATAAAAATAGCATATGACAAGGCTGTCCATCTGGAAGTAGCGTTCTGTGCATTACAAAGTGAGCAGACACTAAATCCTGAAGAGGACTCAAATTGGAGAGACCAGTGAAGTGTTTTGCCAACAGGAAAGGAAGATGATTGCTTTTCTCAAACTGTGCCATGTTGCCAAGTATAGGAATCCAGCTGTTGTGTGAGATTTATACTCATTTCACTTAACTATAAATGCATCATGCATCATTTTTCTTTAATTACTCAGATTAGCTGGGTAGGTGTAGGTGATGCACTGAGGTCTGAGCATAATCAAAATGAGCTACTGTGATAAAGTGAAAGGAAAATATTTTTGTAGTTAATGGATGAAAAAGTATGTTTATGTGAAAAAAATAAGACCTTGTCACTGCAACAATCTAATTAGCATTAAAATTTCTTTAGTTATCCAGGACTGAGAATCTTCCAGTTATAGATGATGTGATTTTGTACAAGAAATCTATATCAATTTTTTTAAACTCTTAATTTCTTTTCTATTTTGTGTGCTCATATTCAGGGCATTCTGATGGGCAGCTTTATCCTCTGTAAGCATGCTTGCATACCTTTTCCTCAAATCTCTGAAAAGATTTCAATTTTTTGAATTTTGACATCAGAATTCCTGGCCAGATTTTCAAATCTTCTATCAGATTTTTCTACCCTCCATAAAACAACTCAGTTCTTATATGAGTTTCTCATCTAATTTTCTCTGTTGAGTATTTTAAGATTTTTCTCAAAATGTTCCATATTCTCAAAGTAGCCACTGTCCTGTCTATCATATTTGGAAATAATTTTTATCTCTTACTGGAAACCTTCACTGACTTTTTAACCTCAGTTTCATATCCTAGTGGTACCTGCTATATCAGCATGTCTTCTTATGTGCATCCAAGTATTTTCATTAACTATATTTAACATCTGTACACATACACATTTGGTTTTTCATCAATAAATGGTTGATAAATGGAATATAACTTTATTATTGTTTGATATTCATTTCATAACAACTTTACTGAAAATAAAGGCTATATTAAATAATCCTGGTGTTGTGTGAATACTCTTAGCACCCAAAAAATGCCATATCCAAAGTAAGTATTAATGATCATAATGATTAATCTAAGTTAATCAACTTCCATTGTTATCTTCCCCCAATTTTCATATAACCTTTATATCCTCATGCAAGTGCATAGCTCCTGTAGAAATGCCAATTTTGACTCCTTTCAGATGGCTCAGGAATATTGTTCTATTAGTCATTATTATGTAGCATATCCACATAAGTACAGTATTCCATACCCATTTATGATTTTTATTAGTTATTATAATTGCCATATTGCACTGAAACGGTTCAGCTGCTTCCTGTGGAGAGCATGATCGCTGCAATAACCTCTGTACATCCTCCACCCCACTTTGATTCTTGTGAACTCTCAAGTTTCAACTGTACTGCTTGCAAATGTAATCACTTGCACTGTCTTAAGTTAACTGAAATTTCTTAAACCTTTGCCCTGAGTCTCACTCACTACAGTGCTTCTCTCAGCCAAGTCAGTATATTAAACTAAGCTTTGCGAATAACATGGCTTTCTAAGAAAAAGAATTTAGGGTAAGTATGCATAGTAAGATCTACAGAAATATGGTTACTTTAAATGATTATCTTTCCAATGGCTAGTCTACAAGAGAGAAAAATGTTTTAAAACTTTAAAAAATTGTACTAGCTTTCAGTAATTCTCCCTTTGAAGAGACAATGACCTGCATGACATCAAACTGAAGAGGATAATTTAGCTAGTTAGGCATTCAGTGAGGATTCAATTGGGTCAGAAGCAATACTTTCCCTTATGAAGGAAAGTACTTTAAATTTTACTAGTAGGGATAGGAATATAGCTCAGGAAATACATAACTTGTTTAGTCACTCTGCCTCTAAGCTAGAGAATAAATAAAACTCTTAAGTTCCATGAGTTTTTTCTAAAAATACAAAACTGTCACTTTATCTCTCTCTCATTCTCTCTCTCTCTTTCTATAAATATATTTAGAAATGAGAGAGAGATAACTAAAGAGATTTTATATACATATATATGTAATATATACATTCCATTTTCCCAACTCAGGAAGCACTAGTACTGAGGCATTTTGAAATATCTCTACATTGAAGACAAATTTTGTAGTGGACAAAATGGTGCCACAAGCATGTGATATATTATTCCTCCTTTTATTTTACAGGACTATATTTTCGTGTGTGTTCTCTCTCTTATTAAAGCTATTTCTTTGAGTTACCCAAAACACTAGAGAAAGTGCTAAAGAGTTTCAAGTCCCTTTCATTTAATATAAAAACTGTGCAACGAAAATGATCCCATAAATAGGAATGATTTTTTTTAAACACTAATGTTTGGAGCTTTTAAATAGAATTCTGGAGTGTAATGTTTCAGAAGGGTCATACAAAATCCTACAGAGAGCAATATGACTTTGAGTGGGGAAAGAGGGATGTACCACATATAGCTTACAAATTGCTTCATCAGATTCTTCACGTTTGCAAAACTCAAGAACAGCAATTCCAATTGGCTCAACAAGTTTAGGCAATTACCTTACAGATGCAGTAACAGTGAAGAAAGTTCAGTTCAATTTCTGCAAGCACTAGTCCAAATGAGAACTGCAAGCAAAGCAATGAGTAGTGATTTTTTCTCCTCAGTTCTTAATGCTGTAGGCAAGAGATTTAATCCTAAAGCCTGTGCTATTGAGATCAGGGAAGAATACTGAGCAATGGGTAGTGATTTCAATGAACACTGCTGTAGGCACTGGTGGAAAGGAAATAACACAAATCAGAAGGAAAAATAAAGGGCAACTGGGAATAACAAAAGATAAGTAAGGCTATCAGTGGAAAAGAATGTTTTTATAAGATGATAAATGTGGAGAAACAATTTGTTCTCTTGAGACACAAAATCTTTTAAAAAGAAGTCATCTAATCTTTAGAGGGTTGAAGTGTTAATAATGTACTTGGGGATATTTAAGTTATTGTTGCTGGTTTGCTGATATTGCGGTTTTTAGCTTCCAAATGGCTTTTGGGTAAGTAACAATCTTCCATTTAAAATCTGTCTGCCCTGCTGACACTCTCTGATCACATTGCTTACTCAGAACAGGTGTTTCATGAAACCAGCTTTCAGTGCCAATAATGAGGCACCTTAGAGGGTCCACACCTCAGCACAGATGAATGTAGTTTTGAAGTCTGAAATCTCTGATGTGTTCAAATTTGGAAATTTAAAGCAAAGAGCAAATAGTTTTCTTGTGTAATGTTAATGTCTTTCTCTTCTTCTTTAGAAAATATGTGGGCTTCACGTGTTAGAAATGGATGTTATTTTCCCTGCATTATGGCATCATAGGAAAGATCTGTGTGGAAGAGAAGCTTTTATTCTCATTATACTGTGTATGTGGAGGCACTAAGAAATATGAAATCCTTCACTGGTGCAAACGAAAAGGTTTTCATTTCGTCTGGAGGGGAAATGTGCCAAAGTGGCTGAAAATAATTCAAGTAATTGGCAAAGAGCTGTACTCTAAGGAGCCTTTTGGTGTAATGTGATTTGGTGCCTTTTAGGGGAGCAAGTGAGATGTGATTCTATCTGCCCCTGAGGGCCAAGAAATTTTAAACATTACAGGATCCTTAAGGTAGATCATGACGAATTACAATGTTGAAAGACAACCTGGAATTATGAGATCCTTAAAAAATAATAATAAAGATAATGCTTACTGAGTTAGAGAATGTCCCTTACCATGTATTGTTTGTACTTTTTGCCTTAACACAGAGAAAATAGTCTTACTTAAAAGCTAGATGCTCCTCTGCTCACAAAGTCACAGGATTATTGCTAAATTCCAGTGCTGTGTAATACAGGATGAAAATAATCAACTCAGCCAAAATCAACCATTTATAGGTGGGCACCCGTGGCGTTACAATACACTGATCCTACTTACCGCAAGTCCTAGATAAACTCACAGGGCAGCCAAGTTTATTCTGGCGCACTCCCACTTGAGTCTCCATCAGCATCCCCTCTCATTATGGCTTCTTTGCATATCGTGGATCTTCTTCAAACAGAGGCTTAGAGTCTATCAGTTTTCAATGCATTCCTCCTCTGTTACAAAGGAAAAGGCAGACTTATGTGTTGCTTCTTCATTTGGAAGTTGCCAATTTCTTCAAATAATTTCAGCAGTGGAATTTTAAGTATATTTTACACAAGGATCCCTTAACATTCCTCTTCTTCTGAAAGTTAAATGTAAGGCAGTTTCTGACTATATTGATATTTCTCATGTGGAAATAAGTAGAAGATTTGGTTGTCTATCCACTCCAAGATTGTACAGGCAAATTATAACTTCAACATTGAGTATGCCTACTTTCTTTTCCCTTGTTTACCCACAAAATTAAGAATGAGGAAGACAAGTTTGCAGGAGAAGTTTCCAAAACAAGGCCACCCATGTACAGCACAGTGTATTAACGTCTGGGCTCTGGAGTACTCACTCTCCTACCAGCAGGCCGTACTAAACTGCAGATGTCTCAGGTATTCCCGGATCTCACTGGTTCGTCAAATTTTAACTAACCTCCAAATCACCTGAGGGCTTGTTTAAAAACAGATTGCTGGGTCCCACCCCCAGAGTTCTTTAATTACTTAGGTGAGGATGGATATTTGTATTCCTAACATATCTCCAGTTGAGTTAATGCCACCTATCAAGGGACCACATCATAGCTCAATAATCTCACCTCCCTAAACATCTCATTTCCCATTCTCCCTGACCATTTCATTTAGCATACTCTGAGGATCACACAGAAATGATATGTACTGTATGAGGTTCAGAAGTAACAGTATACACCTAAGAAGAAACCCTGCGTTCATGTTTTCATACAATTCTCTGAGTGAAGTGTCCCAATTTTGTTACTGGATTCAATGAAAAGCATAGGACTTGAAAGTCAGTTCAGGACTTCCAGTTCTAGATATCTCATCTGATATGGGGTAGATGTCCTTCTCTCTATTGTTCCTACTCAGAAATACTAAACCTCTGGATACTTCATATAAAACAAACATAAAACTATAAGGAGAGGAAAGAGGCAGACCAGCTGGGGATATTGGGACCTGAGGAACAACATGGCAGTGAATTCACTGGGTTTTCTTTTGGGCTTGTATATCCTATACCGGATGCTAGAGAAGCAGCAACGCAGAAATGCCTGTAGGTGCAGACCAAAAATGTCCCTACAAAAGCATGCTCTCTCTAGACAAAGGACTAGGCAAGGGCAGCATAGCAAGAAAACTTTTAAACAATAACTGATCCACTCCAGTCAAACACCATGGAAAAAAATGTAGGGAGATGGGGGAAATAGGGTGATGTTGGTCAAGGGTACAAACTTTCAATTATAAGTAAGTTCTGGGCATCTAACATGGAGTATTGTGACTATTATTAACAATACTGTACTGTATACTTGAAACTTGCTAAAAGGTAAGCCTTAAATATTCTCATCACACACATATACAAAAAGAAAAAAGGTAACTATGTGAGGTGATGGATGTGTTAACTAACCTTATTATGTTAATCATTTCATAATACATACATATATAAAATCATCACAACAAACCTAATGTTATTTGTCAATATCTTACTAAAACTGAAAAAAAAAAGAAAAGAAAAAACTGTGGCCTCATTCCCACTCTGAGCAACAAAGGCCAAGTGGTGAACCTAAACTTACATCCTTACCTGGTGGCAATGAAATGTCCATCCCTGCCAGGGTGGCGTTAGAGCTGGGACTTACATGCTGGCCTAGAGATAAAAAACCTCCTCACTTTGTGGTGCCAGTGGAGACCACATGGGATCTGGGACTCTCACTCCCAACCAATGATGATGAGCTTATCCCTCCTTCTCCCCACCAAAGTCGTATCAGAGGAGGCCTCATGGGAAGCCTGGATTTTTCTCACTTTCCAGCAGTAACAAGCCTCTCCCACCACACCACGGTGTCCATGCAGTAACAAGGAGACCCTCCCCCTCCCAGCCCTGGAGGGATCAGCATAGGTCTCTTAAGAAGCCTGTCATTAGCCCCTCTCAGCAGTAAGCAGGCACTCCTCTGCCCCTGCCGATGATCAGCAGAGGTACCTAGGCTTGTACTCCCAGTTGGCAATAATGAAGTGGCTTTGTGTCCCCCTTCGCCCACCCACATGGTACCACAAGGAGGGCTGCTCAAACATAAGATTTAAACATGACCTAGCATCTCATAACATAATACACAAAATGTCAAAGATACAATAAAAAAAAAATCAGTCATCATTTTTTTTTTTTTTTCTGTACGCGGGCCTCTCACTGTTGTGGCCTCTCCCGTTGTGGAGCACAGGCTCCGGATGCGCAGGCTCAGCGGCCATGGCTCACAGACCCAGCCTCTCTGCAGCATGTGGGATCTTCCCGGACTGGGGCACGAACCCGTGTCCCCTGCATCAGCAGGCGGACTCTCAACCACTGCGCCACCAGGGAAGCCCCAGTCATCATTTTTGATCCATAATTGGTCCTACACTTGGTCAATAGGAAACCAGAGACCAATGTTCTGTTAAACATTCCAGCAAGAGACTTTCTATCCTCTGTTCCAAATCTTACAGGGATCAGCTTTCTAAACACAGTTAAGATCGTCCTTCTGAACCACCTCACCCCTTACAGAGTTCAGTGAAATGTTTATTATTTTGCAGCCCAAAAGGTCTAAAATGATGTGATGGTTTTGTTTGCTTTTAATAAAGAGTGTGCGGTGTATTGGAAAGGTTTTAGAGTCAGTCAGAATGATCCAATTTCAAATCCCTGTTCTTCTACTTACCAGGAATGTGATCTTGAATAAATTTATTAACCTGTCTAAGCTCTTAGTTTCTTTGCCTATAAAATGCAGTATTAGCCATAGTAGTAGTAGTAGTAGTTGTTGTTGTTATAGTAGTAACTGTAGGAGCATGGCAGTCATATAATAGTTGTATTAATAGAAGTAGTAGTATGTGCTAGTCACCTTACCCATATTATCTCATTTAATACTTTGAACAATCCCTCACGAGGTAGATATTATAAACTTCATTTTAAAAGTAAAGAAACTGGGGGCATTATTAAGTAATTTAGTCAAGATCACACAGTTCATAAATGTCATGACTGGGATTCAAAACCATGACTGTTGGGCTTCCCTGGTGGCACAGTGGTCGAGAGTCCGCCTGCCGATGCAGGGGACACGGGTTTGTGCCCTGGTCCGGGAGGATCCCACATGCCGCGGAGCGGCTGGGCCCGTGAGCCATGGCCGCTGGGCCTGCGCATCCGGAGCCTGTGCTCCGCAGCGGGAGAGGCCACAACAGTGAGAGGCCCGCATACCGGAAAAAAAAAAAAAAAGGCTGTTAACTTCAACGTCCATATTTCATCAAGTACACCATGTAGCCCCTCAGAGAACTAAAAGCAATATTGCCTGTAAAAGAATTTTGTGCAAACATAGCAGATACTCAATTGATGTTAGTTTCCTCCCCACCACTTTTTTTTTTTTTTTTTTTTTTTTGTGGTACGCGGGCCTCTCGCTGTTTTGGCTTCTCCCGTATGCGGAGCACAGGCTCCAGACGCGCAGGCTCCGCGGCATGTGGGATCTTCCCGGACCGGGGCACGAACCTGCGTCCCCTGCATCGGCAGGCGGACTCTCAACCACTGCGCCACCAGGGAAGCCCTCCCCACCACTTTTAAGTAATATATGTATATATACGCACACACACACATATATACACATGTATGTGTAGCTTCATGTCAGTGACCTTATAAAAAAATCTTCCAGCTGATTTGTAAAATTTAATACTTTTAGTTCTCATATCAGATAAACCCAATGATATAATTTCCCAGTAATATAAAGATTATAAAATTTTAATATATTTACATTTCCAGATTATTACTTTCTTTAGAAATTTTATCAGGTACCTTATGAAGGCACTTGACTAGGTTAATAACAATAAGAAGAAACTCAAGGGTCAGTTACTATTCTGTGTACCTAGAG
Organism: Grampus griseus; assembly: GCF_964374135.1. Classification (NCBI taxonomy): domain Eukaryota; kingdom Metazoa; phylum Chordata; class Mammalia; order Artiodactyla; family Delphinidae; genus Grampus; species Grampus griseus. Next base: position 108,841,381 of record NC_138998.1, read on the forward strand.
CCTTAAGATATTCTTGTTTCCAAAGCACAATATGATAGAATAATGCCATTATCAACATTTTCAATAAATTAATCCAAAAATAAATAAGTAAAACTCTCATTCAATTGTTGTTTTTTTTTTTAACATGCAAAGGCAACCGATAAGGAAGACATGAAATCAAGAAATAGAGCTCCAACAACAGGAGTCAAGTGAAGGGAATTTCCAGGATCACAGCTGCATAGCAGGCCTAGAAAATTAGGAGTCAATACTGGAGCAATAAGATAAGAATCTGTTCTGGAGGGAAACTGCTGGAGGAAACAAAACGTAGTACAAAAATAATCTGATATATTTGATCATGCAGAAACTGTACTGAAGGCTGTTGGAGGTTGTGAGAAGAACAACGTTTTCTGGTCCACAGAAAACTAGACAAATGAGAACAATAAGGGAATTATTGACACTTAAAAAAAAATTATTCAGAAAAGCAAACAGTTATGCTCCTTGGCTCTACAGTGAACAGTATTTATTCAGAATAATATAAAAAGTAAATATAACTTTAACTTCAAACTAGGACATGCTGATATTGGAATAATAAAGGGGAAACAGAGAGGAAGCCAGAAGAGAGCTAACTCCTCATCTGCCATGATAAGAAGTCAATGGAGGAGGCCTAAACTACATAAATCAAGAATTAGCAATATTATTATATTGTTTAGAATATGAACACAAACACACAGAAGAAATGGTTAAAAAGAGTTGCAAGGCAGAGAATAAGGAAGGGCAAAGCAGAGAAGTCTGCTTTGTGAGAAATGATTTTAATACCATTTTTGTTTATTAACTGGGTATGTATTACTTTAAATTTTTAAAAAGAATAAAACTGCAAAACAGTATATATGGTATTAATTTTATTTACATGAATTTTATAAAATTTAATATAATATATTAAAGCTTTAGTATCGGGAGTTATAAAGCCAGAGGTAACTTTTTGCCCTTACTTCAACATAGTGTATCAAACGAGGTAAGAAAAGAATGTGATCAAGTTTAATATTTCCCAGTGCTCCAGGGAACTGTTCATAACCCTGTAAACACTACTCTAAATACAAACCTTCCTTTGCGTATTTACAGAGAAAATTGTTCGGGGCCATAATGAGTTGAAAGTCTGAGGAAAATTAAGGTGCACCTTGATGTTAGGTCTTCTTTGCTTTATTACCTATTTACTTGTTTTTTCCCTTTCTTTCTTTTTGGGTTCTGGCTTTTCATGTTAAAAGATCTCACTGCATTGTCTGGGCTATCTACATCAATATAGAATTCTGTTCTGTTTTGTTTTCAGACCATGCTATATTTCTCCACCAGGGAAATCTACACTTGAAATGGTGCTATGAAGAAATGAGAACATCAGGGAGAAAATGTGCAAAGGTAGGAGAGCAGTGATCAAGGAGCACAGTTAGGAGATGGAAATGAAGAGACAGGGAACAGCAATCACTTTACTTCAGGCTACAGTCAGCAACTAAGAGAGTAATAGAAGACAGAGAGGAAAAGCGCTAGAGATTTATCATGAATACAACGGCTCAGAGAAATCCTGGGAGACAGCAGGCAAGTTTTTTCGTCTCTTTAAACATTTTACTTAATTAAAGAAATAAAACATCCTCACAAGAGATTTTTAAAGATCCTTTTCTTTCTGATCCCCAATAATTTCAGGAATCCTAAATTGTCAGAACATACCACGATTTCAAAACCGGCTACCCCCCAACCTACCCAAAAAAGCTCTGGTAGGGAAGTAAATGTCAGCCTTTAGTTATGGCTATTCTGGCTTTTCCAGGCTTATTTCTTCTTCAGACAAATTCCATTCCCCCAGACGCTGTTCTATCAAGAGCTTCTCAACCATGCTATTAATGTGAAAATGAAAAATCTGCTTTATAGAGGCAGCATTCATGGGAAGAAGCAAGCTGGCTCAGTGAGCTTCTAAGACTCTTGATTACCTGGAATTCCTGAAGCTTTTGCAGTTGTTAATGTACCTCTTGCAAAATAATGAGATTTCAACCTTTTCCAAACAGAGTGGCTTTGTTTTTCCTCAAACTCTTGTTCACATTTTACATTTCTAATTCTAATTTCCTCTGGCCTTCTTCCCAGCAATCCCTACTTGAATTCTACCTGCCCTTTGCTTTTAATCTAGAAACCAAAATAACAATAATTATTCTATCAGATAACAGGTGATGTTTCCAAATATATAATAGAGGAGGGATGCTTTTCTTTTATTATTCTGAGTCAAAATAATATGTTGCTTAGTTCAAAGTAGGAAATTTTACAATTTAACTTTTTAAATTATCAAATAATTATTAAAAGAAATATGTGAGTTAGGAGGATCTTTACTTTAAGGTAGCTGAAGTTTGCCAGAGTAGCTTGCCTTGATTTCAGAAAAGAGAAAGTTTTTACTGATTACTAGTATTTGTAGTTTTCATATCGTATCACTATAGGCTTAACTTTCCTTCAACATATTGGAGAAAAAATTATCCCAATAGACAAAAATTCAGTCTTAATGTCTGAAATCTCTTTGCCAAGGCATAGCATTTTCTTTGAATTTCTATTTTTTGTGCTCCTTAAAATTTTCATATTTCTTCCTGTGATTTATCAGAAAGTTTGCTGTTTCTCTAGTAGATATCATGAATCCCAGAAGCACATACTCCTATACAAATGAAACGCTTCCTCACCTTGAGCATGTAGCTAAAAGAAGTTTATAGCAAAGCAGCTCAGAGTCTGGTGTTGTAACATTCATAAGTGTTTAGGTTTGGAAAAATAACCAAAAAGAGTGACTTTTTTCTACCAGACACTGTCTTTACTCCAATTCCTCCATTTTCCCTCTGCTGATTTCCATTGTGCTACTAACAATTTAAATATGGGCTGTTTTTTGAATGAGAAATATGTCAAACCCCTTAACATGCACCACAGGAATTTTTAATACAGAAAATGAATCTGAACTTATGAGCAAAAAAATCATCAAACCTAATTGATAACCTGAAAAACACTGGAGAAAACAGTAGATCAGTGTGGATGTCTAATCACAAAAATATCGTACTCTTTTTTTTTTTTTTTTTTTTTTTTGCAGTACGCGGGCCTCTCACTGTTGTGGCCTCTCCCGTTGCAGAGCACAGGCTCCGGATGCGCAGGCTCAGCGGCCATGGCTCACAGGCCCAGCCGCTCCGCGGCATGTGGGATCTTCCCGGACCGGGGCACGAACCCGTGTCCCCTGCATCTGCAGGGGGACTCTCAACCACTGCGCCACCAGGGAAGCCCCCTTACTCTTTTTTTTATTGGATTTTGTAGAATCTGATACCTGTTAAGTCCCAAGGTACAACAGTAATAAAATACACATGATTATTATATTAAAATCTTTAGAATGTTAAAATTTACACTTCTGATTCTATTGTTGGGTGGGTAACAAAATTTAATTGATGTTTTGTACACAAAATGATGCTCTAACTTTCTATCATAGTGAGAGAGCACACTTCAGTACAGGTTAATTTTCTAGATAACTGAAGATTATCCATAACATTGGCATAACATTGTTAAATTATTTTCCTATAGGTGCTATAAATTTACAATTACAACACCAATATACAATAATATCTTTCCATTTTTCCTCTGTGATAACCTTATTTCACTGTTCTCCATTTCTGAAGATTAAGGAAATTTCAATCTTGCAAATTCAAGCGCAGACAAAATTGCTTCCCATTTAAATCTCTTCGAGACCACTATGCAGTCAATACAGTATTTCCTACCTCCCTCTTCACCTTCCCTTCTCCCTGGATGGCTCTGGCTCCAGGGAAGGTTGACATAACAGCATGGCACAAAGGACAATCGGGGTGGGGGGCGGGCAGAGTAATGGAGGAGTGCTGCAATAAATCTGTGGTCCTCTCCATCCTCTATGGCCTCTGCTTCATGGGCCTTATCCCTATTTATCTACTGAGGATGTCTGAAGTCCTGCCATGGCCTTCACTTTTCAGGTACACTCATTCTGCATCCTTTTCACTCCAAATACATTCACTTCAATAGTCACGGTTGTTTTCCCTGCACACTGCTGAGGCGTATAATACCAAACCACGTAACACTATTCTCAGGCCCACAGTCAGGGCTACTTTACCTCTCAGGCACCATCTTGAGTGTGGGGTGTCTCCACAACGTTTGCTGTTTTCTTACATACAGAAATTCAGCACACCTAACTCCAATAGTACCTTCTCCAAATTTCCCTCTCAATTCTCCTGGTCAGGGTTTTAACCTCCTTGGGAGCTCTTACAGTGTCCTGGAGTTCTCGCTCTGATTTATGCTACAACCAGATCTGAGTCCTCCACACTGTGGCTCTTGATTTTTTAAGCCAAGCTTTTAGAAATAAAAGTGCTTACTTTTTATCAAATATAGCAATTAAAAATGGCAGGGGGTGTGGCTTTCAAGTTCATAGTCTCTGCTGGAGTATTTTAAAAATCAATCTTCAAATTTAAAACAGAAAAATGACTTTTTCTGTCCTAGACTATATCTGTCCTCCTCCTTAGACCAGCGGTCCCCAACATTTTCGGCACCAGGAACCTCTTTTGTGGAAGACAATTTTTCCACGGACGGGGCGGGGTCACGGGGATGGTTCAGGCAGTAATGTGATCAATGGAGAGCAATGGGGAGCAGCAGATGAAGCTACGCTCACTTGCCCGCCACTCACCTCCTGCTGTGCTGTCCAGTCCTTAACAGGCCTGGGGATTGGGGACCCCTGCCTTAGACAGTGAATATCCTTGTTCCAGTGAAGAGTTAAAATAATGATGATGGTGACGTTGATGATGATAATGATGATGTGAGAAAGAAAAATAAATCTGCTAAAAATCTCCCAGTATTATCCCATGATAACTACCAGTTTTAAATAACAGGCTCTCTTAGTATAACACCTCCCTGCTTTTTAAGATAAAATCATTTAGCCTTCTATCTATGACCCAGGGTCAGTTCTAGTTATCTCCTTAAAAATGCGTATTCTGTGATTCTGATGTCTTGCTTTAAGTCCTTCCTCTACAATGTATTAATTTGGCAAATGACTTAGACCCATACGTAAATTGGTCATAACAGCAACTCTATCACATACAATAGTTGTCAGGGATTAGTAAAAATAATTCAAATAAAGTGCTTAGCACAGGGCCTCCACAGAAATGCTCAATAATTGTTAGCTATTATTGTTTTAAAATTATCAACTATCGGCTTCCCTGGTGGCGCAGTGGTTGAGAGTCCGCCTGCCGATGCAGGGGACACAGGTTCATGCCCTGGTCCGGGAAGATCCCACATGCCGCAGAGCGGCTGGGCCCGTGAGCCATGGCCGCTGAGCCTGCGTGTCCGGAGCCTGTGCTCCGCGATAGGAGCAGCCACAACAGTGAGAGGCCCGCGTACCGCAAAAAAAAAAAAAAAAAAAAAAATCAACTATGCAGAAAATTTCTTCAAGGCTTACTGAATGTAGGCTCCTATTCTGTAGAGAGCCACATGGGTTTGCTGTTTGAGTTCTCTTCTAATCAGGATTGGTTGCTACTGTGCTTTTTTTCCAGACTAGGAGATGAGGCAGAAGAAGCAGAGACTAACCAAGTAAGAATGAGGGCCTTGGATTTTAAGCTATTAGTATAAAAATATTATAGTCTCTAGAGGGCAGTTTGGATACCAGAGTAAGGACTAGGTAATGCCTCTATTTTGTTTATCATAATAATTTTGGATTATTTTTGATTTTTAAAAAATATTTTATTAAAACTCTCTTTATCTTGGGCTTCCCTGGTGGCGCAGTGGTTGAGAGTCGGCCTGCCGATGCAGGGGACATGGGTTCGTGCCCTGGTCCGGGAAGATCCCACATGCCACGGAGCGGCTGGGCCCGTGGGCCATGGCCGCTGATCCTGTGCGCCCGGAGCCTGTGCTCTGCAACGGGAGAGGCCACAACAGTGAGAGGCTCACGTACTGCAAAAAAAACAAACTCTCTTTATCTTGATGACTGAGTGTTTTGGTACCATCTAAAAGTTTGTGCCCAAGGTAAAATCATCTCAATCTAATCCTAACCCTGTTGGGTACTTCAGAAGAACCATGGGTAGGGCTTCCCCGGTGGCACAGTGGTTAAGAATCTGCCTGCCAAGGCAGGGGACATGGGTTCGAGCCCTGGTCTGGGAAGATCTCACGTGTCGCGGAGCAACTAAGCCCATGCACCACAACTACTGACACTGCGTTCTAGAGCCTGCGAGCCACAGCTACTAAGCCCGTTTGCCACAACTACTGAAGCCCACGTGCCTAGAGACCGTGCTCTGCAACAAGAGAAGCCACCGCAATAAGAAGCCCGCACACTGCAGTGAAGAGCAGCCCCCGCTCACCAAAACTAGAGAAAGCCCACGTGCAGCAACGAAGACCCAACACAGCCAAAAATAAATTAAAAAAAAAAAAAAAAGAACCATGGGTAGAGTTAGAGTAGGTAGGAAAAGGAGCTTATGTTTACATGACACAGCAGGATAAGAGTCACAAACTTAAATATCTTCATGGCCAAAAAGTTGATGTAAGAGATTTTAGTAGGTTTGGGGTAAGGTGATAGTTTGTGATAAGGCCTATGATGAAAGCAAACATTTGAAAATTTGAAGGCATTCAAATTCAGATTTTTAAAGACACTAGCCAGCCAAATTTTTAAATAAGACCAAGGGCTGAAATTTTGTGACACTGACTTAAAAGATCAGTCTTGCACTCACCTCAAGTCAGAAAGAGCTAGGATAGATTTTCTACAGTTTGACTTCTGCAGTTGGATTTTGCCACTATTGTAATAGTGCTAAATCCTCCAGAGTGCTGAGGTTGGAAATAAAGATTTGCATTATTTCCATTGCATGTCACTGTGTGTCTTCCATGTGATCTTAAGAGAGGTTGCCAGATCTGTACTTATTATTAATGTCTTCTCTCTATCCACTTTCTATTCAGCATATAATATTAGAGACGAAAAAAAAAAAGCGAGCAGTTAGATTTGTTTTTAAATTAAAAATGTGGTGCTAAGTGAAGTCCTAAAATTTTCTTCTATAGGTAAAATTGAACACATTTTCAATCAAGGATGTTTTACCATCTACCTTGAGAGATAGGGTGCCATATAAAAAAGAGTGCGGGGGCTTCCCTGGTGGCACAGTAGTTGAGAGTCCGCCTGCCGATGCAGGGGACACGGGTTCGTGCCCCGGTCTGGGAAGATCTCACATGCCGCAGAGAAGCTGGGCCTGTGAGCCATGGCCTCTGGGACTGCTCGTCCGGAGCCTGTGCTCCGCAACAGGAGAGGCCACAACAGCGAGAGGCCCGAGTACTGCAAAAAAAAAAGAGTGCGAACAGCTTTGGAGTGAGCTATATCTAGGTTCAGATCCCAACTCTGTTGCTAATTAATTGTGTAAATTCCAACAGGTAATTTTAGCTCCACTCCTATATTCCTCGCCTGAAAACCAGGCTTAAAAATTCCCATCTCATTGGGTTATTATAAAAAACAAATATCATAACACAAATAAATAAAATACTTTGTACATGACAGTTGTCAATAAAAGGTTTGCACATAGTAGTATATTTATTTAAAGGTATGTTTTACTTACTTTCTCACTTCTTGGTTATATTGCAGCTTAGTATGTTTGCAAAATAATAACTGCTGAAAAGTTGATGGGCTGCTTTGTAATATAAGGAAATGAGCCACTATATATGATTCTGTGTGTAAGAGGGAGACAATTAAAGGCAAATCTATTTTCAATGTCCTCAAATATCACTTTAAAAAAATCATGTAGATAGAACAAAGTATGTTTAAAATATATCATTACTTTTCAGTTTTTACTTTGTCAGTTTTTGGTCTTTCCCTTGAGAATAAATAAAATCTTTGTTTAATAAACCTAAATTCTCAGAGGAATTACATATTATATGTTGATTATTACACTCAGCTTATAAGTGTATTAATAAGCCCTTTAAATCATAGAAGATTTATAAACAAATATTCACTAAAAGAATCTAGAGTTCAAAGTACATTCAATTAGAATTCAGAAGAGAGATGAGTTTTTAAATGCAATTTTAAACTTGGAAAGGGAATCTATCAGGAGGTAATTGATTCCACCAAAGAGAAGTAATGATTGAAAATGTTCTGTCACTAGAGGATCCTCTGGAATATTAAAATGCATGGAAAAAGCAGTGAGTAGTTTACACATTTGAGAACACATTTGCAATATAAAGCTTTGCAGTGTATTCATTAGCAAACATCAGGAATCCCTAAAACAGTATGAGATTATTCAAATGTTTTTTTCTTAAGCAATATTCCAAGGAGAATAGTGGTGTGGCAAATAAATGTATAATCAATTAGCAGTGTCCTCAACTACATGAGCACACATTACTGCATGTCTTGTTATACCAGTGACATTCCAGCTCTGTGCAAGCACATTAGCTGATTCTACAAGGTACATGGCAATATGTTCACCTGTATGAAAAAATAAGATGGAGCACTAGGGGGACTGGTAACAGGGGATTAAGACTTGTCTGTGCAATTGTAGATATGTATAGTGCAAGTCTTGTAGATTCGGAAAGAAAAAGAGCACTGACCTGACAGAAGCATATTTGTCCCTTAGATTTCTAAGGTCAAAGTGCATGATGATACCAGGATATATTATGGAAATCAGAAATAGTACTCACTAAAAAGAAAAGAAAACATTTGGCAAAAAATTTTAAATTGAAGACTTACAGGTTCTGAAAAATTGGGATGCCTTGAAAGATTTGAGATTTCAAGGGTTATTTTATGAGGGTTTTTCCAAACGCCCCTTTTTGTTAACTAACGTTGTAATGATCTTCCAATTAATGGTGTTTCTCTCTTAGGCTGCAGTTTTGCCTTTGCTCTAATCAATCCCTAGTGTAAGCACTCTAGTTATAATGTTAAAAAATGTTATAAATGTTAAAATATAAAAGGGCTTCTTCCTCTATTAACCTATAGTTCCTCCTCACCCCCAGCCCTTAACCAAACCAATGCTCTTGCCTCATCTCCTTTGGCCTCCAAAGTCACTGCTCCCAATTCAAAAGACTTCATTAAATGTGATTTGGAATGCTGTACCAATGTCTTCTTTAAGGGAAAATATACTAAAGAAGTAGATATAAATAGATGTATAAAATCGTATTGGAGAAGCTCAGAAGTGCTGCACTCAAGAAGAGCACGGCGATTGACAAGCAATTTAAGCTGGAGTGTGAAAGGATGCAGAAATAACAGGATTTGCATGAAAAATATTGAGATCATGAGAACATAAAATTTAAACGAAAAACTCATGTGCCTCATGATTTAATCATGAGGGCTGACATTACTGTTATAACTTTCAATATCCTTGGCTTTTGAAATAGTTCTATAATGAGGGTGAAGTATATATATCTATACAGAAAACCAGTGTTATTTTATCCAGTCAGCTCATTACTGTGAGAAACAGGGTTACATGAATCTTAAGTCTTAATCTGTATGTTGGGAAGCCCAAACATTAGGTATGGCTGAGCCTTTATTTTTGGTCAGGGATTCAAAGCAAAAGGGAAAAACTAAGGCAGGTTGTGAAAAATTCATTATTTAATCAATTTTGAGTAACCAACCCACAAAAAGCAGAAAGAAGTTCATATTGATGTTAATATCTCTGCTTTTATCGTATGCAAAATTTTAACAGTTGGCCAAAAGCAAGGATCAAGATAAGGTCTGTAGAAGTCATTTAAAGGGCTCCATATTGACCTGGTAAGTTTCATTCCCATGAACCAGGGAGCTGACATAAAGTAGGTCTTAGTTTCCTTTCCCTTTTATTTTTTATGGCATAATAGGTGATCTGAAAATCTAGTTGCACTTGTTATCTCAGAGGAGAAATGCAGTTCCGACTTCTGTTTATGCTTTCATATCATACTGTATTGCTGTGAACCTTGATGGCACTTCCAGTGGGACGCCATGTTTAGCCCATGAATGAGAAGACTGTCACAATCAAAAGTGCTTCAGGCACAAACAGATTTGAAACAATCTTCCCACTGACTGGAAGAGAAAAGGCTGGTTCTGAAGATCATTAAAGGTTCTATTGATGTGGTTTCGGGGGGCACACATTTAGATTTTCAAATGTGTTTTACATTTGGAACAGTTTTACTCGCATTAAAGCTCAGTCGCTTTCTCTGAGAACTCTCCTTGTCATCATTTGCAGAAGCTTTCACAGAGAACTCACTGTTCCAACTGGGAAGGAGGTGGGAGAGGTGGGGAACGCAAAGCAGGTGATTGAACTAGCTCTCTTGACTCAGAGATGCCAGGATCACCTGCTTGGCAACATTCTGCAGTGAGAAGCACAGAGATGAAAGGGGCCACTGCAGTGTCCCAGAAAAAAAGGGGAAAAATCTTTTTGGCATTTAAATGTGCTAGCACTCTCTGATTTAAAAAGTAAAAAGTCTTTCTGTCAACTTAAATCAGATAGAAAGTAATTAGGCAGCCAAGTTGCCATGTCATTTCTTGGTGTGTGTGCTTATGTATATGTGTGTATTCCTTTGTCATGGTGACATTTTGTTGACCATTCCATTGTAAGGACATCTTGTTATGCAACATTTCGTTGTAGGAATGTTCCTCCATGCAGCATCTTACCGTTGACATTTTGTCATCAACATTGCCAGAGACATTTCATCATGCAATACTCCACCATTGACATTTCATCAAAACAGCAGGCTATAGTGGTAATAGCTCAGTGCTGACAGTTAGTATACTAAACCCCTTAATTACATTATTACACATGCAATTAAGTTTTCCTGTTCCTAATATAAAACTATCCCTGTTAAAGGAGGGAAGACACCTTTTACATCCCCCTGCCCTGAATTTTTTAAAACAATTGTGAGTTGCATTAAGCTAAAATATTGTATATAAATGTATATGTCCTCAAAATGTCTTCTAAGGCCATTTAAAAAGAATCTTGATAGGGAGGGTGGGAAAACTAGTGCCCATGGGCCAAATTCACTCTGCCAATTATTTCTGTTAAAAAAAAAAAAAAAGTTTTATTGGCACACCGTCATGCACATTTTACATGTTGGCTATAGTTGCTTTTGCAGAGTTGACGAATTACAATCCAGACCTTCTAACACAAAAAGCCTAAAATATTTACTATCTGGCCCTTTACGGATAAAATATGCCAACCTTTGTCCTAGAAGATGCTTATTTTAAATGTGGGTCATGGGGCTGGCCACCATGATTTGGACCCTTGGAGCACACATGTGAAGTGCCAGGGGCTCCTGGTATGCAGGAAGAAACCGAAGACTTAGGGAGCCCAGGCTTGCACAGTTGCGGGGGCCCAATGATCCATGGTCTACCCTGAGCACAGGTTGGGTCTTGAGGTTAGGGGCTGGGATGCCACTGCCTGCCTGGGGACTGTGGTGGGCATGGGTGGAGGAGCAGGCGGTGTGACTCGTGTTTATTTCTGAGGATACTCTCATTTCGGGTTCCTGACATCAGGGTCTTCTCCTTTTATTTCTTCTCCCTGCGGCTGCTCCTCCACAGCACTGTTTGCCAGCATAGATTCTTCTGCTTGGATGTTAAAATTTGAAGTGTGTCATAGCTCAACTGTGAGCCATTTTCTTTTATTGCTATACTTTAAAAATAATAATAATAGGGCTTCCCTGGTGGCGCAGTGGCTGAGAGTCCGCCTGCCGATGCAGGGGACACGGGTTCGTGCCCCGGTCCGGGAGAATTCCACATGCCGCGGAGCGGCTGGGCCCGTGAGCCATGGCCGCTGAGCCTGCATGTCCGGAGCCTGTGCTCCGCAACGGGATAGGCCACAACAGTGAGAGGCCCGCGTACCGCGAAAAAATATATAATAATAATAATAATAACAACAACCACTACCTCTGGGCAATCTAATCCATTTCTAAGGCTTTAATGAACAACTTTATGCCTATACATTCCAGATTTTACCTCCATCCAGAATTATATATATAACTGCCTAGTTGATTTTCTGACTGACCTAGATACCTCCAGGACATTGCATATTAAAATGACTCAACATTAAAAGAAATAATATAAATTTTAAAGATGAAAATAAATGTAATCCATGTTACAGAATCAGAATATCTATTACTAGAATTTGGTAATCTTCACTTGAACAACTATTTGATTTCTAACAGAACACATATAGTTACAAATGGGAAGGAGTTACAACTGGAAAAGGTGGAAAACACAAAATTCTTCAAATTCTCTACCCATTGTCTTCACAAAAAAATAAATACTTTGAAGAATTTACATAGCTCACTGGATTCAGTCTCATTCTCAACTGTCTTCTATCTCTTTCACAAAAGAAAGTAGGAGTAAGTGATATGTTTATTCATTACCTGACCAATTAATTTGTCCTATAGCCTTAACAAAGTTCCCATTTAAACAATATGTAAACAACAGTTTAGTCCATTATAGCTTTGAAAAAAATCTTTGAATTTGAAAATTATGACATATTCCTATAAAAATTCAAAGAAAACTGATGAAAATAATTATTGAAAACCTCCCTTTGCCCAAGTCGCCATTTCTATTTCCTAGCAGTTACAACAATTAGTTCTTCAGTGCTTATTCTTTCAGAATTCTCTTTCTTTTCATCTCTAAGGAATTTCAATGAGTATTTCATAGGGAAAGGTCTTCCTCCACTTTCCTTACTTACATTTTCCCCAAATGCTAGATGAATTGCATTATCAAGATTTATTCAGTAGACCTTTATACAAGGTTGACTCTGAGCTAACTTCTGATGGTCCACAACTGGTGGCCCAGGAAAGAATGGCTGTGAGCTGGGCTGGAAATCAGGAAAATTGTGATACACATATTTTTTCCACAATTTCTCATTTTGCTACTTCCTTTTTGTTTCATATTCTTTTATCCTCCTGGCATTTACTCACTTAAACCCTGAAGATTTTCTGCTTCCCCAAGTACATTTCTTTTCTTATCTTCTCTTTTCCATTTATCTGCATTCTCTTCCTTTTGATTTGATTGGTTTTGTGTCTATAGATGACCCATATCTTTTCCCCTTAGCACTGCCATCCCATCTAAAAGTCTTTTTCTATGACTATTTCAGTAAATAGACACTACTGTGCCTCCTCTTCTGTGAACTTTTTCTGGAAAGGTGTTTGCTGCCATAGACATTTATGGTGACTTTAGTAACTTATTGCAAAGCAAAACACATACCATCATTGTTTTGCCTACTTTTCATTTCATTCTACCTCTTGATATAAAGGATATTAACATAGTCATCCTTTCCATCTATGTCAAGTTTAATAAATCACAGACTACTTTCTATAATTTGGTGCTTATAACGTTACATTTTGCTTTCAGAGCCTATCCCTATGCCTTTCTTTTCCATGTTACCATCTACTTTACCTTGCCTTTCTCCATTTGAATAATTATTTCTATCCTTTCCCACCAGGTAATGAAACTTTTAAACCCAGACATTATATTACTCTGCTCACCTACTTTTTAAATACAAAATATTTACCTGTGAAATAAATCTGCTTTGGTGAAACCTAGTTCTTTGTCAACTGACAAATATTAGCTTTCTACTGTCAATTCACCTTCTGGAGTCAAAATTTTACAAAATAGATGTAAAGCGAAATATACATCAGAAACTGTTTAAATTGTTTTTGTTCTGCTCTCAAAAACTTCTCTGTTCATATCTTTTCTTTCTTCCCCTTTCCTCCAATAATGTAGATTAAAAATGTCACCAGTGTCCCCTATTATAATATGCTACTTCTTCCTATTTTTTCCCAAATCCTGTGATCTGTAATTCCAGAGTGTTTTTTATTTTTATTTATTTATTTGTGATACACAGGCCTCTCACTGTTGTGGCCTCTCCCGTTGCGGAACACAGGCTCCAGACGCGCAGGCTCAGCGGCCATGGCTCACGGGCCTAGCCACTCCACGGCATGTGGGATCTTCCCAGACCGGGGCACGAACCCGTGTCCCCTGCATCGGCAGGCAGACTCTCAACCACTGCGCCACCAGGGAAGCCCCAGAGTGTTTTTTAAATGGACATTTTTCTGTTCTTTGTTGAAAACTGACAGAAGGATAGGAGGATTAGCAGTGAAACTGCCAGCAAAGGGTAAGAGGGGAATATAAGAATAAAATAAGGGGCAAGAGGGTAGTTTAAGGGAAATAACGTATAAAACCATAAACCAAGGACATGAGAATATCATTAGTTTTTTTTATAAAAAAAGGGATAGAGAGGCATGCTGACCAACTGAATGAATGGTATAGTGTAAACTTGCCAAGACTCACTATATGTGATTGCTACAGTCAGTCAAAAGTTGAAAGTATGATCATTGTTATATTTATCTGCTTAATAAAATTGCACTTTGATTAACAGAATACCAGAAGAAATCTTCATAGCTCTCTCTAGCATATATCCTGTGGATGAGAATTATAATGAAATTTATTTCTTATAACCTACATGTGTAAGATAAGGAAAAGGACAGGAGGGCTCCCTCTCTGCCTTGTCATTTGCTTTCTCTCATCTTCCCAACTTGAATGGAAGTGATCCATTGTGTCTCAGCTATATTTGGTACAGTTCTCAATTATATAACTTCTTTGGCTACATTGTAACTGTTTATGTACTTGTCTGTCACTCCTACTAGACTGGGAGACTGATCAGGAATTGATGCTAATTTATCTTTTCACTCCCCCAGCAACTAGCTTTATTTTCTTAAGAAATGTTTAATATATGGGTGGGATGAATGAAAGAGTGAGAGCAGATAACCAAGATGATTTTCTTTTGCTTTTGTTATTATATGATGGAATGATCAGAACAAAATTAATGTATCAAGTTCCACTATTTTTGTGATACTTATTCCAGATTTTTGTGTGACACGAAACCACAGAAACTACTCAAAAGAATAGATAAGAGAATAGATCTTTTTAATCCATTTTAATTTTAATCCATTAAAATTCCACAAAAAGGGAATAACTACTAGAACTAGAGCTCTGATTCACTAAAATAATAGTAACAATAATAATAAATAGCTACAACGTATTGAATGTTTACCATATGCCACATGCCATTCTAAGCCACCTATGAAGCAGGTTATATTTTTCCAATTTCACCAAAAAGGAAACTGAGGCAACAAATGGTTAAGTAATTGCCCAAGAACACAATAGCCAATGAAGTTACTAAATGATGAGCCAGCATTCCCATTATCAGATGAGATCAGAATATTCTCATAACACTATGTTTCTTGACATTTATCACACTTTGTAATTATACATTTAGTTTTTGAATATGTGACTAAGGCGTGCCTTTCCTGTTACACTCTACACTTCATCAAAGTAGAGCTGTGTCTGATTTTGCTCATCTAACACATGGTAGGCACTCAATATTTCTTGAATGAATGACAAGGTTAGCCGCTACTCAGAGCCCAGCACTCCATCAATGCAGTATAAGATAAGAGTAAATTGTTCTGAATTCTATCTTTCTAAATACTCACTGAACATGAGGAATTCTAGAAGTATTACTAGGAGGGGGTTTGAAACTTAGAAGACATACATCAGACTACCAGTCTTCATGTTATCAACAGCATGGAGAGCCTCAAACATGAGCACCTTGGGCCTGACTGAGACACGTCACTTCCCTCAAATCATGTGGAAGGATACCGCAATTTTCTCAGCCTTTTTTTTTTCTTATATTATCTGAAAGACAACATCTTTTTACACTAGCCTATTTTCTCCTGAAGCCCCGGTGAATCTCATCTCCATCTCTCCTTCAGCAGCAGACATCCCTGTACATATTCAGAAACTGAAAGCTTCTCAGCACCAGTGCCCAGCCAGTTAAAATAAGTGTCTTCCCTTCACAGCTAATGAGCCTCTTTGTACAGAAAAGGCGATTGTCCTCATGTCATATATTTAAAATTTTGCTTATCTTCTTTTACCTCCAGTGGATCCTGGAATCATTATCTGGCTGTTTCCTGACCAGCTGAGATTCTTCTCTGCTCATCCCACCTTCCCTCATTTCTGCATGTGATATTGCATTCTTGTAACCCGTGTGCCCCACTTCAGCTGCCTTTTACTCTCCCCAGGACTATCAACATCACAGCCCTTGTCAATTAAGTGACTATAACTTCCTTCATCAACTTTCCATTCTTTAGGAGAATTGAATCCAAAAAAAACATGTACTGAATACTTATCTGCATAGGTAAGCACTTTGCGGAATTCGTAGGTGAGCAATACTCTTAGGCTCCACCTCAGGGAGTTTAAAAGTCTTTGGGGAAAATCAAACACAAACCGTAATAAAAGAATGAATCCTACTCTACAGTGGACATAAAGTGTTATGAAAGATTAATCCAGCCATAAAATGGCTTCACAGAGGAGGTGGCTGAGTTAAGACTTAAAGGATAAATAGGATTTTGACAAAAAGAAATGAGGAAGGAGGAAGAACAATCCAGATAGAGGGAACACAACCAGCAAAGGCAGAGTGGCCATTGAGTCCATCATACATTCAGAGACTAGTGGGTTGATGAAGGCAGCAATAGAACCAGGATCATGGACCAGGTTGGGAAGACTGTTTAGGGCCTTAATTTTAAGTCTTAGTAAGAAGTTTGGACTTTGTAGACAATGAGGAGGCATCAAAATTTTTTGAGCAGAGATATGTCATGATTAAGACCCCTCATTTAGGAAAATCACTTACTATGAACAGAAAACATATTGAAGAGGGTTTAAAATGGAGACCAGATTTTTTTAAAAAGACTATACTATTGTAGTAAAAGTGAGAGAGAGACTTAACAAGGCCAGTAGCAGTGGGAACAAAAATAAGGATGAATGAGATGCCCTTAGGAAGTAGAATGGACAAGTCTGAAAAAATTAAGAAAGAAAAAATGTAAAAGGTGACACTATGTTATGGTTGGCCTGCACAGTAGAATCCCTACAGAATTCCTCTGACAGTCTCAACAATGTTTTCTATGCTACTTTTTCCAGGGAACCTTCTTTTACAGTCCTTGCCACCAGAAGTTATAACAATTCTACTAACTAAAGACAAAAAAATTGGAAAAAGTTCACAATGAAAAGAATGAAGTTGAATCGTCTTAGAGCTGGAATGACTCTAAAAATCTAATTTAACTGTAGAGATTCTAATATACCTCTCTTAGTTTGTAGTTAATAAAACCAAGGCACAGAAAATTAATGTGAGTCAGGACTGGAAATATGTGACAGCTGTCTTCTGCTCCAGTACTCTTTCCATTCCGTGTTTCTAATAACATAAAAGTCAACTTCTTAGGAGAAATTAGTTGACAGCCAATATAAGCAAAACCTAGACACAGAATAAAGGATCTGGGAAAAAAACACCTAAGTATGGGGACACCTAAGTATGGACAAGGGCAAGGGAAATTAGCCAGACAAATATAACTCTATTTAAAGTGTCGTACTGGGACACTTAAAAACCTGCCTATCAAAAACTGTGTGCCACAACTTTGCCTAATAGCTCCTAGAAAGTCTTTGTTTTTAAACCTGATTCTGCCTCAGGTAATATAAGACCATTTGTCTAGTAATATGGGGAATAATTATTTAATAACCTTCTTAATTTAACCCTTCAAATACAATATTAAATACCCTCTTATTTAAGATGATATCACCATAATTAATTTATCTTGTCTTACAAGACACAAAATTTTGCTTCTCTTCTCTATTTCCTC
The DNA here is from genome assembly GCF_964374135.1 of Grampus griseus. Taxonomy (NCBI): domain Eukaryota; kingdom Metazoa; phylum Chordata; class Mammalia; order Artiodactyla; family Delphinidae; genus Grampus; species Grampus griseus. Next base: position 108,859,021 of record NC_138998.1, read on the forward strand.
CTCTATTTTCAACTTGTTTGATCAAATGGAAAGACCAGGCTGGGAGACGTAGCTGTAACAGAGCCTCATACATACTGAGAAGAAAGGGTTTACTTCTTCATTTCTCTTTGTCCTACTAAAAATCTTTGTCCTACTAAAAGTCATGCAGCATGCTAGAAAAATTTTTTTATTTAGTGTGTTATTTATGTGTTCTTAATCTTTTGTACAATAAGTTCTTTTTCTTTTGACTATATTTATATCTTCATTATAATACCTTGTTCTGTGTCTGTGGGACTCGAGGGACATTGTTCCAGCTAATGATTAAGAACTCTCCAGACAATAGGGGCTTCTTAGACAATGGGTGAATTTCCAGGATGTCTGGCCCCCTTCCGAGAAGGAGGGAGATAAAAAATGTAAAAAAGGTGTCTGTCAAAGACCAATCACGCAGCTGGGGACAAGTTCCCTCTCTGGTCCGAGCCTAAGCCGGGACCAATCAGCAGGAGAACACAACCAAATCTATAATTTACATACGGGGAGGTGGGAACCTATAAAACTGACATATTCGCGCCCAAAAGGGTTCCTTCTTCTACCTCCTGCGTGAGGACCAAGGAACCCCGGTGCACCGGCCTTCAATAAACCTCTTGCGTTTTGCATCGACTTCCGACTCTTGTTTCCTGGGCGAGTCGAAACTCCTAGGAGACCGCGCAGGTCTAACATGTCACTTTCATTTCCCTTCATCTTTTGCCTTATCTCTTAATTTTGCATTTACTATTAATTCCTACGCATATCACAGTGAAAATAATTGACACTAAACCTCATTCTGGAGTCCTCTGTCCACCACCAACCGTCACATCTCCCAAACACAAACTGGGTAGCAATTCACCTACTTTGTACTCTCTTTAACAGGAAAGAAAAAGCGGGGGGGGGGGGGGGGGGGAGGTATGTTGATGCATTACAAAATGAAATTTTCCACATATTTATAATAGGAATTCGCATGCAGTCAAGCCAAGATTACACTTATACAGAATGGCTTAATCATCATTAAAACTGGTAGAACTGGTGAGAGAGCTACAGTTCCTGGTTTCCTCTCTATCTCTACTCCTGCCTTAGGTGATTTCGTTAAGACACAGGACATAATTATGATCTTTAATCTGTTATCTCCCAAATTTCTACCTCCAGCCCTTACCCCTCCCCCTAATTCCCAACTATATAACCAATTTCCTACTCACCATTCCTGTTAAGATGCCTTATAGGCCTCAAAACTAATCTAAAATTTCCATTTAGCTATGTAATTCTGGTGAGTTTCCTAAACATTCTGAGTCTTGGTTTTCTTATCTACACACTGGGGAAGGTGTTATCTACTTCAAAGCGTTGATGTTAGTATGAAATGAGTTCATGATCGTAAAACAGCTAGTACTGTGCAGGAAATTAGCACATAATAGATACTCAGTGGCTCTATTTTTTTTGAGTTTGATAATTTTGTATTTTACATTCTAATATCAACTTTACAAAGAGGTAATTTACATCTTAAAATGCACCCATTTTAAGTGTATATTTTGGTGAGTTTTACAAATTTATACTGTGTTTTACCAACACTTAAGATGCAAACCATTTCCAGTTTCCTTGTGCCCATTCCTCTGTGACCAGCCCCAGGCAGTCGTCATTCCCTGATTCCAGCCCCAGGAAATAACTAACCTGTTTTCTATCACTGTAGTTTATAGTTGGTATTTTCCAGAATCTGATATAAATGGAATCATGGGATAAGACTCCCTTTTTTTTTTTTTTAGGGCTGGATACTCAGTGACCCTTAATGTCTTTTTTCCTTCTTATTCTCTCTCATTCCTTCCATACACCCCCAGATCATTTTTTCCCTTGTCCTTACCTTATGGAGCTATCTTATTTCCTGGTTCCCTCATTCATAAGGAGCTGTACAACCACCTCAGTGCCCCAGATAATAATGATGCCAACCATCCTCCCACTTCCTCACCCATCAAATCCCACCAGCAGTTATGTGCAAAACAAGCAAAGTAGATAGATAGCAATGTTTTTTAAGAGCTGTTTTTTTCTATTATATTTGTCATTGCTTTTGTATTCTTTTGAATAAAAATATATTTTGCTGTATATATAACACTGATGGTTATAACTATGCTTGAAATTTCAGCACTTTCCAGTTATAGCTGAACAAAACTGTAGAACATTAAGTTTCTACTTTGAAAGCCACATATGTTAATTACTGTAGCTGCCTAATCTATATATTCCAGTACATTACTTGGCTAATCCATGACTAGGCTTTTCTACGTTACTCTGAGAAATTAAGAATTGGCTATTCTTAAATAAATGTCAAAATTATATTTGAATAAATACAATTATTTATCCTAAACATAAATGCATCCTTGCCAAACACAGAGATAATGAGCACTAATGACAAACTCTAGCATTGTAACAAAGCAGCTTAAAACCTTTTTAGGGTGTGTTTTCAAAAAAAACACTCTCTTACTAAAATGTGAGGAGAGTTCTACCAACCAAAAAAAAACTCTTTAGACAAGTGGAAATGTTGTCTGCAGTTATGCTTGCCAAGTGAAGAAAAGATAATGCCCAAGACGTGCATATCCAAGCTTGTTGGGTAAAGAATAGATTTCAAATGTGTTTCCAAAAACATTCATTACAAAACATTCAGGTTTACCTTTTTGAATTGTTAGTTCTTAAGTCATATAAAAAGTTCATATTCTGAAGATTTTCCAGCTTGCTGTCAGCAAAATACTGTGTGTCAATTCACATTTGACACACTAAAATACTTTTTAAGGGCTCCCCTGGTGGCGCACTGGTTGAGAGTCCGTCTGCCGATGCAGGGGATGCGGGTTCGTGCCCCGGTCCGGGAGAATCCCACATGCCGCAGAGCGGCTGGGCCTGTGAGCCATGGCCGCTGAGCCTGCGCGTCCGGAGCCTGGCTCCGCAACAAGAGAGGCCACAATAGTGAGAGGCCCACACACCTCAAAAAAAAAAAAATATATATATATATATATATATATATATATACTTTTAAAAATATTCTGAATTGGCCTTTTAAGAACAATTCAGGCATTCAACTTTATGTATTTACCTCTATTCCTACTTAAATATGAGCATGTGGAAAACAAGTTCACCAGGAGATAGATAATATGTAGCAATTTGAAGCAAGGAAACACGACTTGACATCTTGTCTGGTTGACAGAAAACCAAATAGACAGCTCACAATAGCAAAAACTGATGCTAGAACTGTTTCAGAGGATTATGTCCTGAATGCATAAGTAACCCTTTGAATCAATTTTTGAGACTAGATGCAGCAACCTAAGCTTGTGCTTCACATCCATCAGAGACTGGAAGGAAAAATAATCGTTTTTATACTCTTTCATGAGCCATAATCTCCATAATGGATATATGGGAGTACTGGCCTCTAAGAGATAAAATGTCTTCTAGACCTGCATTAAGCATTCTGATCTTGTACTGTTTTTAGCCCCACGGTTTGCCTCACTAAGAATGGAATATCCGCAATGCTCTTGCGTGAGAAGTCAGCATGTGTTTATTCCCTAGCCCGGCTGGATGCTTTATCCTACATACCCACATAAGGCAATGCAACTAAAGAATGGCAAGGGGAATCTCAAAATTAGTGTGCATTTATCCTAATGGTACAAAAGTTTAAATTCAGAGAATATTTGAACATAATAGAATTCATTCATTCATTACATAGATATTATTCAGGGGCATCTATGTTCTGGGTCCTGAGTCTTCAGAAATAAATAAGACTCACTTTCTTTTCCTACAGCAAAGATTTATCCAGTGGGAGTGTTATCTAAAAAGATGGTTCAGCACATTCCTTGTTAGATGGTTTACTCTCAGAAAATATTTCTTTATCATCTAGCAATAATGTGCTAAACTTCCCAACTCGCAGTAATCTTCCTCCTCATTATTTTTATCTGTCCTAATATTACCCTTTGGAGGAAACAATAAGAAGTTTATTTCTTCTACCTTGAAAGCCTTTCAAGTATTTGAAAATTGCTACTGTGCCATGACTATACATTTTAAAATTTTGGTTCTGTTCTTTATTTTAAGGTTGAAACTTAAAATAATTTGCAGTGATGTTTTGAAGTGCTTTTCAGACCCTTCACTACCCAGACTGCACCTCTGGATTCTTCTGATTTATCAGTGTCCTTCTTTAGGGGTATTCAGAAATGAAAGCAGTGTTCCAGGTGTGTCCCAGTCCAACAGCAGAGCCATTATCCTGAATTTGGTTTCCACAGTTACTTTTTTAATGTGAAATAATAGAACATTAGCTTTTGAATGGTTTTATGATATTTGGACTCCCACCATGTCCTTGACTAATGAAAATTCTTGCAAATGAAAACATGGTTAAATCTCTTGTTGAGGATGTCAGCAAAACAGCAGCAAAGGAATTTCTAGTGCTGTCCCCGCCCCCAGAACATCCATTTGAACAAACATCTGTGCACAAAAAAAATACCTAAAAACTATCTTCAAAAGAGCTAGAATTCCAGGTGACAGATTATAGCACCGAAGTGCAGCATGGAAATAAAAAAGACACTTTGAGGAGGGTAGAAAAGGTAGAATCACATTACCCCCATTACCCTCTCCCCAGCCCGGGCAGACCAACACAGAGAAAGACACCTTCCCTGTGGGAGAAGGAGAGTAAAACGAGTGCCCAGTTTCACAATGGACCACAGTGCCAGCAGGCCCTAGCACCAGGCCAACTCCTGTAGCCTTAGGTAGCTGCTTATGGGTGCCTACAAACCCAGACCCCCAGCTCAGCCCAATGCCTGCTGGCTGCAATGACCCCTGTTGGTTTCCATGGTCCCAGGCTCCCAGCAGGCTCCTGTGAATCTTGGTCCCATGCTCATTTTGGCACCAGCTGATTCCCAGAGCCCCAGGAAGCTCCCATGGCCCCAGGGTCCTAGCAGACTCTAGCAATCCCAGGCTCTAGGTGGGCACCAAAAAACCCAGGTTTCTTGCTGAGCCCAGCATCAGGCCTACTACTGTGTACCCAGGCTTTTGAACCACCCCAGCACGAGGCAGCCTCTCACAACCCCAGACTCACATGTCACCCAGTACCAGTCTGGTCTCCAAAAACCTCCAGACCAGACCTGCAAACCTAGGCTCTCAGCCTTCCCTATGGTCAGGCCAGCCCCACAGCCCCAGCATCCAGACCAGCTCCCAAGGATTTAGGCTCCTGTCCTGCCCCAGAGCCAGACCAGATCCCACAGACCAAACCTCCAGGCTGACTCCTGAGGTTATAGTCTGAGGCCCTAGGTTATGGGCTGACTCTTATAACCCCAGGCTCCAGTCTCACCTTAGCACCAGGAAGGTCCCTGTGGCCTTCAAGCCAGCTCCTGTGGAACCAGGCTCCTGGTGCATCATAGTACCAGAACAGTCATCATGGAACCAGACACTAGGCCCATTCCAGAACAATGGAACCTATTTGGCCCATGAGGACCCAAGATTCAGGCCTGTACATGCAGACCCAGTTCTCAGGCCTATCACTACAGATTCAATCACCAGGCCAACCCCAGTGAACCCAGGCTCCAGGCCCACCCCTGCAAACTTAGGCACCAGGCTTGTGACCATGTACCCAAGTACCAGCCCTGCCCACCTGATGACCCAGGCACCAGATCTGCCTACCCAAGTATGCCAGCAGCAAGCTCACCTGCCAACATCACCCAGAATCTCTAGAGAGATTGACTAGTGAAGGGTTTTGCCTCCCAAGGACAGTCTGTAAAGACTGGAAGAGGTGCCTACTTTGTTAAATGTGTAGATACCAATGTAAGGCCACAGGATCATGAAATACCAAGGAAATATAACACCACCAAAGGAATAATAATTCTTTATTATTAAAGAAAAATTCTACACCTATGAGGAACCCTCACCATCAATAAGGCTATCTATAGACATCTCAGCAGACACCTTGTAGATACACAAAATATAAAGAGAAAGGAGTCAAATATACCACTGTGGAAAATTATCACTTCACAAAGAAAGACAGCAAAAGAGGAATTAAAAAACAAGAGAACCACAAAACAGAAGAAAGTGGGATGATATATTCAAAGTGCTAAAATATAAAAACTGTCAAACAAGAATACTTTACCCAGCAAGGTTGTCTTTCAAAAATGAAGGAGACATAAAGATTTTCCCAAGCAAAAGCTGAGGGAGTTCATTACCATTAGGCTTGCATTATAAGAAATGCTGAAAGGATTTCTTAAAACTGAAATGAAAGGATGTTAACTAGTAATAGGAAAACCCATGAAAATATGAAAATATAAAACATATTGGTAAAGGTAAGCATATAGTCAAATTCAAAACATTCTAAACTATAACATGGTGGTGTGTTAATCATTTAACTCTAATATAAAGGCTTAAAAGACAAAAGTATCAAAAATAACTAAACAATAACTTTTATGAATGTACAATATAAGAGAGGTAAATTGTGACATCAAAACATAAAATATTGGAGGGGGAGTAAAAGTTATATGTGATCAAAGTTAAGTTATTATTAGCTTAAAATAGACCATTACATCATTAAGATACTTTATGTAAGCCTCAGGGTAAGCACAAAGCAAAAACCTACAGTAGATACACAAAAGGTAAAAAGAAGGGAGTCAAATACACCACTGTGGAAAATTATCAATTCACAAAGAAAGACAGCAAAAAGGAATTAAAAAAACAAGAGAACCATAAAACAGAAATTAATTAATAAGATGTCATTTGTAAGTCTGTATGTATCAATAATTACTTTAAATATAAATGGATGAAGTTATTCAATCAAAAGGCATAGAGTGGTTAAATAGATTAAGAAACAGAACCAAACTATTTGCTGCCTACAAGAGACTCACTTTAACTTTAAGGACACACATAGGCTCAAGGGAAGAGATGGAAAAAAATTTCCATGCATTTTAAAACCATAAAAGTGCAGGGGTAGCTATATTTATATCAGACAAAATAAACTTTAAGTCAAATATGGTAACAAGAGGCAAAGAAAATTGTTATATAATGATAAAGGGGTCAATTCATCAAGAAAATAAAACAACTGTAAATATATATATACCCAACATTGGAGCATTTAAATGTAGTAAGCAAATATTAACAGATTTAAAGAGAGGAATAGACAAAAATACAATAATAGTAGGAGACATCAATACCCCACTTTCAACAATGGATAAATCATCTAGACAGAAAATCAACGAGGAAACATTGGATATGAACTGTATCTTAGACCAAATGGACCTGACAGACATGAAAAACATTCCACCCAAGAGTAGCAAAATATATATTCTTCTCAATACACATAGAACATTCTCCAGGATAGATATCTCTTTGGTCACAAAAACAGCCTTAGCAAATGTAAGAAGATTGAACTCATACCAACTCTCTTCTCCAACAGCAATGGCATGAAAATAGAAATCAATAACAGAAAGAAAACTGGAAAATTAACAAATGTGTGGAGATTAAACAACACACTTCTGGACAACCAATATGTCAAAGAAGAACTCAAATGAGAAATCAAAAAATACCTTGAAATAAATGAAAATGGAAACATGGCATACCAAAACTTATGGAATACATGAAAAGCAGTTCTAAGAAGGAAGTATATAGTGATAAAAGCCTCCATTAAGAAAAAGAAAGATCATAAATAACAGCCTAACTTTACACCTCAAGGAACTAAAAAAGAACAAATTAAGCCCAAAGATAGCAGAAAGAAGAAATAACAAAGATCAGAGCAGAAATAAATGAAATAGAGACCATAAAAACAAGAGAAATAATCAATGAAACTAACAGCTGGTTTTGTGAAAAGGTAAAGAAAAGTGACAAATCTTTATTTAGATTAAGAAAAAAAGAGTAAACAAATAAATATAACAGAAATGAAAGAGGCAACATTATTACAACTGATACCACAGAAGTACAAAGGGTCATAGGAGACTACTATGAATAATTACATGCCAACAAATTGGATAATGTAGACGAAATGGAAAATTCCTAGAAACACACAACCTACCAAGACTAAATCATAAGAGATAGAAAATCTGAAGAGAACAATAATAAGTAAGCAAGTAGATTGAATCAGTAATCAAAAACCTCCAGACAAGGAAAACCCCAGGACCAGATGGTTTCACTGGTGAATTCTACCACACATTTAAAGAAGAATTAGCTCCAATCCTTCTCAAACTCATCCAAAAAATAAAGAGGGAATATTTTCAAACTCATGTTATGAAATCACATTACCCCGATATCAAAGCCAGATAAAAACACTATAAGAAAAGAAAACTACAGGCCAATATCCCTGATGAATATAGATGCAAAAATTTATAACAAAATACTAGCAAACCAAAATCAACAGCACATTTTAAGTATCATAGACTATGATCAAGTGGGATTTACCCCTGGGGAGGAAGATGGTTCCACATAAACAAATCAATAAATGTAACACACTACATTTATAAGATGAAAGATAAGAATTCATATAGTCATCTCAAAAGACACAGAAAAAGCATTTCACAAACTTCAACATCCATTCAGCAGAGCAACACCCAGCTGTACCCACTACCAGTCCCTCCCATCAGGAAACTGGCACAAGCCTATTAGATAGCCTCTTCCACCAGAGGGCAGACAGCAGAAGCAAGAAGAACTACAAACCTGCAGCCTGTGGAACAAAAACCAAAGTCACAGAAAGATAGACAAGATGAAAAGGCAGAACGCTATATACCAGATGAAGGAACAAGATAAAACCCCAGAAAAACAACTAAATGAAGTGGAGCTAGGCAACTTTCCAGAAAAAGTCTTCAGAATAATGGTAGTGAAGATGACCCAGGACTTCGGAAGAAGAATGGGAGCAAAAATCGAGAAGATGCAAGAAACGTTTAACAAGATCTAGAAGAATTAAAGAACAAACACCTAGAGGAATTAAAGAGCAAACAAACAGAGATGAACAATACAATAACTGAAATGAAAAATACACTAGAAGGAATCAATAGCAAAATAACTGAGGCAGAAGAACAGATAAATGATCTGGAAGACAGAATGGTGGAATTCACTGCTGTGGAACACAATAAAGAAAAAAGAATGGGGCTTCCCTCATGGCGCAGTCGTTGAGAGTCTGCCTGCTGATGCAGGGGATATGGGTTCGTGCCCCAGTCCAGGAAAGTCCCACATGCTGCGGAGCGGCTAGGCCCATGAGCCATGGCCTCAGAGCCTGCGTGTCCAGAGCCTGTGCTCCACAACGGGAGAGGTCACAACAGTGAGAGGCCTGCGTACCGCAAAAAAAAAAAAGAAAGAAAAAGAAAAAAGAATGAAAAGAAATGAAGACAGCCTAAGAGACCTCTGGGACAACATTAAATGCAACAACATTCACATTATAGGGGTCCCAGAAGGAGAAGAGAGAATGAAATGACCCAATAAAATATTTGAAGAGATTATAGTTGAAAACTTCCCTCACATGGGAAAGGAAATAGCCACCCAAGTCCAAGAAGTGCAGAGAGTCCCAGGTAGGATAAACCCAAGGACGAACACGCCAAGACACAGTAAACAAATTGACAAAAATTAAAGACGAACAAAAATTATTGAAAGCATCAAGGGAAAAATGACAAATAACATACAAGGGAACTCCCATAAGGTTAACAGCTGATTTCACAGCAGAAACTCTACAAGCCAGAACGGAGTGGCATGACATATTTAAAGTGATGAAAGGGAAGAACCTACAACCAAGATTACTCTACCTGGCAAGGATCTCATTCAGATTCGACAGAGAAATCAAAACTTTACAGACAAGCAAAAGCTAACAGAATTCAGCATCACCAAACCAGCTCTACAACACATGCTAAAGGAACTTCTCTAAGTTGGAAACACAAGAGAAGAAAACGACCTACAAAAACAAACCCATAACAATTAAGAAAATGGTAATAGGAACATATATACCGATAATTACCTTAAACGTGAATGGATTAAATGCTCCAACCAAAAGACACAGGCTGGCTGAATGGATATAAAAACAAGACCCATATATAGGCTGTGTACAGGAGACCCACTTCAGACCTAGTGACACATACAGACTGAAAGTAAGGGGATGGAAAAAGATATTCCATGTAAATGGAAATCAAAAGAAAGCTGGAGTAGCAATAGTCATACGAGATAAAATAGACTTTAAAACACAGAATGTTACAAGGGACAAGGAAGGACACTACATAATGATTAAGGGATCAATCCAAGAAGAAGATATAACAATTGTAAATATTTATGCATCCAACATAGGAGCACCTCAATACATAAGGCAACTGCTAACAGCTATAAAAGAGGAAATCAACAGTAACACAATAATAGTGGGGGACTTTAACACCTCATTTACACCAATGGACAGATCATCCAAACAGAAAATTAATAAGGAAACACAAGCTATAAATAGAAACACAATAGACCATATAGATGTAATTGCTCTTTATAGGACATTCCATCCAAAAACAGCAGATTAATCTTTCTTCTCAAGTGCACATGGAACATCCTCCAGGATAGATCACATCTTGGGTCAGAAAACAAGCCTCAGTAAATTTAAGAAAACTGAAATCATATCAAGGATTTTTTCTGACCACTAAACTATGAGATTAGAAATCAATCACAGGGAAGAAAATGTAAAAAACACAAACACATGGAGGCTAAACAATACATTAATAAATAACCAAGAGATCACTGAAGAAATCAAAGAAGAAATAAAAAATGCCTAGAGAAAAATGACAACAACAGCACAATGATCCAAAACCTACGGGATGCAGCAAAAACAATTCTAAGAGGGAAGTTTATAGCTATACATGCCTACCTCAAGAAACAAGAAAAATCTCAAATAAACAATCTAATCTTACACCTAAAGGAACTAGAGAAAGAAGAACAAACGAAACCCGAAGTTAGCAGAAGGAAAGAAATCATAAAGATCAGAGCAGAAATAAATGAAATAGAAGCAAAGATCAGCAAAACTAAAAGCTGTTCTTTTGAGAAGATAAACCATTAGCCAGACTCATCAAGAAAAAGAGGAAGAGGACTCAAATCAATAAAATTAGAAATGAAAAAGGAGAAGTTACAACAGACACCACAGAAATACAAAGCATCCTAAGAAACTACTACAAGCAACTCTATGCCAATAAAATGGACAACCTGGAAGAAATGGACAAATTCTTAGAATGTTATAACCTTCCAAGACTGAACCAGGAAGAAATAGAAAATATGAACAGACCAATCAGAAGTAATGAAGTTGAAACTGTGATTAAAAATCCTCCAACAAACAAAGTCCAGGACCAGAGGCTTCACAGGTGAATTCTATCAAACATTTAGAGAAGAGCTCACACCCATCCTTCTCAAACTCTTCCAAAAAACTGCAGAGGAAGGAACACTCCCAAACTCATACTATGAGGCCACCATCACCCTGATACCAAAACCAGACAAAAATACTACAAAAAAATAAAATTACAGACCAATATCACTGATGAACATAGATGCAAAAATCCTAAACAAAATACTAGCAAACAGAATCCAACAACACATTAAAGGATCATACACCATGATCAAGTGGGATTTATCCCAGGGATGTAAGGATTCTTCAATATATGCAAATCAATCAATGGGATACACCATATCAACAAATTGAAGAATAAAAACCATATGCTCATCTAAGTAGATGAAGAAAAAGCTTTTGACAAAATCAACACACATTTATGATAAAAACTCTCCAGAAAGAGGGAAACTACATCAACATAATAAAGGCCATATACAACAAACCCACAGCAAACATCATTCTCAATGCTGAAAAACTGAAAGCATTTCTTCTAAGATCAGGAACAAGACAAGGATGTCCACTCTTGCCACTATTATTCAACATAGCTTTGGAAGCCCTCGCCATGGCAATCAGAAAATAAAAAGAAATCAAAGGGATACAAATTGGAAAAGAAAAAGTAAAATAGTCACTGTTTGCAGATGACATGATACTGTACTTAGAGAATTCTAAAGATGCTACCAGAAAACTACTAGAGCTAATCAATGAATTTGGTAGAGTAGCAGGATACAAAATTAATGCACAGAAATCTCTTGCATTCCTATACACTAATGATGAAAAATCTGAAACAGAAATTAAGGAAACACTCCCATTTACCATTGCAACGAAAAGAATAAAATACCTAGGAACAAACCTCCCTAGGGAGACAAAAGACCTGTATGCAGAAAACTATAAGACACTAATGAAAGAAATTAAAGATGATACAAACAGATGGAGAGATATACCATGTTCTTGGACTGGAAGAATCAATATTGTGATAATGAGTATACTACCCAAAGCAATCTACAGATTCAATGCAATCCCTATCAAATTACCAATGGCATTTTTTACAGAACTAGAACAAAAAATCTGAAAATTTGAATGGAGACACAAAAGACCCCAAATAGCCAAAGCAGTCTTGAGGGAAAAAAGCAGAGCAAGGTCACATTTTTAAGCAATGGGATACATGTACATGTGTGTGTATATATATATATTACATGTTATTGTTAAGTGGAACATAACATCATTTTTGAGTAAATTTTAATAAGAAATAATGATGGCGAGAACAGATGAGAAGACTTGACACCTAAAACACTGATGTGTTCATTGAGGACAGGTAGAACTGATGGTAGTGACTCTCAGAAAATTATGCAGAAAAGCGGAGCTAAGTATACCAAAATTTCAAATACAGTGGAGTTACAAATAATTTATAACTACTATATCCATAGGAGTGCATTCAGCAGCAAGTGTCAGAAATTCTGACCAAGGACGGCTTAAATAAACTAGGCTTTTTTCCTCACATAACCAAAAGTCCAGAGCCAGCTATCCAGTGTCAGTACAGTGAGACATCAAGGAATCCAACAGATCCTTCTACTCTGTCATATTTAGATTGTCTGCTTTCCTCTTTATGGTTGTCACCTCAGAATCACAATATGGCTGTTGCTCCGCCAGCTTCACATCCTTATGGCAGGCAGGAAGAAGGAAGAAACAACGGGCATGCCAGCCTAGTCTATTCATTTTTATCAGGAAAACAAAAACTGACCCGACAGAATTCCACTTACATTTCACTAATGAGAACTGTGTCACACGGCCACACCTAGCTAGAAGGTAGCCAAGGGAAAGGTGTTGTGTGTCCACCCTAATGATGTACATAATATTAAAATTATGCCAACTACTGTGGCCTACCCATATACTCATTTAATAAGAAATTTAAAATAAATTTTCTTGGTATCATGAAATAAGCAAAACAGCAGGTGCTATCATCTGGCTCCTCCTGGTCTTCATTTTACATTTTATTCTATTTTGTAGGTACCTCTGTCCAGTCATTCTTAGAACAACTGGCTGAGCTCATGAAAAGTATGAAGAACTACTTAGTAAATCAAAGATAATATGTTGGCCTTGAAGGAGATTATAGTTTTATAGGAAACATAAGCATGTATTTAAAAAGTCTTATACTTTACCTCTCATATGTATGCTTAAATATAATTGTATTGCTACATCTATACACAATATATTTCCTGAGTTGTCTTATCAGTTGTGTGTAATGGGTAAATAAGCTGTAAATTTCTCTTATGTAAATAAGTAGTCTTCGTTGTCTTAAACCACTTTAATAATATCTGTCCTCAAGATAGCTAATAATATTACTTGGGAGTTCCCCAGTATTTTTAGTATTTCTGGGTTTCAGAAAGACTTCTGTGCACATCCAGAGCTCTCCTCTACATTATTAGGAATGGTGCCAGGGTTTCTGTTATATATTCAGTTACATCTGCTCCTTCCACACATTTGGGATACCAGGAACACAGATGTTCTTGGCTCCCAGCCATTTGCAGCCTTGTTTCCTCTGCAAGTAAATTTTTCATTACACATTTGTCAAAGCCTGTTACCTCCTGCTTGGTGCTTTTCCTTAGTGCTAGATCAGACTATGGTAGCAGTTGCTCTTTTAGTTCTAGTTTTCCTCTTTTCCTCTAGGCCATCACAATCAAAGACGCTCCAATTTCACCTCATGAAGACCACAGCTGACCAGAGGCAACTTCAGTTCTACCATGAAAGGATTCAATAGAAATGACAACAGCAGCTTCATGAAATGTAAAGCCTAAAAATACTAGAAAGAGGAACATGAAATAGCAAGTGCTGATATTCATTTTGGAATGTCAAGTGATGTAGCTGTCATTAATTTGTCAAAGTATAGGAGATGATTCAATATTTCCCAAACTTAAATCACCAGGAGATATTGTCTAAAATACTGATTCCAAGCCCCATCCTAGACTTACTAAATCCAAATTTCAAGGAGAAAACTAGAAATCTGTATTTTCAAATAATTTTTATGATCAGAATTTTGAGAAACATAGTGGTATTTGAATGTTCACTGACAGCACATGGAAAAAACCCTGAATTTTTACTCTTAAAATAGTTACGATGACTACCTCCTGATGCACAGAGAAAATACAGATAATGTAAACAAAGGAGAGTAGCTACTGTATGTGGAGAGTTTTTCCCTTGGAGATAAGTCTTAAGATTTTTCTTTTCTTTTCTTTTTTCACATCATATCAAATGAAAGATTGATTGGAAGCACAATAAAAGGGGTGAAAGAATTCTTCATAAGGGTTTTCTCAGGAAGGGAGAGTCAGAATGTCCTTATACTTGAGTGAGCAAACCCTGCTGATCAATAAGCTTGTTGCACAGAGGAATAAAACTTCCCGCCACAGGACGCCACCCTGCAGGGTCAGGTACACGGGGCCAAACACAATGGGTGGGGTTTCTATGAAAGGACCAGAGGTGGGATACATGGGGAGTCAAACCCGGAGGAGGAAAATCTGCTCCTTTAATCCTTTTCAAAATACTTTTCAGTTGAAAGAAAACCAAAATCACAATATTCTGATCCTCCTCTCTCTCTTGAAATTAATAATATTATTTATTATGGCCAATGTGAGAACATCAGTCAGCCCCTTAAACTATTTAAATGAAACTATTCCACCTGATTTGGCGCTAATGCTCAAATGGTTTTAAGAAGTAATAATAGCTATTGGGAGGATTTTAAATGCAGAGTTAGAAAATCTCTGCTGGTACCCTGCTTTCTGTTAAACAGAGTTAGAGGAGCCTGCTGTCCCCATTATAACTGTAACTCACTATGAGGCACAGAGCCAGTAATATCAGCTCTGTTCCCTGTGGAAATCTGTAGAAAGGGAAAAAAAATCAAATATCTTTTATATGAGTTTGGTCGATAGATATATACAGATCTTTCTGGACTCACAGATATAGGTGATAAGATAGATAGATAGATAGATAGATAGATAGATAGATAGATAGATAGATAGATGATAGACAGATAGATAGTGATGGTTCAATGGATGATACATTTTACTTGTTAGTTTGACATTTGACAGCCCTTTGTAAAGTATGCCTCTTAACCTGTAAACTCTCCAAATCTACTCTCAGCATCTCACAAAGAACAATAATTGTTTATTGATCTAAATGTTAACAACGTATTGATGAGGCCTAGAAATAAGACTCAAGGGCAACAACTGCTCAAGATAGTAATCTTAAGGTACTTTTCCATTATCCATAATATGAAGCTTAATATATATACACATATATGTATACATTTATATATAATATATATATATACTTTTAAAATATCACATGAATTGTTTATAAATAGCTGCTTAAAAATATGGTAAAGGGCTTCCCTGGTGGCCCAGTGGTTGAGAGTCCGCCTGCCGATGCAGGGGACACGGGTTCGTGCCCCGGTCCGGGTGGATCCCACATGCCGCAGAGCGGCTGGGCCCGTGGGCCATGGCCGCTGAGCCTGTGCTTCCGGAGCCTGTGCTCCTCAATGGGAGAGGCCACAACAGTGAGAGGCCCGCGTACCGCAAAAAAAAAAAAAAACATGGTAAAGTTTAGCATGGGTGACCATAAACATCTAACCCCTTCATGCTATTTTTTAAAAAAACAGAATAAATACATCTGTTTGAGAATTCTTAAGACAAAAGACATAAAACCACCATGAAAGTGCAAAGTACACTTATTACTTGTTATGATAAAATAGTAAATAGTAGCACCTGAAATCATTTTTTATCTACAGTAGGCATTCAATAAATGTTTTGTGTATTTGAGCAAAGATCATAATAAGAACTAGTTCAATTTTTCCATACCTATGCCACAGAATATAACCACCAAATACATTACAGGCAAATAGCCAGATAATATTATATCATATGCACCCACTGTGAAAAGATTTTAAAAGAAAAAAAATAAATAAAATATCCCTCCAGGTATGATGATTGTTTGGTTTGCTATATATGTTGTAATATACAGAGATCTGTATTTTAGTAAACATGGCTGTCCCGACATGCTTTCTGGCATCCCTAATTCTGGTAGCAGCACCAATCTTCCCTTGCTGAACTGCCCTTCCCCCATCCAATATAGTGAGGCAATCAATCACAGATTTGGACCACTGCATGTCAGCTGGGATGAGTTCTTGATCCAGGCTCCCACGCCCCAACCAGAGACTGAGCCAAGAGGTGGTCATGGAATTCTTTTAGGATCAGCTCAAGGAACTTCCCCAGAACACATTCTGTAAATGCTGAAAGAAAAGATTCTCTTTTCTCTTTAGACTGTGGCTGCCAGGAGCCACCTTTCCCATCACAGGGAGAGAGCTAATCTTTGGCAGGAGAGAATAAGGGCAACACACAGAAAGATGCAGAGGCAAGCAATAAGAGAAAAAAAGAGGGAGGGATGAAGGGGAGAGAGCAAGAGATAATTAGCTAGCTACTGGGGTTCCTAAACCCAGTAATCCTTAAACACTTCCAGCTTCAGCCAGTTCCAGTTCAGTTTCTTTCACTTTTAAGTGAAGAAGTTTTGACTAATACACCCACATGGCAATCTACAGCCACAGATTTGTATACAAATCTACCTGGATAAATTTCTTGGAAACATAATTTTTTATCTTCTCAAGACAAAAATTCTTCATAGACCATTTCTTTGAGACTCCTTTTCCCCATTTCTCCCCTTTTCCAAAGAAGATCTCTAGTTGCATCACTGTCTCTCTAGGCTCCAATTGATAAAGTAAAAATCAGACTCAGAAACATTTTGAAACAAAGGGAAACACACTAACCTCTCAGAGAGTGGTTCCTCAAGCTCTGCAACTGTTTTATAAGGGCCAAAGGAGAGAAATGTACATGTCATTGCCTTAGAAATAAAATAGAAAAGAAAAAGAAAAGAAAACAAAAGAAAGGAGGGCACTGAGAAAGAAACAATTGTCAGCCAAGGAAATGTCTCACTGAAGATGCCCCTGAATTTTTCTTTTTTTTTTTTTCCTTTAATCATTTCTCGACAGGTCAGGGGACAGAAAGATCCAGTGTAGTGAACCAAAAATTCAAGCAAAGGAAGAGGTGAGGCTAATAGGATAATTAAGTTCCTGAAGTCCTATGACATTCCATGATTACATCAAAATTAAAGTCAAAGTCATATGAAACACCCTTCAGATTTATGTCATAATCCCACTCGGGTGCCTGACAAACCTTGAGAAGCCAAAGTGACAATTACTGATTTACCTTTCTGTGCTGAAAATGGAAGTTGAAAGTTAAGTGGCAACATAAAGCTAAGCACCTCTGAGACTGAGTTTCAAGTCTGGACTAGACAGAAATGACAGAAAATCATTAAGAACAGAAGGCATTAAAAGGTCAGAAATAAATTGTTATCAAGCCCTGTTTGACCATGTTATCAGTCAGAATTTTCTCTTTGCTCTCAAGAATGGAGTAGCATTTTCTTATCTCTGCAGATGAATATGATATAATCAGTGTAGTACAAACACACTGATATTCAGATCCTAAGAATGTTTTGTGCACAAAGGACTGTTTGCAACAAAATGACACTCTCAAATAGGTTTTTAAAAATACATATTGTTGAGGGAACCTACAAGATGGAGGAGGAGTAAGACGCGGAGATCACCTTCCTCCCCACAGATACAACAGAAATACATCTACACATGGAACAGCTCCTGCAGAACACCTACTGAACGCTGGCAGAAGACGTCAGACCTCTGAAGAGGGAAGAAACTACCCACGCACCTGGGTAGGGCAAAAGAAAAAACAGAGAGGAAAGGATAGGGACGGCACCTGCACCAGTGGGAGGGAGCCGTGAAGGAGGAAAAGTTTCCACACACTAGGAAGCCCTTCACTGGCGGAGATGGGTAGTGGTGGGTGGGGAAGCTTCAGAGCCACAGCGGAGAGTGCAGCAACAGGGGTGCGGAGGGCAAAGTGGAGAGATTCCCGCACAGAGGATCAGTGCTGACCAGCACTCACCAGCCCGAGAGGATTTTTTTCTGCTCACCCGGCAGTGTGGGTGGGGGCTAGGAGCTGAGGCTCCGGCTTCATAGGTCAGATTCCAGGGAGAGAACTGGGGTTGGCTACATGAACACAGCCTGAAGGAGCTAGTGCACCATAGCTAGCCAGGAGGGAGTCTGGGGAAAAGTCTGGACCTGCCTAAGAGGCAAAGAGACCATTGTCTCGGGGTGCACAAGGAGAGGGGATTCAGAGCACAACCTAAATGAGCTCCAGAGATGGGCGCGAGCCATGGCTATCAGCACAGACACCAGAGACGGGCATGAAATGCAAAGGCTGTTACTGAAGTCTCCAAGAAGCCTGTGTGCAAGCACAGGTCACTATCCCCACCTCCCCTCCTGAGAGCCTGTGCAGCCCACCACTGCCAGGGTCCCGAGATCCAGAGACAACTTCCCCTGGAGAACACAAGGCACGCCTCAGACTGTTGCAACATCATGCCTGCCTCTGCCGCCACAGGCTCGCCCCGCATCCGCACCCCTCCCCGCCCCCCCCACGCCTGAGTGAGCCAGAGTCCCCGAATCAGCTGTTACTTTAACCCCGTCCTGTCTGAGCAAAGAACAGATGCCCTCAGGCGACCTACATGCAGAGGCGAGGTGGGGCCAAATCCAAAGCTGAACCCCAGGAGCTGTGCAAACAAAGAAGAGAAAGGGAAATTTCTCTCATCAGGCTCAGGAGCAGCGGATTAAATCTCCACAATCAACCTGATGTACCCTGCGTCGGTGGAATACCGGAATAGACAACGGATCATCCCAAAACTGAGGCAGTGGACTTTGGAAGCAACTGTAGACTTGGGATTTGCTTTCTGCATCTAATTTGTTTCTGGTTTTATGTTTATCTTAGTTTAGTATTTAGAGTTTATTATCATTGGTAGATTTGTTCATTGATTTGGCTGCTTTCTTCCTTTTTTTTTTTAATATATAGATATATTTTTTCCCTTTTTCTCTTTTTTTGAGTGTGTATCTGTATGCTTCTTTGTGTGATTTTGTCTGTATAGCTTTGCTTTTACCATTTGTCCTAGGGTTCGGTCTGTCCATTTTTTGTTTTTTTTAGTATAGTTTTTAGTGCTTGTTGTCATTGGTGGATTTGTTTTTGGTTTAGTTGCTCTCTTCTTTCTTTTTTTCTTTTCCTTTTCTTTATTACTTTTTCATTTTTTTAAATAATGTTTTAAATTTTTTATTTTAATAACTTTATTATATTTTTTTCTTTCTTTCTTTCTTCCTTCCTTCCTTCCTTCCTTTCTTTTTTTCTCCCTTTTCTTCTGAGCTGTGTGGCTGACAGGGTCTTGGTGCTCTGGCTGGGTGTCAGGCCTGTGCCTCTGAGGTGGGAGAGCCAAGTTCAGGACATTGGTCCAACAGATACCAACTGGCTCCACGTAACATCAGTCAGTGAGAGCTCTCCCAGAGATCTCCATCTCAACGCTAAGACCCAGCTCCACTAAGCAAACAGCAAGCTGAAGTGCTGGACACCCTAAGCTGAAAAACTAGCAAGACAGGAACACAAACCCACCCATTAGCAGAGAGGCTGCCTAAAATCATAATAAGACCACAGACACCCCATAACACACCACTGGATGGGGTCCTGCCCAGAAAGACAAGATCCAGCCTCATCCACCAGAACACAGGCACCAGTCCCCTCCACTAGGAAGCCTACACAACCCACTGAACCAACACTAGCCACTGGGGGCAGACACCAAACACAACAGGAACTACAAACCTGCAGCCTGCAAAAAGGAGACCCAAAACACAGTAAGTTAAGCAAAATGAGAAGACAGAGAAACACATAGCAGATGAAGGAGCAAAGCAAAAACCCAACAGACCAAACAAATGAAGAGAAAATAGGCAGTTTACCTGAAAGAGAATTCAGAGTAATGATAGTAAAGATGATCCAAAATCTTGGAAATAGAATGGAGAAAATACAAGAAATGTTTAACAAGGACCTAGAAGAACTAAGGAGCAAACAATGATGAACAGCACAATAAATAAAATTAAAAATTCTCTAGAAGGAATTGATAGCAGAATAACTAAGGCAGAAGAACAGATAAGTGACCTGGAAGATAAAATAGTGGAAATAACTACCACAGAGCAGACTAAAGAAAAAAGAATGAAAAGAATTGAGGGCAGTCTCAGAGACCTATGGACAACATAAAACGTACCAGCATTCGAATTATAGGGGTCCCAGAAGAAGAAGAGAAATAAAAAGGGACTGAGAAAATATTTAAAGAGATTATAGTTGAGAACTTCCGTAATATGGGTAACGAAATAGTCAATCAAGTCCCTGAAGCACAGAGAGTGTCATACAGAATAAATCCAAGGAGAAAAACGCCAAGACACATATTAATCAAACTATCAAAAATTAAAAACAAAGAAAAAATATTAAAAGCAGAAAGGGAAAAGCAACAATTAACATACAAGGGAATCCCCATAAGGTTAACAGCTAATCTTTCAGCAGAAACTCTGCAAGCCAGAAGGGAGTGGCAGGACGTATTTAAAGTGATGAAAGGGAAAAACGTACAACCAACATTACTCTACCCAGCAGGATCTCATTCAGATTCGGTGGAGAAATTAAAACCTTTACAGACAAGCAAAAGCTAAGAGAATTCAGCACCACCAAACCAGCTATACCACAAATGCTAAAGGAATTTCTCTAAGTGGGAAACACAAGAGAGGAAAAGGACCTCCAAAAACAAACCCATAATAATTAAGAAAATGGTAATAGGAACATACATATCGATAATTACCTTAAATGTGAATGGACTGAATGCTCCAACCAAAAGACACAGGCTCACTGAATGGATACAAAAACAAGACCCATATATATGTGGTCTACAAGAGACCCACTTCAGACCTAGGGACACATACAGAATGAAAGTGAGAGGATGGAAAAAGATATTCCATGCAAATGGAAATCAAAAGAAAACTGGAGTAGCAATTTTCATATCAGACAAAATAGACTTTAAAATAAAGACTATTACAAGAGACAAAGAAGAATACTACATAATGATCAAGAGATCAATCCAAGAGCAAGATATAACAATTGTATATATTTATGCACCCAACATAGGAGCACCGCAATACATAAGGCAAGTACTAACAACCATAAAAGGGGAAAACGACCATAACACATTCATAGTAGGGGACTTTAACACCCCATTTCACCAATGGACAGATGATCCAAAATGAAAATAAATAAGGAAACACAAGCTTTAAATGATACATTAAACAAGATGGACTTAATTGATATTTATAGGAAATTCCATACAAAAACAACATAATACACTTTCTTCTCAGCACTCATGGAATATTTTCCAGGAGATATCATATCTTGGCTCACAAATCAAGCCTTGGTAAATTTAAGAAAACTGAAATCGTATGAAGTATCTTTTCTGACCACAACGCTCTAAGACTAGATATCAATTACAGGAAAAAATCTGTAAAAAATACAAACACATGGAGGCTAAACAATACACTACTTAATATCCAAGAGATCATGGAAGAAATCAAAGAGGAAATCAAAAAAGACCTAGAAACAAATGACAATGAAAACATTACAACCCAAAACCTATGGGATACAGCAAAAGCAGTTCTAAGAGGGAAGTATATAGCAATACAATCCTACCTCAAGAAACAAGAAACATCTCAAATAAACATCTTAACCTTACACCTATAGCAATTAGAGAAAGAAGAACAAAGAAACCCCAAATTTAGCAGAAGGAAAGAAATCATAAAGATCAGAGCAGAAATAAATGAAAAAGAAACTAAGGAAACAATAGCAAAGATCAATAAAACTAAAAGCTGGTTCTTTGAGAAGATAAGCAAAATTGATAAACCATTAGCCACACTCATCAAGAAAAAAAGGGAGAAGACTCAAATCATTAGAATTAGAAATGAAAAAGGAGAAGTAACAGCTGACACCACAGAAATACAAAGGATCAGGAAAAATTCCTACAAGCAACACTATGCCAATAAAATGGACAACCTGGAAGAAATAGACAAATTCTTAGAAAAGCACAACCTTCCGAGACTGAATCAGGAAGAAAGGAAAATATAAACAGACCAGTCACATGCACTGAAATTGAGACTGTGATTAAAAATATTCCAACAAACAAGAGCCCAAGACCAGATGGCTTCACAGGCAAATTCTATCAAACATTTAGAGAAGAGCTCACACCTATCCTTCTCAAACTCTTCCAAAATATAGCAGAGGGAGGAATACTCCCAAACTCATTCTACAAGGCCACCATCACCCTGATACCAAAACCAGACAAAGATGTCACAAAGAAAGAAAACTACAGGCCAATATCACTGATGAACATAGATGCAAAAATTCTCAACAAAATAGGAGTAAACAGAATCCAACAGCACATGAAAAAGATCATACACCATGATCAAGTGGGGTTTAGCCCAGGAATGCAACAATTCTTCAATATACGCAAAACAATCAATGTGATAAGCCATATTAACAAACTGAAAGAGAAAAGCCATATGATCATCTCAATAGATGCAGGAAAAGCTTTTGACAAAATTCAACACATATTTATGAAAAAAACCCTCCAGAAAGTAGGCGTAGAGGGAACTTACCTCAACATAATAAAAGCCATATAAGACAAACCCACAGCCAACATCGTTCTTAATGGTGAAAAACTGAAACCATTTCCTCTAAGATCAGGAAAAAGGCAAGATTGTCCACTCTCATCACTATTATTCAACATAGCTTTGGAAGTTTTAGCCACAGCAATCAGAGAAGAAAAAGATATAACAGAAATCAGAAAAGAAGTATCAGAAAAATTATCCAAATCAGAAAAGAAGTATCAGAAAAATTATCCAAATCAGAAAAGAAGTAAAGCTGTCACTGTTTGAAGATGACATAATACTATACATAGAGAATCCTATAGATCCTACCAGAAAACTACTAGAGCTAATCAATGAATTTGGTAGAGTAGCAGGATACAAAATTAATGCACAAAAAAACTGTTACATTCCTATACACTAATGATGAAAAATCTGAAAGAGAAATTAGGGAAACACTCCCATTTACCATTGCAACAAAAAGAATAAAATACCTAGGAATAAACCTCCCTAAGGAGACAAAAGACCTGTATGCAGAAAACTATAAGACACTAATGAAAGAAATTAAAGATGACACACAGATGGAGAGATATACCATGTTCTTGGATTGGAAGAATCAACATTGTGAAAATGACTATACTACCCAAAGCAATCTACAGATTCAATGCAATCCCTATCAAACTACCAATGGCATTTTCATAGAACAAGAACAAAAAATTTCACATTTTGTATGGAAACACAAAAGACCCTGAATAGCCAAAGTAATCTTGAGAAAGAAAAACAGAGCTGGAGGAATCAGGCTCCCTGACTTCAGACTATACTACAAATCTACAGTAATCAAGACAGTATAGTATGGGCACAAAAACAGAAATATAGATCAATGGAACAGGACAGAAAGCTCAGAGATAAACCCACACACATATGATGACCTTATCTTTGATAAAGGAGGAAAGAGTATACAATGGAGAAAAGAGAGTCCCTTCAATAAGTGGTGCTGGGAAAACTGGATAGCTACATGTAAAAGAATGAAATTAGAACACTCCCTAACACCATACACAAAAATAAACTCAACATGGATTAAAGACCTAAATGTATGGCCAGACACTATAAAACTCTTAGAGGAAGACATAGGGAGAACACTTTATGACATAAATCACAGCAAGATCCTTTTTGACCCACCTCCTAGAGAAATGGAAATCAAAACAAAATAAACAAATGGGATCTAATGAAATGTAAAAGCTTTTGCACAACAAAGGAAAACATAAACAAGATGAAAAGACAACCCTCAGAATGGGAGAAAATATTTGCAAATAAAGCAACTTACAAAGGATTAATCTCCAAAATTTACAAGCAGCTCATGCAGCTCAATATCAAAAAAACAAACAACCCAATCCAAAAATAGCAGAACACCGAAATAGACATTTCTCCAAAGAAGATATACAGATTTCCAACAAACACATGAAAGGATGCTCAACATCACTAATCATTAGAGAAATGCTAATCAAAACTACAATGAGGTATCGCCTCACACGAGTCAGAATGGCCATCATCAAAAAATCTACAAACAATAAATGCTGGAGAGGGTGTGGAGAAAAGGGAACCCTCCTGCACTGTTGGTGGGAATGTAAATTGATACAGCCACTATGCAGAACAGTATGGAGTTTCCTTAAAAAGCTAAAACTGGAACTACCATGTGACCCAGCAACCCCAGTACTGGTCATATACCCTGAGAAAACCATAATTAAAAATGAGTCATGTTGGGCTTCCCTGGTGGCACAGTGGTTGAGAGTCCGCCTGCTGATGCAGGGGACACGGGTTCGTGCCGCGGTCCGGGAGGATGCCACGTGCCGCGGAGTGGCTGGGCCCGTGAGCCATGGCCGCTGGGCCTGCATGTCCGGAGCCTGTGCTCCAGGGAGGGAGGGGCCACAGCGGTGAGAGGCCCGCGTACCGCCAAAAATAAATAAATAAATAAAAATGAGTCATGCAACACAGTGTTCATTGCAGAACTATTTACAATAGCCAGGACCAGGACATGGAAGCAACCTAAGTGTCCATCAACAGACGAATGAATAACGAAGATGTGGCACATATATACAATGGAATATTAGTCATAAAAAGAAACGAAATTGAGTTATTAGTAGTGAGGTGGATGGAGACTGTCATACAGAGTGAAGTAAGTCAGAAAGAGAAAAACAAATACTGTATGCTAACACATATATATGGAATCTAAAAAAAAAAATGGTTCTGAAGAACCTAGGGGCAGGACAGGCATAAAGATGCAGATGTAGAGAATGGACTTGAGGACATGGGGAGGGGGAAGGGTAAGCTGGGGAGAGAGTGGCATGGACATATATACACAACGAAATGTAAAATAGATAGTTAGTGGGAAGCAGCCACATAGCACAGGGTGATCAGCTCGGTGCTTTGTGACCACCTATAGGGGTGGGATGGGGAGGGTGGGAGGGAGACGCAAGAGGGAGGAGATATGGAGGTATATGTATACATATAGCTGATTCACTTTGTTATACAGCAGAAACTAACACAACATTGTATGGCAATTATACTCCAATAAAGATGTTAAAAAATTAAGAAAATAAAAATAAATAAAAGTACTTATTGTCTTATCTCCATCTGTCTGGAATGTTACTTAGTGTACGATGCTGTGAAGTTTACCCTTGGTGGAGGAGAAAGCCATCAATCTCTTCATGTGATTAGGTTTCAGTGAGGTTCTTGGTGAGATGGACAATTTAGCCCCAAAGCAGTCCAAGAATAAGCAAATCTCCGTCCTTCTCCTCCTCTCCTCCCCCATCCTCCTCTCCCTCTCCTCTCTTTCCATCCATTTGGCCAAGAATGGTAGTCTGCCTTTTCAATTGCAAGAGATCAGGGAAAACCGATGTAAATGTCTCAGAAACAAAATTTGATCTTCAGCTAAATGAGCATGTTAGTGAATTAAAATTTGGATAATCTGCGTTTAAATTGTGAAAGTGGAAGATGATGGGTTAAGAGATTGAATATAGGAGAGGAAAGAGCCTTAATCATTTTAGTAATTAGTATGTAATGTCCTAAAATGATTCACTAATCACTCCGCAGCTGGTACACTGAAAAAACACAGGGTACAAAAGCATTCCTCAAATGCCGTAGTCCAACAGAATCCATACTTTGAAGAGTATGTAGAAAACACAGGGAAAATGAGAACCTGTAGACTTGCCCTCTGAAATATACAGAAGTTTGTTTGACGGAGTAAACTAACTAAGCAACCTATGGCTTCATTCATTTTGAATGATATTGTAACATTTTAATGAAAGTGATTAAAGAATATCACTATCTTTAAACAGGATAATATATGTGCCAAGAGGAGAACTTGTACTAAATCTTCAAGGGCTTTTTCAAGGACCTTTTTAGTTCACAATCACAGAAGCACAATGTTAATTTTCTGCCTCTACTAAATCAAAATCTGTATATGCTACTTAAATAAAAAGTCCCATCTGCATGTTTTTTGTAGTTACAGGCTTTAGTGCTTAAGGTATCATATCTGCCAGTCACAAATAAAAGAAAAAAAATAAAAAGAAGCAAGGAGGGAAGGAGAGAGGGAGGGAGAGAGGAAGGGAGGAAGGAAGGGACGGAGGGAAGAAGGGAGGAAGAGAGGAAGGAAAAGAGAGGAAGGAAGGAAGGGAGGGAGGGAGGGAAAGAAAAACCTGAAAATAACATTCAAGAATTACACTGGAATTCTTGCTTCATAGAACACAAAACATAATGTGCTGCTCAAAAGACAAGAACATTTCTTTCAGTAGAAGCTAATAATTTGAACCCACCCACATGTAGTTAATGATAATGGTGACTTAAATAGCTAAATATTTCTAATTATCCTGTTTGACTCTAAAAATGCCCACATGAGGATACTTTTTGCTTTTATACATATTTGTATGCTAACCTCACCGCTAGCTTCTACACATTCCTAAACCTACCTGTCTCTCAGAGGCCTTACCGCAGTGTAATCAGAAAGAAAAATGTTGGTTGTGCAATAGCTATTTGGCTCTGATGCTGCCTTCCCTTAAATTTAGTAAGAAGGTCTTGAACCATTTTAGTCTGCTTCATTATCAGAATTGGTATCCATTTACCTATGATTTGTTCTTGACAGCGATCAAATTCAGAGGTACTGTACTGGATGTATGATAAGCTGACAATTGTCAAGGCTGTTCCTGTGGCCATCAGTGGCTCCTTTTTTACTACCCAACTGTGTATTGTAAAACCGATTCAAATTATCCAGAAGCCCTAAAGTTATAATGATTCTCATTTATGGAGAGCCTTTATTCAACAATTCAATGTGCTGCATAGGAAGTCATCGTGACAAAAGCTTCCTTAGCAAATTATGAAGAGTTGTATATATGTGTAGTTAAATTCAGGCAGAAAACATGTAAGTAATTAATCCATGTGCAGAAATACAGAATTATATTAATTATACCTTGGTTTTTAACCCATTGGAGACTATTGTTTTTCTTACATCAGATTTATTTCTAAAAATGATTAACATATGGGTGTTTATCTACACAGTTTGCCACACACAGCTAAGAGCAATTCATGGATGAACATATTCTTATAGGGCAATTAACCTATAACTCATGCAAGAGTTAATAGATACTATAAATCTTTAGATAATTTATTCATCTTGTCATCTGAATAAATATTGTGAGTCATTTCTGGAGAAAGGCAGTGCTTTCTCCTTTCTTCTTCTATTTTTGCCTGAGGTTGTGCTGCAGTGGCTGTGTGCCCCTGTCACTGGAAGGAAAAGAGATATTCGCTCCTTTATAAATAAGAACACAGACTCTTTCTCCTTATATTGTATTTATTTTCCAGCTAAATGGATTATTTTGTCCAGGCTAAGTTTAGTAAGAACCAGAATAGCACTAAGTTCATTGATCTTTAGTTACTTTAGAGAAGGAAGGAATGGAAATTCAGAAATGAAGGAGGAAATTCTCCATTCCATGCATGGAGATTGCAAGAATTGGAGGTGAAGAGGACGCAGCTGCATTTCTTAACTTTTGAATGAAAAGCAATTATGCCAAGAGCTTTCATTTTAGATTGTCAGCATGGGCCTATGTCATACCCATCCTGACACTCCCAAACTGAAGATTTTAAAGGCTTCCTGCCTTTGTCATTGAGACACCTGTCACCAACTACACTGAATCAGCATCTCTAGATGCTGGGAAATACATATTCAACATGAATCTATGTAAGAAGCAACAGTAGGGAGGCTGGAATTCTTTAGAAACCTTAAAGAAAAAAATGAAAGCAATATTTAAGCCTGAAAAAGAATCTGAAGTTGTGATGAAATTTTTCACCCCATAAAATATACTTCTGATTCCATTTTCACTTGTTTGTGATTGAAATAACCCCAATGTCAAGTTAGCAAAGCAAATTCCTACAAAATTTTTTTTTAATATATTAACTACAAATATTACTGGAAGAAAGAGAAAAATATGTTTTCCTACATAGGATCTGTAAAATGAAGAGGCTTTGGGCATATTATTACAATAAGAAATATTTCTAAACACTTTATTTTTATTGTAGGACAGAATAAGTAAGGATGAAATAATCTATCAGTCACATATTCTATTCTTTAAGAAGCATGGTAAAATAAAAAGAAACTGATTCTTTAGAGTACTGGAAAAATTCTGGTGCTCTCTACATGTTAAATCTCATTTTCAAATACATTTATTATTCATTCTTACCCTCTTCATCCTTGCCCTCCTGCTTAGGATCACGTCTATGAGTCAATTGCAAAAGCAGTGCTCATTTCCCGCTTACTCAAGTATATCAAGATATTCAATTTATGATTTCTGAATTCAAAAAGAGACATCCCCCAGAACTCCAAGTGACACTCAGAAGAACTCAAAATTTTATAGTTCATCAGCTTAGATATCTATCTGAAGAAAGGCTAATGATTTTTTTTTATACCTTATTAGCTATTTGATGGCACATTTACACGAATGTATTCAATGTTAAAAAAATTTGTAATTTTATATAACCAATGGGGTTACAAAATAAAACTTTCATTTAATGCTAACCCTTTCAAGAAGCGCTAAATCAAATCTCCAAAAACATATGATTTTATGCATTATTAAAATTAGAAATATGACAGTACATATAGTTTCTCCAATTGTAGCCTATTTTATCACCACCAGCCAAAATATTAAAATAATAGGGCTTCCCTGGTGGCGCAGTGGTTGAGAGTCCGCTTGCCGATGCAGGGGACACGGGTTCGTGCCCCGGTCCGTGAAGATCCCACATGCTGCGGAGCGGCTAGGCCCGTGAGCCATGGCCGCTGAGCCTGCGCGTCCGGAGCCTGTTGCTCCGCAACGGGAGAGGCCACAACAGTGAGAGGCCCGCGTACCGGAAAAAAAAAAAAAAAAAAAATTAAAATAATAAACTTCTAGATTAATGAATATTTAAGGCAGCCACACAAAGGATACATATTTCCAAATAAATTCTGATAACTCAATATCAAATGACAATAAAATTACAGTATTAGATCAGGATTTCAGATGAACTCCAACAGAATGCAGAGGACATAGAATTCGTTTATTTACATAGCAAAATCGAGAGGAGAAAATTTAGGTGTAAACAAATTTTTGACAGCAAGTACTTGCCAATCTGTCTTAAGGTTAAAACTAACAATATTTTTATCATGTTGAATTCAATTTTCATCCATTTTCTTCTGGATATAACAGCAGTCTATTTATTAACTGACTAAAATACCTACTGGCTGTCATTTGTTCTATTTTTTCAAGTCTATTTAACTGAAGACATTAATTTGATTAATGTCCAGTCACCAACCAGTGAGATCATAGACCTAATACTCTCTGATATTAAGCACTTAGCTTTACAATTCTTTCTGATGAAACCTTTGAAGACTGAACTTTCTAGCAAGTAGTGGAATTAGCCAAATGGAATATTATTTTTCCCTTGACTGTCTTATTCTAGGAGATAGAGTTAGCACACAGTAGAATATCTGTGCATTCTTCTTCTTGGGGCCACATCAAGGACCTTCCAAATGCTATCTTGAGCTGCATTTAATGACCAGCCCAAGTACTTATCAAAGAGTGTACTGACTGAGAATTAACAGTTAAAGCTTCAACCCTCCCTGAGTAGGTAGTTAATGAATTTGAAGTCAAGAAATGAGCACACTAGGTGTTGATACAAAAAGCAACATAAGGCTTTCCAAGGAATCTTATGAGGTAGGCATTATAAGTTCATTATCTAGGTCATGTAATAGAAGATAAGAAAATCTTCAGTAAATACCTAGCACTAACGTGAATAAATTTTTTAAAATTTTATCATTTTGATATAGAAACAATATTCTCTTCTTATACCTTGAAAATATCATCAAAATATATAATTATCCTTCAAAATTTTACTTTTAGCATGTGGTAGGCAAAATAATGGTTCCCCCCCCCCCCAAAGATGTCCACATCCTAATCCTCAAAACGTGTGAATTATTACCTTTTATGCCAAAATGAATTTTGCCTTTGCAGGTGTAAGTTGAGGCCCTTGACACGGGAAGACTATCCTGGATTATCCAGGTGGGTCCAATGTAATCATAAGAGTCCTTGCAAGAGGGAAACAGGAATATCAAAGCAGGAGAACGATTCAAAGATGCTACACCGCTGGCTTTGAAGACAGAAGAATGGGATCATGAGCCAAAGAATGTATCGGCCTCAAGAAACTGGAAAAAAAGCAAGGAAATGGTCTCTTCCTTAGAGACTCCGCTGATACTTTGATTTTAGCCCATTAAGACCCATTTTTTGACTTCTGACCTCCAGAACTGTCAAATAACTACATTTTTCGTAACTTTTTCCAGCAGCAATTAGAAATACAAGTGGTACACGGCTACTTACAAGGCCATTTTCCTGTGGTCTTGGCAGTGATAAAGCCACCATAAGCTTATAAGCATCATAATTGGCATCAACACCCACACAGAGGATATGGAGAGAACCTAAGTTATCTAGTTTGGTCTCTAGGCAGCATTTCTCTGACTCTCCCCTCCACTTTATGCCATGGAGACCATTTTGTACTTTATTATTATACCATTCCCAGATCATATTACAAATTGGAATTAACAGTGTGTCAATTATTTAACAAAAGCTTCAGTTCTCTGTACCCACTTAGATGCAATTAATGAGCCAAAAGGGAACAATCGTATCAGGTTTAACTGCTTGGCTTTCAGACTGGAGCAAGTTTCTGCTTTCTTGCTTTGGAAAGGTCATCATAATTCTATTTTAAAATCCTAAAGATCACAAAACATTTAAAACGCTTCCTTGAAAACTTTGAAAGCCCCCCAAACCCAGTCAGGTCAATAAAGAATTATCATTTAACATTCGTTAAGCACCCACAGTCTGAAAAATATCATACCAAAGAAAAAGGGACAAAACACAGTAAAAAATTATGGGCACTTCTTTTAAAGAAAACAACATTCACCTGTAGGTCATGGGAGGCGATAATTCTGATTGATCAGAAATAATGACCCAGCAACTTGATTACAACGAACAAGCCGTGATGAAAAAGCCACACTACTCTCTATTCCTGGTTAAAATGTCAAGGTCTATGATTAGACCATAGGAGTCAAAGATCTGAACTATTCTCTGATCATTTTGAGAGAAAGGTCAGTGTATTATATGTACTTCGGTAATAGCCTTGCAAATTTTGTGAAAATAGTTTTCTCATCCTCTGTTCTTGTGGCTAATCTCTAAATTACTTTGAACAAAGCACTGCTACATGTTATAGGAGGTATAATAATTAATAAGGCCCTTCTTTCAAGGATATCACCACCTAGTGGAAGAGAGAAAAATGCATATGTTTCTATTCCCTCACAGTGCCTAGCAGAATACTGCCTTGTTAAAGAAGATCCTTAATACATGACTAATTATGTAATTACAATACAAGGCAGAATGTGGTAAAGATTATGTTAGAGGTACAAACAGAATGTGATATGCTAAAAGTTTCCCAATATCTGAAGAACTACAACTTGTATAATTGCCATTTGCTAAATTATAAAACCAAGCTTGGTGTTATTGATATATAACATGCCCAAGGTCAAAAAGCTTTTTAAGTTGAAACAAAATCAAGGAAATTTTTTAAATTTAATGAACTTTTGGCTTGACTTTAAAGGAACCCCCACATAGATGTGGTGACAGAAATCTGCAACCCCACCCTGCATGTCAGAGGAAAATATGAATCCCAGGAATTAATTCAAGACTCATGCTATTCCCCATCCAACAGAGAAAGCAACCATTAAAAGCTATTGTGTTTCTTTGTGCCAACGCCAGACTCCAAGTGTTCCATTGTACAATATTGCAGACCCACCGGCAGCAACAGCATAGCTAATAGAAGAAATATTCTTTCCTCAATAGAGGTTTATATTATGCTATATTTAAGGGGGAAAAAAAAAGCTTGTGCTTCTACGATGAGTTTTCTTAACAGTTCCTCTAACAGTGAGAACACCAGTGTGAATGGGGGAAAAGAACATAAAATTGTGATTCACTTTAACCCTCTTTCATGGGACTGGAGCCTGGGAGACTAGGTAGTTGCAAACATACATGCCCACCTAGCCAAATCTGGAAGCCCTGTTGAGACTGTAGGACTCAGAAAGGATATAAGCGGTAAGAGCTCAACCTGTAGAGGAAGTTAGCCTTTTCAAGAGGGAGATGAGGTCAACAGAGAAATTTAAAGGGTAGATAAAGAACATAAACAACAAACCTGAGATCAGGAAAGCAGGGAGTAACCATGGCAGTGCCCCTCCAAATTAAGATGTATTTGTAAAAGATGTATCAATATTTGAACTCGAATAGCAGGTTCAAAGGGTAGTCCCAACTGGCTAGAACTTGAATTTTTTTCTCTCTTATGTTGTAATTTCCTTATGACACTTCCCTGACTGTGTATACCTGCAGTTTGCTGTATAAGCCTTTTGGAGACTGAATGACAGAATGCAAAAAGAGAGATGTGCTCCTTCCATTCACTCCAAGACCTTATCAAAGAAGAGCCATTAGTCTACTAAGAGGACTATGGTTTGCAAGTATTATGATAATCAACAACACCAACAAGCAGCCCCAAAGAGCATTGGAAAGACCCATAACCACAGAGAAGCAATTTGCAGAGGACATATGAAGAGACATTTAAACTTAAACTTCTAAATACCTAGCAAATTAAGAGAAGCACCCACTGAGAAGGAAAGGGAAGGCACATGAAACCTCTGGTTTATATAAATTTAATATTCACAGTAGGATAACATTTTGAAAGAGCAACCCAAAGTTTTTTGTTTGTTTGTTTTGGGGGCTTTTTATTCCCAGTAATGCCTTTTACTGTGGGTCTTCCATAGTTAAAATTGGACCTTGAGACTGAGATTTATTAACTTAGAGGAGAGTCAGACTAGGAAGACAAAGTG
This sequence comes from Grampus griseus, assembly GCF_964374135.1. Classification (NCBI taxonomy): domain Eukaryota; kingdom Metazoa; phylum Chordata; class Mammalia; order Artiodactyla; family Delphinidae; genus Grampus; species Grampus griseus. Next base: position 108,892,393 of record NC_138998.1, read on the forward strand.
TTGAATCTTAGATTTTTGACTGTCGGAATGGGTTCTTAAAATCAAAATAAGGATAATAGTTTTGAAAACCCAAATATTTGATTGCAAGAATCAATTTTCTTATTGAAATAATTTTTTGAATTCTGAATGGCTCAAAGATTAAAATTTATATTATCATGGAGATAATGAGTATTAATATGATTTAGGTTTTTTGCCCAAAAGGATATAAAGTTCAAACAGATTGGAGGATAAGGAGTGTTGAGGTGAGGAAAGCAGTAGTAATGTTTACTTTTAATGGATCTGGAGACATCTCACCCCTAAAACAAGCCAAGTAAGTGGGGAAGTTGATTACCCTGTGCTTTCAGTAATCTCATTCTTTTTATCATATTGTTAAAATGAAGATATCCTTTTGACTTCAGTTTAAAATCTCTTGTTTCATTGGTAATTGCTTTCTTTTGATTATGGTTTGCTTTCATCTTGTGATCTGTTTTCTGGATTGCCCATTCAATGGTGAAACAAATCCAAAAGTAAGATATCTCAACAACTAAAGAGACAACAGTTACTATGTTGTATAATGATGTGTGTGCTAACATATGAACGCAGATTTCCTGATGCTTCTTTTTCACACAATATTGAGGCTAAGGTGAAAACATTCCAACTCAAAAGGGGTTACAAAATTATCAAGTTTCTCCACTTCTTTTCTGCTTTTGTTTCTTTTAAGAGCAAAAATGTTCATTTCTCAGGTTTTTGAAAACACTAAAAGAAGCAGAGCTATCTACTCTTTCTTCTAAATCACTGTGCTTCTTAGGAGGTATTCAAATGGAACCAACAGGAAACACAGCTGAAACTGGCTTAAACAATAAAATGAGATGCATTGGTTTTCCTGCTCAGAAGGTCCGAAAGTATGGGGAGGCCTCAGAAGTGACTTAATTCCACAGCAGGATGATCTTTCTGTATAATGGATTTGCTTCTTTAAATTTCTGTTTCACTCTGAGGCTGACTTACCCAACAAAAGATAGCCACTATCAACTCTTAGGACTACTTGCTTCCCATAGAAACAGAGTTACTTTTGGAAGTTCTCTCAGAAGACATAGTTCATGTCCCAGAAGTCTCTCAAAAATCTTTTCTCATGTCTTTTTAGCTCAAATTGAATCACATACCTACTCATGAATCTGTGGCTAAGGGATGGGTTTATTCTAACGAGCTTAGGAGTGAGCCATATGACCTAACCCCAGATCCAGAGATAAAGCCAATTTCCTCCAAAACACTTAGGCTTCTCAGAAGTTGTATGGGGAATTACCCACAGACAGAAGAATGGATATGGGGGAAGAACCACAATGTCCACTATACATATTCACCTTTGGTTCACATCTTGTATATATTGTGTTTTAGAAAACTTATCCCCTAACCCACTCCTCTCCACTTCAGTCAGAGTGAAAGTAAAAATGTATAATTATTTTAATAAAAGTACTAAGTAAGCACATAATATCCTTAGCCTTCAAGAGACTTTTAATAGTATAAATAAGATAAAGTATGACTAATATAATGAAGCCTAAATGAGAGTAAACTATTTTTAAAGGATTTCAAGTCTCAAACCTGGGTCTGGGGAGTTTTGGAATTTTGCATACAGGCTTTGTTTTCTTCCCTCCCTAGAGTAAAGAAGAAATATGTTTTGGAAATTTGTGGAAAATAAGAAGTTAAAATAAAAGTCATCCTAAAGAGCCACAAATTATCCATATTGTGATATCAGAGAAAATGAATTGCTTAGAACTTTTTACTTCTGAAAATGACTCTGATCCTATTAATATGATTAGCAATATCAGTATATAATCCATCTGAAGATAGCCTGTAGTATCTGGAGTATGGGGCTAGCATTCAAGATAGCAGTTATGTGGACAGGTTTATTATAAACTCTGGAATAAAAGTTATAGGACTATGCTGACAGATTAGACATAGGATATTGGAGGAGAAGAATCAAGGTTAACTCTTAAGATTTTTGCTTGGATGTTTGTGATTTCATTTACTTGATCTGAGGAATATAGAGTGAAGTGGAAATTGATCAAGAACTCTGTCTTAAATAAAATGGTTAAGAGTGGAGAAATTGAGAAGACCATTAACTGTACAAGTCTGGAGGGATCATGGCTAGAAACATATATTTGAAAATCACTTATATATAGATTATACCTTAAGTTACAGGACTGGATCACCTAATAAAACAGTATATGAAAGGAAAGCAGAGAGCTCAGGGATGAGCCCTGCCTTACTCTGTAGATTGAAGATTTGGAAAAGGGGAAGTTCCCAAAGAAGTTTGAAATGGGCCACAGTTGAAGTAAAAAGAAAGTCACCAGTGTTTATGTCTCAAACCACAAATGGAGGAATGTATTGAGAAGGGAAGGCCAACATTATGGAATTCTGCTGAGGCCAATGATGAGGAATTGAAGTGAACACTGGATTTAGCCACTGGTAACTATGAACAAAAGCAATTGAGTATAGAAGAGGGAGGAAAGCTTGGAAAGTTGAGAAAAAAATTGAAAAGGAAGTTTGAAAACATATATAAACATTTATTTTGAGAAATGATGAAATGAAACGGAACAGAGAAATTACATAGTCGCAAGCACAGAAGGTGGAATTAAAACAGACTGAGTTTTTGGTTAAAGTGAAAGATAACGTATTATAGCATACATGTAGGCTGAGGAGAATTGCCCTGTAAAGAGGGAGAAATCAGTGATAGAGGAGATAGATGACATATTTGTAGAATGAAAATTATTAAGAAGGCAATAGTCTTTGGAGTGTTAGCGTGTTTTTATTTTTTTTCTGGAAAATCACACCCTTTACCACATAGTTGAAAATAAGTTATATGAGTTACTTTAATCCTATATGAAAACCATGATTCCTTACATATCTGATTTTTACAATTAAATTTCTATATTTAAGTTGAAGTTGAACAGGTTGTTTTCCTCTTGCCCTATAACTGATAGGAAGCATTGAAAGCTAAGAACAAAAGGGCATCAAATACCTAATATTCTAAACTGAAGCACAAATACCTGGGGGCCAGACAGCTTGATTGTAGCCAAACCTACTTTGTTACCCACACCAATAACTTCCACTGCCCTACCCCTTCCCCACAAATAAACCAAATGCTAGTGGGAGAAAGGGAGGAGAGTCGCTTTAGTCTTGAGACTTTGTCCTAGGGAGAGAGCACTGTGGCTCACTTTACTCACAAGGGGGAGCCCTACCGACAGAATATTCCCTACTCTCCCATTAATAGGGTAATACATCTAGAATTGCCTAGGAAAGTCCTGGTTTATGACTCTAACCTCTTGTATTCTCAAAAGTGACCTGGTTTGGACAATCAAATATATGTTCACCCTACCCAACAGCCAAGTAAGGAGTAACTTTCCAGGAGAGGAGATTGGCATTACATTTCTTGGATGAAAGTCAGTGGATGCCATGAGCTCACTAATCTTCTGGGGCCTACATGAGCTGGCAGAAAAGAGAATTGCCTAGAAAAGACAATGTGAAGAGACAGGAACAATGGAGCAGCCTGCATTTTCACGATTTGGGGTGGTGAGAATGTAGTAGATTTCTATGAGTCAAGTAGACATTAGAGAAGGTAACCAGGTTTGAGTCATCTCCCTTGTCCCCAACCAGTAAGGGCTGACCACAAAGAGCAGAGACACTGAGAAAAGGGCTGGAACTTTTGAAGGTGGAGAAAATAAAGGAAAGGTGAATAAAGGAATTAGAGCCAGTGAATCTCCCACCTCTGGATTGTGAGATGGAAAGGAACATCTCAGGGGTCCCAAAGAATCACACTTGTATCTGGAAGAGCAGCATTTGATGCCTGCCAGATGGAGGGCATCCACATCTGGCCATTGTTATGTACATAAATATTCAGAGCAGGGACACATACCAGTGAGTTTAAAAGGTTATTGCCTGTTTCTGCAACACCTCCTCCCACCACTATCAATGGGGTAATCAGATTCAGCCTGAAGGGTGAAGGGGTGAAGTCCTGGAAATGCAATGCTCCTTGGCCAGCATTGGGAGGAGAGACAATGATGAAATTCAAGTTTTAAATTGGACAAAACTAGAATGCACTTTTTAATAACAGAAAATGATGGGAAAACCTTGGGATCTCCCAAGATGTTATTATGGGTCAGAAAAAGGATAATCAATGAAAGATGGTTGAAGGTAATGATTGGAGAAAATAAGGCAATGATTGGGTTTGTATATAACCAAGTTTATATTATCCAATAAACTTATTTAATTAAAATATTACCTACTCTTCCACCCCACTCGTCCCACTCAATCATTTTATTATTGCAACCTGCTTTGGGGTTTTAGATTAGGTGTAAGTATAATTTGTTTCATAAGATTATTTTTTTAATGGTGGTTTATTTTACTCATGAGATTAAAGGGTGGTTGGTGATGAATTCTGAACTCAAATACCTAACTTCCCTTTCTAGAATATAATATTTTCAAGCACCAAAAGCAATAATATCTAACCCAGAAGGTAGAAACATAAAAGGCTGGACATTAGGAACCTGCATTTCCATCTTGCCCTGCAGTACACTAAGTAAATGCAGAGGTTTCAACTGTTATCCATTTTAATTCTTAGATACAGAAGGGCAAGTCAAGTAGGTAACTAGCTTCTATAGATCTCTCTAAGAAAGACTGAAATGATCAACTTCAAGCAGCTAATCTAGCACTGGATCAAAACCCCTCAGGGAAATATTTATGTTTTACTAGTTTACTCAGAGAAACAGCTCTAGGGATCTGCAGATATCCTTTGTGATTTTGACTGAAGGGAACACTGATGTCAGAGCTGAAGCTTGTGATTTAATCATAGAAGCAATTCAGCCTTTAACAATCCTATCTCCTAAGAAATCAATAGCTACACTTTCAGTTCTATTAAAGGATTTTTTAAACTTCTCCACCTGACCAAGATATTAATTTGTATATGTTCCATTGTTTGCCTTTCTGATTGAAATGTTGAAAGACTAATTCAATGATTCAGTTTGAAATACTTTTCCCAAAAATTTCCTCTGTCATCATCATTATTTTAATTATTTATTGATTCACATACCATTTTTCAAACACTGAGTACTTTAAAGAATTATCTACAACATCCGAAGATACCAGCTCACATCAGTCTCCCAAACACAGTCTTCCAGTCAGTGAAAGGTGGTACAGAATAGCTTTTAGAAACAGAGATTTTGAAACAGATTACCATTATTATTATTATTTTTTAATGGAAAACAAAAGTTCAATTGAAGAGCCAGAGAAATTGGGGCAACTCAAGGAAAATCTTGGCCTATCATAATGCCAAGTGCTCATGAAATCTGGGATTATCTACACTGAAGTTCTCAAACTTTTCACATGATGGAGCTCTTCATAACATATGAATTATACAGAGGATGTGGTTTTTTATCAATTTAGAAAAACATTGCCTTCCTGCTCTGATTTGCATGGATGACTGTTACTTAAGACATTTAATTCTACCTTGTAATAATGGTTAAATTAGTTTAACATTTGAATAGATGTGGACTTCATTAAATTATGAGGTATACTGAACAATAGTGGTGTACTGAAACAGGCATTAAATGGGGAGCCAGGAGTCATGGATTCTCTTCTAAGGACGAACTGTCCTATATGTCCTTGCTTAGTCCTAAAGGCTCTACATCTCACTCCTTCATTTAAAAATATATAATAACTTTCTAAACTTGGGGAAGGTAATCAAGAGGATGTGACCACTGGTTGACCCATGAGCTGAACTCAGGCAATAAGTTTCTCTACCTCATCCCCTGTTCTTGGAATGTACACTCTACCTACCGTTCCCACAGTGGGAGCTATTCCAAGGACATAGCCTTGAGAGAGTAAGGTGTTATTGAGACCATCTTGACTGTGTATGTGACTACACTCAGTTAAAGCTTTACATAAACTCTTAAGATTCTGGTGGGTGGGTGCAGAAATCATCTTATCTTGTGGCCCCCCAAAACAAGTCTTGTAGGATCCCCTGCTTATTAAAACTGCCACCTACCAATCTGGAGTAGTGTGCCTTTTTCCTTTGATCTCCGCTTGCCCTCCATGTAGGAGAAGAGACAGTTTTCGAACAAATAAAACTCTAAAATTTTCAACTCTAAAATGTTAAGATTATTGGAGATCTATAAATCTTATATATTGCTCTTAAAGCTATGCATTCTTGGGCTTCCCTGGTGGTGCAGTGGTTGAGAATCCGCCTGCCGAGGCAGGGGACACAGGTTCGTGCTCAGGTCCGCGAAGATCCCACATGCTGCGGAGCGGCTGGGCCCGTGAGCCATGGCCGCTGAGCCTGCGCGTCCGGAGCCTGTGCTCCGCAACGGGAGAGGCCGCAGCAGTGAGAGGCCCGCGTACAGAAAAAAAAAAAAAAAAAAAAAGCTAAGCATTCTTTTCGCCATGGAAGCTCTACAGGCACCTCATTAAACACTTTATTTCTTATTTGTTGACAATATTTATAATTACGACTTTTAGAAAATATGTTTTATTATATTACAATCAATGTTCAAACTGATTTATTAGAGGAAATAGGCTAATGTTCATATCAATTTGTCCTCTGAACTTTGGGGATAGAGACCAACACAGCTTTACTCACAGGGTTTTGTGATTAGTTTATCTTTATTAAATACTACACTGAGAACAGAATGAAAATATTTCTAATTTTAGCAGAAATGGTGTTTAGTGAAACTGACTAATGTGTATTAGAAGTGATCTAGTCACCTAGGTATCACCAGCTGCTAAACAAGGACCATGTCTTCTGTTTCCATGTATGATCTACCTTGGTAATACAGAAATGTGTAGCCATCCACAAATATTTACTGAGTTCCTACTCAATAAACAGTGTGTCAGCCATCGTTCTAACTATTGGGGATATAGTAGTGAAAAAATATGCCAGAAAAAATTATTGTCCAAACAAGAATATATACATAGTGAGAGAGAGAGACTAGAACTAAGAAGTTGTGTGTGCTTACACTAAAAATCTCCATAGAAGTACAATTTCCATCTCTCTGGTCAACTTTGCTCTCAATTTACTTAAGAATAAAAGGAACATATACATTTAAAATTCAAAGTTATGAGAACAACATGTGAGTAGAATTACTTGTGTCTATATCTGCTGAACTCTTGATACAATGCACCTTTAAAGGTGCTCAGTCATTAGATTTGGGTACAAATTGGTACCTGATAGCCTCAATGCTTGTTCTGACATCATTATGTTTAGCATTTCCTAATCTCAAGATATTAACTGTGCCTCTTCTTTTTTCTAACGCTGAGAATATAAATTTCTATACTTTTACATATGTTTTTAAAGTATGATTGCTCATGTCAGGCACTGAGCTCAGTTCGGGGAATATGATGGCTGAAATATAGCCCTGGCCTTTGCCTATACCACATTTAACATAGAGAAACAAAACACATAAAGAAAGTAAGATGCAAAGTGTTTAAGCTATGCTCCAAATTACATAGGTTCATAGCAAGGAAAAGGATTGTTTCTGAATAAAGGGGTTCCAAGACCTTCACAGAGAAGACATTTTCTTTGCCTCTTTAAGGATGAATAGAAGGTCACCAGAAAGAGAAGAAGAAATAGAGGTTAATGCAAACTAATTTATGAAGATTTTTAAATGGTTAGAGATTAAACTTTAAGTGAACACTAATGTAATGATTTTCATAAGCAATTTTTTTTATAAATAGAGACAAGTTACTTGGTGACTAATTATTTTATGTATCACCTTTTCAAGACCTTAGTCTTATACAAAGATCTTGATTAATTGATGATTTTTAGAAGATACCTAGACTCTATAATGTATCAGAACACCTAATTCAAATCTATTGGCACTACCCTGTTTTCTTTTTATTATGACTCCTCTCTTCCAACACTCTGGATCCTCTGCCTAAAAAAACTATCTCTGTGACTACTACTGAGATTAAAAAACTATATGCTTCTATGTCAAGTTTGTCAATTTTTTTTTTCTGTGAAAGTCATTCTTATATTCAAAATTTAGAAAAAGAGCCATTTAGGCCAAGATATTTTATTAATATACTTGGCATTGAACACTGATATTTAGTTTTATTGACCCAATTCATGTGTGTTTTTTGTTGTCCAACCAAAAAAAAAGAATCTTATGTTAATACTTGCTTTTTTTTAAGCGCTTTGGTATTTTCTATCACTCAGGGAAAGGAAAAAGAAAGGAGAAGGGAACAAAAGGAAGCGAATGAAAATAAGGTCTTATGATGGAAAAGAAGAGATTTTATTTCGATGTTTAATAGATCTCTACAGCTTCCAAAAAGTTTCCACAATCTATCTCCTCAGAAAGATCAAGGAGGCATTATAAGAAATCTGTAGCAGAAGGAAAATGTCAAGGAAACATCATAGATATAAAACAGACTTTTTCCATGAACAAATCATTTCTAGGACATATTTTCTATAAATGTCCAGCACTTGCCTTGTGCAGGTGTTCTTGACAAAATAATTCAGGCACAGAAATTCTACAATGTTAAAAATCTGATTTTTTATATGTGTCTTTTTCATATAAGTGAATTCTAAATTCAAGTTAAAATGCTAAAAAAAAGTATATATCCTTAATTTTTGCTTCTATCATTTGAAAATGGAGAAGTTAAATGTCAATACAAATGATTTTATAAATATGCAAGGCTTTGGAAATCATAAATTCTAAAGTTTTTAATGCAAAGAAATGTCAGGGTTCAAAGATTCTAAAATACATCATTTGCTCTTATTTCTCTTATATAGTTTTATAATACCCATTTTAAGTAGCTAGAGACTGTTACTCTAAATTGACTTTCTCAGAAAGAGACTTTTTTAAGCATAATAACAACAAAGTTATTACTAAAGAGAAAGGATTTATTCCCCAAGTTTCTCTGCAAAAGTCAATCATGCCTGCAGAGGAACTTGATTAATGGTGCATAATCTACAGATGTTATGGAAGCCTTGTAAGTAAGAATGTTAATTATCTAACTTTTTAGCAGAAAGATAAGAGTTTAACCTTTAGAAAAAGAAAGACAGGACTAAATAACTCACGGGAATTAGTAATGGGATAGTGAGCTTTTTATATTCACAATGGCAGCTGAAATCCATCCCACGTGACAACTGACAGAAACACATGAACATCAGTTTTTACCAAGGCTGACACATGAAGTGTTGGCAGCCTCTTCAGCTTCATCCTAAATAAGGGTCTATATCTCTAAAGTACTCAAGAATACTAGCATGCACACCAGAGGAAATTTATTACTATAGGTTACTTTAAGACAATTGAAACTTTAACAAAGACTCAAGAATTATCAAGATACTAAGCTCTAATTTTTTAGGCTACTCTCTAATACAGCTGTGTATGATGAACCATAGCTGCCTATAATCTAATGCACATTATTTGAAGGCTATTTTTTGTGTGTTTGTTCCTTGTTTTGGCAGTGGGTTGGGGGTGGGGTGGTAAACCCTGGTTTTTTTAAAAACAAAAACTCATTGAAATGTTCATGTGTACCAACGTTCAAATTCCCCTCTCTACCTGAAGTCAAAGTTAATATAAAACAGAGAACTGCAGGAGTCATTTAGCTTAATTATGTAAACAATGAAAGGCAAGAAAGACATTTTATTTTAGCAATATATAATATTCCTCATGAAACCTAGACACATTAGGCGGTAGCCCTTTTGAACTGAAATGCAAGGTCAGCAACATCAGACCTTCAGGCCTATGCTATTCCTTTAAAAGGAGACCTCAATAAATGCTTCCTCAATATTCTTTAGGGGACCATCTTCTTCCACCTGTTTGAATCTTCGTGTTTTTCAGATATTTTTGCCATTAACCTTTTAATCTCTTGCTCCACGTTACCAAAGTAATCTGATTCTTGCTAGGCTTTCGACTACCACAGATACATTAATGACTTCCAAGTCAACAACTCCAGATGAGTTTTATCAACTGCATCCCGGGTGAGCATATCCAATTGTCTACTGTATATAGCAGGTATGAATTCTAGTCTGCAAAGCCACCACATCCAATAAATGAATTTTCTTTATTTTTCAATATTGAACTCAATTATTTGTCAATAATTGAACTCAATTATTTTTCAATAATTGAACTTCTATTTTGAGAATTAATTTCACCTGATAATAAAAACAATTTCAATCAGTTAAAGGAGCAATCTGCTTTCTCCCTTGTCTTGTTTTAAATTCTGGGGACACAGAAGGGTTTGAAGACAATCTGTTTACATACCTACAATGTCACTTGCTGAGATGTCTCTGCCCCTAGTTTTTATTTTGCTCAGCAATCCACAAAAATCAGTGCTGCAACCTCCACTCCCTTGACTTAATTTCAGCTCACTTTCAGCCATGTACCAGCCATTCTAGGGTGCATGGAAAATACTCTCTTGATCCCAAACCACTCAGAGCTGTGGGAAAATCTGTGGTGCCTTCTCTGGCTAGTCTACATAGACATACAAGGAGAAGATTTCTATTGCTCTTGCCCTTGCTTGTTGTGAGGGAACACTGTAATTTGCCAAATCTCCAGACTCTGGAGTTGATTAAAGGAGGTCCCTTTCTGGAGCCCATAAAATTCATCTTTAGTCTAGAGTGGAGAGGAAATTTGCAGAAAATAAATATTTTAATCTTTTTTCAGGATGAGGTTTTATTTTTTTAAATCTTTTCTCTATGGTAAGGCCTAGGGTTATGGAAATCAAGCCCAAGAATTAATTATTTTGATCTGCTTTATATTGATCATCTCTTCTCCTGTGGCAGTGCAGATGGAATACCCTAACTGCCTGGGGTAAGGGAAGACCAACTAATTCCAAGAGAAGAAATTAAAACATCATTTACAACTCAAAATGTTTTCTTACCTCATCATTCTCTTCAGATATATCTTCCACAAATAACATACACTCAGTAGAACTAAAAGTCATTGGCTTCCACCCAAATCTATCTTCTTCATGTGTGGATATCTCAGTGAATGGCTTGGTTGTCCATCTAGTAACCCCAAACAAAAGCATCTATGCTACCCAAGAGTCTACTGCATCCCTCAATGTCCAGGTAGTAACACTGTCCTATTAATTCAAATATTATACTAGTTCTCAAGTCAGTTCCTTGCTTTCTGGGCAGTGTATTAGTTTAATCCCTCAACATTTTCTGCCTAGACTACTGCATTAACTCCACACTAATCTAACTCCCTCTGGATTTATCCTCAATAGCACTGAAAAATATTTCCTCTAAAATATATACCTAGCAATTCTATAAATATTTACTCTTTGTCTGAAACTTCACTCTCCTTTATCTCCATCTAACTAATTCCTATCTGTCCCATAAGGATCATCAAGCCTGATGACACTGAGAAGTTTTTCCTGATTTACCATCACTCCTACCACTCTACCCTTCTTCAAATACATTGTGATAAAATTTTTTATTATTTGTCCCTCTGACAACACTAGAATGTGACAGGTGAGGCATGGACCATATTGAAAATGAGTATGTTTGTGTTCTAAGGTCCTAACACAGAGCTGAAAATACAGTATATTAGATTAATTGAACTGAAGTGACATCCAGCTTCCTTAATCAATATGACTTGCCTGGTAATTCCAATTCTGAACTCTCTTGCTCTATCGTCAAATTCAGTTTTTCCTCAAAGCCTTAGTCCTGTGAAAGTAGATGTTCTTATTTTACTGAACATCCTGTATTTTACTGAACATCATTTTATTCTTCTGGATATAGGCATATAAAAACAATCAAATTTTAAAAGGAAAGGCCTTTATTAATTCTATGAAAAACAAAAATGTTTTCAAGAAAAATAAGTATCCTATATGGCTTAGCAGTAAATACCATTTACATAGTCAAAATAATGTAAACATGATATATCAATCATCCAAAATGACAGTAAAACTACCAGGGATAGAAAAATATGTAGGGAAGTAAAAAGATACTATCTAAAGGGAGAATTCAGAAAAGAGAATATAAAGTACATTATTTGGAAATATAAAAGGAAATATAAGGGCTATGGAGGAACAAAGGAAGGGCATGAAACAATCTGGAGGGAATCTGGATATTCTAATGGTTTTTAAACAGAAATTCAGTGATTCTACTTCACCCATCTTCACCTCCACTTCTACAGGTCCCTAGTGCTAGCCAACTCCTGAGCCTTTTAGTAATTCTTTAATTAAATTGAATTGACTGTCTGCCCTCCCACTGAGGAGGATTCAGTTTTCTTAGTTCTGCTTTACCTGTTACCAGTCGTCCTGCTGGTTTCCAGCCTCCAAAACCTTTACTGCTGGGTCTGCTATAATTGCCTCCTCTCAAATTTCCTTTGTCCCAGTGGGTTTATGCCTTAAAAGACATATATGTGTATATATACACATATATATGTATATATATTTACTGAACTTTTAGTGGGAGTTTCAGATAGAGAAGAGGTAACTTTATATTCAAACTGCTTCTTTGAATAGGATTAGTGCGCTCAAAAAAGAGACCAGAAGGAGAGGGGGAAGATGGCGGAAGAGTAAGACGCAGAGATCACCTTCCTCCCCACAGATACACCAGAAATACATCTACACGTGGAAAAACTCCTACAGAACACCTACTGAACGCTGGCAGAAGACCTCAGACTTACCCAAAGGCAAGAAACTCCCCACGTACCTGGGTAGGGCAAAAGAAAAAAGAATAAACAGAGACAAAAGAATAGGGACGGGACCTGCACCAGTGGGAGGGAGCCGTGAAGGAGGAAAGGCTTCCACACACTAGGAAGCCCCTTCGTGGGCAGAGACTGCGGGTGGCGGAGGGGGGAAGCTTCGGAGCCACGGAGGAGAGCACAGCAACAGGGGTGCGGAAGGCAAAGCGGAGAGATTCCCGCACAGAGAATCGGTGCCCACTGGCACTCACCAGCCCGAGAGGCTTGTCTGCTCACCTGCCGGGACGGGCGGGGCTGGGGGCTGAGGCTTAGGCTTCGGTTGGAGCGCAGGGAGAGGACTGGGGTTGGTGGCGTGAACACAGCCTGCAGCGGGTTAGTGCACCACGGTTAGCCGGGAGGGAGTCCGGGGAAAACTCTGGACCTGCCGAAGAGGGAAGAGACTTTTTCTTCCCTCTTTGTTTCCTGGTGTGCGAGGAGAGGGGATTAAGAGCGCTGCTTAAAGGAGCTCCAGAAACGGGAGCGAGCTGCAGCTATCAGCGCGGACCCCAGAGACGGGCATGAGACGCTAAGGCTGCTGCTGCTGCCACGAAGAAGCCTGTGTGCAAGCACAGGTCACCATCTACACCTCCCTTCTGGGGAGCCTGTGCAGCCCGCCACTGCCAGGGTCCCGGGATCCAGCGACAACTTCCCCGGGAGAACACACGGCGCGCCTCAGGCTGGTGAAACGTTGCGCCGGCCTCTGCCACCGCAGGCTTGCCCCGCAACTGCACCCCTCCCTCCCCCCAGCCTGCGTGAGCCGTAGGCCCCGAATCAGCGGCTCCTTTAACCCCGTGCTGTCTAAGCAAAGAACAGACGCCTTCTGGCGACCTACATGCAGAGGCGGGGCCAAATCCAAAATTGAGCCCCTAGGAGCTGTGAGAACAAAGAAGAGAAAGGCAAGTCTCTCCCAGCAGCCTCAGAAGCGGTGGATTAAAGCTCCACAATCAACTTGATGTACCCTGCATCTGTGGAATACATGAATAGACAAAGAATCATCCCAAATTGAGGAGGTGGACTTTGAGAGCAAGATTTATTATTTTTTCCCCCTTTTCCTCTTTTTGTGAGTGTGTATGTGTATGCTTCTGTGTGAGATTTTGTCTGCATAGCTTTGCTTTCACCATTTGTCCTAGGATTCTATCCATCCGCTGTTTTTGTTCTTTAAAAAAATTTTTTTTCTTAATACTTATTTTTTATTTTAATAACTTTATTTTATTTTATCTTACTTTATTTTATTTTATCTTCTTTCTTTCTTTCTTTTTTCTTTCTTTCTTTCTTTCTTTTTACTTTTTCTCCCTTTTATTCTGAGTCATCTGGATGAAAGCTCTTGGTGCTGCAGCCAGGAGTCAGTGCTGTGCCTCTGAGGTGGGAGAGCCAACTTTGGGACACTGGTCCACAAGACACCTCCCAGAACCACATAATATCAAACGGCGAAAATCTCCCAGAGATCTCCATCTCAACACCAGCACCCAGCTCCACTCAACGACCAGCAAGCTACATTGCTGGACACCCTATTCCAAACAACTAGCAAGACAGGAAAACAACCCCACCCATTAGCAGAGAGGCTGCCTAAAATCATAATAAATCCACAGACACCCCAAAACACACCACCAGACGTGGACCTGCCCACCAGAAAGACAAGATCCAGCCTCATCCACCAGAACACAGGCATTAGTCCCCTCCACCAGGAAGCCTACACAACCCACTGAACCACCTTTAGCCACTGGCGACAGACACCAAAAACAATGGGAACTATGAACCTGCAGCCTGCATAAAGTAGACCCCAAACACAGTAAGATAAGCAAAATGAAAAGACAGGAAAACACACAGCAGATGAAGGAGCAAGATAAAAACCCACCAGACCTAACAAATGAACAGGAAATAGGCAGTCTACCTGAAAAATAATTCAGAATAATGATAGTAAAGATGATCCAAAATCTTGGACATACAATAGGGAAGATGCAAGAAACATTTAACAAGGACCTAGAAGAACTAAAGATGAAACAAGCAATGATGAACAACACAATAAATGAAATTAAAAATACTCTAGATGGGATCAATAGCAGAATAACTGAGGCAGAAGAATGGATAAGTGACCTGGAACATAAAATAGTGGAAATAACTACTGCAGAGCAGAATAAAGAAAAAAGAATCAAAAGAACTGAGGACAGTCTCAGAGACCTCTGGGACAACATTAAATGCACCAATATTCGAATTATAGGGGTTCCAGAAGAGGAAGAGGAAAAGAAAGGGACTGAGAAAATATTTGAAGAGATTATAGTTGAAAACTTCCCTAATATGGGAAAGGAAATAGTTAATCAACTCCAGGAAGCACAGAGAGTCCCATACAGTATAAATCCAAGGAGAAACACGCCAAGACACATATTAATCAAACTGTCAAAAATTACATACAAAGAAAACATATTAAAAGCAGCAAGGGAAAAACAACAAATAACACACAAGGGCATCCCCATAAGGTTAACAGCTGATCTTTCAGCAGAAATTCTGCAAGTCAGAAGGGAGTGGCAGGACATATTTAAGTGATGAAGGAGAAAAACCTAAAACCAAGATTACTCTACCCAGCAAGGATCTCATTCAGATTTGATGGAGAAATTAAAACTTTTACAGACAAGCAAAAGCTGACAGAGTTCAGCACCACCAAACCAGTGTTACAACAAATGCTAAAGGAACTTCTCTAGGCAAGAAACACAAGAGAAGGAAAAGATCTGCAATAACAAACCCAAAACAATTAAGAAAATGGGAATGGGAACATACATATCGATAATTACCTTAAATGTAAATGGATTAAATGCTCCCAACAAAAGACACAGACTGGCTGAATGGATACAAAAACAAGAACCATATATATAGTGTCTACAAGAGACCCACTTCAGACCTAGAGACACATACAGACTGAAAGTAAGGGGATGGAAAAAGATATTCCATGCAAATGGAAACTAAAAGAAAGCTGGAGTAGCAATTCTCATATCAGGCAAAATAGACTTTAAAATAAAGACTATTACAAGAGACAAAAAGGACACTACATAATGATCAAGGGATTGGTCCAAGAAGAAGGTATAACAATTGTAAATAATTATGCACACAACATAGGAACACCTCAGTACATAAGGCAAATACTAACAGCCATAAAAGGGGAAATCGACAGTAACACATTCATAGTAGGGGACATTAACACCCCACTTTCACCAATGGACAGATCATCCAAAATGAAAATCAATAAGGAAACACAAGCTTTAAATGATACATTAAACAAGATGGACTTAATTGATATTTATAGGACATTCCATCCAAAAACAACAGAATACACATTTTTCTCAAGTGCACCTGGAACATTTTCCAGGATAGATCATATCTTGGGTCACAAATCAAGCCCTGGTAAATTTAAGAAAATTGAAATTGTATCAAGTATCTTTCCGACCACAATGCTATGAGACCAGATATCAATTACAGGAAAAGATCTGTAAAAAATACAAACACATGGAGGCTAAAGAATACACTACTCAATAACGAAGTGATCACTGAAGAAATCAAAGAGGAAATCAAAAAACACCTAGAAACAAATGACAATGGAGACACGACGACCCAAAACCTATGGGAATCGGCAAAAGCAGTTCTAAGAGGGAAGGTTTTAGCAATACAAGCCCACCTTAAGAAACAGGAAACATCTCAAATAAAAAACCTAACCTTGCACCTAAAGGGACTAGAGAAAGAAGAACAAAAAACCCCCAAAGTTAGTAGAAGGAAAGAAATCATAAAGATCAGATCAGAAATAAATGAAAAAGAAATGAAGGAAATGGTAGCAAAGATCAATAAAACTAAAAGCTGGTCCTTTGAGAAGATAAACAAAATTGATAAACCATTAGACAGACTCATCAGGAAAAAAAGGGAGAAGATTCAAATCAATAGAATTAGAAATGAAAAAGGAGAAGTAACAACTGACACTGCAGAAATACAAAAGATCATGAGAGATTACTACAAGCAACTCTATGCCAATAAAATGGACAACCTGGAAGAAACGGACAAATTCTTAGAAATGCACAACCTGCCAAGACTGCATCAGGAAGAAATAGAAAATATGAACAGACCAATCACAAGCACTGAAATTGAAACTGTGACTAAAAATCTTCCAACAAACAAAAGCCCAGGACCAGATGGCTTCACAGGCGAATTCTATCAAACATTTAGAGAAGAGATAACACCTATCCTTCTCAAACTCTTCCAAAATATAGCAGAGGGAGGAACACTCCCAAACTCATTCTACTAGGCCACCATCACCCTGATACCAAAACCAGACAACGATGTCACAAAGAAAGAAAACTATAGGCCTATATCACTGATGAACATAGATGCAAAAATCCTCAACAAAATACTAGCAAACAGAATCCAACAGCACATTAAAAGGATCATACACCATGATCAAGTGGGGTTTATTCCAGGAATGCAAGGATACTTCAATATATGCAAATCAATCAACGTGATAAACCATATTAACAAATTGAAGGGGAAAAACCATACGATCATGTCAATAGATGCAGAGAAAGCTTTCGACAAAATTCAACACCCATTTATGATAAAAACCCTGCAGAAAGTAGGCATAGAGGGAAATTTCCTCAACATCATAGAGGACATATATGACAAACCCACAGCCAACATGGTCCTCAATGGTGAAAAACTGAAAGCATTTCCACTAAGATCAGGAACAAGACAAGGTTGCCCACTCTCACCACTCTTACTCAACATAGTTTTGGAAGTTTTAGCCACAGCAATCAGAAAAGAAAAGGAAATAAAAGGAATGCAAATCGGTAAAGAAGTAAAGCTGTCACTGTTTGCAGATGACATGATACTATACATAGAGAATCCTAAAGATGCTACCAGAAAACTACTAGAGCTAATCAATGAATTTGGTAAAGTAGCAGGATACAAAATTAATGCACAGAAATCTCTGGCATTCCTATACACTAATGATGAAACATATGAAACTGAAATCAAGAAAACTCCCATTTACCATTGCAACAAAAAGAATAAAATATTGAGGAATAGACCTACCTAAGGAGACAAAAGACCTGTATGCAGAAAATTATAAGACACTGATGAAAGAAATTAAAGATGATACAAATAGATGGAGTGATAGATCATGTTCTTGGATTGGAAGAATCAACATTGTGAAAATGACTCTACTACCCAAAGCAATCTACAGATTCAATGCAATCCCTATCAAACTACCACTGGCATTTTTCACAGAACTAGAACAAAAAATTTCACAATTTGTATGGAAACACAAAAGACCCCGAATAGCCAAAGCAATCTTGAGAGCAAAAAACGGAGCTGGAGGAATCAGGCTCCCTGACTTCAGACTATACTACAGAGCTACAGTAATCAAAACAGTATGGTACTGGCACAAAAACAAAGATAGATCAATGGAACAGGATAGGAAGACCAGAGATAAACCCACGCACATATGGTCAACTTATCTTTGATAAAGGAGGCAGGAATGTACAGTGGAGAAAGAACAGCCTCTTCAATAAGTGGTGCTGGGAAAACTGGACATGTACATGTAAAGGTATGAGATTAGAATGCTCCCTAACACCGTACACAAAAATAAGCTCAAAATGGATTAAAGACCTAAATGTAAGGTCAGAAACTATCAAACTCGTAGAGGAAAACATAGGCAGAACACTCTATGACATAAATCACAGCAAGATCCTTTTTGACCCACCTAGAGAAATGGAAATAAAAACAAAAATAAACAAATGGGACCTAATGAAACTTCAAAGCTTTTGCACAGCAAAGGAAACCATAAACAAGACCAAAAGAGGACCGTCAAAATGGGAGAAAATATTTGCAAATGAAGCAATTGACAAAGGATTAATCTCCAAAATTTAGAAGCAGCTCATGCAACTCAATAACAAAAACACAAACCACCCAATCCAAAAATGGGCAGAAGACCTATATAGACATTTCTCCAAAGAAGATATACAGACTGCCAACAAACACATGAAAGAATGCTCAACATCATTAATCATTAGAGAAACGCAAATCAAAACTACAATGAGATATCATCTCACACCAGTCAGAATGGCCATCATGAAAAAATCTAGAAACAATAAATGCTGGAGAGGGTGTGGAGAAAAGGGAACACTCTTGCACTGCTGGTGGGTATGTGAATTGGTACAGCCACTATGGAGAACAGTATGGAGGTTCCTTAAAAAACTACAAATAGAACTACCATATGACCCAGCAATCCCACTACTGGGCATATACCCTGAGAAAACCATAATTCAAAAAGAGTCATGCACCAAAATGTTCATTGCAGCTCTATTTACAATAGCCAGGAGATGGAAACAACCTAAGTGTCCATCATCGGATGAATGGATAAAGAAGATGTGGCGCATATATACAATGGAATATTACTCAGCCATAAAAAGAAACGAAATTGAGTTATTTGTAGTGAGGTGGATGGGCCTAGAGTCTGTCATACAGAGTGAAGTAAGTCAGAAAGAGAAAGACAAATACCATATGCTAACACATATATATGGAATCTAAGAAAAAAAATTTCATGAAGAACCTAGGAGTAAGACGGGAATAAAGACACAGACCTACTAGAGAATGGACTTGAGGATATGGGGAGGGGGAAGGGTAAGCTGTGACAAAGTGAGAGAGGCATGGACATATATACACTACCAAACGTAAGGTAGATAGCTAGCAGGAAGCAGCTGCATAGCACAGGGAGATCAGCTCGGTGCTTTGTGACCACCTGGATGGATGGGATAGGGAGGGTGGGAGGGAGAGAGACGCAAGTGGGAAGAGATATGGGAACATATCTATATGTGTAACTGATTCACTTTGTTATAAAGCAGAAACTAACACACCATTGTCAAGCAATTATACTCCAATAAAGGTGTTTAAAAAAAAAAACAAAAACCTGTTTCTTTTCCCTATGGTTTTTCACATCACTCTCAAAAGTTATCCTGTCACTCTTATTCACAAAACATTTTCATTCAGCTAATTAAGTTGTTCACTACATGTAATAAAAAAAACTCAGATATTTATTTAAATTTGAAGCTGTCCTCTGGCTCAGCACTGGCATTCTTTATGCTGAACCTCACGGTAAGACAGCATGATTGGCTTTCTCTATTTCTCCATCTTGTGCTCCTCTTCTTTTTCCCGCCATCCATCATTCAGCTCCTGTTAGAATTTGGAAGAGGAAGAAGGAGAGACAGAAAAAGAGCAGGGAAGTCTAATTTACTGGTTTACTGGTACTTCGGAGATCTGGGATTGGTGCTCTCTCGTCTTGGTGTATGTTCAAAGATGAATCTTTCTTTTGTGGACATCTTTTGTAAAGCCATTGGCAAACGCCACCCATTCCATATCCACACACCCTGGGAACATCCAAATGTTGCTCACCTGACATGGCAATGACTCTCTTTGTTGTGTTGCTTAATTGCTGCTCTCTACCACTAGCAATTCACCTTGCTCGGGCTCTCTATCCAGGTCCCACAGTCCTTCCAGTCAAACCTTCTAGCAAAAAGCTATCTCTCAAGCGCACTTTCAGTCCATAGATCCTCTAATTTTCAAACACTTGGAGTGCAGGTGACTTTCGGTGCAGCACGTTTCTTCAACATTCCATCAGAGTAACAACCCAGCCACAGCTTCTGCCTTTACAATTCTTTAGGAATGGACCTAGCACCATCCTCTGTGCCTAAAGATTCTGGCGACCCAAGTCGAGCTCTCCAAGACATTCCACTGAAGTCTCTCAGCGTCAGCGCAAGGTGAGAGAAAAGGACTTTATTCCCTTCTTCTATGGGCAGTGAGAACACTACCAGAATGCAACAAATTTCTCCAAGGAAATATTTCTCTTAATCTCTTCCATCTCAACACTTGATTCCCTCAAGAGAGTATTGGGCTAAAAGTTATAAAGCCTGTTTGGGGCATCTCCTCAACAAGCTATGAGTAAGCGGTCTAGAACCTCACTTTGAAATACTTTTTCCCTCATTGTTTCTCCCTCTTCATCTTGAGACTTCAGTCAAACATGAGATTCAGAGAGTCACATATTTACATCTACTTATCCTCTAACTAGCCACCTTTAACAAATTACCTAACCTTTATAAAATGAAAAGTAATCATCTATGGGAATCTTCTTATCTATAAATAAATAAGAGTTTCATATATAGACACTATAGAAATGTTTATATTTGCTTACACAACAGGCAAAAAGTGTCAACACAAGAATATCTCACTGTAAAAAGGTATATAAAATAGCTTATATAGATATGTTATGTAGATTTTTGTCTTCATTTGAATCTTTGATACTCAATAAAACCAAGTACTCACTAGGATTTGGAATGACTGGGAAACAGTTTTGAATTATCATGTGAACCTGAACATTTATGTGATCTACAGTCCTGAAGTTCCACTCGTAGGCATAAGTAGTAGAGAAACTCTTGCACATATGTACCAAGAAACACATATCAAAATGTTCATAGTAACATGTTCATAAGAGTAAAAACTGGAAACAGACAAAAGTGCATCACATAGAATGGATAAGTTATGGTATTTCATACAGTAGAATACTATGCTTTAGGGAAAATTAATGAACTTCTGCATGTATAAAATTCATGAATCTCAGAAACATACTGTTGAAGAAAAGCAAGTCATATAAGAGAACACACTGTGTGATTCCATTTATATAAAGGGCAAAACTGACTAAAGTAAAAAATATAGTGTTTAAGGATACATAAGTGGTACATAAGTGGTAACCAATAAAGAAAATCAAGAGAATGCTAAAATTAAAAATCAGAATAGTGGTTACTACTAGGGTTTGGGGAGAGGTATGATCAAGGAGGAACACACAGGGCTTTTAAGGTCCATTAATCAGAAACTAAAAACTGACATCACTTCTAGTATTTGCATTACAGAAAATTTAATCAAAAAATTACTGACATGGGTAATGCAAGAGCTGAGAAAGCAAGTAAAAGAGAGTGAAGTAGGCCAGGAACTATCAAAAGCAGGGACCATTATCATCTCTGGGCTGAAGAGAAAAAAAGGAGAGGTAGTATTACCAGAGCCCAGAATGGAACCACTTGGGCCTGACCAAGAGCCATGGAGAATACACAGTCACTGCCAGGGAAGCTACCCAAGACTGGGCGGGTGGGAGGGAGGATATACCCTGGCTTCTCCCTTCCTTCTGCCTTCCAATCTCCTGCCATGGTTCGCACTGACCTAACACAAGTGAAAGGGAACTAGGGTAAAGCAACCTGAAAGGGCCATTCCTCCTATGATACAGAGCTATGAATCTGAGGGTCAACAAGCTCAGGACCGGCACGTCAGGATGGTAGGTTCTTTTTCTTAAGGGAGTAGCAAGTACAAATGTGTCCGTTTTATCATTCTTTACACTAAATATATACATTTTAATTTTATGTACAATATACTCTGCAATTTTTTTAAAAATTCTTCTTCAAGCATGGGACAGAAATGTTTTGCTTAGTGGATTCTATCAGTAATTTTAGTACATTGCAGAGATCAAATACTTTTCCAAATCGAATACTTTTTTCATGTAAGATCTTTTAAAATTCCAATCAGTTTTCACATAAGTAAAATGGACATAATAATTCCTAATTTGCAGTTATTTCTAGTTCTAAGGGTTGCAGTATGCATGAGAGGCCTAACACTGTGCCTGGCATAAGGTAGAACCTCAGCGAAGGTGAATGGCCAAGTATTTTCATAAGGGAGCTGTGAAAAAGCTAGTGAGGCTTTTTCTGATTTCAGGACTTGATCAGAAAGGAATAAATAATCATAAATTCTCTTCCATATTCTTAAGGTAGTTAATTAACATGCTTCCCTGAAGTTTTAGTATTGTATTCATGCTTTGCTACTGGCATATTCAAAAGCAGAAGCTAACACTAAGGATTATTGCAAAAAAGATGCCACTGTTAAAGTACCCATTGTCCAAGGGATTCAAGGAGAAAATATGCTAAGTACATGAGGAAGATTGGTCACCACTTCCAAAAGAAAAGACTTGGGAATAGATATGGGAACATATGTATATGTATAACTGATTCACTTTTTTATAAAGCAGAAACTAACACACCATTGTAAAGCAATTATACTCCAATAAAGATGTTAAAAAAAAAAGACTTAAAATAAAGCAATACGGACTTCGAATCACTTAAAATCATAACAATGGCAAGAATGTGTGGTTTGTTGAGGACTGAAATAACCCCACAGCAGTGCAGTGAATTTTCATTGATATATAAGTGGTTGCCTATTATTTGCAACAATGAAGAGGACTAATTTAACACAAGAATGTAGCAGGAGAGGCAATGCTGGCTTAATAATAGGTTCGTTCTCGGCAGGAATTCATATGAGTGAGTAGGGGAAATAAGGATAGTTGCAGGGTGGGAAAGAGAAGGCAGAATGAGATGACTGCAAACCGCATGGCATCTTTGCTTAGAAGTCTATTACATGAATGTGCCAAGGAGCTGTTTCAGTGCCCTACTGTGTGAATCAAGAAATGTGAATCCAACTTGACAAAGTATAAAAGGTAAAGCTGACAGACCTCAGCAATCTCCGTTACTGGCTGTTACCTTCAGAGTGTCGTTGGCAGAAGATGAAAGTGGCCACTGGCATGCAGAGCTGCAGGTGCACAGCCTGGACTTGGGGACAGAGCATCAGGGGAAGAAAAGGTGTGCCCTTCACTAGAATCTAATTTGTTAAAGGAAACTGTACATTCTGTGAAACTATTTACCCTGATTTGGAAATTAGTGGTTGCCTTAGCAACACCTGAATCCCATGAGGCTCACACGCAGTGCTAATTTCAATTCATGGACACCTTCACGGGTGAGGAATGCAAACAATAACTTGAGTGTCCCATTTGGCATGACTCTCATAGGAAATGAGATTTCCCTCTGCCTATAAAAATACCTTGATAATAACCCCCATTTATCAGTATCTTCTATACACCAGCTTTATGCTGCCAGCTTTACATTTGATCTCATTTGGTGGCCACTGCAAGCCTGCAAGGTCAGCAATATTATTCCCATTTTACAGATGAAAAATGAGCTGTAGAAAGGCTACATTACTTTCTCAAGGTCACTCAGTGGTGGTTTGATGATTTTAACACAGATTTGGCTGACTTAAAATTCCATGTTCTTTTAGCATTTCTAATTTTGTTAAGAAAAATGCAAAATTTGTAAAGCTGCAAAATACCTTAGGAATTATTCTAATTGAGCACAATGTCCTCAGTTAAAACATAAGGAACTAGAGACACAAGAAGGCCAAGAGATTTACTCATGGTCACATGGCCAATAATGGCAGAATTGAGAATAGAATTCAGTTTTCAGGACTCTATTTGAGCCCTAATTTATAGAGGCCAACTCTGAGCCATCCGAACTGGGATGTTCTCAATGTTGAACTGTATCTCATTCATTTTTGAATGTCTTTATATAGCTTAAACCAAAGTAGAAATAAAAACTGAGAGAATTTCTGTTGAGATATATCAATAGTAAGATTTAACATTTTAAGCCCAAAACATTGAAGGTGACTGATTCACACAGGCCCTTCCAAGCTGTGTGCACGCACAGCTGCTCATGTCATAAAGTACCCTCGCAGAATTTTCTTTCTATCGTGCAAGGACTCACATTGTGAGGTGTCCCATCTGTGTCTGCAGCAGTCACCCTGAAGTTGACAAGAATATGAGTCAAATTGCAGATTCATTTTGCACCTGGGTTTTCACAGGAGGTAAGGGCTAGACCAAAACAAAACTGGACAGTGAGGGTTACCTATGGTGTTACTTACTAAACTCTTTTCTATGCCACTGTCTCTCTTTCATGGGCTGATACTCCCTTCCCCAAATAACCAGGCTCCCCGTGCCACCACACTGTCAATCTTGCCATACTGTCATCTAGCTATCCAAAGTCCCCTGCTTTAAAATCCCATTAAGACTTGGCCTCCTCCACAGTAACCTTATGCTCCAAAATTACCTCTCTTTCTTCCTCATCCTATTCTTATCACAATTGCATCTCCTTAATGATCTCATCAAGTTGTTGAAAAAAGATATTTCTGGTTAATTCTGAAACAAAACAATGGAAGCAATCTTTACAAAAAATTCCTTGTGTATTATGTAGTAAATGTTTTGTTTTCCTGATCCAGCAACCTCCTATGAAGTCTTTGTGCCTTGACATATGTGTAAGTTTGCCTTGATTTTTTGCAAATGTTTTAACCCAGTGCTGGTTTTAGGTTCACAGGACCTTGTTAGGTGGTTGACCAAGATATGAGAACCAGAGCCCCATGGTGAAGGAATGTGTCTGAAGGCAGAAAACTTGGGAAGGATGTCTTTGAACTGAAAGGAACTGGTTATTGTTAACTAAGTCATTGAAATGATCTAGACTTAGTGATCTACTCATCTATCAAACATTGGTTATGTGCTTACCATGTGCCAAACACTGGACAAGGAATAGGAAATTTAAAAGAAAAAAATGAATAAGGAATCTTATTACCCTTCAAGAAATCTATAACGTAGGTGGAGAGACAACACATATGTTCATTACAGTTCTTTGCAATAGCTGTTTTGATGAGAGGACAATTTGGTGAAAAGATGGGCTTAAATACAGATCAATCTGAACTTAAGCATTGCCTCTGCCACATATAAGCTATGTGGACCCCAGCGAGTCACTTAACTTCCCTGGACTTTAGTTTCTTTAACATAACCCTTCAGAAAATATGTGTATACTTTGCAGGATTGTTTAGAGAAAGCATATATAAAGCACCTATCCTGGTACCAGTGTGCCTGGAATAAAAGACGTTATATATCTGTCAACTATTATCATTATTTTTATCATTAAAATGATAAAGATAAGCTCATGTCATATTACACATAGACACACAAATGGCTCAGAATTCATGAATCCAGGGAGATTTCCAGAACTCAGCAATGGCTTAAAATGACAGGTATAAATTTGGTAAAAGAATGGAGAGAAGAGAGTGAGAGTTGTAAAGGCTACATACTCAAAAGCACAGAGAAACATTATAGTTTAGGAACTGCTAGTGAATCTGGGTGGCTGCAGCCAGGACCAGAACTAGGAAATTAACTGGTGAGGCTGGAGACCAGACCACATGAAGACTTTATAACCACGGTAACCATAAGTCCCTGTTTGCCTGAGTTATGCCTGTTGCCCCAGAGTAATAATTAATAGTGCAAGCTTTCACTCTTAAGCTTAGATGATAAATCATATGGTCACTCTCTTTACATTCCATGGTGAGAAATTTTGGTCCAACCCAAAAGCTATGAAAAGTACCTGAAGAAAGCTAACTTGGGGAATGACATGATCAATTCTAGTTTTAAATAGCACATTCTGGCAATTCTGTTAGCAACGCTGGAGGATGGGTCACAGAGGGCAATCTGGAGGCAGGTAGAGTGAGGAAGTTAAGTCAGTATAAGTTGCACTTTCAGTCATTTTGCTTGAATTATAGCCATATCTCTTCCATCTACTTATCACTTACTCTGTGGCAAATACTGTTCTAAATGTTTATGTGTGTTATCTCAATTAAACCTCACCACACCATCTTAAGATGAGTATTTTCATTATTACTATTATTATTTCTTTTTTTATATGAGGAACCTGAGACCTAGAGAAGTTAAATTATTTGCTAGAGATCAGGAGAATCCTAATTCAAACCCACAGAATCTATCACCAGATCTCATGTTTGCAACCACTAAATTATATTATGATTACAGAGGACTCAACCAATGATGACTGATGTCAGGATCCACAGTCAGTACTTGCCTAGGTAAATTTGAATTATAGTCTTCCTTCAAGTTCTCTCTTCCTTTATTGTGTCCTAGAATCCCCAAAGGATTATTATTCTTTTGTTGTTGTTGTTGTTCTCACCCATCAAACTGGAACTCAGATAATTCCCCTTGACCTACAATATATCAGAGATGTTGTCCTGGATTCAGGCTGCTTTCTTCTGCTATTGCTATCCTGTCAAGACCACCACAGAAAAGTCCAGGTTAAGACTTCCATTCCTAACCCAGGGGTGTCATTTAAATAAGGTAAGTTTACTTTTAGAAAGAACATTTTGACAACTTTTCCACATCTAAAAATGAGATGCAATTGTCCACCACCACCACTCTGATGCAAAAGGAAAAACTACTTCCTTAGACAATTGTCCCAGTCCCTGTTCTTACTATTCCATAATTAATCTCCCCAAGGCAATTGAAAGTTACAATATTTATCTCCTTCGTGAAAAATGCATTCTTACAATCATAAAACAGCTTGACACTGGTATATTCCCCAAAGTCTAGGTTATAAAGTCCTATTCATGGTCACTTGAATACATAGGGAAAGAATACTGCTGCTGGTATTGGAAATAGAATGAACAATCTGTGATATTTAGCAAATAGAATGAAGAAGAATAAGAACTGATTCCATGTGAGAGGTCAGTGAAAGGGAAACATCAAGAATGATTCTCAATTATTTGTCTCAAGTGAATGAGCAAGTGAGTGGCTAGTGATTTTATGAAATTAACTAGGGAACTTATTCAGAGGAACAGCTTAAAGGGTTGGACAGGTGATAATGAGTTCAGTAAATATTTGTTGGTATGAATAGACGGGATGAATTAGTGTAGTAATTAAAGATAACATCACTGAAATGAAAGGATGATGGAGAAGTTAATTTTAAATGGAACCAGTTCAAGCAATTATGCCAAGGTTACCTGATAAATTTAAAGCAAAATGATTTAGGTGTCTTAGGTGTCTTCCATTAGCTGAGCACTGGGTAGGAAAAATGAGAAGTGTAGACTTACGTGCATGTGAGTGTAGAAATATATCCATCATTCTAAAAATGTCTGAAAATATTTAGAACATCCACATGATTCTGTTTCATATAATAATCTATTATTGTAATTTTAATCAATTAAAAATATTGGCTATTGAGTTTTTAAAAAAAAATACCCCGTCTGATATTGTGTTAAAAAAAAAAAAATTCTAGTCCTCCATAAGCTTGAGCTATACTCTCTTTGGCTCAGCTGCACAAAGTGTGTTTTATTCATTAACTGTTGAAGACTGTATGAAGTCTGGGCTAAAACTGTCCTAAAATTTTTCCTATTTTAATTGGATTGTCCCTGTATTCCAACAGATAAGTAGATACTTGGTTTAGATGATAAAGATAATTTGCCAGGTCTCTTCTAAAATATCTCCTAGTTTTTATTTCCCTGGACATCTTTCAACAGCCAATGGTAACATTCTCGCTGACATACTCGTATCGTCTATCTCCATCCCAAAGGTGATGAGGAGATCTGACAGATAGAGACACATCAGCAGCCATGCCAACTGGTTGCCAACTTGGACATATGTACAGAGCAGAGAGCGTGCTAAAGTTCCTTATTCAGAGAGCCAAGAGCCCACTGACATTCACCAATGACTGAAGAATGTGTCAATATCACTACAGCCTATTCAAGTTTGGAGTGAGCCATGTTAAAGGTTCTGGAAAGGAGAGGATGGCCACCTGGGTAGGGCACCACTCTGCTATGTATATGTGCCTCATTTGGCATCCACTTTGCATGTCTGCTGCTGGGCTTCCATCTGTCGAATCTCAATGTAATGTCAGAGATAAAAACTGAAGACTCCATGGCTTCAAAATGCATTTTTCTGCTGGCTGCCTGATGGCTGTCTGGGGACATAAAATTTAGAAAGCAATTCTTGCTGACTGACCTTCTTATATGATATGTATGTTTTAATTTTAACTCTGCAGAATGTCTATTTAATCTAATAATAAAAATAATCAGTATATAACTTCAAAAGAGCTTTGCAAATTTAAATATACAAAAGTGGGAGAACATAGCCCATCACCTTATCAAAGACTCAGATCACATATAACTTGGAGTTAAATTTTGAAATATTTTCCCTTTTATCTATTGAATGTGTACCTAGAAAAATATAGTATTAACTGGAATGCAATTTAACTTGTAGTCTATAACTGATCTAATATTAACATTTTATCTAGTATCTAATATTTTTCAGAATAAATAAATCTAGGACTTTGAAAAAATTTTTCAATTGTATTTAGTTAAAATTCCCCAAATGCATCTATAATATTAGTACCTTTGACATTTTCTTAGCCATATTTAGTTATATTTCTCACTGAAAGGACTAGTCATTTAAAAGCATATTAATAATTCCTTTTCATTCTTATAATTCAGAAATATTTTATTTTTTCTTTTCCATATAAGTATAGACATTTCACTTTAATTCAGGTGTACTATAGGGTGTTTAAATGTATCTTTTTTGTGTATAAGAGATGGTAATAAATTCAATCATAGCTTGAAAAAAATTTTTTAACTGAAGGGCTTTTGAGGAATGGCAGTGTTTGCACTAGTAATCTTCTCCAGGTAAATATAACTTTATATCTATATCTCTGTCTTCAGAACTTGATTATTACAGAGTTTCAGGCTCTGTAATGCTATAAGTATTTTATAATTGAACAGTTGATCTGCTTCCCTAGTTAAATGTATGTGTGTGTGTGTGTGCATATCAATGCTGATCATGCTTTCTTATTACTAAAAAAAGATATTTTTCAGTATTGTGGTCAACTCACCCTAGGGTGACCCCCAGTTAGTTCCATCCTTGTGCAATTAACTCACCTTGAGTGTAGGTCAAAACTGTGAATGTTTCTAACCAATAGAATTTGGCAAAGGTGATGGTATGTTACTCCCATGACTACCTTACACTATATAAGACTCTTTCTTAGTAGACTGACCTGAACAAGATTCTCCTGCAAGACTTGAAAAATAACAATCAATCCTGTGGTGAACTGATTGTGGAGGAGAGCACCTAACAAGGAGAAGAAGATAGACTCTAGGAACTGAGAACAGCTCACGCCCAACAACTAACCAAAAAAAAAAAAAAAAGGTGGGGGGGACTTCAGTCATACAAGCAAATGGAAAAAATTAATTTCTGCAAATGACTTCAATGAGCTTGGCATTAGATTCCTCCCTACTCAAGCCTTCAGATGAGAACATAGCCTGGCTAATACTTTGATTGCATCCTTGTGAGAACATATGCAGAGGCTCCAGCCCACCTGTGGCTACACCCTTGACTCACATACACTATCAGATAACAAATTTGTGTAGCTTTAAGCTGCTAAATTGTGGCAATTTATTCCTAAGCAATAGAAGCCTAATACAGATTTATACACAATTCCCCAGAACTCACATTTCCATAAATAGTATGGTGTTGTATAAGTTAGTTGGAGCTACCTTAATAAAGTACCACAAACCAGGTGGCTAAAACAATGGAATTTATTGTCTCATAGTTCTGGAGGCTAAAAATCTGAGATCAAGGTGTCAGCAGGGTTGGTTCCCTCTGAGGGCTATGAGGAAGAATCTGTTCTATATGTCTCTCTTAGCTTCTGGTGGTTTTTAGCAATCTTTGGCATTCCTTGGTTTTTAGAAGCATCACCCCAATCTCTGCCTTCATATTCATATAGTGTTTTCCCTGTGTGCATGTTTGTGTCCAAATTTCCCCTTTTTTAAGGACATCAGTCATACTGGATTAGGACCCACTCAACTCAGCATGATTTCATACTAACTAATTATATCTGCAATTACCATGTTTCTAAATAAGGTCACATTCTGTGGTACTGAGAGTTAGGATTTCAACATATAAACTTACTTTGGGAGGACAAAATTCAACCCATAACAGGTGTTTAGCTTTTACTGTAAAAGGAACTTCTAAGAAAGGAAGAGAACACTGCCATTTTAATTGAACGTGTCATTTCTTTAAAATAATGAGCTCTTCTTTCATCCCTCACTTTGTCTGTCATGGCTAGAAGAGAGTGGGGACAAAAGCTTTCACATATCCATTTCTTTTTAAACATACTTCTTTGAACACTTGGTTTTCACTGTGACAGGAGCACGAAAATACATTACATTAAAAAGTTATGATATCAGTTTCACTCATTAAAATACAGAACAAGTACTTGTATTGGCTTATATAATTTGGTGACCCAAAATACTCAGACTTTGAAGACTTGAAAACTTTGTGAACTACCAATATTTCCTTAGCAGTAACTTATTTTCTATCATATTTTTAGGACAGAAAGTGTGAAAATGTATTTGATATCACCTAAGTTTGAAGACATCATCCACTTCCAAATGATGAAGATTTTAAGTAGTTAGTGAAGAGAATCTTGTAGACTATAGAAATAGCTGTTAGCCAATTAAGCATCTTCTACCTGTCAGGTGTTCCAGTAAGCAGTTCACATGTATCACTTCATTACCTTTACAGAGACCATATGAAGAAGATGTTAACATTTCCTTTTCACAAGTGAGGAAACTGAGGAAAAAAGATAAGCAGTGTGTCCAAAGTCACACAGAGAATGTCAGATCAGATATTTTAATCAAATTTGCCTTCATTTCAAAGAGATATTCTGTTTTGATGTGTCCCAACAATTCAACATTAACATGTTTCACAAAGTCTGGATTCAGAATTTCTTGGAGGCCTGTATTACCTACCATCACTTCATCATACAGGTAAATATTTATTATCAACAAACACATCATGTCATTCAGAGATTTCTTTAGATGGCACCACTGAACTCAAGGAGAAAACAGGAGTTGACAGGAAAACAGTGTTGTTGTTGTTGTTTTAAATATATATATATATTTAATTTTTATTTATTTTTGGCTGTGTTGGTCTTAGTTTCTGTGCGATGGCTTTCTCCAGTTGCAGCGAGTGGGGGCCACTCTTCATCGCGGTGCACGGGCCTCTCACTATCGCAGCCTCTTGTTGCGGAGCACAGGCTCCAGACGCGCAGGCTCAGTAGTTGTGGCTCACGGGCCCAGTTGCTCCATGGCATGTGGGATCCTCCCAGACCAGGGCTCGAACCTGTGTCTCCTGCATCGGTAGGCAGACTCTCAACCACTGCGCCACCAGGGAAGCCCAACAGTGTTGGTTTTATTCATCTTTTTCATCTCTCCTTGGCCAGCATTCCAGACACTCAAATTATTTTTCTGAAGTAGAGCTGGATAAATATTGGACCCAAAAGAGTTTTTAAGTGGTCAGCATGAAGCTAAAATGAAAGTCAGAAGCCTACAATTGTATTTATAAGTTCCTGACTCATATACTTTAAGATCTTCTACTCTGATATTCTGTTTTTGTATTTCACACTATTAGCTCCTTCTCCTGTATTATTTTCTGTGTATCATAGATTGTTGCTTGATCTGAGACTTGCACAGTTTTGGTTGTATTTGGGGTCCTCACCTTAAAACATTCCATGAGTTATAAGAGAGAGTCAGCTTACACTTCAAAACTGCAGAAATATCCACACGTTACCAGAAGTTAGTAACTTGGGAAGTGTTTCCACAATTCTGTATCTATAGCTCCGTAATCAAATGATCAGATCTCTTTCCTTCATCATCACAGCATGACCTGATGAGTAACAATCTTTGCCTCTCTATTTCCCAGCTTAGGCTATGATTAATTTGATTGGTTTCAAACCCTGTTGTGTCTTTCCTCTGTGCCCTGCCTGAATATTGGCACAATATGATTGCAGTAGGTTGCATTATTTCCACTTTATTTTACATACTTGAACCTCAGGCCACTTAGTCACAACATAAAAATTTCTGTAATATTAAATGCAAGTGAATATTTTATGCCAAGAGCCCTAGCATTCTTTTTTTTGTAGGACTATGTAACTGCTGCTAAATTACCATGAAGCATGTTAATACAAAGATATCACAAATAACAACATCAAAATACAGGAAATTGAAATGAGTCTTCGGTAATATATTATCCATGTATTTGAGTATACCATGTATCATATCATGTTAATTATAATATCAATTCTGATCTCCAATCAGCAGAGATAAAAATGGGGTGATTTTCTATGATTACATTTAAATTTAAAAGTTACATAAATTGAAGAAATCCTGTTTATTGTAAAAACATTTATTTAGTACCTATTATATGGCAGTTATTCTTGGAACTGTAGGTGAGGAAATTGATGTGATAGTCATAAACCTTACAGTTAAAGAACATAGCGTCTAACTAGTAGACTAACTTGCCTCTAATTGTTCTGCCTCAAATTTGTCAGTATACTTAGATGTCTTATTTGGTTCTTAAGATTAACATTATTCTCTATATTTTTCACCACTATCTTAAGATTACCATTTATTCTGTATATCTTTTGGCCACTATCTAAAGATTATTGATACTTCTTTATTATTTTTAGTCCATGAACGAAACTAATCTAGATCTGGTTTGCACTAGACCTAACATCTAATTGCTGTGTTCTCACAGCTTTAAAATTCATAGACCTTTAGGAAGAAACCCACTCCTTCCAGAATAGAATGGCTAAAATTGTAACCCCAGTAGTGAGAGGAAAGACTCATAACTCAGATTATCTCTATCAGTGAAAGAAAATAATCATTTTATTCCTATTCCATAAGCCATGTGTGATTTCAATTCAATAGCACTTAAGAATATTCTTCTGGATGACTTCCCTGAAAGTCCAGTGGTTAAGCCTTCACCTTCCAATGCAGGGGGTGCAGATTAGATCCCTGGTCAGGGAGCCAGATCCCTCATGCCTTGCGACCAAAAAACCAAAACATAAAACAGAAGCAATATTGTAACAAATTCAATAAAGACTTTAAAAAACTGGTCCACATCAAAAAAAAAAAAACTTAAAAAAAAAAATATTCTTCTGAGAGCTAGTTACTAGATACACCCTTGCTTTAACACTTTTAAAGAAGTCCTGGTGATGACAGATAGAGATTTGGAAGTATAGCTATATTGTCACCATTTCATTCTGCTTGCTCTCCCACTGCAATTTTTTTCCTCTGCACCTAAGCAGGTATGTGTGTGTGTGTGTGTGTGTGTAGAATAATTAAAAGTTTTCAAAATATAAAAATTATATAGTTTTTTTAATACTTTCTGTTCTATGTATTGGTCTGAATCTTGTTTCATAGTTATCTTCTTATATTTTTTCATATTTGTTAAATATGTGATCATTATTTTCTATTATCTCTCTATATAATTTCTTTAAACATTTATATGTAATTAGCAATATGGAAGAATAATAATGATTGAGAATTTATGATTTCAAAGATAAATGTTACCTGTCCATTTACTTTTTTAAATGTACAGTAACTTACAAATAGATGAATTTACATATAATGTGGTAAACTCACTTCAATTTTCATAACTTTAGATATCTCACTCAGATTGTATACTTGTTGTGAAGTAAGATGTTTCTATTTTGAATGTTTATTTTTGTGACCTTTTTGTAGCTGCAAAATTGTCATCTGAGTCTATTGCAACCAGCTGTAGTAAACAGAAACAATACAATAACATTAAATGCAGATGCTCACATTTTACAAAATGAGTGAATGCAATTGATGATGGAACAGTGAACATGATTAACTTAGTACAGAGACTAAACTACAAAGAATAATGATGTTATCCTTCTGTGTCACTCAAAAGTACACAATATATTGACTTGATCATGCCATTACTAGCCATGTAAGTATTACAGTGTTTCTCCTACAAAATACACACAATATGATGCAATCAGCTCTTATATTCTCAGAAACAATAGCTATAGAGTCCCCATATTATGTTTTGTGTTGACAAAGAGCTATTCTTGTCTGTATCTTGAAATTTAAAATGTTTCCCTTCTTCCTCAGACATCTTTAAACTGAAAAAAAAGTTGATGAAGAATACAATAGCAAATATCAAAATAATTTACTTTTAGCACTAAAAACTGGCCAATAGATTTTCCTTTACTTTTTGCACTGTCACTTAAATTCATTAATTACATTTCTTATGTCACAAATAGAACTAGTAATTTGGAAGCACTATAAATATCATCAACAACAAAGCAATAACTTTTTACCAGTCATAGTGGGGTGTTTCATCTTTTTTTATTAGAAAAAAATAAGAAAGTTTAAGGCTGCTCTTTAAGAATTGATACTAGTGTGCTTACAAGATCATAACTATAAGCACGTCTTAAATTATTTAATTTTTTTAGCAAGAAGATAGACCTTTTTAAGAAAAAGTCTGAAGAAATGTTCCTAAAGCCCACCAAAAAGTAATGTGTGACTTCCCCCTGCTGGCTTAGCAGAATAATAAAAATAAAACCCCTATGAGAATTTCTTAAATTCTGAAACAGTCAAGTCCTATTAATTTAGAGAATCTAGGAGAATTATCTTTTGGAAGTTATAAAACATCTACCAGTCACAGCAACATTCGTTTATATAACAATGCACAGACCCAGCATCATGTATACACATTCCCAGCCACCACATCCACTTCCAGTTAGATCCCAAAACACATTAACCCCTTAATCCAAGACCATATACAACATGCACACAAGCACATAACACACACATGCATAGCCAAAATCCCTCTTTTCCCTAGTGCTAGTTTGGGTCTTTGCTTTCCTCTCTCTGGAATTCTGCAGTCCTCTCTAGTCCTTGCCAATGTGGGCTGGTTTCCAGGTCCCATCCTTTGCCTGCTGTCTGTTGGACCTGGTAGCTGAGCATCTCCCTGGAACCTCATGTGCAACCTGGCAATCATCACCACTAAGAAACTAGTTCAGTATTAAATTATATATTTTAAATTGTTTAATTATTGTTGCATCTTATTAAAATTAAAAATAACCCAATTTGATGAACCAAAAATAATAGATGCATATTTTATATTACTCTGAATAAAATTTGCATGTTAATCAACTAATTGCTATGTGCCAAGAAATAACTTTTCCTATTGCCTCTTCTCCCTCTTCCTTGCAGTGGATATAAAATAAAAATGACCCAGATTAGAAATAGAAGATTTTGCATTACACCTAAGAATAAACAGCCCTGAATACACCACAGTTATTTGGGCTTAATTCTTTCTGAAGTCACTGCATATCAATTTATCCTTTCTAGAATTGTTTCAGCAAACTAATTCATATATTTGGCAACTGAATCAAAGAGAGTATTATCAATAAATAAAATTCTCTAAGAAATTATCAAGTGTGTATATTGAGACCAATAAACTAATCAGACCAAGTATGTTCTGTTCTGTGCATGTTAAGTAAAGGACTAAATAATTAACTAGCAGCTTAATGACTGGCCCGACCATGATTAAGACTGCATTTTATATCAGCCCGAAAGTAAAAATGTACTAGATGTCCCCTAAAAGATAAGTTGAGGTTCTAAGTTCTGGTATCTATGGTTGTGACCATAGGTCACAGAAATAGATTTGGAAATATATTCTTTGGAAATGAATCAAGTTAAGATACCATCATACTGAATTACAGTGGGCCCTAAGCCAAATTACTGGTGTCCTTATGAGAAGAGGAGAAGAGACATTGACACATACACAGAGGGGAATGCCATGTGAAGACAGAGGCAGAGATTGGAGTGAGGTGTCTATAAACTAAGGGATGCCGATGCCTGCTGGTAACTGCCAAATGCTAGGAGTATAGAATGGAAAAGATTCACCCTCAGAACCTTTAGTAGGAATCAACTTTGCCAACATCTTGTTTTCTGACTCAGGCCTCCAGAACTAGAGGAAATACGTTTCTGTTGTTTTAAGTCATTTTTTCTTAAGGTATTTTGTCATAGCAGCCCTAGAAAACTAATAGTTACTTCATGTAACTATTTTTTAGGTTTTTGGAAAAACCTATTATAAGCCAGGTACTAAGTGGGTCTTTGAGCCCACAGCACATAACAAGACCCTGGTCTTTCCCTCCAGGACACTTCAGCAAGTGGATGACAGACGAGTGAACCAACCATTACAACTAGGCGTTAAACTATCTTCAACAGGTGTTATGTGAACATGTAGGAGGAGCCTTATCGTAGTCTTGGGGAGTCAAAGTAATATTCCCAGAGAATATGACATCTCAGCTAAGATCTAAAGAACAAATAAAGTGAACCAAAAAATATTAGGGGCAAGGTAGAGATGGAGGTGTGCAGAAATGATGAAGTCATTCCAGGCAGAGGCAGTGGCATATAGTAAGACTCAACAGCAAGAAAACAAGTCATATGAAGAGTGAGTTAAATCTCCGTAACTCCAAGTCCACTCAGTCAATGCAAAATATCATATGTATTATTTGTAGCAAACTTTATGAGGAGCTAAGCAAGAGTTCCTTTTCATTACATGTTCTGAGTTTATAAGATAGTCCCCAGTAACAAGATGTGATCTCTCTTGTAGAGTTCCTCAGAATAACATATTCATCAAATGACTGACCCTTTTTACTTTAAGCCATTTTCTGAAATTAAAACTCTAAGTCCACTGTTACTTAAACAACTACTCCTTCACTACTTCTTTGTCATTTCCAAAGTCTTTTTGAAAAGTGCTTTTAAATTATTTCCACCTTTAAAATGTCCCAAACATCAGAGGCACTTAGTCTATATTATAAACAAATTGTCTAAAAATACTCAAACATGTATAATCAGTAAAGCAAGCATTTTCCTTTATAGTCCAAAGTGCAAGAGAGCATCTGAAATCAGTGTAGCTCATAGAAGAATTCAGATGAAAAACACTCTGAATTTTAGAGGTTATATAAGCAGATTATTCAGGATATACTAGTTACTATGGTAACCTCAGTTTTTAATTAGTAGAGTAAATAGTATCACAAATCTTGAGTAATCTATTGACAAGTTAAGGTTAACCATAGTAGAAGTAAGTTATAAGTATTTTGTTTTAACAAACATAAAAGAGAAAATTAGTGACCAATATTTTTCAGAAGAAAGGTATAAGCACTTACATGAAGGTTACCTGCCTCAGAGTACTGATTTTGAATCCATGATATTATAAATTTCACAGTAATGTATTATTGAAAACTGCTTACATGCATAAATTGAGATTCTTCCCCTTTTTGGTCATCCAGATGCATACCTGTCCATGTTATCTTCCCATTTCAAAAATAAGTAAATAAAAGAATTTTAATGGGATTGATCCAGAATCCCAATTCAAAAATTTCTATACAACAGTATATCTTTTGATCCAATGATTGTTACTTTCTCAACGTAAATATCATGACCATATTCTAGACTCTATACTTAAAATTATACATCCCACCAGAACACTTGCTAAAGTCATATTTAAACATAAACCACTCAGAGAGAGAAGTCATTTGATCCTACATACATGGGAACTGTTAAACCAAAGACTGAACTTTTACATCAACAGTTAAATTGTTTTTGGTTTTTTCTCTCAAGTACTGTGACATGTTTTTTAGGACCTTCTTCATGTGTATGTGTAAGTGTGAATTTGAAATGTCTTCTGCACTCATATATCCAAGAAAATCTTCTCAAATCAAAAGTTCCCTCTTGCCTAATTGTTTTTCTTTCTACCTATCCACCTTCAAGTAAGTTTTAGTTCTCATTCTTTCTCAAAAGTTTTCAAACATCTCCACGACTTTATTTAATCTACTTGCAGTATCTTCTGGAACAAAGGAAAAAGCCCATGTTTAATTCCCTTCTAACAATAGCTCACCTTCCTCAAACTTATGACAATTTCAGTGGTAATGCTAAATCCAACAGACAGGGCCATTTACTGGTATTACTGTTTTACAATTACTATATATAAAAAACACATAATTATTCTAAGTAAGTTATGGTAGATAATCTTCAGTAACCTTTTAAGGATATCTTACACACACACACACATACACACACACACCAGGTTTTTTGTCACTGAACTAGAAAATAAAAAATTCCAGGAATAAACAGGTTGATCTAATTTAAGATCTCAGGAATCCTTTCATTCTCTCAGCACATGCCTTCTTTCTGTTAGCCACAGGCACTTGCTTTTAGACTCTGGATCTCTAAGGGAGAATAAATAGGAAGGAAATGAAGTTTGGCTCAAAAAGGATGTGTACTTAAGTCCAAGGTCCAAATCTAACCCATTTATCATCAGTACTTTGCATGAACAAATCTATTATCTAAACATTCAAAGAATATTTAAACAGATGAAACTAAAAGCAAGTCAGCAATACATTTATGCAACCAAATGAAAAAGTAGAAAATGTTAGTAATCATTATATAACCACTACATATCCAATAGCATGCATAAGAGGTATTTCCAGTTCTGTTCAGAAAGACAACTATTTAAGGGTTCAGAAGGCCAGATATTTTTGTCCATTTTTCAATATTAGCTGCTGAGAATCTTCTAAGACATAATACAATCATGCAACTCTTGAGTATCTACTTTATACTCTCATAACTATCTTCCTAAATAAGATGGGCTTATTTAGGTTTTCACTTACAGGCTCGGTTTCTGACTCATTACTCTTTCTGAAATACTCATCCCTTAGTATAAGTTACTATTTATTGAACATTTGGTCTGGGACAGGTGCTTTATATAAAGTTTCCCATTATTTGTCAGAGCAGTAAATAGCATTATCATTTTTTATATCTGTGGAAATTGAGACCTAGAGACATTAAGGTACTTGATTTAGGGTGCATAGCTGTTAAATGTTGAAAGCCAGTTACAACTTAGGTATTCATGAGCTCAAATCCAAGGCCTGCAGTACCTATGCCAAGGGTTCTCAAATTTTAGTGTGCTTTAGAAGGCTTGTTA
The DNA here is from genome assembly GCF_964374135.1 of Grampus griseus. Classification (NCBI taxonomy): domain Eukaryota; kingdom Metazoa; phylum Chordata; class Mammalia; order Artiodactyla; family Delphinidae; genus Grampus; species Grampus griseus. The sequence goes on from NC_138998.1 coordinate 108,931,648, forward strand.
ACATGTAAATATGAGCCCCACCCCTAGAGTTTCTAATTCAAGGTTTTTGCATTTCTAACAAGTTCTCAGATGAAACTGATGCTGTTGTCCTGGACCACACCTTAAAAACATTTCAGTACACTAAATTACCCTGAACTACTCCCCTCTACACACAATAGACTGCAGGGCCATTATTGTATAGCAGTTGTTCTCAATCCCAGTTAAACCTTTGAATCACCTGGGGAAGATTACCAAAACAAGAAAATATGCCCTTACCTGGACCCCATATCAGACATATTACATCAGGATATCTGGGGGTGCTGTCTAGATATGTTATTTTTATTAAGGAGATTCTAATGGACATCTAGGGTTGAGAACCAGCTTGAAATAGTGAAAGGAGTATGAACTTTGTAATTTAACCACTCTGGGTTCATATTTCAATCCTGTGCACTTCCAAACCATGTGACCATTAACACTCAGTTTTCTCTTCTGTTAACTGTTAATAGCATTGTAAATATTAAATGAAAATGCATATATGGTGTCTGGTATAAAAGAAATACTTGGTAAGTATTTGACACTACTAAGATAACTGCAAGAGAAACAGGTCATATTTGCCTGGCTTATGCCCTACCCCAACTCCCCACTTTCATCTGGTTAGACTTGGAATAAAGCCTTGTTTCTGACCCAGGGCTAGTGGCCTTGACTGGATATCAGGACTTCTATATTTTGTCTCCCGAATCTCTTCTTTACCAGTATGTCCTAAATTCTAGAATACAAATGATGACCCTCATATCCACAGTTTTAGCACATCCACCCCACTCTGGTCATTACATCCTCTGAAGGGTCCCAGACTCCAGAAAAGGTTAGAACTAAGCCTTCTCTCCTTTGTTCTTACCTGTTTCCCTTCTTGGTTCTTTAGAACAGCACTCTAAAGCTCAACACATAGTACTGTGCCTTGCTGTTGGCAATCTCCGTTCGCAGGAAACATCCATACCCCTTGTGGTCCTATGGGTCACTGGTAAGGTTAAAACATTACAGTACGCTAAATTCTATCCTCTTCTCCAACATAGAGTCCCTCTCTTGATTCACCTTTGCAGTGTTCTCTCTGCCTCCCCACATCAACTGCCAATATCAACAACTCTGGGAATTAAAACTTGGAATATTGTACTCAATGGAAGCTGTGTCCAGAGAGTCAATGTCAGCCTCCTGGATCTGCTTAAGCTTCTTATGCTAGGCTCTGCCTCATTTTAAGGAGAAAGAGTTGCCTAAATCCTGACTCACTTTTTCTCCATCACTCTTGGGTTTCTGACATCTCAATTAATGATATTAATTGTCCTTTTTCTCATTAAATGGTGGACTTGACAATTCTATGGGCTAGAACTACATAGTATATTGACAGACAAAACAAAGTTTTTCAGTAATTTAAATAAATAAAATGCTCCAAACCCTAAATAAACTCAGTCATTTAATCATCATTCATCAAATGCCTGCTATGTGTCAAACATTCTTCTAGCCTATGTGCTGAAGAGACAACAATGAAGAAAACAGCCACAAAGAAAATTCTTCCTCCCATGGAGCTTATACTTTAGCAGAGGCATACAGATAATAAGAATGAAACATGTAAAATTTATAGAATGTGATAAGTACTATACCGAGAGAAAATAAAGTAGAGATAGGGAGAGCAAGAAAGAAGAAGGAATGATCACTATCTTTTTCTGCAGGACTTTCAAGGAAGTCCTCACTGATAAAGTGACATTTGAGTAAAGATCAGAGGGAAATAAGGAAGAAGCCATGAGGCTGTTTGGGGCTGGAGAGCATCCCAGGCAGAAGCAAAGAGCATGTTTGGCCTAAAGAAGAAGCAAGTTTGGCAGTGAGACCAGTCTTTATTGAACAAGAGAAGGTGTAGTTAAAAAAAAAAAGAGTGTAATAAAGTCAGAGAGAGGGTTCAGTTTCAGATCACAGAGGCTTTTAGGAGCAATTTTAAGCATGTTGACTTCTAGTATGACACAGGAAACAGGGGGGAGCTCAGTCAGAAAAATGACATGATCTGGACATCGTTAACAGAATCATGCTTGCCACTGTACAAAGAATAGATTACAGGAAGCCAAGTGGGGAAGCTGGGAAATCAGTTAGCAAGTCTTTTCAATAATCCAAATGGGAAGTCTCACTGGTTTAGACAGTAGTAATGAAAGTGATAAAAAGTGGTCAACTTCTGAATATATGTTGAAGATAGAGACAACGGAATTTTCTATTAAATTAAACATGTGGTCTAGAGGTCAAGGAGTAAAGAATGGCTCCAAGATTTGGGGCCTGAGCACCACCTGGAAGGATGGAGCTGCCATTTATTAAAATGGGAAACACTTGCAGAGAAACAGCTTTAAGGGAGAAGAATCAGGATTTGAAGTTGGATAGATTAAACTGAGATGCCAATTAAGTTACAAAGTAAAAATTACTGACTAAATGAGATGGTGTTCAAGATGGAGGTCCCAAGTATAGATATAAATGTGGATGTCTCATTGTAGAACGCTAGATGAGATCATCTAGGGAGTGGTGATGGAAAAAGGATCCTAGAACTGAGCCCTGAGTCACTCTGGTAGTTGAGGAAGGAAGAAAAACAAAGGTATGTGTTGTCCCAGAAGCCAAGTAAAGAAATGTTCAGGAGGAGGAAATAGCGGATGTTAATAAATGCTACCGATAGGTAACGTATTGGTCACTGGACTTAGTATCATGGAGGTCACTGGAGAACCTGATAAGTAGTTTTGTCAGAGGTGGAGGCAAAAGGCCAAGTTGGAGTGGGTTTACACATTTTATCTTTTTTTAAGATTTTTTTTTTTTGATGTGGACCATTGTTTTTTTTAAAGTCTTTATTGAATTTGTTACAATATTGCTTATGCTTTATGTTTTGGTTTTTTGGCCGTGAGGCATGTGGGATCTTAGCTCCCCGACCAGGTATTGAACCTGTGCCCCCTGCATTGGAAGGTGAAGTCTTAACCACTGGACCACCAAGGAAGTCCCAATACATTTTAAATAAGGCGAATAAACACTCCCAATTTTGTTTTAAACTGAACATTTTCTAAGTAGGTCAGACATCGTTAAAAGATGAACAAGAGCCCTCAAAGAGTTCATAATCTAGAGAAAAGCATTTATAAGTAAACAGTTTTAAAACCCTTCATTAAACATGAAAATAGAGGGATAGACACAGTGCTATAGGAGCGATGACAAGAGAACACCCAGTTCTTTGCTTTCTGTTTCTTATTTTCATGAAAGAATTTTCTTAAAAATGTGCTATTTCTGGGCTTCCCTGGTGGCGCAGTGGTTGAGAGTCCGCCTGCCAATGCAGGGGACACGGATTCGGGAGGATCCCGCATGCTGCGGAGCGGCTAGGCCCGTGAGCCATGGCAGCTGAACCTGCGCGTCCGGAGCCTGTGCTCCGCAACGGGAGAGGCCACAACAGTGAGAGGCCCGCGGACCGCAAAAAAAAAAAAAAAAAAAAAAAAAAAAGTGCTATTTCTGTAGGTGACATAGGACGGCACAGAGTATTCAAATTCAGAACGGCTTCCTATTCTAACACAAATAATACATCCTCTTCTTATCAACAAATTAAGGTTATACAGTTTAGAAAATGCTTGCATATTACATCTCACCAGCATTGAACTCAAAATAAAACATAATCTTCTTGGTTACATCTAGTGCCAAACCTAAACCCACTGACAGAAAACAGATCTGAGTCTGGGCAGGCTTTGTCAACCAACCCCCTCTTTGTCTTGATTGTTTGTTTTTCTGTCAGCAAGCAGAACTTCCCCTTTCAGCCCTTTAAGAGGTTTCGAAACTTAAGTGGAACAAGTGTCAGGGATTTTCTGGCAAGCAAGCATCACCTCCAGCAAGGGCGTCCCTCAAAATGGATCAGACCCTCCCTCTGTAGGAATTCCTTACTCTTCAACTCTCTAGCTGTCTTTCTTGATAGGGGGCCAAGAGGAGTTTAACTGGTAATTTCTCTTTGAATATGAAGCGTATTTAACTAATTACTTGGCTTTTTGATGTTATTTTTAGAAGACTGGTTTTGAGAAAAATTTTCTTAGAGGTTCTTTTCTTTCCATCTACTTTCAGATGTATTTTTAAACTTAAAGGCAAATAAAATAAATCTGATTTGATTCCAAATATTATAATTAAGTGGATGAGCCCATTATATGTGTGTAAAAATTAGACTCTCATTTTATAGAGGGAAATGAAATAACCCTCCATAAATTTTATTAAAATATTTGTGACTGAGAAATAGGAAACAGATTATAAAATGTCAGATGTAAAAATTCTGAACCCTGTATTTAACAGAAGTTGAAGTGAACTAAATGTCACTTTCTCACAGTCATCTTCCCTGATCATACCTTCAACATTATGTCACCTCCTGTTATTCTATAGCAAGCACACTGATTCTTTCCCACATAACCTATATATATCATAATATAGAATTACTGTGGGCTTGCTAAACTTGTTTATTATTTATCTCCCCCTTTAGAATGTAAGCTCCATGAAATCAGGAATGGTATCTTTCTTATTCTTGTAGCTCAAGCACTTTCCCCAACATACTTGGAGGATGTTAAGAATTTAATAAATATTTGTTGAGCAAATGAAAGAATAAATGAATCAACCAATCAACCAAGTAGGCAAGTCTCAGGCTAGAATTATACAACTTCTTAAAACAGTGGCTTTCAATTTTTCTGACATGACATACAGTAAGATATACATTTTAGATTGTCATAATTTGTTACTTTGTTTTAATTATTTTTATAAGCTGTATTTAACTGGGATTTGGGAGGAACTTTTTTTAGCCCATTCTCAATTTATCTCTCAATAGAAGAATTGGATTTGTTATAATTTGTTAAAATTTGTAACAAATGTTACCTTTGTTATATAGTGACTTAAACAGTCTATTTTTGTTTTTTAATTTTAGTTCATGTTTATTATTTATTTTACATTGTTGTTACTTATTTTTGCTGGTTTGATCAAGTTGCTATGTATTATTCCTTTTCCTCTTGGGAGTGTGGAAGTCCTAGTATACTTTTCCTTCTATTAATGGCTCTCTTCACTCTTCCTGCTCTCACAACCAGACTTCATTCTTCACTGATATTTAAAAATAGAAAAACTATTTTTCTCACCAAGATGCACTGTGTTCTCTTCCAAGACTCCCCATTTCCATCCCCTACCTCCACAGTACTCCGCATATGAAAGTTTTAAAATACTACGCTTCTCCCATTTTCTCCTTCACCCACAGATGAGATGCTTGAAGTAAGTAATTTACTTACCTTTCCTAGCCGTCCACTACCCTACCCACAACTCTTAGGTGTTGAGATATTCTAAAACTAAAAGTACCAAACATTATCAGAATTTCCTGTGTTATATGTCTCTCCTATCTTAATTATACTTAACTGGCAGTTCATCACACATAGACTGAGTCTAGGTTCGTCTATTTAAGCAGCAATTACCCCACAGCATTTTCTTCCAGTTCTATTCAATTTTATTTAATTTAAATGCTGGTCACAACATCCTAAATTGATCACATGACTCACAAAAGGATGTGGCCTTTTGCTTCAGTTTCAGGCCCTACAGAACCCTGCTTCACTCTAGAGAGGAGCATGCCCTTGGGACTACACATCCACTCACATAAGGAAGTCTGATAAAAACACTGGGATCAGCATCATACTTCAGTTCTTCTAGGGTGGTTGGGAACACCTACCAAGATCTCTCTTTGTCTTAGCCCCATTACTGTAATGCCAGATTTATGCCAGAAGGTAACTCTGTATGCTCATTTCTGATATAGACCTCTGTAGACCTCAAAACCCAGCTTCCATCCTTCATTTGGGCTCCATTTATACTTTGCATTTTAGGCTCAGCACCACACACCAACTTTCCCATCCTCTAGCCATTCTATTTTACAGCACAGACAGCTTCCAGCCCTCACCTCCAGATTTACCCTATTCCATATTCATCTATGATCTGCCACTGATTCTCCCTAAATAAGAGAATCATAAAAAATCACGTTTTAAAGAAGTCTTAAAACACAAAAACTTCTAGCCTGATAAATTCTCCTATCTAGTTTGAATAAAATTGGTAAAGGTAGTAAATTTAGAGACCGTATTGAAATTAATCTTTAAATTCTGCCTATTTTCAGTGGTTAAGAGCATATATACAATATCTAAACTGATTTTCAGAATTATTCAATAAGACATTGTCTTCAACTATGTGGAAATAAACCAGCTTCCTTTTAATTTTTCAGCAAAAAGTATGCAAACTAGTGGAGTCTCATATGCATAGTCACCTCTGGATCTTGAGCCATTTCTTTTCTCTTAAAAAAAAAAAATGCGGTGGCTCTGAAAAAATACAGACCATTGGGATCTTAGATAATGGTTCTCAACTTCGGCTGTGTAATAAAATCATCCCAGACTAATTAAATACTAATGCTTGGGAGTGTAACCCCACTTAAGTAGTTTAGAAAGTTCCCCCGGTGGTATGCGGCCAAGCATCAGAAACACTGCTCTATGCAGCGAAATCAAAGATACTCAAGAAAATGAAGGATGGTCAGCCTTGAGGGAGAGGGCAGGAGGAAAATAAAACAAAATAAAAATCACCCTGAGATAGAAAGCAGGTGATCATTCAAAGTAGCCTCCTGGCCTAGCTCCTAAGTTTTATTTAAATTCCTAGACACAAGAAATTACCTATAAGAGGAATTCTTTGAGGACCTCTGCCTTACATCACTTAGCAGTTACAGTGGAGGGGGAGTTGATCGAAAGAACTATAATCATTAGAAGAGAGTCTTCTTGTGCTTCTTCAACAGTGGCATGGGTTGCCTGATAGCCCCAGTGAAGAGAATCAGAACAAAAGCAGTTAAATAGACTTTCTCCATAGTCAGGGTCAGAAATATATGGAAGGTCCCTTCCTTTCACAGGCCCCTGTGGCTGCTGGGAGTTGCTGAGATTGCAGAGGGCCAGGTGAGGAGAAGTCAAGCTGCAATCATGAAGCATTTCTATGTAAGTGCATCTAGTAAATAGCCTAAAAAGATCTGAGAAGAAAGGACCTGATTTGTTTTAATTTGTTCTCTCATCATAAATAAAATTTCATTTTCATACATAATTTTGTATTTGTAATTTTGCACTCTCTTCCTCAAAGAGGGCCCTTCAAATTGATTAAGCTGCGGGCCCCACAAAACCTGGATCCAGACTTACCCATAGTTCATAAATAAAATAAATATTATTTATTATGCTAAATAAAAATTATACATGAAAGCACAAATTTTAATCCAAGTTGCTTTCTTCTCACATATGGTTTATGAAAAGAAAATGTAGATATGTGCAGTCAATGAAAGAATTAATAACACTGAAAATTTCTTATAGGACTCTAGGGGGAAGAGCAGCTTTCTTTATCCTCCAGTCAACTCTTATATTCAGCAAAATAGTTGGTGTTTTGTTAAAATTGAGGTTTCCAAACGGTACCTGGGATTTCATAAGAATTTTTTTCTCCATGACTGTTTATGCTGCAGAAAAGCCATTAAACATTTTGGAATACTTACTAGGAATTTCAAACTTTGCAGCATTAGTTTTCAGACACCTGCTAATACCTAAACAGTGCATCCCAATTACAAGGCACCATCACACATTATCTGATATAATTCTCATATGAGCCCATGAGGCAAGAATCTCAAGCAGTTTTGTCAGGCCCTATAGCCTCCTGCAGGCTGTTGAAGAAAGTGGATCTTGAAACAGGTGAAAGGTATTGTCCACAGTTGCTCATAAGGATGGAACATAAATTGATCCCTGGGAACTCTGGCTCTAAAGCCAGCATTCCTCCCACACAACCTCTCATCTTCTCCCATTTTCCTGTTACCCTCCACGGCCTTCTCCACACTCTTCCCTCTTCTAAGGATTATAGTTCTTTCAATCAGCTCCCCCTCCAGTGTAACTAGTAAGTAATGTAAGGCAAAGGTCCTCAAACAGTTCCTCTGCTAGGTAGTTTCTTGTGTCTAGGAATTTTACTCTATGCAACCCTCTGCCAAAAATCATTCAATTCTTTACTCTTTAAGAGGACGCCAAACTATATATGTTATATGCTTTAAATAGTTTTCCAGAAACCACAAAATGCCCATGGAAATCTAAATGAGCTTTTTTTCATGAACTTGGGACTTAAATTTGGCTCTTCTTATCAATTTAAATGTTTTCAGTTGACTTGTGTGCCTAAAATACCTTGCACACTCTCAGACTGCCTTGTTTGTTTTCTTTTCAGATTGCCTTGTTTTTACTTTATAACACTCACATTTTATCTCAGGGAGGAAAATGATTTATCTCTTGCCCAGCCATGATAAAATTCTGTTTTTGTTGTTGTTTTTTTTAGTAGATCTCTATTGGAGTATAATTGCAAAGAAAGAAGGAAACAACATGTAACAGAATTTGTAGGGTGATACCAATGTCAACATCACACTAAAAAAGCAGTATTTTCTGTTTTTCAATTTTCAAAATATGCAATCTTTAACTATTTCATTTTTTTACTGTGATTGCTTAGAATAAAATTGACATTTCTTGATATTTCCTTTAAAGTTTATATTCATTTTACCACTCTGAAAAGCCTCTTGAACTTTTCTTTTTTCTTTTGCGGTACGCAGGCCTCTCACTGTTGAGTCTTCTCCCATTGCGGAGCACAGGCTCCGGATGCGCAGGCTCAGCGGCCATGGCTCACGGGCCCAGCTGCTCCTCGGCATGTGGGATCTTCCCGGACCAGGGCACGAACCCGTGTCCCCTGCATCAGCAGGCGGAATCTCAACCACTGCGCCACCAGGGAAGCCCATGAAAAGCCTCTTGAACTTTAAAGATGACCTCAGATTTCTGCAATATATGTTTGGTTTCTAATGTAAAAGTGCAATTAAAAATTTGAACCATTTAATAATAAATATGATATGATATACAGAATGTGCTGTATTTTTAGCTTAAAAATATCAAATATACCTACCTAGAGAGAAATGTTAAGAAATGTGATTGTACTGAAACAGAAAATATTTATCACAAGAGTGTTAAATGTTTTTAAAAAAATCACCAGTCTGGTAAAGATTTTCTAAGTAATAAAATCCAGAGTATTTTGCCTACATTTTATTGGTTTTTTAATGAGACTGATTATTAATGTTATCTTTTGGAAATGTCCTATTTGAGAAAGGTAGAAAGAATGTAGTAAGGTATACAAGAATCAGAACGTGATGAATACTGTGCCTACAAATCATAGCTGACAAAAAAGTTTAACTATCATTGCAGGAGAGAACAACAATTCAAAAATTTAAAAATTGTTCTTCTGCGTGTGCTTTAATTTTGAAAGTGAATTGCTTATTTTAAAGGTTATGCCTTGATTATTGGCCATTATGGTGAGCAATAAATGAAATTGTACCTGGGTTTCTAAATATATTAAGAGTCTCACAGGAGGAGCCAAAGATCAGCCATCACTTTAATACACTATGCTCATGATTAAGGCGTAAGGCTTTGTTTAAACAAAATTCGATCATGGAATTCAATTATAAACAGAAGGATAAGTCATTCACTTACTAATTGGTCCTCCCTCTTTCTGGCACAGAACCACTGGCCTTTTGGCATAGCTTATACATCTATTAAACAAGATCTGAATTATTGTCATTAGGATCTAGAGATATTGTCTAGCCCCAGCCCTAGCTGTCTTATATGATAGAACTAAAAACAGGATTTAATACTTGAACATGTAAAGATTAAAAACAGAGCACAACGATCACATGCCTATAATAAATACAGTAGTATCAACATGAAGTATAGAGAACAAAGAAATGTTAACATAACTGGCCATGAAGCCAAATACATGAATCTGAGGTCTTTAGATTCAATGTTGCCAAAGAAGGTCTTTAGAGGTCTTTAGATCAATGTTGCCAAAGAAGGCAACATTGGAAGTAAATCAACCAAAATTCACAACTTCAAAATAACAGGGAAATTTTAAATTAACTATGCTTTTCAAAATGTCATGAGCTTAAAAAAGACTAAACTTGTACTCAAAAGTTCAAAGTAGATTTATTCAAAATAGCCAAATATTGGAAAAACCCAAAGGTCCAGCTACTTGTGAAAGGATAAATTATTGTATATCTTTATGATGGAGTACTACTCAGCAATAAAAAGAAACAAACTACTGATGTACACAACCACACAGATAAATAATTAAGGCATTATGCTAAGTGAAAGAAAGACACAAAAGGTACATACTGCATAATGCCACTTATATGAAATTCTAGAAAAGGAAAAACTATAGAGAAAAGCATATCAGTTGTCATAGGCGAGAGATTAGAGAGATGACTGAGTGCTAAGGAACATGATGAGTTACATTTCTGAGATAGGAAAGATATTCCACATATGATACATGGCCACATGTATTTTTCAATATGTGTATGTATTTTTCAAAACTCATCAACTCAGACACTTAAAATTGGTAAATATTACTGTATGGAAATTAGGCCTCAATAAAGTTTACTTTTTTAAGAATAAAAAAAGACTAGCTACTGTTGTGACTGATGAAAAAGGAAGAATGATAATACTTCATATTTACCTTTACTGTTCATTATCACTGGAGTTACAGAAATATTCTAATAAAGATCACATATTTAAATATAGGCTAATTGTTTTCATCTATTAAAAACAAACACAGACAATTATAAATTGTTTCCAGAAATTATGCCCAAGACTTGTTAGGTTTTTATGTGTTGAACCATGCCAAAAATATTCTCAAACTATATGGTAATTAAGGGTACAGATCCTGAGGTGAACCTGGCTGGGTTGCCTGATCTAACACTTTCTGGCTGTGTGTCCTTGATCAGAGTCAGTGATCTTCCTGCATCACAGATTCTTAATCTCTAAAACAGGGATGATAATAGTGTCGACTTCATAGAGTTGTAGTTGGATTAATATAACTGTTCCTGACATGTAAATTTGTAATAAATGACGTCTAGTATTACTACTACTAGCAGCAATGTTGCTACCACTACTCTTCCCACTGTTGCAACTACTAAACTGTGAGTAGTCCTGAGAGTAGACCCGTGACATTTCCTATTTAGCCCACTAATTAAAACACTTCTTTATAAAGTGCAAATATCAATAATTTCTTTCAGACCATTTCTAAAATAGATATCCAGTAGATAATTTGCAATCTCTTCTCTTGCTAAGGGATTGGCTATTTAGAGAGTTAAAAATAACAGACAAATCAACTGCCATTGCGGTAGATATTACCATTCATGTAAATGTGATTTTGAGTTTTGTCTTTTTTTCCTACTATTTAATATTTTTAAAGTCTAGGTAAAGAAATCTATCATGTTTTTGCAAGTGTTCAATTAAAGGTACAGCCCTTACCTTGGGGCCAACAGTACTCATCCTATCAGACTCCTGAGGTCAGGGGATTGGGAAGAAGGAAAAAGATAAGAGTGTCTGTGTCACAACCACGCCCTCCCATTGGTCCCTGCATTCTCTTGAGATTAATAGGCCTATTGAAACATTTCGTCCAGTTCAAATACAAACCTTATCATCAAAAATAAACTTCAAAATCTTTATCTTGGAAATTCAAGCCCCAACTTGTCTTTCCAGTTTCACTTCCAGTTACATTTTTTTTTTTTGCGGTACGCGGACCTCTCACTGTTGTGGCCTCTCCCGTCGCGGAGCACAGGCTCCGGACGCGCAGGTTAAGCGGCCATGGCTCACGGGCCCAGGAGCTCCGCGGCTTGTGGGATCTTCCCAGACCGGGACACGAACCCGTATCCCCTGCATCGGCAGGCGGACTCTCAACCACTGCGCCACCAGGGAAGCCCCCAGTTACATTTTTTTCAGTTACTATTCTCCATGTCCAAAACAGCGTTTGTGCTGCTCTTCTTTCTAACTTCCATGCTTTTCTCCCTACCTTTTTCTCTCCACTTAAAATGGTCTCCTTTCTCTAGCTCTAACTATAGAAGTCCCAGCCATTCTTTGAGGTCTACATCAAATGCATGTATTGCAAAATGTCTGCATTGACCTACTCCTCCCCTCGCCACTGTACTGTGAAGTACTTCCCTGACAACTGAGTTCTCATCCCCTAAATTTCCAGTAGGTTTATTTTCTACCCTCTGGCATGCATGTGCCTTACCATGTATATTGATTATTTATTAGACCCTGCTCAGCAAATCCAATAAATATAATATTATAAAAGTAACAGGTTAGCATGATGTTGTAAGAAATAGCAGGACAAACAAAATTCCTGCAGATTAGTTTAGGACAGAAAACCTGGAAAGTTGACATAATCCTGAAATTAGAAAGTATAGGGACATTGCTATCTCTTCTAGATAAAATTAAACCATCAGGTACAGAGAATAAGGCATCCACTAAGTACATAGTTGCATACAAGTTGCCAGATACTCTACTGATTTGCTCCAGTAAAGAAAACACAGAGGAGTAACTGAAATTAGAATTGCTGTTGGATGTCTTTACAATAATCCACTGTCATTCTCTAAAACCCATTTACTTCTGTGCAAGCCAGATTGGAAAGTTAACAGGAATGTATCTGTATCTTTGAAGTCCTTTGTGGAGGCACAGACACATGCAATCTTATTTGGAACATGTTTATTTTTGCTTGCTACTTCAGTAGGGAAAGTTCTAGCGAATATATATATATATATATATATATATATATATATATATATATATATATATTTGCACTTAGCCTACGATAATAGCCTTCATGCCATTTTACTGGCAAGAAATACAGTTATTTTGACAGCATTTGGCAACTGGGGTTTAATATTGAGATTCGGCCTTTTTCACAGTCAGAACACGGAAATGATAACAGGTATGGTGTTTTTTATTCACTCTTGTTGCATGTGTCTCACTCTGTGATTTATTCAAATATTAATATCCTAGACTATTCCCTTTTCCAGATAACTTTCAAAACCTATCCCTTAAACAAGTCACAATATAGCATGATTTCTCTTTCAATTAGACATGTAGTTGTACAGATACATTAGTCCTTACCTAGTGCATATATTTTTTTGTTTGGTTTGGTATGCTTTGGTTTTTACTTTCTTCAAAACATAGCATAGCAACCAAGCATATAAAATAATGATGATAATAATAAAACAACATTTTCAGCTCATTACTATGAGACAGGCACTCTGCTAAGCACTTCATATACATTATTATCTTATTTATTCTTCAATATAATGCTACAACTAACAATAGTTGATACTCATATAGTATTTCTAAGTGCCAGGCACTGTTACATATATTAACTTATTTAATTCTGACAACAACTTGAAGTCCATGTACACTATTATTATCACTAGTCATATCACTATGAGGACAAAATGTATAATAAATATCTGACAGAAAGTTCAAGTAACTTGCCCAAAGTCACTCAACTCCTATCTGGTTGGGCTGAAATTTAAACTGATACAGACTGGATAGAGGGGCAATATTCAAAACCAGTACAGTATACTGACTCTCAATCTAACATCCAGTATTTGTTTTAATGTATTCCTGCTCTTCTATTTACATGACCCTTAATTTTTTTCCATAATCATTTTTATACAATAGTTGAATTTAAAATGTGCTGTATTCTAACTGATAATAAGTTCCTTTAGAACATGACATATGATAGTTTTTTTTTTTGTATTCTCACAATTAACACAATGCCCTTATTATATTTAAAGTACTCAATAATTGGGTTTTTTTTAATTGATTCACCACATGTGCTCACAGTGGAAAAATACTGCAAGGAGGGGACTGGTGTTGGGATGGATGTTCTTGATTAAAAAAAAAAAAATTGCATCATAGGAGCAATCAGCTCTGAAAGTTACCAGGTGTTTAAGGTCAAGCAGTAAATCCCAAATTACCAACAGGAGACTCCCAAAGAGTATTATAGTTTAATAGTTGAGACAATGTAATAGTGTCAATACTTGAACCAGAAAATAACAACCTCATTATTTTTGCCATTATAACCAAGTTAAATTACTCAGGGATCTAACCAAGTGTTTGATCATTAATGATAATTTCTGAAAAAGAAAAATCTATCTTAAGTCTGCCTGTCCCAAAGTCCCTATATAACAAGAAAGCAATAGTTGAATGAAGACAGATATGACAAAGAATTTGAGTAAAAGACTCAAAAGGCAAGAATTTTAATTAAATATACATGCTCCATAGAATGTTTAATCCAAACTTTCAAGTAGGTAAAACTTTTTTCATAATCTTAGAGTTATAATAGTTATTTCTAATCAGATCTGTTACTACTTAACCTTATCATATACACTTATTGCCAGAAATACTATCTGTAAACACTTGATTGCAATCATCACCTACTCTAAAGAACTAAATTAAAGAATGGCTATAGTATGTCAAGCATCTATTATAAATAAGACCTACCAAGGCTAATATGAGGATGAAAAATAGAAGCACTTAAACATCAGCATTACATTAATCCAAATGAGGTCTTGTGTAATAATAAGCATTAACTTTTTTTTTTTTTTTTTTTTTTGCGGTACGGGCCTCTCACTGTTGTGGCCTCTCCCGTTGCGGAGCACAGGCTCCGGACGTGCAGGCCCAGCGGCCATGGCTCACGGGCCCAGCCGCTCCGCGGCATGTGGGATCCTCCCGGACCAGGGCACGAACCCGTGTCCCCTGCATCGGCAGGCGGACTCTCAACCACTGTGCCACCAGGGAAGCCCAAGCATTAACTTTCAAACTGTACTGCTTTTTAAAAGTTCCAACTAAATAACATATTCTTAGCATTGACATTAGCAATTTATAAGAGATCCAGAGGAACTAGACAGACTTCTATTTTAAGATAGATTAAAAGTATGTTAGAAGTGTGTTCTGAATGAACCTCCTACATACAGAATCTTTTTTTTTCGAATACCATCTCAAAACAGAAATAATGCTTTTAATCCTTTGAAGCACAGAAATTTAACTCACAGCTTTTCTAGACACTAATAGGTCACATAACCAATATTATCTTTTGATCAAAATGAAGGAAGCATTGTATTTTGGTCTCAGCCACTGGCTGCAGAATGAATTAAACAAAATCCTGAAGATATAAGAGTTTTCTTTTCTCTGGCTGTGGATACAGTTAGCAAGGCATGTGGAGAACCTTGGGTGAAAGGTACAAATAGGTGTTATTATTCCTATTTCCTGTGTTAGTGCATTTACTAGTGTAGTAAAATGGAAGGACTTTGATTAGGAATCAGTAACCCTCTGTGCTACTTCTGACTTTACACCTGAACTTGCCCTAATAACAATCTCTCTGAGCATCAGTTCTTAATATACAAAATAAATGTATTAGTCCCTGATCTGGCTATTTTACAAGTATCACTATTAGGATTAAAAAAAAATCAGTAGCATATATTAAATTTTGCTTTATCATACAATTTTCTCCCTCACATTAAGATAGTAATAATAATTTTGTGTTTTATTTTTTTTTAAGATTTTTTTTTGATGTGGGCCATTTTAAAAGTCTTTATTGAATTTGTTACAATATTGCTTCTGTTTTATGTTTTGGTTTTTTGGCTGTGAGGCATGTGGGATCTTAGACCCCGACCAGGGATCAAACCCACACCCCCTGAGTTGGAAGGCAAAGTCTTAACCACTGGACCACCTGGGAAGTCCCTATTTTTTATATGTATATATATATATATATATATATATATATATACACATACATACACATACATATATATTTTTGTGTATGTATGTACGTGTATACATATACATTTATGTGTATAGATACATACTTGTATGCACATATGTGTGTTTTATGAAGATTTATAAACTGTCATATGCTGCATATTTGTTTCATTTACTCCACAAATATTCATTGGATGCCTTATATAAGCCCGATTCTGTATGAGGCTTTAGTTACACAGTGAATAAAGACACTGGCTTTAGGAGGTACTAGTTTAGTTAAGTTAGAATGTTTAAACAAACAAATAATAAAGATCAAAATGTTTCAAGGCCTGTGACAGAATTATATATGGCCTAAAGGAAGGCAGAAGGGAAAGAACTAAATTCATCCTTTGATAGGTCCATGCTGGACACAATCCAAGACCTTTGTAAACTGTGGTTATAAGAAGTACCTTGTAATAACACGTCTTATCTCTATGGCAAACACACAAAATAGATGTTAGAAACCCGAGGCTCCAGTTTACTATAACTCACAATATAATTATTGTATTCTCCTCCATTATTTCTTCACTGAACCTAGAAACTTCCTTCATCTTATTTACCTGTGGAATATACTTGTATATATATTTATTTTTCACAATTGGCTAATAAGTCCCTAGAACACAGAGACTTTCTTAATCATCAGCAACACCTAGCAGAACATATGAATAAATGAGTGAATGAATAAGTAAGTAAATAATATTTATGAATGTAGAAATGCCAAGATGCAACAAGAAAATTAAGACAAGAATTCTCATTATGTAATAATGATGTTGAGTCACTTAAAAAATAATCTCGTAAATTCTCCTCTTATACTTAGTTTCCACTAAACTAAATTTGCCTTCGCATCTCCAAAGCACTCTGCTATGTAGTTGGAACACAGAAAGATAGAATACATATTCCTTTCTCTAAAGAAACCATAATTTAGTTATGAAGGTAGAAAACTTCATAAAAATATAGACTCAAGGAGACATATAATTGTCAAATAAGGTCTTAGAAAATTAAATATAGAAAGGAAAATTTGTATCAAAAAGATACAGGTGAAATTTAAGAATGTGAGCTTTTTGAAATTATAACTTAGAAATTTGTATACAGGATTTTCTAGTTTCACTGTATCCTTAGCTGGGTAAAGTATTTGGCTATCAAAATGGAAGATTCCACTTATTCAGTTTAGAACAGAATGTTAAAAGATAAATGATCTTAGAGACAGTAATTCACCAACTATCTGATCTGATGAATTATGTTACCTACAGATGCAATTACTAATCTTACTTTTGTAAATCTCATAGGTATAGGATTCTCAAGATTTTATTAAAAACATATAAGGTAATCAAATGTAATATTAATAACTGGAATATTGTTATTTGATTGTGACTTTCTGCCATTCTAAAAGTTCACATAATGCTAGTAAAAAATGTAGGACTATGAAATTTAAAATTATGAAACTCTAATCTCCAAATTTACTAACAACTTTAGCAACTTCATATGTCCTAGATCCATAATTTAAATTCTATTATTTCATCAGAATTGTAAACTGAAGGGCTGGCTGCCAATTATGCAACAGAGCCTAGTTAAGATAGTCCTAAAAATGCATGAGAAAATTCATGGATCCAGGAGTAGTCTCAGGTAAACTGTGAAGTTCAAAAAAGTCTGTTGTTCTCTAGCCTCTCCTGTCTTTATATGTTCCTCCCTCCCGGAAAATTCTCCCCTCCAGTGTACTTTGTATTATTTCCCTGTATGAGACAGATATGACTGAGGTAGAAGCAGAAAATATTGGAGCTATGGACACCAAATTGTGTAGTCTGGACTTATCCTACAGTCCAGTGGATTTTTAACTGTAGGGTTTTGATATGTTATTGTATTAGTAATTTGTTAATAATAACAATGAATTGAAGTTACAAACCATTCTTTATAATAAAAGAAGCTTATCTCTCTACAATCCCTTTCAGTCCCTTGCATTTCAATATGATTTTTTGAATGAGCAGCAAAAAAAGAAAGAAAAAAGTAGAGCAAATAGCTAATGAGACTGAAGCTCAGTGTGCCTGGGTTTATTTGTCCCTCATATGAACGCCATATATCTTGTGTGTTAATGCTGAAAAAAATTGTTGAGAAACACTCCTTTAGAAAACAGGAGACAAACAATTTATTTTAAACAAAGGAGAAATGTTAACAGATTAAAAAATATATATATATAACCTGTCAATATAGTGGAAGGTCCATGAGAGGAGAGCAACATTGAAGTAAGGGATGTAAGGGGATGTAAGGTGGTATTGTCAAAATCTAGTTGAAAGATGAAGGTCTGATCTAGACAGTGTGAATAGAAACAGACTCAAAACTGATTCATCTGCCAGTCATTTTTTTTAGCTCTAGATCAATCCTTAAAATAACTTCAAAAAGAAGAAAATAATGCAAGTTTCATAAATAACTATTTTCACAGACCTTATTTAGTAACTGAAGATTGCTCAGAACTACTTTTTTGAAACTGTTCTTTGCAGCTCAAGCCTTATCTGTCTCTTCACTACTACTGTAATAGTATCGTCTTTTGTCCTAGGCTTTGCTCTGTAAAGCAGAGGATAGAAACTCAGTTTTCTACTGGCAAGGCAGCTAATTAATAGAATCAAAGTGCTATTGCCTAAATTGATTCCCAAAAGTTAAATCCATTTAAGTCATTTTTAAAAAGTCAATCTTTGACAGACCATAGCAGAGAAACTTCAGTTTACTTAAGAGTTCACAACCAAAACAATGTGGCTGAACTAGTAAGTGTTTAGATTTCCATGAATAGATGTTTCCTTATTGAAGGCTCAGATAAATAGACACACTGAAAACCTTTTCTAAGTGGGCCATCTAGTCAAACTTCTACAGAATGGTTGTATATTTTCTACTTGAGCCATTAGGGTATGACTACCAGGTTCCCACAATTTACATTTGTCTAATATATATTTTTATTTTCTACAAATTGAAGAAAACTTTAAAAAGTTGCTATGTTTATGCCATGATTTGTCTTTAAATTATTGGTATGACATTGAATAATTGGCCTTCTAGGTACAATTATAAATAAGTGAATTTTTGGCTTAATATCTTTTAGGATAAGGCAGAAGGCCTTAGTGAATTTTTTATTCAACTATTCTCCCTTTGAGTTTAAATATGTATTTTAACTTTAAATAATAAGTTGTGTCAAATGGTGATTAATTTGATTACATAGCAAAATAGCAGATATGTCACATTTTAAATCAGTTGCTTCTTAGCTGTAGTTTCTTTTAAAAAAATTTGACTTTAGGCTTATGGTTTTTATCTAGTAAGCACAACATACATGGTAAACTGAAAACAAAACTTTAATTTTGCATCCCACTTTAATTTTTCTTTTCTATTAGGAGTAGTTTTCACCTGATACTAGATGAGACATTCATAGATCTAATGACCCATTTGTCAGTTTTAGATAATTGAAGCTTCTACAATCAGTTCACATCACAAACACAGTCTCGTTTCAGAAATTACACTGTTCAGTCCCCAATAATCAAAACACCATCCTGTCTTCCCTCTTCAGCCAGGGCCTGGCTGTACACTGGCCATTTCAGGGGTACAGAGTACAAGGAATGGGCCTTTCTGTCTCACTCATCTCCTCTTTTACTTATCTGTTCCTGTAAATACCACTCCTAAATTAAAGGGAGTAGAGGCAGGGAAGTTCTTACTTGAACAGGACCTAACACAAGATAGCACTGCAGGAGCTTGTCCTGGCAGATGTTTAAAGCTTTTGAGGACTTTTTGGAGGCTAGACTCCTCTGACTAAACACCTGTTAACTTCTTGTTTAGTAACTTTTCTCCAGATGCCTGCTTCTCTCTCACTCTAATCCTTCAAATATCTACCTAACATGTAGACTATCAGAATCCTGTTGTCTATCCTGGAAGTCCTGTTGGACAGAATTTAAAATGTCTCCAGGATGGCATTCCCACTCTTTTCATCAACACCTGGTCTACAGGAAAAGCTCATGATTTTTTTGCCCTTCTACTAGTGAAAATGCAGTTATTCCACAAATGAACCCTCTTCTTTCTCTTGACCCTGCCACCTCAGAGGGTCATGACCTTGCCCTGAAGAATGTCAGGGCATTTGTCAGAGAGCAGGCCAAAGAGTCCCCCAAATTATGGGAACATATGTCAAGCTTTCCAAATGCTCTCAGTGAAGCCCCCCTTTCTAGGTGTCAGGTAGAGGAGGGATGACTCCCACTCCACACCCTTGGGATGGATGACGAGACTTAAGAGTCCAGTGCCACCTCTTTAAGGAAATCTTGGCACAAACATTCTCCTCTTACTCCACTTTCTTTCTCAATCCTTTCATTTGGAGTACTAATGTCTTCTATCCAGTTATTTTTCTTGGGTTGTGTGCATTTTGATCTGCCATCTCACTTTAGAATTTTATATCTGTGGAATCATGGTGCCTCAGATGAAACTTCCAATTTTCATATGTTGTTACATTAATATTGGTCATTTTGATAATAAAACACGCCAGTTAAATTTCTATTAAGTAACAAATGAAAATATAGATCCTCCTCTTATTATAAAGACAAACTGTTTTACTTCAAATTTCACATGTATTGTAAGTCCATTTGCAAAGAAATGAGTGCACATTTAAAGCATGCATGCTGCAGTTTTATTCAGATTTCAGAAAGATGTATCTTTTGCTCTCTGCTTCTTCTTTCTCCATACAAACCAGCAATCAACATGCAGATATTAGATTTACAGACTCTCTTAGGATGACACATCAATAAAGAACCCCATTGAAAACTGCTTGCCTGAAGGAGGAGAATATAAACTTTTTTCCTAATCTCCATAAGGCTTTGCTCCCAGGACCAAGCACTTCTAGTTCAGAGTTAATAGTACTGAATTTTCTTACTTCTTTTTCATGTCAAAGGCACTCTTCAAATATGTACTTAATTAAGCCTCTCTTTTAACAGAGGTGGCCCTGTTCTCATCCTCTTGCCTCCCTTTCCTATCTGTGTGGAGAGTTCTCTTTGAAGTCAGGCAGGAGACATGTACAAGGATGAAGGAGATGAGAACAGAGCCAAGGGCACTTGTAATGAACTTTTGATGGAAAAGAAGCTTAGATTAAGTCAGCTATTCTAGCTACCCTCTATTTAGAATTCTTATAATAGGAAATACTAAATTACAAAAAGATAATGAGTCAAATTTTGTGTTAGCTTTGAAAGTCTTGCCCTCTAAATACATTTGTGGACATCCTGTGGATTCCTGAGGATTTAGAACTCTGCAAATTTCCTGTTTTATAGGACTTATTTATTTTGTATTATGCCAGGATGCTTTATGTTTATCTTTTATGATTGCCTTGAAGTTCGCAGCTGGAACCTGACTTATTAAAAGGTATCTATTTGTCTGAATACTTCTCCTTGGATTGATTCTTAAAGGAAGAATGATGATTTGTAACTATGCATATTATCCATAACTACACTTTTGGAAATAGGTGTTGATCATTTGAGAAAGTGTTTTCTAACTGCATACAATAGAGAGGCAATTTCAACAGTAAAATTGAATCTAATGTTACTCTACAGTAGCTGTCAAATAATTCATTTTAATTTCTTATCTCTGGTTATCTCAGTCATTTCCCAGAAAATTATTTTCTTAGATTGCTTATTTAAAGGTTTACAAAAAGATGCAACAAATATATACAACATAAATAACTTAATGGTCATAAGTTTCATAATTATAGTAACTTTTTCTTCATTGTATTCTTGTTCAGGCATGCTGAATCTTCTTTGGGACATTAGATTTCATAGATTGGCTCATGTTGTATTATTGCAAATATAATTTTGATTTTTTCATGCATTGCAGACAGGATATAGAGGTAAAGTAAGAGCCATATTGTATACTTGATTTCCAATTTACCTGAACTTATTAAAAGCAGAGTCATGTTTTTAAAATCCTTAAATTGTTTTCCAGGTCACAGATATTCTACTCAGCAGTGAAATTGTCCTTACTAGTTTTCACAAGATACTGATTACATTTCTTGTGATATTTTAATATGTTTATGCCTGGAAGCACTAAGTTTCAGATTTTTGGAAATTTTTACAGAAAAACAGTTTATGTATATCTAGTATTTTTTCAACAATTCCTAATATGCATCGATCAAGAGGGACCTCAGATTTTCTTCCTTTTGCTAAGTTACTTTTTATGTTAATTATATTTATGTCTATTAGATTATTCAACCAAACACTAGACCTCTTCAACTTTTCATTATTCAGCCATTCCAGCCCTTTTATGTACACTCAGTTAAAAGCAAAGTCACAACAGCTAATAAGTTTTATTAGTTAAAGATAATTACATGCTAATGGTACCAGTCAAACCACACAAAATTATACTTAATGGCAACTGAATTTTGCATTAAAAATAATATTAAAAATGTGGAATCTGAAAAATAATACAAATGACTCTATATACAAAATGGAAACAGACTCACAGACATACAAGACAAACTTAGGTTACCAAAAGGGACAGGGACGGGGAGAAGGACAAATTAGGAGTATGGGATTAACAAATACAAACTATTACATATAAAATAGGTAAGGAACAAAGATTTATTGTATAGTACAGGGAATTATACCCAATATCTTGTAATATACTATAATGGAATATAGTTTGCAAACCAAAAACCGAATCACTATGCTGCACACCTGAAATTAACACAATATTGTAAAGCAACTATACTTCAGTTAAAAATAATAATATAAAACATGGAATAATCTCTTATGCTGAACAAGAGTCCTTGTTTGAATCCATTTTGAATGATAACCACTTTTGCCAGCAATTATGAAATCTGCATACCTGATTCATATAGCATCTAATAACAAACCAAATGAAAAGTGAACATATCATCTATAATATTATGCACCTATAAGAAAGATAAAACTAGATGTACTGATTTTTATTTTCAAAAGTTAAGTGTCAGCATCTAAAATAATGAGCTATATAGTTCAGTTTCATACTGGACTAGGGTGAGTTACAACTGTTGTAACCGATCTGTGTAATAAAAATCCTCCAAAATATAGAGGCTTAAAAATACAAATTTAATTTTCTCTTATGTAACAGATCCAGATAATCAGGCAGTTGTGCCCTACAAACTCATTCAGAGACTTAAGTTCCTTACATTGTGATTCTACCATCACTTAAATTGTTGTTCTCATTTTTATAGCCATAGCTTAATCCCAGAAGACCATGCTGCAGCTCATGGGAAAGGGAAAGTATAAAGAATTCACATGCCCAATATTTTAAGACCCATAGCTGGTGGAAGTGTCACTTTCACTTCTGGTCACACTGCATTAGTGAAAACGTAGCCTAAGGACAATATCTAGCTATAAAGGAGTGGGAGAAATATGGTTTCTAACTAGGCAGACACATGCCCAGCAACAAGTTTACTATGGAAGAACAGGAAAATGTATTTTGCTAGGCAGCCAGATATTTCTACCATCAGGCAAAGAGAACATGAGGATTGTGATCCATGAAGAAAGTATATGGGATGGTTGCTAAGGATATGATGAAATAAGGAACAACAACAACAACAACAAAAATCAAGAATAAGGTTTCAGAAATATAATGCACTGTTGATGCCAAGTTTACATTTAGCTTATATCAAAATTGAAATGGTTACTTATGCAGTAGAAAACTACTAAAAGCCTTTTTAAAACTACATCATAGAATCGAATTGAGAAACCCTGACACAATATCATGTACAAAAGCATTTTTGTTTTTTCTGTACAAAGGAGGTGCAAGGCAAGTCATGGAAAAGTCAATTCCCATATGTGAAGTGTGTTCCTTCATAAATACCAGGTCATGAACTGTCATAGTTTAAGTCTGCTTCTAAATATATCTTTCTGCTACTCTACCAATTCAGTGACTCCTGATCTTTTAAAAAATGTAGCTGCCTAGCAGCATCTTCGGACTTTGTGATCCTCTCTCTGCTCTCACAAAGTAAAATATACATAAAATTTTAAGTGAAATAAAATTTTTAATGAGTTTTTTTTGGTTATTTATCTGTAATTTTTAAATGTTATTTGAACCCATCAGTAAGTACTAGATGATTTATGTATTTCTTCTACAAATATTTGCTAGCCTACCACCTGCAAAGGCTGTTCTGGGCACAGAGGATAAAAAAATAAATGACAGGAATCCTGCCTTTAGTGAAGTCATGGTCACAGTCATTTTAATGGGGAAGGCAAGGTTTACCTGTGCCAACATGCCAACTGAAGAAAGGAGAAATTCACCAAAAAACTTTAAGCTAACTTTATTTAATTAATTTATTTTTTTACATCTTTATTGGAGTATAATTGCTTTACAATGGTGTGTTAGTTTCTGCTTTATAACAAAGTGAATCAGTTATACATATACATATGTTCTCATATCTCTTCCCTCTTGCGTCTCCCTCCCTCCCACCCTCCCTATCCCACCCCTCCAGGCGGTCACAAAGCACCGAGCTGGTCTCCCTGTGCTATGCGGCTCCTTCCCACTAGCTATCTACCTTACGTTTGGTAGTGTATATATGTTTTATATTTATTTATTTTGGCTGCGTCAGGTCTTAGTTCCGGCACGCGGGATCTTCTGTTGCAGCACGCAGGCTGCTCGTTGCGGTGCATGGGCTTTTCTCTAGTTGTGGTGCGTGGGCTCTAGAGCACTTGGGCTCTGTAGTTGCAGCATGCGGGCTGCCTAGTTGTGGCATGTGGGCTTAGTTGCCCCATGGCATGTGGGATCTCAGTTCCCCGACCAGGGATCAAACCAGCGTCCCCTGCATTATAAGACGGATTCTTAACCACTGGACCATCAGGGAAGTCCCTAACTTTATCTTTTTAATTAAGTAAATAGTCTCTATTTTGTAATCCAAATATATCATGTTTAAACATCTAAAATTAGATTTCTTTCTATTGACCATTTCTATTTTTTACTAGACTAGAATAAATTTTAAAACATATCTATATTGTTTCAGTTTCTATTATGAATAGTAAGCTTAAAACTGCACATGGTATGCATGTTAGCTATTATCAGCATGGCAACTAGAATATGCCTCTGTGGCAGATGGATAAGAAATAAAGCAGAGCATCAATGTACACTAAAAGTTTATGATTTCATTGTGAAAACTTACAATTCTTCATATTGGAAAATATAGTAAGTCATAGTAGAGAAGTTCATCTTAAAGTTTAAAAAGTCAATCCCCTTCTTAACTTGAAAATAATTATAGTGGCATTTAAACTGTTATCAAAAGAAATTTTTAAAAAAGACAAATCAGTTTACAGAAGTTTTTTGGAGACCATCAGATTTCATTTCTGGACTTTAAACAGGAGTCCATTTTAAATATCTGTAACATATTTTGGTGACTATTGTATTGTTAATTATCTGGAGAGATACTCCTATAGACATCCATTTAAAGTTTTTCTGGCTTAAAATCTTTCATATGCCGGAGACATGTCTTTACTTATCTTCCCCCTCAATGTCTTGGTTCTAGATATTTGTGATAGAATAATTTTGAGTTCAGCCCAAAACCACCACACATAAATTCACTATGACAGCACAGGTTAAATCAGAAACACATAACTAGCATGCCTGCTAGTGTCAAAATTTTCTCTAAAGAAAGATAAGATAGGATGAACTTGCTCCATTTTGTTCCAAAATAATTGTTGAGGGTAATAAGAAAAAAAAAGTGATTTTCAAACTAATAACATATTGAAATTGCTATAGTTAGAGGAACTAATTCTGCTGTCCCTGAGAAAATTGTGAAACCTGGGGGAACAACCTAAAGAGAAATTTTTGTTATTAACAGGAAGGGAGTGAAGGCTTTAAAGTTCCACTTAAGCTTCCTCTATGAGAAGTGCCTGTCTAAATATGGAAACCACATAAAAACAGATGTCTTGAAATCTTCCAGCCAATTTGGTCATATAAATGTATATGAATCCGGGCTTCCCTGGTGGCGCAGTGGTTGAGAGTCCGCCTGCCGATGCAGGGGACATGGGTTCATGCCCCAGTCCGGGAAGATCCCACATGCCGCGCAACGGGAGAGGCCACAACAGTGAGAGGTCCGCGTACCGCAAAAAAAAAAAAAAAAAAGTATGTGAATCCTCCTCTGTCACAAAGTCCATCAGTGTAAACAACTAGTAGTTTACAGACTATATAATCCATTTCCACTTGGAAAAAAGCTCCCTTGGCTATTTTCAGACACTTTCTTATATAAGGTACTAAAATATACCCTATTAAATAAATTAACACACCTACCAAAATGCTTTTTTATTTCTATGGAGAAAATTAAATACCCTGAAGTTTGTGACTAAGAATCTCGTGTTTCCTAAAGAATCTTTTTTTTTTCTAAAGTATCTTTATCTTTTCCCACTTCTAAGTATTTTTTTTTTCTCATTCCCACTTCCCCACCCCTCCCTCAACAGTTAAGACTAAAAACCTGAAGCACTTTTTTTATTCTGGCCTGCATCTTAGAAGACTATTTCTTTGCACTAAGCTGATAGTTAAAAGTTTTCAAATATTTTCTGGTTGGCGTACTAGGTGATTAGTCCATCAAAATGTGTTTCCAGAGCCTTCTTTTGTAGTTCTCTATTGCTATGCATCTTTTTTTTTATGTTTGCCAGAATTGAACTATATTTATCATCTGCTGTTTCAGGCTCTCAAATGATCTGAAACCTTTGAATTTTGTTAAATCATTCCTCATTATTGCTTTTTTAGTAGTATCTATAAAGTCTATCTATTTCCCTCCTATTTCCTTATCTCTATCATTTACATACTCTAGTCACTGAGATACTAAGATACTATTCAACCAGTTTCAAATGCAAAATCCTCAGCCAAGCTGTAGCTGATCTTCTATTTTGAAGTAAGCTTTCTCCATCATTTTGCCTCTATTCCATGCTTTTTATTTAGTTTATTCACAACATGTTGATGTGAAGTCCTTCAATATTTTGATAGTTCAGTGTATTAAATCCTTTGAATTTGTTTTAGTTATTGTCTTAGAACCGCTTTTCTTCCATTACATAAAAATTTTACTTTCCGTGTCTTTTCATTATTGTTTTAGGTTTCCTTATCTCAATTTTTTTAATAGCTTCAATATTTGGTAGAAATAAAGGGTTTTTGTTTGTTTGTTTTTAAAGTAATGGGCATGATATTGTCCTGAAAAGAGATAGAAAAGGAGAAAGCTATCCTGGTCAGAACTTTTGGGGGCTAGCCAACAACACTTTTTTTTTCTTCCTCGCTTTTATCTCAATAAACACAAAGATGTAGAACCTTTTTAGCAACTTGGTGCCCACAGGCAATCATAGGTGTAAAGCTTCACAAAAGGTACTAGGTGGAAGGAAAGAGTAACACACCTTGTGATAACACACCCAGTGATATCCTAGGTAATACAATCTACTTCCATTTACAAAGGCTTTTGTTCTAATCATTCATTTGCTCCTTTGTTCTTTAATTCATATATTTGTAACTCTTTCAGTTATTAATTACTGCATAACAAACTACTTCAAAAGTTGCTGGCTTAAAACAGTAACCATTTCTTATTTCTCACAATTTGGTGGATTGACGGGTCAACCAGGCTGTTTTTCAGCTCCACCTGCCTGGGGTCACTCATGAAGCTGCATTCTGCCAGGGGCTTTGCTGGGGCTGGAATGTCCAAGATAACTCCATTTGCATAGTTGCTGGGCTGACCAGAACAGCTAGGAAGTACTGAGCTTCTCTCTTCATCAGAGTGAAACCATAGTATCTTACATAATGGTTCAGGGCTCTAAGAACTCAACATAGAAGATGCCAGGCCCATGAAGCACTGGGTCCAAAACTGGCACAGAATCATTTCCTCTGCATTCTATTGACTGAAGGAGGTCACAAGGTCAGCCCCGATCCAAGAATGATCACTATTTTTTTAATCATTCTTTCTTTCTTTCTTTCTTTATTTTTATTTTTGGCTGCATTGGGTCTTCGTTGCTGTGCGTGGGCTTTCTCTAGTTGTGGCAAGCAGGGGCTACTCTTTGTTGCAGTGCACGGGCTTCTTATTGTGGTGGCTTCTCTTGTTGTGGAGCAGGGCTCTAGGCACATGGGCTTCAGTAGTTGTGACACACAGGCTGAGTAGTTGTGGCACATGGGCTTAGTTGCTCCATGGCATGTGGGATCTTCCCAGACCAGGGCTCAAACCCATGACCCTGCGTTGGCAGGCGGATTCTTAACCAATGTGCCACCAGGGAAGCCCTGATCTCTATTTCTTAATGAGAGAAACAGCATGTCTAGGCTTGGGAGAAATTGTTTCCCGGCCAAAATTTCCATTTCTCCCATGTGCAAAATGCGCTCATCTCCAAATAAGAACCCCAAAGTTTTATCCAATCATGGCATCAGGCTCTGGACCAAAGTGCAAGATCTCATCATTTAACTTAGGCCCAGATACACATTGAGACTCGTCGGATGCAACTTCTTTTAACCTAAAAAACTTTGAACTTAAAGATACAAGTTATCTGGCCTTGCATAATCAACATCCAATGATGAGACAGGGAGAAAATAACCACAATAGACACTTCTGTTCAGGGAAGAGGAGACAATGAATCAATTCTGCTCTCCCAATGGAACAATCCATTGATCTCAGCTGGGTTCATTCCCTGGGAGCTTGGCAACTCCCTCTCACATATAAAAAAAATTGCCCATATTTTCATCTGAGAAGTTCTCTCAGCCTGCTTCTTTCCTATAGAAATTTGGAGCCCATTGGCTCTTTTTCATTTTGAACTGTCTTTCCTTTTGGGTCTGACTTCATTGTATGTATGTTTTCTAGTAAAATTCACTTAAAAACTGTCAATTTTCTATAAATATTTTTAAGTCTCACTCCTTGCCCTCAAAGTTTTATGATTCAGGTTTTTGTTATGGTAGCACCTACTCCCATATACTAATTTCTGTATCACTCAGCATTCAGAAAGAGAAGCAGAACAATTATAGACATGGGATAAGGAATTTATTATAGGAATTAGACCTCATAAAAATGTGGGGAATACTGGGGTATGAAGACCCCAAAGAGAAAGTTGGGGGATCAAAAGAATCACCAACTGATTGATTTGAGAGTCCAGGCACATGGTCTCTCATGAAACAAGACCATGAAAAGGTAGTTAGTAGAGAAGTCTATGAGAAGCTCTTGTTTTTCTGAGTACACATCCAAGAAACTGATGAGGTTACTGAAGTTGCTATTGGTCAGCAGGGTCAACAGTCAGGAAGAAGAGCTGGAAAGTGTAGGAGAGAGAAGACAACCTGGGATGCGCCAATACCTCTGTGACTATCTGTCCCCACAACTCACCATGACAAACTGGGAGAACATTGCCTGCTACTTCACTTCCACCCCCCAAATATCATACAAGTTTCTTTTTTGGCCAGCTCTAACCTGGTACAGGAAAGGTTTCTAAGGAATGGCATTCCCAAACTAAGTAAGTTGACAAAAGAATCATCCCATACAGGAAGGAAGAATAAGCATTTCTTCCAAAAATTATAGTGATTCCAGAAGGAGCCGACTGACATTTCCATGATAAACCAACATGTGAACAATTTTATATCTTGACATTTCTACATTTCAGAAAGATCACTGAGAAGCCCTGTAGAGCAGTGGCTCAGAGCTCAGATTTTAGAGTAAAATAGTCTGAATTTTAATCCCAGACTTGTCACTCACTAGTAATATGGCCTTGGGAAAGTTACTTAACTTCTCTACATTTCTCACCTAAAACATGGGAATAATAACTGTATTCATGTTGTAAAATGACATGTCTAAAGTAATTAACAAAATACTGGAACATATCAGGTAATTGATTCTTTTTAGTTGGCATTATTATCCTTGATATCATAAAATGTCTTAATTTTCTTAAAGCACATTAAGATTTTAAGTGTTTATCATCAATTACCATGGAAACTACAGGCTTAAAAGAATGGATATTTCCAAGTATGAATGGCTTTGCCATCTGTGATGGTTAATTTAGTTTGCCACCTTGACTAACCAAGGGGTGCCCAGATCAAACATTATTTCTGGGTGTGTCGGTGAGGGTGTTTCCAGATGACATTAGCATTTGAAACAGGGAACTCAGTAGATTGCCCTCCCCAGTGTGTGTGGGCATCACCAATCCACTGAGGGTCTGAATAGAACAAAAGGCAGAGGATGGAGGAATTCATCCCTTTTTCCTGCCTTGCTGCTTGAGCTGGAACATGTTAACTCATCTTCTCCTGCCCTTAGACTGGGATTTACACCATTGGCTCTCTTGGTTTTCAGGTCTTCTGACTTGTACTAAATTACACCACTGGCTTTCTTGGGTCTTCAGCTTGCAATTTGTGGGATTTTTCACTTTCCATAATTGCTTGCTTTCTCTCTCTCTCTCTCTCTCTCTCTCTCCCTCCCTCCCTCCCTCCCTCCTATTGGTTCTGTTTCTCTGGAGATCCCTAATATGCCATTTGAACCCTTACCTTGATTGTTGACTCTTGCTGCACAATTAGATCAGTTCTAGTTTGCACCTGCCTCCCAAACACATTCCCTCCCCAAAGCCTATAAAACAGTACAGTGCAACCACTGAGCATGTACACATAGGTTTGCATGCAATCCTGCTAACTGTATGAACCTTAACAATTCACTTGATCATACGTAAGATCAATTTCCTCATCTATAAAACAGGAAAAAATAAAATGTTTGGCTTTCATGATTAATTGAGATGATATTTATATCATATATCTGGTTCATAGGCCCTCAATAAATACTTAATTATGAAATTTCTCACCCTCCTGACACTTAGGTAAAGGCCTGAGATCCTATAAGCATCAACATAAATATTTCTGCAAGAATATTTTCTGATATAATTCATACCCAAATTTGACATTTGCTACCAGGTCTGCTTTGATGATTGTAGAATCCTAAACACTGAATCCTCAGGCTTTGAACCAAGGCATTAGTTGATCCTCCTCTGCCTCCATGCAGACAGGTCTAAAGGGATATCCCATCTCCAGAGCTTCCATGAGGCTCGCTGAGGCCTTTGTTGTGATTGTTTCTCAGTTCAGCTTCTTCTTCCCAGTGCTTCATTTGCTCTCCGATACCTATTTATCTAGAAAACATTCCCCAGTAAACTTTCTCTACAAGTTTCGCATTTCAAAGTCTGTTTCCTAGATAAACCAGCCTGTGTCCGATGTTATAAATGGGGAGTGGTGGTGGAGGAGAGAGTAAGAGTTGGGGAGTCTTCCAAGGTCAGATCGGTTAAATAGGTATTTATAAAACTTCTAAGAAAATACTCAAAAGAGAGATAAAGCAGGCAACATTTACAAAATAGTTTGCTTGGAATAATGTTTAGACTAGACTTCCCTATAGTAGAAATAGGTGTAATTAATAACATAGAAATTGAAGTGCAAATAAGTTTTAATACTCTACTTCCTTTTTTTTCTATGTCCATATCTACAAACCCTGCTGTCCTAATTCACTTCTGCATCATCTTGGACCAAGACTGAAACTGGCAGTGGCACTTCAGGGCAGAGATAACCAACCTCAGACATAGGATGATACTGACACTGGCCTCCAAATGGTACTCATCAGTACCCTCACTAGCAACAGAAAATAACATTTGGAATGCTTTCTAATGTGAAGACTGTTTAAAAGCAAAGAGAGACTGATGATGTAGTGAAATGTCTTCTAGCCAAGAACAAAAGCCAACGTGTTAAGCTGTATTTTCCTTTATAGAAAGTGAATACTATTATTCTCTGAAACATCTGCCCAGTTGTTTGATCATTAGAGGATTTTAAGCAGCAACCTGCTAATACCATTAAAAGCTTAGTCAGATTAGCTTGAATGTGATTCCATCTGAAATGAAGGGCAGTGCCTCTATGGCTCTCGAACACCAGAAAAGATGAAGGATTAAAATATTTTGATTACTTTGAGAGGTATCCATACTCCTTGCTCATTCTTTTTTTTATTATTCGCAATGTACTGAGAAGTGGTGTGATTCAAATATTAGGGAGTTATTGCTGTGAATCTCATAGGAATATTCTGAGAGAAGCTCAGGCAGAAATACAAATTTAAGCAATTTTTTAAACTAGTATGTTTACATTTTAGAAATGACTCATCATATTCATTGTGTAAATACATATTTAGACTTGTAAAACTCTTTAGAAAGCTATGAATTAAAGCCAAATATAAGTATTGGAGTTAATCTTTTCTGCCTGCTTTAAGCGCCATTTTGAATGAGTGGGGTGAAATTGGACATTGTGTGTGTATAATGATGAAAAACGGTGGGCTACAATAAGGAATAATTCTTTTGATTTCCAGAGCATAATGGCCTATGAATTATGTTTAAAATTAATGAAAGAAAAGATAGAGAATGATTTGAATCTCATCAGTAGCTATTTTTCTCTTTCTCTGAGGCAGCAATGAGCCATTTTCTAAGGGATTTGAACTTTTGTGAGCAAGTCCCTCGAAGCTTCGAAAAGGTCTTAATTGGAAGCTGAACCTTTTTAATGGTGATTTGTTTCGCTTGAAAGAACAAATAAATAAGCAGTTGGACTTCCTGAGAGATTTTCATTGTATGAAGACAATTTCTTTGCAAATCTAAACAAGTTTTTAACATTTGGAAGGACATGTACATTCCAGCATATCCTTTTGCCATGAAAGATCCCTTCTTCCTTTAACTGTACAAAGAGCCATAAAAAGAGGTTATTTCCCCACAGAAAGCAACTTGGATTTAAAGAGAGAAAAGGTGATTTGAAAAAAAAAATTCTTTTACTCTAATTGCATCTGCCAACACTAAATAAAGAAAGCCAATTTCTTTCAATATGGTTTTGTCAAACCTAGAACTATTGCTTTACGCTATAGATTTACTTGTTTAGTCTTCTGTTGGAACACACTTTCATTTCTTGTTCAGAGAAACATACTTTGCAGGGAGACAAATCTCCCACTGCTGATGAAAAATTATGTTATTAGAGATATAATTATATGCAATGCAAAATTCTGCAACATGTTTGAAAGGAGAAAGTTACCATCTCTCAGATGTGCTGATGAAAATATCCAAATTCCAGCTGAAGCATCAGGAAGCACTCAGTTCTTCTCAGTCAAAGTTACATCCTCGGGCTTCCCTGGTGGCGCAGTGGTTGAGAATCTGCCTGCCAATGCAGGGGACATGGGTTCGAGCCCTGGTCTGGGAGGATCCCACATGCTGTGGAGCAACTAGGCCCGTGAGCCACAACTACTGAGCCTGCGTGTCTGGAGCCTGTGCTCCGCAACAAGAGAGGCCGCGATAGCGAGAGGCCCACGCACCACGATGAAGAGTGGCCCCCACTTGCCGCAACTAGAGAAAGCCCTCGCACAGAAACGAAGACCCAACACAGCCATAAATAAATAAATAAATAAAATTAAAAAAAAAAAAAGTTACATCCTCTATCCTACAGTTCACTTCAAGGACAAGCCAGTATAGCCAGTCAGCTCACAAACTATCAGTTGTCTCCTCAATCTAATTCTCTTCCTCCAAACTCAACTCCTTTAAGTCTTCATTATATACGTATATAAGCTTTTCCTAGTCCTGTATTTTTCAAAATGTACTGCATGATTATATAAAAGTCAATTTCAGGGATATATAATCTCTTATTTGGTATTATTAGTTTTCTATTTTACAGTTACCTTCCATTTATGGTTTTTCTGTTTATAGTAGGAATACAGTTGACTCTTGACACAAGAGTGTCAAGTTTGAACTGTGCAGGTCCACTTATATGCGGACTTTTTCAATAGTAAATACTACAGTACTATACAAACCACAGTTGGTTGAAGCCCTGGATGAGAAAATGCAGATACAGAACAAACTGTATTGATAGAACTGTGGACATGGAGGGCCAACTATAAATTACACTCGGATTTTTGATTGCAGGGAGGATTGGTGCCCCTAACTCTGGTATTGTTCAAGGGTCAACTGTACATAGTTTTTTAAAGTAAGTTTAAATAAAGGAATCAACTCAAAACATTAATTAAAATAATACGGCATATTAATGAAGATGCTTATGCAGAATACTATTAAAAAAATATGTGCTACTTGGCTTCTCACTCTTGACATTTGAAATTGTAGACCCTCTTCTTCTGGAATATTTTTTCTGTTCATACTAAGATTCTAACCAAGGTATATTTTCACTATACTTACTCTCTGGGTGATTTTATTTGTTTGTTTGTATGCTTGTTTATTTATATTTTATGGTACCATCTTTATGTAGATTGACAAATCTGCATTGTTCTCACTGTCACTTCTTAAAACTTCTATACAATTTGATCTAGCTATTGAATTGTAATGTACTCATTACTGGCCGTGTTGCCTTTAGTTTTTCTCTTCTCTAATACAGACCCCAACACTGCCCATGTTATCTTGTAAAATATAATTGCTTCAGGTTACTCAGTTTTTAAAAACATCTCCAGTGACTCCTGCTGAATAAAAAGTATGTTCTCTCATCTTTAATAACATTTTTGACATCTTCACCACTCTCAGCCTAATCTATCTTTGTGGCCTCATCCCCCCAACTCCCAATACATTTTGCCCTACCTTCTTCATTTCTTTTCTGCCCCTGGTTCCATGTGTTTATTTTCCTGTGATGTATTACTCTAGGTTGTTGCACATCACACAATCCCTTCTGTATACAGCCAAATTTATATTTGGTTATATTTATTGAATATGATGGCACTTTAAAGAATAAGTTTTGATGTGTTTCATTCTGCTACAAAAATTCTGGGCTTCCACATTTATAAAAAATTGGAGTTTTCTTTTTTCCCTGGAAACATGGAAGATTATCTTAAAATTATGAAGATGAAAACTAACCTAACTTTAAGAATGTTTTATTTATAATCTCTGAATTTTTTAAATTCGTAGAAAGTTGTCTTATTATTGAACTCACTCTCAATTATCAATGCATGTTATTTAGTTATGAGATAATCTGTAAAAATTTTAGTGAATCACCTGGGAATGCAAACAAATATTAGTATTAGTTTAACCAAAACATAGTTAGAAAGCTAAGTCTGTAATAGAAGAACAAAATCAAAACCAGACTCCATATCATTCTAGACAACTTCCTGAGAACTTACCCTAATCTATACATGTTGTTATTAAAATGAGGCACTAAGACTAATAATTGATATTTATTCTGATCATTGAACTATGAAGTATATAGTGGAAATATTACTTTCTGTGACCTTCACACTCTTGCTATTAATAAAGTCTAATAATTGTTTATATTTCTGTTACACACTATGGTGTTTTTTATGGTGCTTTTTTATTTATATTATTAGATCCCCGCAAAAATCCTATCTTGTAGGTGGGGTGACATAATTTTGGCCTTTTTTCTATGGATAATGCCTGGACACTGTTTACAAACAATAAAAACTATGTTTCTTAGGCCATGTAAAAAATAATAATATCCTAATAATTGGTAGGAATTCCTCTATTGGGCATTTGTGTTAGGTTCTGGATGCTAATAGAAACTAATGGGCACCTGGAAGAAGGTGAGTGAGAGAGCAGAGTTGCTCATAAAATTATATAGAATTAATTTTTGAGAGGTTATAAGACGATAGGAACTGCATAAAATTTTAAGGCTGCATCAGAGATGAGGCAGCAGTAGTGTGGTATAAATGTTTGATAAAAAGCTCTCCAGAAAAAAAGCCCTAATGGTTAGCATTTGTTCATTTCTATAGTGTAAATACTCCCACCATGGACAATTTCAATCTAACACTTTGGTATCACTGAATGCAGGGTTGGGAAGATATATGCACTATTACAACAATATATAGTATTTCTATCATGCAGTTATAGGTGTAAATAACCTCAATCACACATAATAGTAAAACAAGTGATAAGCTGTATTTATGTTCTTTTAATATAGTTTCTTTAACTTCAAGTTTATATAATTTAATTTTTTTTTTTTTTTTTTTTTGTGGTACGCGGGCCTCTCACTGCTGTGGCCTCTCCCGTTGTGGAGCACAGGCTCCGGACGTGCAGGCCCAGCGGCCATGGCTCACGGGCCCAGCCTCTCCGCAGCATGTGGGATCCTCCCGGACCAGGGCACGAACCCTCGTCCCCTGCATCGGCAGGCGGACTCTCAACCACTGCGCCACCAGGGAAGCCCTATATAATTTAATTTTTAATAGTGGCTAGTTTAACAACCAGTTTGCGAACTTCCTGAAAATCTTAATTAGCACTTGTGACCTGGTATAAGCCAGCTCCTGCAAAGTACTAGATTAATGGAAGAAATGATTCCTTCAAATACTTGAAGAAACACCATGGAGAAGAGTAAGAATTTAGTATTTTATTCCAGAAGGCATCACCAGGACTAGTGTATGTAAAATATAAAATGGCAGATTTAGGATCAATTTTAAGACCACACTTTTTTTTTTTTTTTTTTTTTTTTTTTTTTGCGGTATGCGGGCCTCTCACTGTTGTGGCCTCTCCCGTTGTGGAGCACAGGCTCCGGACGCGCAGGCTCAGCGGCCATGGCTCACGGGCCCAGCCGCTCCGCGGCATGTGGGATCTTCCCAGACCGGGGCACGAACCCGTGTCCCTTGCATCGGCAGGCGGACTCTCAACCACTGCGCCACCAGGGAAGCCCAAGACCACACTTTTTAACAGTGAAATTTGGCAATGTGAAATTCCAGCAATGAATTTTCACTGAAAGTATCCAAAAAGACACTTTTTACTGAAAATGTCTAAGAAGAGGATGAATGACCTTAAATAGCTGTTTTGTAGAAGCCATCCAGAACTGCTCTGGTTAGAAAACGATGCATTCCAACTCTAAAGTTTAAACGGTTATTTATCAGATGTTTGTATAGGTTCTTGATTCATGATTTCAAATAAAAAAATGACAAAATTCATTCATGAAATTGTTCTTACTGAGCCACCTGGGTGCAGCGTTGCTTAAAAATGAACTGGACAGGACAGTGTAAATCTCAGAGTTTTTACTGTTGGCAGAAGTTTAGAAATATCAGGACTGGCTTAGATTCCATCAGTCTGATGTTCCCCAGAGGTATAAAAGGAAAGCTAGAAGGAGAATAAACATTTTTCCCCATGTAGTCTACTAATGAGAAGGGAAAGGAGAAACAGAAGAATCAAGAAAAATAATGTGCCTACTCTCCCCTCAGAGTCTGGCCCTGGCCCCAGCTCTGGACTTAAATGTTAAGGATGTTCAGGGGGAGAAAAACGTGTGAAATTAACTAGGGGAAGCCATATATACAGATTTATCAATTTGCAGAGACCTCTAAAATAGATGTCAGAAATGGAAAAAAATTGACAGAATTCATGGCTCTATCTAGGTTTTGATAGAAAATTAAGAGGTATCCATAAATGAAAATTAACTAAAAATAAAGGTGTCATTTGAGTAATTTGAATATGCATGTACTTTATCTCAAACTTGTCGTGATTTCCAGAGTATTTTAGTACCATTTAGACATTCAGCTTTGAAAGGCTTGAGATGATAATTTAGAGAATCCTCCCCCCCTGCAAAAAAGTACAATTAGAGTGAAGAGGAGCTATGGGTGCTAGGCTGGTAACCAACCACAAATAGCATAACATGTAAAGGTTTTGCATGCTTGATGCATTTTGACATTTACCTTTCAATAAGACATTAATAATGTTTTAATATGTCAAATTAAATAACCAATATATATATATAAAGAGATGTAGATACAGATATCATCATGAGGCTAGCCTATCATTCTCTTAACAACTTTTTTAAAAATACCAAGTTCTAATCTGCTAGTCTCAAAGCAAATGTTCATTGAATCTAGATAAATTAACCACTAAAAAAAAAAAAAAAAAAATGTTACTCAAGCTGTGATAATGATATGGGTAATGAAACCAGTATTTTAGGCCATACATTTTCATGTACAGAAGAGCCCTGCAAGCATTGTCACCAAAATATAGCAGAGGGGAGTGAATGAGTGCCCCTGGGGAGGCACTGGAGGAATAATCCAAAGTAGTCCAAGGTCATTTTGAGGACTTATGTCTTATTTTTTTTCAATCAGTGCAAAAATTTGTGATTTGTACTCTATTATACATCCATATTTATTATAATAAAAATAAAATAAAATTTCAAAATATTTTTCTCTAATATTTTTAAGATTATGGACATGGCATAAAGATGGACCATGTGCATTCTAACAGCTTCACATAGACCCCAGCATAACACTCTGTACCCCTGGGGTCACACATGCCCCAGTTTGAGAGGCAGAGACCTCCAGGATGACATGCCATCTCTTCTCCAATATACTCATTTGCATAGGCACAGTGTAGTTTCATGTGCATTTGGGCATTTTTACAAACATTTCACGTACTAGGCTGAGATAGCAACAGGTCATAAGATTGAAAGGGACCTTAAGCAGGGTACTTTGTCTAGTCTCTGGCCTTCAAAGACAACCACATTTAAATTTCCAAAGCCATGAGAACACAGATTGTTCCATAAACTCTGCAAAGAAGGGATTCCATAGTCAAGCTCAGAAACTCATCCCATTTTAGTATCAGGAAGTTCCTTCTTCAATATAAACAAAATGCATTTTAATTCTACATGTCTTGGAAGACCATAAAAAATACATTCAGATAATTTAAAGACAGCCACTTCCATTAAAGGCTATCAGTTATATCCTACATAATGGCAACAATTTTTTATGTGTGTGTGATTACTTTTTTTTTATTGGAGTATAGTTGCTTTACAATGTTGTGTTAGTTTCTACTGTATAGCAAAGTGGATCAGCTATATGTATACACATATCCGTCTTTTTTGGATTTCACCGCAGAGCATTGAGTAGAGTTCCCTGTGTGTGTGTGTGTGTGGTTTTTTTTTTAACATCTTTATTGGGGTATAATTGCTTTACAATGGTGTGTTAGTTTCTGCTTTATAACAAAGTGAATTAGTTATACATATAATGGCAATAATTTTATTAGAATGTCTCTAGAATATACACGGTATTGACAGTAAAATTAAGACGTCAGTTTAATTTGGGGTTGTATTTGAAGCTTAATATTTAACCTTAAATATTCTTTTCAGTTGCCTAGTTACAATGAAGATTTTTATTTCACAAAAAGTAAGTAATTATTTAATCAAAAACTAAACATGTGCTGTGCCAATAGGTTAAATAGCCAGAAAGGTAAAGACAGGTTTACTCTTCTCAAGGAAAAAAAATAAAGAAAATCTGCTCTGTGTTTGCAGAAAAGGAGTGAGTATAGCTCTGTGCTGGCAAGGTAGTGCCTGTATTTCTTCATCACCTGGTATCTGAGGTGCTCAACAAATATTTGATGAATGAGTGAATGATTCATATTCAGCTCTGAAGAGAAATTTCCTTTTTGAGGTATTAAGCCAAGTCAAAAGCTGAGAAATACGATTCTTGGTGACTATAGTCAAATATGTTCAAAAAAGAGAATGAGAAGGAAAATTCTCATTGTGACCATGTACAGGCTCAAAGGAAGTGATAATAGAAAGAATTATAAATCATTTTAAGGTTTTCCATTTAAATATAGGTGACTGGCACAGAATGGACTTTACCTCTCCCTCTCATCTCCCAAAAATCCTATTGGAGAAAAGAAACAGCAATTGGAAAATTAAAATAAATTTATAGTATTGACCAAAAAGTTAAAGAACTTCTGAATACACCAAACAATTGGAGATAGATGGGGAAGTTTAACAGACCTGAGTAACCTTTAATACAATACAGGAAAAACAGAGACTTGCTCTGAAGGGAGTATTTCCATCAGAACTCCAGAATATCTAATCTAAGAAACAGGAACACTGGGGCAACTTGTGGTGTAAATTAGTCACGGGGCTAAGAATTACCACTCCAGCCTCCTGTTCTCAGATTTGCCACAATATTCGTCCCCAGGATAAGCATTAGGGCAGGTTTCTAAAAAGAAGAGGAGAATCTGGCATCACTACTGGAGACACCAGAGCGGGTGAAGTGTTTTAATCTAGGTGGGTTTCAGTTGCTAATAGACAAAACTTGAGCTCCGAAGGCAACCTCTGTATAGGTCTTTTTTTTTTTTTTTGTACTTTATTTTTTTATTGACATAGAGCTGCTTTACAATATTGTGTTAGTTTCTGGTGTACAGCAATGTGATTCAGATATATATATATATATATATATATATATATTCATTTTCAGATTATTTTCCATTATAGTTTATTAGAAGATATTGAATATAATTCCCTGTGCTATACAGTAGGACCTTATTGTTTATCTTTTTTTTTTTTAGTACACTCTTTATTGGAGTATAATTGTTTCACGATACTGTGTTAGTTTCTGTTGCACAACAAAGCGAATCAGCCATATGTATACACACGTTCCCATATCCCCTCCCTCTTGAGCCTCCCTCCCATCCTCCCTATCCCACCCCTAGAGGTTGTCGCAAAGCACGGAGCCAATCTCCCTGTGCTATGCTGCTGCTTCCCACCAGCCAACTATTTTACATTCGGTAGTGTATATATGTTGATGCTACTCTCACTTTGCCCCAGCTTCGCCCTCCCACTCCACGTCCTCAAATCCATTCTCTATGTTTACCTCTTTATTCCTGCCCTGCAACTAGGTTCATCATTACCTTTTTTTTTTTTTTTTTTAGATTCCATATATATGCGTTAGCATACGGTATTTGTTTTTCTCTTTCTGACTTACTTCACTCTGCATGACAGATTCTGGGTCCATCCACTTCACTACAAATTAGTCAATTTCATTTCTGAGTAATATTCCATTGTATATATGTGCCATATAGGTCTTTAAACACACCAATCCAGCTCTAAGTCCAGGTCTAATTACCTCAGTGAAGCCCCGGTAATCTGAACCAATGCTCACAATGATTTTCATATGTGCCAATGATGAGGCAGCACTTAATTCAAAATGCAGACAATAATTTTAAGATGAGAATAATTAATATACTTTGCATTATTCCTGAAACCATCACAAACATAAAATAAAAAGAGACAATAAGATAGCTTAGAATTTTAAAAGGAAAATTACCAAAATTCAAATCCCAGTATAAGAGCTAAGTAACCATGAGCATGCAAAAGAGCATAGAGAAGAAATATGAGAGAAATACTTAAGGGAAGATTCCCATAGATACATATATGTAGCACAGATTAAATGTTTCATTTTATTCTTTGCAATATAAATTGAAATTTAACTGCATCATCACTTACATTAAAGTTGTTTCAATAAAGATTTCTGTTTCCAATTTTTAAAAACTGGGATTTGTGATCATATACTACTTCTCAGTCCTACATACATCTTCAGTTAAATAGACAAATACATGACTTTCTGTTATCATTCAGAAGTAACAGTTGCACGTCAGTAGATTTCATCTGATGATTTCCTTTGTGCTTCCCAAATATTCTGAAAGGTTGGTATTACTATACCGACTTTATGAGAAAATTGAAACTGGAGTGGTATGTATTGATAAATTATAGCCATCACAGAGTAAGTTAGTGGCCTTTAGGATTTCAATTAAGATTTATCCAGTACTTATGCTGTTTCTCCAATACTCTTATATTTTTCAGGTATTACTAATGCAAAATAGCAGTAAAATTTTCACAGAGCTTCAGTTTAAGCTGTACTAATAAAATTCCAGTAAAAATCCCATAAAAGAGGCAAAATATCTATCTGGTTATGTTTTAAATATAAAACTGAGAAGTATAGCTAGTGGTCTCTGAACGTGTGGACCCCAATTTGTTTTTATTTCTTTTGCTCTTTGTTTGTTTATTTTTAAATATCTGATGTACAGTGTACCATAATTTCCCATTTATTTTAAAATGTTATTTATAATAGATTAATTTTAAGAATCAGATAAGAAAGGCCTTCAGAACACAAATTAGTAATGTACAGGTCCCAGATTACTGTCTACTGTCAACAACTAAATTTTTAACAGCTTACACTTGAAAAGCACTTTAAAGAGTAGAGTAACGTTTCGCAAAATGTGTTCCGGGGAATATCTTTCCAACAAGAGTGCTGGCTGGGAATAAAATAAATTTAGGAAACATAATGACACATTATATCTTTTTGGAAATTCACAAAACATATTAGCATCTTAAAGACTGAGAAGACTTTTCACTGAAGAAACCTGTTTCCTGGTTTAACTTGACATTTCTCAGATGGGTGCAACCATAGCCACTTTTTCTTTTTTCCTGGTAATATCTATTAACATTCACCAGAGATAGTGTTGGACAATACTGTCTTATTTAGTCCCCAGACAAATCCTGTGAAAAGGATGACCTCATCCTTACCTTTTTGAGACCTGTCAAGATCACCAAGCTAATAAGTAGCAGAGCAAGGATTTGCACTCAGATCTTCAGGCTAAATCCAGAGACATTTTCTCTTTCCACTTGGCTACAGTTCTTTTTTATCCCCACCGGTACATTCATGCTCCATTTATTTTTAACCCATATGTTCCATGCTGAAGGAAATTGCTTGTGCTGCCACTTCATGCAGCACTTTAGGATTCTGTCCCAATTTTAAGAGAGAATTCTTGATAACAGGATTGCTGTGTTAAGTATTTGTTTAACGCTAAAGCAGAAAACCACTCATGAGTAACACAGGCAGTTAAATGGTACCATCTGGAGCAAGAGGCATCTGTAAGTATCCTTATTTAAGAACCAGTTTACAAATAATAACAGACCCCTGGAATTAAGCAGTTAGCTCCTTTGTCGTATCTAACAGCATTCAAGGGAAATAGCTTTTAAATCTTCACAAACAGAAATACTAAGATATTTTAATTCTTTCCTTAGAAATAACAAGATGAGGATCTCTTAAACCAATAATATTAAGAGTAACAGATAATCCAGTTCCTGTTCTCCAGTTTCATAAACATGAACAAGAAATAAATTTTCACATTTAGAAGAGGAAGGGCAAGGAAATTAAACTTACCTAGATTACAGCACAGAAAGAAAGAAGAGATGCATTTTTGAAAAAAAAGAATCAAAAGATTCACTTCATAACAAATAAATATTGTATAACTCAGACAAACCTTCTAGTCATTATTTGTTGCAAATTATGTTTCCACTTTATATTTTCCTTGTCTGCATAGCATTCATCAAAATCAGATTTTGATTATTTTGTACTCTGTATGGTATATTGTGTGTGCTCAAGAAATATTCGTAGGATACATAGATATAGATTAAAATAAAGATAGAAATAGATGTAGGCATAGAAATGACAAAGAGTACAATCAAAGTCTATTTCTTTACGGAGAGAAACGCAAAGCAATTCTCAGACCTAGAAAGTCATAGCTCCTTAGGGCGATGTTTTCCTATCTTAAAATGGTAATATTTGTGCTGTACACTATACTTTAAGGTAAACAGACAGATACGGTTCAAGACCAAAAAAAAGACCAGCTGGGGGCTGTTGGCGGTGCTGCTGTGGCCCGCTGGAGAACTCGTAAGGCCAGAACCAGGACTGTGGGGATCAAAATCTCTACAAACTATGCCCCAGAGACTAAAATCTTCTCTTTCCTTTGCATTCTATCCATCAACTGTATAGACCTCATTGAAAGCAGCTTTTTCTGCAGTGTGAATTTGTGTATCTCCCTTAAGTTAGTATTGAACAAGTATATTAATATAAAGGACCCCAAGTTCACTTGTGGAACCCAAGTAACACCTATATCCAGTATCTATTTTCATCCCGACATGCTTTTTTTTCTCTGTAGACAAAAGCAACTTTTTAAAGACAATTAGATTTGAACATGTGCAATACAATTGTTAAAACTATACTGAAATCACACATACACACAGTCTGTAAAAAAAAAAAAAAAAAAAAAGGGGGGCTTCCCTGGTGGCGCAGTGGTTGAGAGTCCGCCTGCCGATGCAAGGGACACGGGTTCGTGCCCCGGTCCGGGAATATCCCACATGCCATGGAGTGGCTGGGCCCGTGGGCCATGGCCGCTGAGCCTGCGCGTCTGGAGCCTGTGCTCCGCAACGGGAGAGGCCACAACAGTGAGAGGCCCGCGTACCGCAAAAAAAAAAAAAAAATCTGAAGATCCTAAAACCATCAGTAATTTGTTTATGAATTTATATTTTTATCATCACACTTTTCCGTTGTGTAATGTAAATCTCATATCCTGAGCTTAAATATTTTCCTCTCACACTCTTCTCAAAAAAGGACCACATCAGTGTCTCTGAGAGTTAAAGGAGGTGAGATAAAGAGATGTGCTATGAAAATTCCAAAAGGCTATAGAAATGTAAATACTGTAGAGCGAATGAACAAACCACCCAGGAGGATAGATAGATAGATAGATAGATAGATAGATAGATAGATAGATAGGGATATTGAATATTAGATTGTTCCTGACTTTCATGAATAAATAATCCAAATCTCTTTTTTTTTTTCCCCTTTGCAGTATGCGGGCCTCTCACTGCCGTGGCCTACCCCGTTGCGGAGCACAGGCTCTGGACGCGCAGACCCAGCAGCCATGGCCCACGGGCCCAGCCGCTCCACAGCACGTGGGATCCTCCCGGACAGGGGCACGAACCCGTGTCCCCTGCATTGGCAGGCGGACTCTCAACAACTGCGCCATCAGGGAAGCCCAGAATTGCATTTTTATTTTAATAATAGCTGTCTGATAACGCTTCTTAGGTATTTTCTCATAGATATTTTCTGTGTCTGTACAATGCGTTTGTATTTGAGAGCATACTGACTCCACCAATGCACCTTTAAACGAACAATGCTTTAGAATGGGTAACATAACCTAAATCCTAAATTTCCTTCTTAAATTCTTAGAGGAAAGAGCATTCTTTTCTTGTCCACACTCAGCTCCCTTTTTCTTTTACTCCTTGATCCCCTGGCCCCTTGCAGACCTCCACTCCCTATGCACAAATAGTATTAATGCCTTTTCAAGTCATTTT
The DNA here is from genome assembly GCF_964374135.1 of Grampus griseus. Taxonomy (NCBI): domain Eukaryota; kingdom Metazoa; phylum Chordata; class Mammalia; order Artiodactyla; family Delphinidae; genus Grampus; species Grampus griseus. The sequence continues at coordinate 108,976,191 of NC_138998.1, forward strand.
TTTTTAAATTAAAATTTTCTATTTATTAAAGATAGTGGTTAATGCCTAGGTAAGGAGATATAGAAATATCTTAGCTATGTAAAGTCCACCTCCCCTCCTCAGGTTCTGCCCTATCACTGAGACTTTGTGTTGTCCCAAATAAATACAATTATTTAAATACAATTAATAGAATAAAGGAGGAAGGGTTATGCCACCATAATTCAAAATTTGTGACATAATAGTCCAAAATATCTAAGCAACTCAGCTTTACCCCATTTCCTCTGTTCTGTTTCTGAAAATCTGTCCCATAAAGTCTCTTGCCCACCTTATAGGACCTAAGAGATCTGAAGTGTGAAGTTACTTTTGGAGCTAGAAAAGGGTGGGATTGTGAAAAATTCCCTAAAGCCTAGTTTCATCAAACTTCCTTCATGTTCAGTAGTTGTCCTTCAATAAGTAGGTGCACCTAGGTGACTTTTCCATAATATTTATATATTGTGCTTTGTGCTTTTAACTTTTTCAGACTGCTTTCACTTTTTTTTTTTTTTTTTTTCATTTCATGTTCTGCATCTCTTTGGGCACCTGGAGTGACTGACTATACCATATATTGTGCTTATCACAGCTTACACAAAACTTCCTATTTTGGTAACATTTAAGATGTTCTTTGTATGTTGTGACACATTTTGGCAATTTGGGAAAAGAAAAAGAAAGCATTCACTAATATAGTGTATTTGCAAATAGGTACAATAAGCTAGCTTTGCATAATGCTACTAGGAATCAAAAGGTTTAATTTACAGAATGATTGATGGCATAATGCAGGCTTTAAATATAGAGAAAAAAATAAGCACTCTAAAAATGAAAGGCAATTGGGCACCTTTTTTTTTTTTTTTTTTTTTTTGCTTTTTTGCATAAATTCCTTAGAAGCTTTCATAAACTCATCTTTCTTCCTCAAGGTAATTGTGTTTAAAAGAAACCTGCAAAAAGCTAAATAATTGATCTGTACAGGCTTAAATGGAAACAACTTATACCTGTTTATCATGGGTAGGGATGTAAATGCATAAATATGAGTGAAGCAGTTATACTTGGAAGGATGGTGTTAATGGGGAGACTTCCTGATGTTCATGCTATTTGCTTTTGTAGAACAACATATACGTTAAATTATGCAGCCATTGATTGTGGGGGTTGTTTATTTCTTTTTTTTTGCAGCAGATATACTGATATTTATTGAACATATTATCCATTGACAGCCAGATACAGTCTTTTTTTTTTTTTATACTTAGCAAAGTAGTATCTTTAATTGAAAACATAAGAACCTAAACAATATTGTGTCAAAAGCATGTATAAAAATAAACATAGTTTTTATAACAGATATTATACTTTTCAATGAAAGAGTCTAGGCCTGGACATCAATAACAATATCACAGGAACATCAGGAGACACAGATACTCATGAAAGAGATTCAGAAATAATAAATCTGGAGTACAGTTTTTACTGATTATACTTATTTTAGAGCCCTGAAATATTCACCTTTCAGTTTTTAGATTTTAGATTTCTCAGTATGAAGCATAGAGTGATCTTACTTATTATAGTAAATCTGATTTATCATTAAATTGAAAAAAAACATACGGAAAATGGTTTACAGTAGAATTGTTTAAATCCTTCTTAATTTTGGACAATAGTCTGAAAAGTAATTTGTTTAAATAGCTCAGATACTCTTCTCCTCAATATTAATTAAAAGTTAATCAGTCCATTCTGTCTACAAGAAAATTTATCTGTATATAATGAATTACAAATGTAATGAAATATATATACAATTATATCTATACATAGATATATATACCTTCACAGCCAAAGACCCTAGCTAGAAATGTGAAAAAATAGTGATTTTTTTCTCAATAAACAAACATTTTGAAATTCAGTTTAATATTTTACAAGATAAATTATCAAGTTTTATGCTTAATTTCTTTTCTTTTTTTTTGAATTTGAGAATTTTATTTATTTTTTTATACAGCAGGTTCTTATTAGTTATCCATTTTGATACATATTAATGTATACATGTCAATCCCAATCTCCCAATTCATCCCACCCTCACCACTTTCCCCCGTTGGTGTCCATACGTTTGCTCTCTATATATGTGTCTCTATTTTCTGCCCTGCAAACCGGTTCATCTGTACCATTTTTCTAGGTTCCACATACATGCGTTAATATACGATATTTGTTTTTCTATTTCTGACTTACTTCACTCTGTATGACAGTCTCTAGATCCATCCACGTCTCAACAAATGACCCAATTTCGTTCCTTTTTATGGCTGAGTGATATTCCATTGTATATATGTACCACATCTTCTTTATCCATTAGTCTGTCGATGGGCATTTAGGTTGCTTCCATGACCTGGCTATTGTAAACAGTGCTGCAATGAACATTGGGGTGCATGTGTCTTTTTGAATTATGGTTTTCTCAGGGTATATGCCAGGTAGTGGGATTGCTGGGTCATGTGGTAATTCTATTTTTAGTTGTTTAAGGAACCTCCATACTGTTCTCCATAGTGGCTGTATCAATTTACATTCCCACCGACAGTACAAGAGGGTTCCCTTTTCTCCACACCCTCTCTAGCATTTGTTGTTTGTAGATTTTCTGATGATGCCCATTCTAACTGGTGTGAGGTGATACCTCATTGTAATTTTGATTTGCATTTCCCTAATAATTAGTGATGCCGAACAGCTTTTCATGTGCTTCTTGGACATCTGTATGTCTACTTTGGAGAAATGTCTATTTAGGTCTTCTGCCCATTTTTGGATTGGGTTGTTTGCTTTTTTAATATTGAGCTGCATGAGCTGTTTATATATTTTGCAGATTAATCCTTTGCCCGTTGATTCATTTGCAAATATTTTCTCCCATTCTGAGGGTTATCTTTTCATCTTGTTTGTAGTTTCCTTTGCTTTGCAAAAGCTTTGAAGTTTCATTAGGTCCCATTTGTTTATTTTTGTTTTTATTTCCATTACTCTAGGAGGTGGATCAAAAATGATCTTGCTGTGATTTATGTAAAAGAGTGTTCTTCCTATGTTTTCCTCTAAGAGTTTTATAGTGTCTGGTCTAACATTTAGGTCTCTAATCCATTTTGAGTTTATTTTTGTGTATGGTGTTAGGGAGTCTTCTAATTTCATTCTTTTACATGTAGCTGTCCAGTTTTCCCAGCACCACTTAGGTGCGTGGGTTTATATCTGGGCTTTCTATCCTGTTCCACTGATCTATATTTCTGTTTTTGTGCCAGTACCATATTGTCTTGATTACTTTGTAGTATAGCTTTGTCTGAAGTCAGGGAGTCTGATTCCTCCAGCTCTGTTTCTTTCCCTCAAGACTGCTTTGGCTTTTCGGGGTCTTTTGTGTTTCCATACAAATTTTAAGATTTTTTTTTCTAGTTCCATAAAAAATGTCATTGGTATATGATAGGGATTGCATTGAATCTGTAGATTGCTTTGGGTAGTATATTCATTTTCACAATATTGATTCTTCCAGTCCAAGAACATGGTATCTCTCTCCATTTATTTGTATCATCTTTAATTTCTTTCATCACTGTCTTATAGTTTTCTGCATATAGGTCTTTTGCCTCCTTAGGTAGGTTTATTCCTAGGTATTTTATTCTTTTTGTTGCAGTGGTAAATGGGAGTGTTTCCCTAATTTCTCTTCAGATTTTTCATCATTAGTCTATAGGAATGCAAGAAATTTCTGTGCATTAATTTAGTATCCAGCAACTTTACCAAATTCATTGATTAGCTATAGTAGTTTTCTGGTGGCATCTTTAGGATTCTCTATGTATAGTACACCATGTCATCTGCAAACAGTGACAGTTTTACTTCTTCTTTTCCAATTTGTATTCCTTTTATTTCTTTGTCTTCTCTGTTTGCCATGGCTAGGACTTCCAAAACTATTTTGAATAATGGTGGTGAGATGGGACATCCTTGTCTTGTTCCTGATCTTAGAGGAAATGTTTTCAACATTGTTTTTCAACATTGAGAATGATGTTTGCTGTGGGTTTGTTAATATATGGCCTTTATTATGTCGATGTAGGTTCCCTCCATGCCCACTTTCTTTTTTTTTTTTTTTTTTTTTTTTGCATTACACGGGCCTCTCACTGTTGTGGCCTCTCCCGTTGCGGAGCACAGGCTCCGGACGCACAGGCTCAGTGGCCATGGCTCACGGGCCCAGCCGCTCCACGGCATGTGGGATATTCCTGGACCGGGGCATGAACCCGTATCCTCTGCATCAGCAGGCGGACTCTCAACCACTGTGCCACCAGGGAAGCCCTATGCCCACTTTATGGAGAGGTTTTATCATAAATGGGTGTTGAATTTTGTCAAAAGCTTTATCTTAATCAATTGAGATGATCATATGATTTTTCTTCTTCAATTTGTTGATATGGTGTATCACATTGATTGATTTGGGTATACTGAAGAATCCTTGCATCCTTGGGATAAATCCCACTTGATTGTCACGTATGATCCTTTTAATGTGTTGTTGGATTCTGTTTGCTAGTATTTTGTTGAGGATTTTTGCATCTATGTTCATCAGTGATATTGGTCAGAAATTTTTTTTTTTTGTAGTATCTTTTTCTGGTTTTGGTATAAGGGTGATGGTGGCCTCATAGAATGAGTTTGGGAGTGTTCCTTCCTCTGCAATACTTTGGAAGAGTTTGAGAAGGATGGGTGTTAGCTCTTTTCTAAATGTTTGATAGAATTCACCTGTGAAGCCATCTGGTCCTGGACTTGTGTTTGTTGGAGGATTTTTAATCACAGTTTCAATTTCAGTGCTTGTGATTGGTCTGTTCATATTTTCTGTTTCTTCCTGGTTCAGTTTTGGAAGGTTGTACCTTTCTAAGAATTTGTCCATTTCTTCCAGGTTGTCCATTTTATTGGCATAGTGTTGCTTGTAGTAGTCTCTTAGGATGCTTTGTATTTCTGGGGTGTCCGTTGTAACTTCTCCTTTTTCATTTCTAATTTTATTGATTTGAGTCCTCTCCCTCTTTTTCTTGATGAGTCTGGCTAATGGTTTATCAATTTAATTTATCTTCTCAAAGAACCAGCTTTTAGTTTCATTGATCTTTGCTATTGTTTTCTTTGTTTCTATTTCATTTATTTCTGCTCTGATCTTTATGATTTCATTCCTTCTACTAACTTTGGGTTTTGTTTGTTTGTTTTTCTTGTTCTAGTTCCTCTAAGGGTAAGGTTAAATTGTTTATTTGAGATTTTTCTTGTTTCTTGAGGTAGGCTTGTATTGCTATAAACTTCCCTCTTAGAACTGCTTTTGCTGCATACCATAGGTTTAGGATCGTCCTGTTTTTGTTATAATTTGTCCCTAGCTATTGTTTGATTTCTTCAGTGGTCTCTTGGTTATTTACTAATGTATTGTTTAGCCTCCATGTGTTTGTGTTTTTTATGTTTTTTTCCCTGCAATTGATTTCTAATCTCATAGCGTTGTGGTCAGAAAAGATGCTTAAAATGATTTCAATTTTCTTAAATTTACTGAGGCTTGATTTGTGACCCAAGTTGTGATCTATCCTGGAGAAGGTTCCGTGTGCACTCAAGAGCAAAGTGTAATCTGCTGTTTTTGGATAGAATGTCCTACAAATATCAATTAAAGCTATCTGGTCTATTGTGTCATTTAAAGCTTGTTTTTCCTTATTAATTTTCTGTCTAGATGATATGTCCATTGGTGTAAGTGAGGTGTTTACGTCCCCCACTACTATTGTTTTACTGTCGACTTCCTCTTTTATAGCTGTTAGCAGTTGCCTTATGTATATAGGTGCTCCTGTGTTGGGTGTATATATATTTATAATTGTTATATCTTCTTCTTGGATTGATCCCTTGATCATTATGTAGTGTCCTTTCTTGTCTCTTGTAACATTCTTTATTTTAAAGTCTATATTATCTTATATGAGAATTGCTACTCCAGCTTTCTTTTGATTTCCATTTGCATGGAATATCTTTTTCCATCCCCTTACTTTCAGTCTGTATGTGTTCCTAGGTCTGAAGTGGTTCTCTTGTAGACAGCATATATATTCATCTTGTTTTTGTATCCATTCAGCCAGCCTGTGTCTTTTGGTTGGAGCATTTAATCCATTCATGTTTAAGCTAATTATCGATATGTATGTTCCTTTGACCATTATCTTAATTGTTATGGGTTTGTTTTTGTAGGTCCTTTTCTTCTCTTGTGTTTCTCACTTAGAGAAGTTCCTTTAGCATTTGTTGTAGAGCTGGTTTGGTGGTGCTGAATTCTCTTAGCTTTTGCTTGTCTGTAAAGTTTTGATTTCTCCATTGAATCTGAATGAGATCCTTGCTGGGTAGAGTAATCTTGGTTATAGGTTCTTCCCTTTGATCACTTTAAATATGTCATGCCACTCCCATCTGGCTTCTAGAGTTTCTGCTGAGAAATCAGCTGTTAACCTTATGGGAGTTTCCTTGTATGTTATTAGTCATTTTTCCCTTGCTGCTTTCAGTAATTTTTCTTTGTCTTTAATTTTTGCCAGTTTGATTACTATGTGTCTTGGAGTGTTTCTCCTTGGGTTTATCCTGCCTGGGACTCTCTGTGCTTCCTGGATTTGGGTGGCTCTTTCCTTTCCCATGTTAGGGAAGTTTTTGACTATAATCTCTTCAAATATTTTCTCGGGTCCCTTATCTTTCTCTTCTCCTTCTGGGACCCTTATAATGCGCATGTTGTTGCGTTTAATGTTGTCCCAGAGGTCCCTTTGGCTGTGTTAATTTCTTTTCATTCTTTTTTCTTTATTCTGTTCCATAGCAGTGAATTCCACCATTCTGTGCTCCAGGTCACTTATTGGTTCTTCTGCCTCAGTTATTCTGCTACTGATTCCTTCTAGTGTATTTTTCATTTCAGTTATTGTATTGTTCATTTCTGTTTGTTTGTTCTTTAATTCTTCTAGGCGTTTTTTCTTTAATGCTTCTAGGTCTTTGTTAAACACTTCTTGCGTCTTCTCGATCTTTGCCTCGATCTTTTTCCGAGGTCCTGGATCATCTTCACTATCATTATTCTGAATTATTTTTCTGGAAGGGTGCCTATCTCCACTTCATTTAGTTGTTTTTCTGGGGTTTTATCTTGTTCCTTTATCTGGTACATAGTCCTCTGCCTTTTCATCTTGTCTATGTTTCTATGAATGTGGTTTTTGTTCCACAGGCTGCAGGACTGTAGTTATTCTTGCTTCTGCTCTCTGCCCTCTGGTTGATTAGGCTGTCTAAGAGGCTTGTGCAAGTTTTCTGATGGGAGGGACTGGTGGTGGGTAGAGCTGGCTATTGCTCTGGTGGGCAGAACTCAGTAAGACTTTAATCTCCTTGTCTGCTACTGGGTGGGGCTGGGTTCCCTCCCTGTTGGTTGTTTGGCCTGAGGGGACGCAACACTGGAGCCTACCTGGCTCTTTGGTGGGGCTAATGGCGGACTCTGGGAGGGCTCACACCAAGGAGTACTTCCCAGAACTTCTGCTGCCAGTGTCCTTGTCCTAACGATGAACCACAGCCATCCCCCGCCTCTGCAGGAGACTCTCAAACAATAGCAGATAGGTCTGGTTCAGTCTCCTATGGGGCCACTGCTCCTTTCCCTGTGTTCCAATGGACACACTACTTTGTGTGTGCCCTCCAAGAGTGGAGTCTCTGTTTCCCCTAGTCCTGTTGAAGTCCTGCAATCAAATCCCACTAGTCTTCAAAGTCTGATTCTCTAGGAATTCCTCCTCTTGTTGCCGGACCCCCAGGTTGGGAAGCCTGACGTAGGGCTCAGAACCTTCACTCCAGTGGGTGGGCTTCTGTGGTATAAGTGTTGTCCAGTTTGTGAGTCACCCACCCAGCAGTTATGGGAATTGATTTTATTGTGATTGCATCCCTCCTACCATCTCATTGTAGCTTCTCCTTTGTCTTTGGATGTGGGGTATCTTTTTTGGTGATTTCCAGTGTCTTCCTGTCGACAATTGTTCAGCAGTTAGTTGTGATTCCGGTGCTCTCGCAAGAGGGAGTGAGCACATGTTCTTCTACTCCACCATCTTGAACCAATCTTGGGTTCTTTGATTTTGATTTGATGTTTTTAGTTCCAGCACTAACTGAAATTTTAGTATTAAGTTGTAAAATAGAGTTCTAAAGTTGTAATGTGAAAATAAACTTCATCAGAATAAAAGTAATGTCATAACCAGTATCTGATTCCTCTAGTGAATATATAATTTCCACAGGAGCAGTGAAATGTGCAAATATATACACATACACACACACAAATATCTGCTTTTGAAGTCCTTATGCAATTATGTGAGTGGGGAGGGTGTTACGTCAGATCATTTAGTTTCTAAATTATGTCTGGTTTAAACCAAGATTCAAATGTACCTGAGAAGCCTGAGTCTTTTCAATTAATATGAAGAAGATACATTCATATTAATTAATAAGAACTACTTATATAACACTTACTATGTACCAGGCTCTGCACTAAGCATTTCATGTGTAAAAGTTCATTTAATTATGTCAAGAAATGAATGAAATGTGTTCTATCATTGTTCCAACCGTAGAGATGAGAAAACAAAGCACAGAGAGATTAAGGGATTCAAACCCTGTAAGGCTCAGAGACCACACACTTAACACTAAACTATAGGTGCACCTTAGAAGCATGTTTTATAGTAAAAGTGTTTTATTTTAAAAGATTGAAAACATTCCTGATTATCTACAGGGTAAATGAAGGCCACAGTGCATAGTAGTGTATGGATTATCTCCATGGTAGATAAAGGACCCAGGAGGACTGAGAGCTTGTCTGTCTTCTTCACTCACTGCTGTTTCCTATCACCTAGACCTAGAACACTGCAGTGGACAAAGTAGCCATTTAGTCAATTTTGGTGAATGAGTAAATCCAACCAGATAATCATTGGTGCCTATTGTTGGAGTGAAAGTCCCAACTTTTTAGTTATGACCATATTGGTTCCACCAGTGATAAAAACAGAAATTATCAATTCATTTTATAAATATAAATACGTGGAACAACCAAACAAAAAAGAACTGAAAGGACAAGGGAACATTGCAAAGACTGTGCTCTTGTCTAAATATACTCATCTAAGCTTCCATTTAAGTCTAAAATTCTAGAATCTAGGGGGAATAAAATAAGATCAGCTTCTCTTTTAGTTCACTCTCTTCTTTCCCTTTTATCCTCCCGTGCCACCAGCCATGCTTTTCTGGACTAAATATAACAACTTGTTTTACTCTTTCTTGTTTTTGTTGTTTCCCCTAGAAGTGGAAAGAAACAGAAATTCCAACTGTGTTCCACTTATTCAGACATGCAACACAAATATCTATTTCATCTTTATTCAAATTTCCTCTATCCCCACTTTAAACTCATAATCAAACCAAACATTTTATTGAGAAAATAAAATGTTTCTATTTTTTTTATTGAGAAAATAGATGCAATCTGACAAAATCACCTCATTTTTATAAATTCCCCAGTCTAATTGCCAATGTCCCCGTGTATTTGGCCTCTTTTCTATCTTTGCTCTTACTGAGTTAACAGCCTCTCCTGTTGTCAACCCAATTCATCCCCCTTGTCTATACAAAGGCAATTGTTCTGCAATTATCCCTTTGATCTCCTGCACCATTAATTTCTCCCTCACTCTAAAACCATTTGCATCAGCATACAAACAGGCCTTAATTGTACCCATTTTAAAAAAGAAAAAACCTTGCTTGATCAAATATATGCTCCTCTATCACAAGAAAACTTCTTGGTTGAGTATATCAGGAAGTCTCAACTCCTTTACCTTCCATTCTTGCCTCATGTCACTAAGATGATTAAAACTTTTTAATAGCTCCTATTGCACTTAAAAAAATATATCCAAATTCCTTACTATGAGCTACAATATTTTAAAGAACCTGGCTCCTACTTACCTCTTCCCATTTCATCCTCCCCCAATCACACACATTATGCTCTACACATACACATCTTCCTCTGTTCCTTGAAAAGCCAAGTTCTTCCCAACCTTAGGGTCATTACCTGCTATTGTTTCTGCCTGGAACACTTAACTTCCTAAGTATCAAATAGCTAGTTACTTTTCATTCAGTTTATATCAAATATCATCTCTTTAGGGAGGCTTTCCTGACCTCACTATGTAAAATGCTTGTATTACTTATCTTTAGCTAGGTAACAAATCACCCCAAGATGTTGTGGTTTAAAATATTAATAATAAAAAATATATATATTAATAATATATGGTTGCTATGCCATCATCTATTTATCTCACCATTTCTGTCAGGACTTCACAAAAGCTGGATTGGGTGTTTTAGCTCAGAATCTTGAAGTTTCGGTCAGATGTCAGCTGGGGCTATCCAGAGGCCTGACTGAGGCTGGTAACCCACCTCCATGATGGCTCACTCACATGGCTAGCAAGTTGACGTGGGTAAGTTGACTCCTCTCCAGATGGATTTCGCCAAGGAGCTGTTTGTGTGTCTTACAATGTGGAGGTTGGTTTTCCGCAGAGCAAGCAATCCAAGAGATCAAGGCAGAAACTGCAGTGTCTTTATGACATGGTCTTAGAAGTAACACACCATATTCTCTTGATCTTACTGACCAGCAATGATTAAATATGGGAGAGGTATATACAAGGATGTGAATACTGGGAGGTCACTTTAGAGCTTACTTTGTTTTGTTTTGTTGTCATCTTTTTACTTAAATTTCACCAGCCATTCCTCCATTTTGAATAAGGAGTCTTTGTTATCTACTAAGTTCAATAGAGTAGCAGAATACAGTAGTGTCTTGATCAACACTTGTTCTAATTCCTAGCATGTAGATGCTGAGAGAATTAGAAAAAACAATATTTCCCAGGTTTCCTTGTGACTAAGCTTCAAGATGTGAATTAGGTTTACCCATCCAGTCATACTGGCAAAAGCTCCTAATTTAGAACTTAGTCACATGGAAAAACAGGCAGTATAATATGCATATCACTGGTCTGCCGTTATTACTGATATGGTTTCTGGCAGAGCTGGCTATTCTGGAGCAAGTGGTTATAAGAGCAGCTTCCTGATTCAGGAAATTTCTGATTATAGAAGAGGCAACAGCTGTCTGGGTACTCCATTTTTATGGTATGGTTGTGGGAGTTGTCATAGCATTCAGCATTGAGTCTCTTTTTTTTTTCAGCCCTCCCAGTGATTTAGGAGCTACCATTATCTTTTAATAAATCACTTTCTGCTTTCATTAGCTAGAGTTCTGTCATCTGTAACTAAAAACCCTGATCATTACGAGTTGCATTAGCTATGTCAGCCAAAATAATACCTCGGCAGTCTCCAATGGGTGTGTGTGCGCGCGTGTGTGTGTGTGCGTGTGTGCGTGTGTGTGTGTGTGAATGTTTTATATATAATTAGCTATATCATAACAGCTATCTCACATGTGAAGAGCAGTACCTACAGGAACTTTCAATCTCTCCTTTTTTCTCTGTTGCGGCTTTAGGATTTTTCTCTTGATTTCTATTTCTGCTCCACTCAACTATTACTTCCTGTTACTGTCTCTTATGCCCAGGTTCACCCAACAATATGAGACTTAACAGTTGCAAGGAAGACACAAATAATAACTGTTTACGTTCGATAATCCCAGTCTCTCAGTGCTCACGCACTGCTCTTATGAGGAAAGGGGTAACCTCCCAAACTCAGACACTTGTCCCACTTTCCTTCCTTTTTTTTTCTTCACCTCAAGGTACTAGATCTTCTCTGCTATAATAAAATGTCTAAGAAGATATCAGTCAAGATTTTTCTGAAATTTAACCTCATCTAACTTTAGTACTCAAAAATTATCATTAATGTTCATATCTTCCATAGATTCAAATAGGGAAAAATTTGGGCCTCTATGGGTTTTCACGGAGAGGCATAGGTAGAAAGCAAAGTATAAATAGCAAAGCAGGGAAAAAATTTTACCTAACCTCCATGTCCTACTTCCTTGTACTTATTCACTGTTAAAGGCTCTAGAAAAATCTCAAAATTCCCATGTGCTTGAGTAACACACATGATATTGGGGCTGTGTGAAAAAGTTAAACAATAACATGTGAAATGACTGTTTAACATGCTACATAGGAAATGCCATGGCCTCCTTGTTTCTGCCCAGTGGGGCAGCTGTTTTCAGTTTAGGCTTTTCCCAACAAAGAGACCTTGAAACACTTACTCCTATAGCCACAACATGCATAAGAAAGCAGACAAAGATTTCTGGGAATGGAAGGACAAGAGAATTGCAGAATCACACAGTTCCAGCCAGCATCTGGCAGAGCATAACGGAGAAGAGTAAAACGTCCCATAGTATTCAACTGATAAAGACTCAGTACTTAAAGACTGCTTTGAAGACGTGTATAATAAAATACCAGTGTAATGGGTGCCTGGAATGACTGGTGAGGCAGGGCTTTAATTTGTTTTACAGAGCAGAGTACCAGCTGCTTCTCTGTTTAGGAAGAGGTAAAAAAATTCATCTTAAAGGCATTCTTCTCTACTCTGTGCAGTTATGAAAATGTAAGGCATAAAATCATTCCTCACTGAACAAATCTTCTGGTAGATTTAGCAGGGCTGCACCTAACTCTTGGTAATCGGAGCCTCAGAAGTGGGTGCACCAATTTGCATAAGGAACCCTTGGTGAATGGAGGAGGCAAAATCTCAACCACTTTTCCCTGAGACTGGAAATTAAGGAAAGCTCTTCAGTGGAGAGAAGTACACCTGACTAAATTCTGCTGACATCCCAGAGACCCTAAGGGGAATTTGCTGGGGTTGGGGTGGGGGGGTGTTGGGCTGGGGGGAGAGAGACTATAGTATTGACCCGGGATCAGTGGGATTTCTTAAGGAGGGAAGGCTACGGTTGTCCTGCTCTATGACTCTAGAAAGAGTGTCAGAAAGCTGTAACCTTGGGGCTCAAATATGGAGCACCAGCATAGTCTGCATAAAGATCTGAACCATCTAATGCACCTTCACTAGAAAAACAAGAACATTCAATAGTAACTCTATGTCAGTAAAAAATGCAGTGAGCTGACTGGACCCTTCGGGTATTCCCTCTTTCCACCTGGCTTTCAGAAGCAGGGCTGACTTGTGGGTGGTGGCAAAGCCTTGCAAGACCAATATCCTCCTGGTCTAATTTGTATTTGTGTACAGGATTATATTGTTGAAATATGATGGTACGAGATGATGCTAATGACATAGTAAGAAATTGAACCCAGAATCCAGATCTAGGAGAAATGCTAAAGAGAATTTTTACAGTCATATAAAGTAATTATTTCAGAGTTTTAGAGTGTGGTTAGAGTTTAAGGACCTTGGTGTGGTGGACAGACCCTAATATGACCCTCAATAATTTCCACTTCCTGATGTCTGCTTGTGTCCATGCCTTTATGGAACCTCCCCTGTGAATGTGTTAGAACATGTGTATCATAGTCTAACCAATGGAATATGGTAAAAGTGTTAAGATGTCGCTGTCATGATTGTATCACATTACACAAGATTCCGTTTTAGCAGACCGAAGAGAGTCTCCTTGCTGGCTTGATGAAGTAAGCAGCATGTTGAGGAAGTCTATGTGGCAAGGAACTGGGGGTAGGGACTACTTGGGGTGGAGAGCCTCTAGGGACTGCAAGTATCCTCTAGGACCTGCGGGTGGCAAAGCCAGCCTCAGTCATACAGCTATAAGAAAATGAATTCTGCCAACAAGCTAAATGAGCTTCAAAGTGGATGCTTCCCCAAATGAGAATTCAGACCACTGGACACCTTGATTGCAGCCTTATGAAACCCTAAGCAGAGGACCTATTAAACTTTGCCCAGACTCCTGACTCACAGAAACTGTGAAATGAGAAATACATGTTGTTTTAAGCAACTGAGTCTGAAACAATTTGTTACATAGCAATAGAGAACTATTACACTGTTACAATTGGTAAATCCCCACTGAGGACTTCCCCAGCCTTGCAGGCTCCACCTTGGACCCAGCAAGGAATCCAACTATGTTTCCTATAAGGAAACTGGGATCCTGGAGAAGCCTCACTAGGGATCTTCCCCCCATCTAATATTTTCTCATGTATTTTGGTGAGAATGTATTTCTTGAGCTTTTTGCATAAAGTATAATTCTATAAGATGTAACAGAGTACTCTTTTTCATCAGTTTTCAAAACTCTAAGGAACTAATTCCTGTCTCTTTCTTTAGTGGCAGAGGACACACTGCTCCTGGAATTATAGGGCGTTATACACTGAATGTTTGTGTCCCCCCAAAATTCATATGGTAAAACCCTACCCTCTAATGTGATGACTTTAGGAGCATGGCCTTTAGAAGGTAATTAGGATTAAGTAAGGTCATGAGGGTAGAGCCCTCATGAATGGGATCAGTGCCCTTGTAAGAGTCATGAGAGATCTTGCTTCCTCTACTCAAGGACAGGACACAAGGAGAAGTTGGCAGCCTGCAACCCAGAAGAGGGCTCTCACCGGAACTCAACTGTTCTGGAACCCTGATCTCATACTTCGAGCCTCCAGAACTGTGAGAAATAACTTTCTCTCATAGTTTGTAAGCCATGAAGCCTATGGTATTTTGGTTATAACATACTGAATGGACTAAGACACAGGGGATAGAAGTGAAGGTCTAAGTAAAGAAAAAGAATGTTGAAATAGCAAGGGAGGAACAATTTACTTAATACCTACCTCTTACTTCTTGTGGTTATCATCAGTTAAAAATCTCTAGTAATCCTCAAAGGAGTGGTGTTCCTAAGGAACCCACGTGATACTGGGTTATGCATAAAGGAGACGTTCAGTGAGGTATACTAGAAATCATTCTTATATTCACAAGGACTCAGTGATTAATGTCAAAAATCAGAGAAGTCCACAGAGACATATCAGATACATACCCTTTATGAGTAATTTACATGTGGTCAGCTGTACATAGTTTCATTATACAGTTGACCATTGAACAACACAGGTTTGTACTTGTGTGGGTCCTCTCATATGGGGATATTTTTTCAATAGTAAATAGTATAATACTAGGTGAAGAGTGGTTGTTTGAATTCTCAGATGAGAACTGCTGATATGAACACTGGATAGAGAGGGCCAACTAAAAGTTATGGTCAAATTTTTTACCATGGAGACGGTTAGCACCCCTAACCCCCATGTTGTTCAAAGGTCAATTGTAATCATTTTAGTAACTTTTATTGTCTATCACAAGAATTAATCTATCCCCCACTCCAAATATCCCATCAGAGATCTTGACACATGTCAAGCCTTGAGGGTGGTAAAGGCCTCAGGTTTCTGTCATTCAACAAAAGCCTCCCATATCATCATTTGCTTCCTAATTTTCTGAGAAAACTCCTGAAAAGTCTTTCTCCTTCTCAGTTTGTCTGCCTTTTCCTTGCACAAATTTAGGCTTAAAGAGAAAACAAACCAACAAAGAGTAGAGTGGGAGTAGGAGTTGCCTTAGGGGTCCTAAGCACTTCAGCACATGGCCCTGCCCATATGGTGGTCAAAAACTCCACAAGGCAAGAAGTTCAGAGCTTGGAACACAAAATCTGGCAACATTCTCGAGTTTTAGGGAGAAGTGAGCTATAAGACTTCTCACCTCTTCCAACTTTACTGGGGAGAACAAAGCACAGATTAATTTAAAATCAACAGAGTGTCTTGCCATTTCATCCCAAGTTAAATACCGCCCCCCAACAGCTATTTTTATATCTAGATATTTTAAGTAGCGGCCAATATCTCTCACTGGTGTTCAGAATAAACCAAACCAGGTAAGCAGCGATATTTACATAATACTATTTGTTCTGCCTCAATGTGGCACAAGTTATGAATGTTTCAGGGAAAAGAGAGGGAGAGAATTGTCTTATTAGAAACAGTAGGTATAGTGGTATAGAAATAGAGACAGGCAGGTAAACTCCTGAAACTAGGGGGTAAAGGGGAAAGAAAATATGTAACCCTACCCCTTCTAAGCTTCTATCCTGCTCCTGTATCACTGTGTAGCCTTTGACCTCTCTCAGGCTGACTCCCAGGCAACAGGTATTACCATTGCCTTTTGGGATATGGGTTAATAACTATTCCCACTGCCTAGTCCTTAAGAGGAGGAGAGTCCTCAGTCTTATTGCTGTTGGGGTGATGATTTTCTGTTTTGCCAAGCTGAATCTCTGAATTTCATTTTTTTTTTCCTGAATTCATTTTTGTCCCAAAGGAAACATTGTTTTCCAAGGTGATTCAATTCTACTCAACTGTACAGATTTTGTAGCATTATTGGATTAAATAGGCCTTATGGGCTTACCTTGGGAACCCAGACACCATTTATAACATTTCTATGGGGGAAATGCATTTCAAGCTCTAAACTACCAGATCTACAAAAAGCTCATTAGTAAACAAGTAATGCCCTTTTTTTCTTTGCCTTGCCTTTGCCTGTGAGAGAAACAACCACACTGGTATGAACTGCATTCTTTTAACTAACTTCTTTTATCAGTTGGAATGCTTTTGTCTGTAAGTAACAGAAGACCCTGCTAAATACAGCTTAAACAATAAGGACACTTATTATGACATTCAGCAAGAAGTCCAGAGAGAAGCAGATCTAAGAATTGGCTCAGCAGCCTAACAATGCCTTAAGGTACCTAAGCTCTTTCTAACCTTCGGCTTTGCTATGTTCTGCATGTCATCAATCTCCCTCATCCCTAGCCCCTAGGCAGCAGCAACTCTATGCATTAAATCCTCATAATGACATAGGAAGGCTGGAAAGGAAAGGGGATTGAGGTGTTTTTCTCCTCATGTATATTTCTTTTATCAGGAAGAAACCTTTCCCAGAAGCCTTACAATAGATTTTCTTTCAGGTCCTATTGGCAAGAACTGAGTTACATACAAACTCCAAATGAATCCCTGGTGAAAGGGTAATGAGATTATGACCTATATCCTTCATCTTTTCTACCCTTGGCTGGGACTGGGGCTCATCTTCCCTGAGCATATTTTTCCCAAACTTGAACAAAATTAGGGATTCATTAAGAAGAAGAAGAGGGGACAGGTTGTTGGTAGGTAACCAATAGCACGTCACACGGTAATTTTACTCTTTTTTATGTTGTCTTGCTTAAGAGTTTTACTCTAGACCAGTAACATATGGCACTGGGTTACAAAGATGAGACTTCAATGGGATACAAAGCACATTAACAAAATGAGTGCTAAATTGCAATGCTATGGTTGTGCTGCAAACTCGATGTTTTGAAATTATATTCCTGATTAAACAGTATAAATAGTGCATTGACAATTTGGATGTTAGAGTGATTCACTGAGCTTAAAGACGTAAAGGGTGGAAAGCTTCCTAGTGCTAACTATGCACACTCTTCACTGACCTATGTCCAATGAGCCAAAAGATAAGCTATGTGAAATTCACATGTAAACAAGAATATTAGTTAATATGGCACTTACTACACATTGAAATCTTGGCAGCTTTTCAATGATTAGTGGCACTGAAAATCTTTGTCCAGAGTCTATTAGCAGTAGTTTTCTCAAAACAATACCCCTCGGTTAGAATCGTATATAACCAGCAACACAATCACCAGATACCCTTCTCCAGTAATACACCCAGATATTTTGTTTAGTAAAAATTATTACTCTTTTTGTAAAGATCATACTCCTCATCACAAGACTGTGTAAAAATAATTCACAACTTTGGACTTCCCTGGTGGTGCAGTGGTTAAGAATCCACCTGCCAATTCAGGGGACACGTGTTCGAGCCCTGGTCCAGGAAGATCCCACATGCCGCGGAGCAACTAAACATATGTGCCACAACTACTGACCCTGCACTCTAGAGCCCATGAGCCACAACTACTGAGCCCATGTGCCACAACTACTGAGGCTCATGCACCTATAGCCCATGCTCTGCAACTGCAAAAAGACACCACAATGAGAAGCCCACACACCGCAAAGAAGAGTAGCCCCCACTTGCTGCAACTAGAGAAAGCCCGTGAGCAGCAACAAAGACCCAGCGCAGCCATAAATAAATAAGTAAAATAATTTTTTTAAAAAATTAAAAGAAAAAATTCCCAACTTAGAAAGCATAGCTTAAGCCACCTTCTTTGTCTCAAAAGGGCATTACAGCTACCACCACAGGCCCCAATGAGAGAAGAGCTGGGTTCTGATACCCACTCAACTCCAGAAAAGTAATCTGACACAAACTGAGTTACAGACAGATTCAATTACCTATGTCTAAAACAAAGGAATGACACTTAAATACACAGAACTAAAAGTCAGTGGTCTTCTAGGAATTTTTCTAAGAATACTATGTGGTCCATAGAAGACAGGATAGTCCTTCCATAACCATATCACTATTTGGAACTTTGTGACCCGATCTGGGTCTGAGAGAGTATATATCCTCTTCTCTCCCCTAACTTTGAAACATGTAATAATGAAAACTGTGTGCCATTATGACTGTCTTTGACTTACCACTCTTCCTATGGGGCATCAAGGGGAGTGAAGGCTGGGATTGCCATAATTCTTTATTGAATTTCAATAATTCTTTCTCTCAAACTTTAGTTGGAGAGTGAAGATGAAAGGACTGTCAAAAAAGGTAGTCTTCTCACTTCATCGGATTTTAGTGTGTGTCTGAAAGTAAAGAAAGCAATTCTTAAAGAGCATATAATGTACCTTTCCTTTTTGCACAAAACCAAAGGAAGAGGAGAAGACAAAGAGAAGTACACACTTAAATACACACTTAAGCGCACACTTAAATGGGCAAGAAATATTTTTTAAACTGCAGTGAAAATTGTCTTAGAAATTTCAGTCAGTAGCACTTAATGCAATCTTAAAATTAGAAATAAAAAAGCGTGAGGTAACTAAAAGCTGTACATAACCTCAGTTTGAATCCCTAATGGCTGTGTTGTTTGCAGTGAACATTCTAACATTGCAGTGTCCTGTCAAATTTGAATTACGAGCTTAATCAATTTATCAACAATTATTTATTGGGTCTTTAGCACTAGGCTTGGCCCTGTGTTAAGAAATACAGAGGGGAAAAAAAAAAAAAGAAATACAGAGGGACTATAAAACACAAAGCCTGTTTCAAGGAGTTTACACCATAGTTGAGGAGATGACTATTAGCCTTGAAATAATACAGCACAATACAGGTACTATATAAATTAAATGCTAAATTTACTTGCAATCTAAAATGTACACTTGTTCATACATTTCTAATATTTTATTTCCCTTCTGCTTTCCTCTTTTGTACATACACTTCCTCTCCATTACCTTGGTTATTGATCTTTTTAATGTGGGTGAAGCACCAGGCCTAATGTACTGTAGATTTTATCTAAAGCTGGTGTTTGTGACATTCTCTGTCTGTCTTTAAAAATAAAACTAAGCTAGGGACTTCCCTGGTGGCACAGTGGTTAAGAATCCACCCTCCAGTGCAGGGGACAAGGGTTCAAGCCCTGGTCCAGGAACATACCACATGCCGCGGAGCAACTAAGCCCATGCACCACAATTACTGAGCCTGCGCTTTAGAGCCTGCAAGCTACAACTCCTGAGCCCATTTGCCACAACTACTGAAGCCCACGTGCCTAGAGCCCACGCTCTGCAACAAGAGAAGCCACCGCAATGAGAAGCCCATGCACCGCAACGAAGAGTAGCCCCCGCTCACCGCAACTAGAGGAAGCCCGCGCACAGCAATGAAGACCCAACACAGGCAAAAATTAATTAATTAATTTAAAAAAATAAAAAATAAAACTAAGATAAAGTATTCTTAAACTTTTTATAACATGAATAACTTTCTGCTTGCTTAGGAATTGTTTGGAATTACTTCTCAGGAAAGAACAGATGTTGGTAAAGCTGAAGAACTAATTGGGCTTTGCACAGTTCTGTCAATACATGGGAAAGCGTCTGTCTATCCAGATACCTGCCAGAAAATAACAAAAGGTTTTCACTGACATGCAAAGCAAGAGATCATTTAATTTTTCAAAATTCTATTCTCAACACTATGTTCATTAGTTGAGTTTATCTTTCTTGTCCCTAATTATGTTGTTTTAGATGCTGAGAGCTTTACTTTTTAAAAATATGTGTAACCAATTCCAAAATTAAGTAAATATCTGTGCTTAATTGGAGGATGGATAGAGGTAACTTATTATGATCCTGAAAAAAAACCCCAACAAAGTAATTATGATATTCAAAATAAAAACTCTATATGCTTTAAAAAGTGAAATGTCTAGCTATAATTATTTCTTTTTCCATCTAAGAATTAACCAACTAACTAAATATAGCTTTTATTAAATCAGTTCTACATTATACCAAACTTTAATGTGGAAATCTTATCAAACAAAAATCTTTCATTCCTACATATCATTTTCAAAAATATATTCTTCCTAAAATTGAGAAATGTGAATTAGAGATGCATAATAAAGCATCTACTTGATAGGTCTATTATGCATTGATAGACAAATATGTAAAAAAATGGTTTTAGTCTCATTGAAAGGAAATGGTCTTAATATCCCTATTTTTTCCATCTTATTGTGAAATATTTTAATTGTTCAACAATTGTTGTAAAAGGAAATTGCCTTCCTAAAAAAGTAGGCCAAATAAAATAGGCCAACTTGTTTACGAAGCAAAGTATTTTCATCCACTTACTCATAGTTCTTGGCTTTTGACAAGATGTCTCTGAAATGGAAATATTCACTCAATAATTACACAACTTTATAAATACATATTTTTTCATATATATGTATTCGTGCTAAAAATTTTTAGATGAGCTTATTTGAATGGTGTAGGCCATCCATTAAAATTGAGGAATTTATTTAACTGGGTCTATGATTCATAAGCATATCCTCATATGACATTGGAACTTTTTCCTGTCAAACATTTGTACATAGTTTTAAGGTTACAAAACTTTTGTGTATAATTTACATATTTTGGCCACTGATTCTAAGCAAGTCTCCATTAGAACAAAGGTAATTCATGCCCTGCATCACGGTCCCTAATAACTAAATTATAAAGAGATGACAATGTGCAGCTGACAAATGATCTAATGAGATAAGCAATTTTTTAATGCTGTGCTTTAAGATAAAAAGGGAAACTTTATAAAATGTAGTTTGAGGAGTAGTACTTTCAAATGATTTTCATCTCTCCTATATGAAAACTGTGTAGCCTGATCCCCTTTTCAGTTTGAACTTTCTTGTGGGCCTCATGAGACTAAAAGTGGTTTCCAGAGAAGATGATATTTTTAGTAACCAAAATTTTATTACCATCACTGAGACCTATTTATATTGAGACATTTATTTAACATTTAATTTATTACAATAAATCTCATGGTCTTAACACTCCATTTATTTCTTACCATTATTTGGGAAACATAACTATCAAAATATTATAAAGTAATACATGTACTAGTCAATGACAGCTACAATTATGCTGAATAAGAATAATAAACAACCGCAAAGTCTCAGTGGCTTATAAAAACAAACAATTTTTTTCTCACTCATCAAACTATGGGTTGGCTGCAGATCTGCATATTTCAGCTGGGCTTACCAGGGCTCGGTTAGTCTGGATTGGACTCCAGAAGATCAGGTTCAACTCTGCTCCACCTGTCTTCATCCCTCTAGAACCAGAGACTAATCAGGGCATAGTCCTCTCACGGTGGACAGCAGAAGCTCAAGAACACATGCTTACCCACACTGCTACATTCAAAACCACTCTTCCTGTAATATGGTTGCTCATATTCCATTGGCTAAAGCAGGTCACATGACCAAGCCCAACATCTACGTGGTTGGAAAATATACTCCACCTACCCTAGTAGAAGATAAGAAAATGTTACCTGGCAAAGGGTTTGAGTGTATAATTCAATGATAGGGAGAATGAAGATATTCCATAATATTTCCATAATATTTTACAATAGATGTTCATTACTTTAAATTTGGAAAATATATGTGCACACCTTGAGGAAAAAACTCTTGATCAGTAAGGTGAAATGATCCACTTATAATAAGAATTTAAAGTTGAAAGTTTAGCTAGAATTTGTCAGTTTATAGTAAGCATTGAGGTTAAACACACATTTAACATGTAATCGGATTGTTAACATAGGGATGCATTTAGATTATATCTCCCAGAACCAAATGAATATAACATCCAGCATCACTTGAAAAATTAAGTTATTTAATGATGACATTGTCTGAAAAACATACCTTTCCCTCTTGATGATTGGGCATAACAAAATAATTTTTTTCTGGCATAATTTTAGGGCAAGAAGCACCCAATAATAGAAATCTAGCATTTTTGTTATGTTAGGGAAATATACTTTTAAAATATGATTTTATGATGTTCGATTATAAAATTATGTTATTTAGGCCTGCTTTATTTTATAATGATAGTAAATCTAATGTTAATAAAAATTCATATGCACTGGAATGTGAAGTCCATAATCGTCACCACATACGGCTACTTCCCTGACACCCCCTTCTAGGGCTCAATGAGAACTTCAACCAACAATCCATTTGATTCTTGACACTGCTGCCCAGAGTGGTGAGAAATAAAAAGGCTGATACGTGATTTTTTGTTTTGTATTTTCAGTACATGCACTTCTAAGCATTGAAGGTGCAATTTAAAAATCACTATAGTCATATTAAAGTATAGTGGCTAAAAGAGAAAGCAAAGATCTCATGTAATACTTCCTTACTTAAAAATACTTGATAACTCCCAAGTTGCCCACAGAATGAAGATCTTTTTAGCCATTTACCATTCTAACTTTATTCTCCAATATTCCCTTATAATACAGCCAAATTAGGCCATTCCTTGTTTTCAAATTTTACTCTAGGCTAACCTGCCTTTTAAATTTTTTCTGGGATTTTTCTCTCCTATTATTCAAAACCCTGCTGACCTTCCAACATTTACTCATATTAAGAACTTAATTTCAAGGCCCAAATACGACTGTCCTGAGAAACTTTTTCTGGTAACCCTAAGATATTGAGTTCCCATTGCTTTTTGTATCTCTCTGGTAGTACATAACATATTTTAACCTCTACCTTATTTGGTTTGTCAACAGTTATATATTGGGCTTCCCTGGTGGCGCAGTGGTTGAGAGTCCGCCTGCCAATGCAAGGGACACGGGTTCGTGCCCCAGGAAGATCCCACATGCCGCGGAGTGGCTAGGCCCGTGAGCCATGGCCACCGAGCCTGTGCTCAGCAACGGGAGAGGCCACAACAGTGAGAGGCCCGCGTACCGTAAAAAAACAAAACAAAACAAAAACCAGTCATTTATTGAATACCTGCCATGCGTCAGCCCTTCAGAAGTTCAATCTATTTCACATGTTTGTTGTATCTTAGCAAAGTATAATCTCCCTGAGATCAAAGGCTATCTTATTCATCTTTATCTTCTGTGTTGGGCCTACCACATCCTCTTTCACACAGTAGGTGCTCAATAAATATTCAGATGAAAAAATACTTTTTGTAGAAAAAAAGTCTCAGTAATTTTTATTCATTTTGCCCAGGAGATTTCACAAAAGGTTGTAAAATTTTACTTTAGGCTTCAGCAAAAGCACCTGTATCACAGACACTCAATAAACTGTAACAGGGTCATTAGAGGTAATTGGATCTATTTGAGCTAGGAAAAGACTGCCATTTGCCTTGAGGTATTTAAAATCAAAGATAGAATCTCATTTGTCTGGGATGGTTTGAGTGTGGGCCTGGATAACAGTTGTAATCCCTCCAGACTATTGTGGTTCTATTCTATTGATTTTCAAACATTCAAATAGTAAATGATAAAGTGACAATATGAGGATATACATACACTAACCTTAACTCTATATAACTACAGATTTCTACAAAAATTATTAACTATTTTTACTTATATAAAATAATAAACTAGGTAAAATTTTGTATTTATAAAGTTTTTTTAAACCTCTTTGATCTTTTTCCTATCTTCCTTAAGTACAGCTTTTATATGCCACTAATTGCTCAAAAACATAAGAGTAGCCATTATTTCTTTATAGGTATAGAATTTTAAAGCTAGAAAAGATTAGAAACCACTGAATCTTTTCTGTTAATTTCACACAATGGTAACTGAGGTCTATAAAATTCTCATAACTATCAGAAGTAAAACTGTGACTAGTCTCCTGCCTCCTGACGTAATGTTCTTTCTACTTTCCCATCCTATACCTTTTAAAACTCTTCTGTCTTTTTTTGAGATTTCTACAATGAGACATCTTTATAATTACTTGGAAGTACTTCCAACTCTACCCTCAACACAAATCTTTACTCGGTGATTGTCTTCTATTTTACAAACTTCTGTCATGAAAAGTCTTTTCGTAAATTCTCTTCTGCCCAAATTCAAAGACTGTCCTCCTATATGAAACAAACTCTGCCGTTCCAACTCACAGTGAACTATTGAGTCTTCAAAAGAAATATTCTGTATCTAAAAGTTAAAAACTTTGCTAGCTAAGGAGCTGGATGTAAAGACAGCTTTCAGGCAGTTTATAATACAGATGAGGAGATTAAACATGTTCATGTTAACAGGGCAAAATAATACGAGCGTTTTAAAATGGCCACAATGAACTGTTGGAGCACAAATAAGAGAGAGACATAGGTAGTATCTGTTGTAAGCAACTAAAGATGGTAAACATTCTGGAAAGAGGGAAGGATAATTCAAGACTAAAGTTAAGCACTATTCAAAGACAAGAGTTGGAAAGTGCAAAAGGAAAACAGCAAGTATAAAATTTGGCAAGCCTTTAGGGTTTGTCAAGCAGGGTAGTGAGGAGTAAGACAGGAGTAAGTCAAGGTGAAGTTTGGTCATATACAGTCTTAATTTCCAAAAAAAGGTGCTTGAACTTCATTTTCCAAGAAGTATGAAATTGAGAATATTTGAACAAGGAAATTTCTTGATCAGAGCTCTGCTCGGGAAGATTAAACCAGCTGGAATCTATTGAATGAATTGAAGAAGGAAATAACTGGACCAAGTAGACCGGTTGGGAATGAAATATGATGGTACAGGCAAAAGTTAAGGAGGGCCAGGGCTAGAGCAGGAAGTGGGAAAAAAATATATGGGGTCAAATGTGCAACAACACAAGAATAGAATCAATAGGATTTGGTAGCTGATTGGATATGGGCATGAGAAAGTGGGAGAAGCAGTTAACAGAGATGGCCATAAACAGAGAAAGAGAAAACAGAAGGACATGCAAGTATTGTAGGCGAAAATTATTATAATGTTTTTGAAAAATATTGAGTTCTAATTTAAATTCACATTATGCATATTAAATGTGTACCACAAATCACATGTATATTTAGACACAGTAGTGATTTAATGCTTAATTACATACTGACATATTGTTCATTAAGTGTTTCAACCATTCCCATCTTGTCTCTTCAGTGATACAAGATCCTTCTTGAGGAAGGGGGAGAAAGGAGTAGGCAGGATAAACTGATAAGTAGAAAGCTCTTATTATATTCCACACTCAAACGCTATGTGTATGCTGCTACTCCCATTTTACAGATAAGGAAACTAAGGTTCAAAACTATCAGGTAAGTCTCATATATTGCCAGAGATGATGTAATGTGACCCCAGTCTTACTGACTCCCAGAACCCAGGAACTTTCAGGAGTACTAATCGGTAGAGATTCCAGGAAGCAGATTTTGGCTGAATATAAGAAAAAATAAAAAACCCTTTTCAACAATTACAGCTCTGAAGTTCAAGAAGCAAACTGAGACCTACAGGGAAATGTTAATGCGATTATGTAGGTATGCAATCTGCAAGCAAAGGAAATCACACAGATTTTTGTCCCAAATTGTCTCAAGATAATAACTGATATGACAGCAAGGTACACAGAAGCAAAAATTAAATATTATAGCTTTTCCTCTTCTTTGTGCTAAAGTATACACTTTTTAAAAATTAATTTAATTTTTTAATTTATTTACTTTTGGCTGCGTTGGGTCTTCATTGCTGCATGCGGACTTTCTCTAGTTGCAGCGAGCGGGGGCTACTCTTTGTTGTGGTGCACGGGCTTCTCATTGTGGTGCTTCTCTTGTTGTGGAGCACGGGCTCTAGGCGCGTGGGCTTCAGCAGTTGTGGCACATGGGCTCAGTAGTTGTGGCTTGCAGGCTCTAGGGTGCAGGCTCAGTAGTTGTGGCACATGGGCTTAGTTGCTCCACAGCATGTGGGATCCTCCCAAACCAGGGCTCAAACCCGTGTCCCCTGCATCAGCAGGCAGATTCTTAACAACTGCGCCACCAGGGAAGTCCTAAAGTACAGATTTTTAAAATAGTTTCCTTTTGCTTTTCTTTAACTCGAATGGTAGATGTTTTCACAATTTTCCTTGGATTTAATGTATACATGTTTGAGTGTTGTGGTAGGACTGTAGAGATGTAAAGACAGTGATCAAATTCAAGTATTAGCTTCTAATTAAGATTTCAGAAAGTAATTTGTTTCTTTGCTAAAATATGTAACTTTACATCACAGACTACTAGTGGAATGAATAAATGGAAATATGTTTCATGTGTACATTTCACAAGAAAGTAAAACTGAACGTTTTTTGACGTTAGGGAGCCAAGCTCCATTGCACTTGCACACATAAATTCACCCTGAGCAGGTTAGAAAATATAACATAAACTAACATTTAGACTTTGAAGTTGAAGTGTAAATTCAAGTCTCATCTTTTTTTTTTTTTTTTTTTTGCAGTATGCGGGCCTCTCACTGTTGTGGCCTCTCCCATTGTGGAGCACAGGCTCTGGACGCGCAGGCTCAGTGGCCATGGCTCATGGGCCTAGCCGTTGCGCGGCATGTGGGAGCTTCCCAGACCGGGGCACGAACCCGTGTCCCCTGCAACGGCAGGCGGACTCTCAAAACACTGCACCACCAGGGAAGCCCAAGTCTCATCTTTTTATGCAACCCCACTTGTGAAGAATACCCTCTCACAGACAAACCTACCTGAGCACAAATGGTCAACTGGTCCTGCCAAAATCTGAATAAAGTTTTAAAAGAAACACAGCAAAACCAAATTCTCCTATCTCCTTCTTATTAATGTTGTTGCTTGATTTTTCCCAGACCATATACATTAAGAAAAGGGAGGGTGTTTTAAAAATTTTGTTTATTTTTTATGTTTAACTTTATTATAATCTATGGAAAAATATGTCTGTGATCTCCACATGGGGTCCCTTTACTTTAGATTAGGTTAAAGTGTGGTAGTTTGACATGTAGAAACAGCTTAGTCCAAATTAGAAATGGTATACCCAGTGCAAAATGAAAGAAAACTTCTTTTTCAATAGCCAGGCAAATTTCAACAGTCAACTTCCTTCCAAAAACCCCACAGAAAAGTAGGATGAGGTAGCAGGTGCTGAAGGATAAAATAACCTAGAGATCCACACAGAAATAGGCAGAAGTTTTTGGACAACATTTAGTCCCAGATTAGATCTAAAATCCCTAAGATTCTCCCAGATTCCTTTCTGGAGAACACTATGTCTAAAATAAGAGTTAGTAACCTGGCTCTGGGAGTTTATCACAAACTCCAAGAGCTAGACAGACTGGTGAAAGGGAACTCTGGATACCATATCTTTATAAATTCTCTGGAACCTTGCACCAGAGTTCATGGCAAATTGGATCAAAGCCAAAGACCTTAAAGGATTGGCCTGAGTGTTGATAGCTGGCTCTAGGAGGAGGAATGGAGACAAGGACAGATATTTACATTTCAGCTATTTAGAATCCTCATCAGGGAGGATGAATATGTCTACTTGTGTGATTTAATGCTATCCAAAAGCATATTCTTATTTTTCAAAGAGAGAAACTGGGATTGATAGGAGGCTAAGAAAATTTCCCAACATTATGTAGAGAGAGTCAAGCTAACATCTGCATTCAGACTCCAAAATTCATTATCTTTCCACTATATCAAGAGGTTGTAATATTCCTTATTCACAAGGTTTTGTTTTTTTAAAAAAATACTGTTCCCAAATTAGGATTCATCTTTCCATTTTCTAATTTAGCTTATTATTTCAGTGACTATATAGGTCATAAAATAAGCCTCTGGATCTTATACTATTAGTTGAACTTAGCCTTTGCTTTAGTTCCTCTTAGTCTCTCTGCCTAAAGTAGACAAAATATTCTCTAACAATAATACAACTTTTCCCTTAATTGATGCTTTCTCATAAAATCTCAACAATAGTATACTTTTTATAATTTCAAATTCTTCTTGACCAAACCTTCAAATAAAAAAACAAACCAATTTAGCAAAACTATTTACATTTTTAAATTAATGACAATACAAAAACACAGACCAACGTAAAAAAAAAAAGACAAATATAGAAGAGTTCTCAGATACTAGACTGGAAAATTGAAGAATAAAGAGATTAAAATAGCAAGTGACTATTTAGAATATATTTTAAAAATTTCTTTAAACATTGCTAAACAAAGGAAAAAAAGATCTGAGGAGATATTTTAAATTTGGTCAGCTTCCTTCTGGCCATTTCCAAATAAACATACCAAAACTAGGAAGGGTACATTTTAGTCTGAGACAATCTGGGCTATTTAGAAAAAGGTTTTTCTGTTCATTTAGACTATTAACCTCTACAAACACACCCTTAGAAATACATACACAAAAGTTAAATATAAATTAACTTCTTAATATAAAAACAGCCAAAATCTTCTGTGCATGTAAGTTTATATATTTGTATGTCTCAGAGAATACTGCACCAGGTATAAGCAAACTTAGGTTCTAAACTGAACCTTACCCCTTTCTAACAGGGTGACTGGATAAGTTAGTAATGACTCTGTGCCTCAGTTTTCTTACCTGTAAAGTAAAGGAGTTGGGATGGATAATTTCTAAAGTCATTTCCAGCTATATGACTATATATGATTCTCAGACAAGTGGGATGAGAAAATCTATGAGGCTGTATTGAATTGCATTTGTCCTTGGTCCTGAACAACTTCAGAATTTTAAGCTGATTCATTACAGCCAGAAAGGAACATTTCCATTTCAATTTCAAGATAATCATGGCCAGGTTTAACCCTTTCAGATTAAATGTTGATTTTCTTAGCCCTCTATATTTGTTAGCCCAGGACTTTCCTGTAATTAGACGTCAATCTTTTGATTAATTCTGTATCTGCTTCAGGAAAGTGCCTACTTTTAGCCCCTAGATTATTTCTAACATGTGTGCTACCTGCCCTATGTATACTTGCTCTTGTGTTTTTGTGCCCTTTTCCTTGTACCTAAGTAGCACTTTACTTTAGCTGATAATTCTCTTTAAGAGCCCAATCCTGCCCTGTAAGATTTTTAACAATTCTGTCCCAAATAATGGATAGGATGATACACCTCTACTTCTGTCTCTGTTTTAAACCGGAAATATTTTATATCAAATATCACAAATCCTCTTGTTATTGCAATATTCTTGTATCTAAACATCTGTAATATTTCTTAAAATAAAGGGGATTAGAATTTTCATCTTAAAATATGTTCCAAAGTTTTAATTATTAGTTACTCAAAAATAGGTACATTCTACTTACATAACTTAAAGATCATATGATACTCCATAACTCAAAATTATAAAATTATAGTAAATTAACTGATGTACACATAGGAGTTATTTTGGCAAACTGTAAATTCAGTAATGGCGTAACTAAATGCAAAGGTCCAAATGGCTGACTCAGGTAGTAATTTATTAATGTGTTTTTACCACTCAGACACACATATTGACATATTGTTTTAATCAGTAAAAGGGACATACCAGTGAGAAATACACCATTTTTTTTCTCTCTTTCTTGGTGTATCATCGAGAGGTTATCTCTAGCCTGAAGGGAAAAAAGGGTAGATGGAAAAGTATATTTTTATTGTATAAAAACTTAAATAGGAAATAATTATCTTAACTAAAAGTCTCTGAGTTTCTGCATTTTTCATTCAAAACAATCTAAATAACCCTACCTTTAATTTATTTCATAATGTATATGGCAGAGTCCCAAGCTGCTGGCACTAGACAAAGACTCAAGTAGAGAATAGATGATAAGAAACTGACTCTGTCGGGGAGTAGTTAAATAAACAATACTATATAATACACATATAAACACTAATTATTGCCAGGATTGAAGAGTATGTGCCATTATATTTCTTCTTTCTAAACACACTTCTGAGGAAGTAGTTTTAGTTCTTTTTTTGAGTTCTTTTAGCCTTCAAGGCTATTCTTTAGGAGTACAAAGGTACAAAGAAAAATAAAGTTAAACTCATTAAGAAAGATTTCTTCAGAGTCTCCCAACTAAAGCCTTTGATGAAGCTCTTAAATATTATCAATACATTGCTCAATTGTTAATTCTATAAAAATTATCCAGGGCTTCCCTGGTGGCGCAGTGGTTGAAGGTCCGCCTGCCGATACAGGGGACGCGGGTTTGTGCCCCGGTCTGGGAGGATCCCACGTGCCGCGGAGTGGCTGGGCCCCTGAGCCATGGCCGCTGAGCCTGCGCGTCCGGAGCCTGTGCTCCGCGGCGGGAGAGCCCACAACAGTGAGAGGCCCGCGTACCACAAAAAACCACAAAATTTTACTGCTTTTCTACAGTCTAGTGAATAATTCTAAGTATTTCTATTTGCTACATGAGAAAATGAAGGCAGATTATAAATTTCCCTAGATAGTTTTTTAAAGTGATATAAATAATCGAAATCACCTTTCACTCCCAGCATTCCCTAAGCAAATTATTGGTTGCAGAGTGTAATTTATGTTTACAATGATTAGCTAATAGTTTGCAATATATTAAATTCATAATGTAAAGTTGTGAATTTTAGTATGTGTATATAGTTTATTGTACAATGAGTCCTTTTTCATAATTACTGTATACAGTAAGTATATTAATACCTATATTATGCCTTTCTTAAAATAATACTTTAAAATTCTAGAGTTTCATAAGTGTTTCATGTGAATTTTTAACTTATTAAAAAATATTTACTGAGAATCTGGTATATGTCAGGCACCTTCAATATGCCAGTAATATAGCAATGAACAAGTCCTAATTTCAATGCTTATTGTTGGGAAATAATATCCATACTGTGTTTGAAACAGTTATTGTTTTCTTTAATATGGTATATTGCAACGCCCTGCAATGAAACAGTGACTTTTGTAATTTAATTATGGTAAAGCAATTTTTAAAATCCATTACTAATGCTAAACATTCTCATGACCAATTACCTTTATATCATCTTTTCAGTTAGTGGCATTGAAAATACAGTTTCTTCATTACTAATAATGCTTTGATTTTATTGCTTTCATTTTATACATGGTGGCAATGGAAAATTCTACACAAGTCATTGAATTTTGTGGTTTCACGAGACGGTTCATCATTCTATTCTACTGTAGCTGGATAATAGCCTTTCTGTACATGATATGCTTGTTCTTTTAGTTCATCTTCTTTCTATTCTATTCTCTCTCTCCTCCCCTTGAGGCTGCTATTATTCTTCTCCACCCTCCGTCCCATAACAAACTTTCCCAGCAAACTTGACTCCAGGACCCCTTTGTGCCATCCTGAAAACAAAAAACCAGTGTGTGAAATGTGCTTTAATAGCATGTCTTTGCTGCTTATATAAAGGAACACTGTATGTAGAATAACACTTCATTTTTCTGTGATATATTGCCATATTGTAACATCATTGCCAAGGGACTTATTTTTTCAATATATTTAATAGTAAATTTCTCTATGAGCATATCAACTGGAAAAAAATGTCTATTATTCCTGATGAACTGGCAAATTCCCTATTATTAAACACTGAGCATTGTATGATCAACTACATTTTTCCCTAACTGACAAGAAACTTGGAGCCAGGAACCAAGATTTATGTGGCCACAGGTCTATATAATTTTGGTAGCCCTAAGAAAAGAGAATTCAAAATTATGAACACAAAATTAAGTGCAGGGGGCTTCCCTGGTGGCGCAGTGGTTGAGAGTCCGCCTGCCGATGCAGGGGACACGGGTTCGTGCCCCGGTCTGGGAAAATCCCACATGCCGCGGAGCAGCTGGGCCCATGAGCCATGGCCGTTGAGCCTGGGTGTCCGGAGCCTGTGCTCCGCATCGGGAGAGGCCACAACAGTGAGAGCCCCACGTACCGCCAAAAAAAAAAAAAAAAAAAAAAAAATTAAGTGCAGGGATATGGAAGGGGCTCGTGTAAGTTCAGAGCCTTGAAGCTTAACCTTTATTAGCTACATGGCAAATCCACTTCTGCTTGGAACTATGATTTATGCCCAGCTGCTACTATTTTCCTCTCTAATTGTTTCTTAATTCACTAGCTACCTTGTTATCCTTACACAATTGGGATCTAATTGGTTGTTTATCTAAAATTTCTGAAAAATATGGAAATTATTAAAAATTACATACATATAAACATATTCTTTAAACTGAAAGCACATAAATATTAATTTGTTTGTTAATCTTTTCATTGATACACAAGGCTTTTTATTTGGGTAAGGTATTAAATGGAGGTTAGTTAACAGAGGTTGTCTTCTGTTTAATTACCCCATCCTCATCTTTATAATTTGAACTTTATATTTTAATTTTGGACTAATGGTTTTATATTTCATGTACCTGTGCTTTTATTAGAAGATGCCTCAAAATTATTTCAAAACAGGTGGATTAAAGTTATACTTATGACTACTTGTACATAAATTTTCTAATTTGTAGATTATCCATGATAATGTTGTCATATATGGCTGATTACCTTGGACTTTCCTGAGTTGCTTCTTTTTGTTATTTTTGGCATATACTATATAAACAAAAGATAATTCATCCAACTCAAAACATATGACAAAGTTTTTGTTGTATGTAATTTAGGACTATGTTGCTTCAACTTTCCAAAATCCTAACTGAGTATACATTGGGTACCATTTCTTATACACACTGATTATTTAAGTATACTCAAAAATAATAAAGGTGGGTAGATGTGTGTGTGTGCGTGTGTGTGTTTTAATGAACAGGCAAAAGTAGAAATGAGTCAATGTTTCAACATAGCTTTTGTGTTGAAGTTAACATATGCTTTTAAATTTGCCTAGGGGCAAATTGTAGAAATATTAGCTATTGCCAATCTGTTTTGTCACAAAAGAATGAACAGCAAATGGTCATTGGTATTTTCATCTGACCTTGTGGTGTGGAGTTTTAAGAACCTGCAATAGTGCACAGATGTGTACTATCCTTTAAAATCTGCATCTAATCTTCTGGGCTCAGTTTCAGAATCCAGTGCTATCATTTAAAACAAATATAGTTTGTTCTTTCATCTGTGCAGCATAACAGAAGACTTTTAATCAAAGTCAGACACATATTCTGAAAGAAATCACTGTCTACCCTTCCATGAAAGAACTAAATTTCAGTACCTTACTTCAAATTTTACTTGTTCAATAAATTAATTTCACACACCTTATTTTGAATCATCCAAGATGGAGTGATTTCATTTCTTAACAAAAGATGGTTTGTTTCATAGAGTGTGCCTTGTTATGAGCTTTAGTATATTCTGAAATCCATTAATACAGGAAATTTGTTTTTATACCATTTTGCAGACAAAAATAGCATGTTATTGCATGGATGAAAAAGGACAATTAAAAACTTTTAAAATATTTTCTGAGGGAAAGTTCAGTTTAGGTTATTATGAAAATACTGCTTAAATCAATAGGCCTTATAAAACTGTAAGATTAACAAATATGAGTTCTTTTATTTATTTAGTTATTTTTTGCGGTACGCGGGCCTCTCACTGTTGTGGCCTCTCCCGTTGCGCAGCACAGGCTCCGGACGCACAGGCTCAGCAGCCATGGCTCACGGGCCTAGCCGCTCTGCGGCATGTGGGATCTTCCCGGACCGGGGCACGAACCCATGTCCTCTGCATCGGCAGGCGGACTCTCAACCACTCCGCCACCAGGGAAGCCCTATGAGTTCTTTTAGAAATAACAATCTAGGTCTTTATTCTCAGTGTAACATAATCATGCATCATTGTAAGATGCAGTTTCTGAAACCTGGTCATTGTTTACGTTTTGAATGTGTGACAGCACAATGTTGGAGAAGTACCTAAGATGGATACTGAAAATAATGGGGGATTAAAAGTGATACTATAATAGAATGGACTAAAATTACTGGTGTGGTTACACCTGGAAAAACTGAAAAAAAGAGAAAATAAGATTGAAACACATTAAAACAGGGAAGTTTTAATAGGCTGAACTTTGATGTTTCCACTAACTTTAATGTTATAAAACATTTAGAAAAGGAAATTTAAGACACTTTTTTAAGCACTGATATTCCTAGTGAGTTCTAAACATAGGCAATTTGTTACCCTTAGAAAGTAGTGTACAGTAAAAATACAAAATAATCCATGCAAGATTTAGATATGTGATGAATGATGATATACAATTGGCTTATTACAGGAAATAAAGAAGTTTGAGACAAGTACTTCTGATCAAAGCAAGGAGAGCAACCAAAGTTTGGTGCCCCTGTGCAATAGAATACTGCATAGATGAGAAATTTGTCTCTAATTATTATGTTTCGTTTTTTCACTTTGAGAATATAATACATTTTTACAATGTAGCCTATCATGAAAAATGATCTAAAGTAATAATATTTTGAATGAACATAAGTAATAACTGATTTATGAGACAATTACTCTAGTTCTTCACTCTAAGCAGATATATATATATACATATACATGTTACAATCACATGTATATTTAAAATAAAGTTTAAGATATTGCAAAAATTCATAGTGAGTATTTGCTTCATGATGACTACTTAGGTATTCGGTATTGACTTCAGAAATCACAGCTCCAGTTTTAGGATCTAACTTCCCATGAAACAAATTTGACTGCCTGTTGCAACAAGTATAAGTATGTCATTAAAGACTGTAAAAGTAACTTGCTAAAAATGCCAGCTTGCCTCTTCCAGTTTGCTCTTTGAATGGCCACAAATTTTTGTTTGTAATTCTTATTGCATGAATCCCTCAGGATAGGCTTGGTTATGCTGTGGTAACAAACAACCCTAAATGTCTCAGTGGCTAACATAACAAATGTTTATTGTTTTGCTCACTCTGTACATCTGGTGCAGATCATTTGAGGGTATTGTTCTTCATTGTCTTTCAGAGACCAGACTGATGGATGTTGCAACCACTATCTGGAATGCTTCCAATCACTGTGACAGCAGGAAAGACAGTTCATGAAAGTCTCACTCTGTCAGTTAAATGTTTTGGCCCAGAAGTGACCCATGTTGCTTCTGTTCATGACTCCTTTGGCCAGAACTAGTCACATGGACTCACCTGAGGAAGCCAAGTAAAGAGGAAATCAGAAAAGAAAATCCTACCAGGCAGCCAAAGATCAGAAACAGCTGGTGAACTGCACTAATGATTTCCACACTGTACATACAGCATCAACCTAACTGTTTTAAAGGCAACTATTATTGATTGAATAACTCATCTGAAACACAACCATGACTAAAAAGTAATATTAAAAGGCCATTTTTGTTGGCCTAGAAGAGTGAAAGAAGCCTTCTTAAGAGCCAGCTTCTGCTGGTATTCCTTGCTATGGTTTCAGTGTACTTCAAAAGCCTTCTACTAATTGTAAGCTTGGGTAAAACTGCTATTTTGTTGAGTGATGCCAGTTACAAAAACACTTCAGCAAGAGTGGTGAGCTCTTGGCAAGCTATCTGTCTCACTGGGAAACGAATTTCTGGAGAAGGGAATAACCGTACATGCTGTTATCACTGTCTTAAACTGAGAATGATCTCAGCCTTCAAAGTTGTTTCATCAAGGCCCTGCTGAAAACTTAGCCATTTTAAGGACAGGTATCCTGCCAAAATGCTTATTGACTGGCTGTCACTAGATAATGTATTACTAATAAACAG
The DNA here is from genome assembly GCF_964374135.1 of Grampus griseus. NCBI lineage: Eukaryota > Metazoa > Chordata > Mammalia > Artiodactyla > Delphinidae > Grampus > Grampus griseus. The sequence continues at coordinate 109,011,922 of NC_138998.1, forward strand.
AAACAAACTTAAGTCTCAAATACAGGAAAAATTTTCCCAGTCCATTAAGGATATGAAAGAAAAGGATTTTAGGGCTGTTTCAAAAATACAGCAGTGTCTGAACCTTTGAACATTATCTGTGTGGTGGGAACAACCAAAAACAAAGTTAGTTTCACACAATGCTTTATATTCAATTTCCCATTTCTCTAGGATGATGAACATTTTGAAAATGAAACAGTGGTTGAGGATCAAATATTAAAGCTTTTAGTAAATGTTGGCTTTGAAATATCCTTATCTTTGACATGCTGATTTTACAAAATAGGTCATAGATCCCAGAAATATTTAATTAGATAATACTTTGCATAAATATTTCAAACTTTGCCATTTTAATGTATTGGGAAGATAGAATGAAAGGAGAATGTTTATAGATACTTTTTTTAGTGTTTTGTATTCTATTGTATTACAATAATAAAATAAGATATATGAAGAAAAGATTGCTGTCTTTTGGAATATAACAACCTAATAATTATTTTTATTATTAAACAGAAGTATTAACAGCTAATGTTTCTTAAATATTTACCATATGCCATGTACAATTATTATGAAAACTTTATATGTATTCACTAATTGTATTCTCGCAACAATCCTCTGGTGTAGGTATTATTATTATTATCAGCAATTCATGAATGAAAAACATTAAGACAGTCTGAATCCCAAACTTTTGCATTCACATTTTTTTCAGAATATGGGCTTTGGAGACAAAGAAACTTGAGTTCCAAATCTTACTTTACATTTAGTAAAAGTGGCAGCCACTTTCAACAAATTATGAAACCTCTGTAAACATCAATTTCTTCATTTGCAAAATTCACAGTCTTTTGATGGGAAAAAGTATGAGTAAGAATGGATATTATCAATACTTAGCACACTTAGGTCCAAAAAACATCAGGTAATATCATCATCATCACCATCATCATCATTATCGGATATAAAGGAAAGCATTGTGCATAATCTCAGTAATATAGTGGATACTTAATATATATTAGTTACCTTTCTTGTATTTCTTCAAAAGTCGTAATAGGCTGAAAAGACAAAAGACTACTCCACATGTGAAATGGAATCTAACCAGGATGGAATTCCACAGGACTATGAGAATTGTGTCTGTGAATGACCTTGAAATGAAAACCCAGGGACTATTTTTAATCTTATTTCTAAATTTAACTGTGTCATAGTCTTATATTAGTCCTCTCATTGTCAGGGAGTTTGGTGTTCATTTAACATACACTGAGTACATTTTTCAGTGTATCAGCTTTCAAATCCTGGCTTAGAACGAGTTTCAATGACTATTCACATTTCCCGCAGAGGCATGGTGGAATTTAATAAAAGATCTGTGGATTGAAGGGGGAGTAGGATATCAGGGTATGAAAGATTTGTGACAGCTCTGATATATTTCTTTCCTCTGTTCAAAAGCAAAGACCACAAAGCACTTTAAAATTACTGAGAAAATTACAACTGAATGTTAGTACTCTTTAAATCCAAGCATCACCTCTGACTATTAAAATGAATGTAAAGCTAAAGTGTATTTGAGGTTCAGTGATTTAAGTAAAAGTTCTCTGGGACCGGAGATATCTCCTATACTGTCTGATTAAGGATACCTATCTGCAAAACTAAATGATGCACCAACATTGCAGGCTCAAATCAGTTTAATTGATTTGTGTGTATCATTATCCTCTCTGTTATGCTTATGTTTTCAATTGTCAAAAGCAGACTTTGCCAATTAAGAGCTATGTTACATATACAGCAGTCAGAGGATGGAGAGTCCTATCATCAGTCTATATCATACAGTGCTGGCCAAGAACACTACTTTTCAAAAATGGAAAAAACACAGTTTGAGAAATAGGTGCAATGACACATCAATTCATGCAAATCCAGGAAACTAATGTGGAGGTGGTGCTATACTTAAAAACTCGTTTGGGTTCCAGGATGGCCAAGTAAAAGATCCAAAAGCTGACTGAAGGTAAGCTTAGTCCTATTATGTTAGCCTAGCAAATTGAAAGAGATGTCACAAGAAATTTTTCTGAAGTAGGTAAGAATCTTGACTAATAATTGCCATTAAAATGAATTTTTCAAGGATTTCCCTGGTGGCACAGTGGTTAAGAATCCTCCTGCCAACGCAGGGGACATGGGTTCTATCCCTGGTCCGGGAAGATCCCACGTGCGGCAGAGTAACTAAGCCACAACTACTGTGCCACAACTACTGAGCCTGCGCTCTGGAGCCCGTGAGCCACAACTACTGAGCCCACATGCTGCAACTACTGAAGCCCACGCGCCTAGACCCCATGCTCTGCAACAAGAGAAGCTACCACAATGAGAAGCCTGTGCACCACAATGAAGAGTAGCCCCTGCTCACTGCAACTAGAGAAAGCCCGCGCACGGAAATAAAGACCCAGCACAGACAAAAATGAATTTATTTTTTTAAATGATTTTTTCAAAAAAGCTGAACGTATGTATCACCTTGCTTATTTCTAATAAAAATTAGCCACACATTAAATCATTTTTTTGTTTAACATTCCTACTAAGTTTGTGCTAGAATAAAAATATCAAACTACAAAATTTAATGACAATATTTAACATCTTTGTTGATGCCAACAGATTTGAAATTTAAAATTTCCATTTGTCCAAGGAATTTAAAAACTTTTTTGTTATTTCATTGATGGAGATGAGAAAAAGAGAATATATATATACACCAAGTTGTTATGGATGAAAATCACTTTGATTTAAAAAAACAAAAAGATAAACTGGGGCTTCCCTGGTGGCGCAGTGGTTGAGAGTCCGCCTGCCGATGCAGAGGACACGGGTTCGTGCCCCGGTCCGGGAAGATCCCACATGCCGCATAGCGGCTGGGCCCGTGAGCCGTGGCCGCTGAGCCTGCGCGTCCAGAGCCTGTGCTGTGCAACGGGAGAGGCCACAACAGTGAGAGGCCCGCGTACCGCAAAAAAAAAAAAAAGATAAACTAACACCCTTGTATGGGTTGGCTAGTACTAATTACAAAGAAAATTGCTAAACTTTGCTTCACTGGCTAAAATACATCAATTGAGGCAACAAATAAAATTTAAGTCTCCACGTTCAGGAAAGGCTACTTAGGAGTAAAGAAGTCAATGAGAATAAATTCTCTCTCCTCTCATTTCTCATTAAAACATTCTGGGAGATGCATCTGTGAGGAGCAGCTCACTCTGCCAACCAGAGAAGTTAGAGTTAAAACTATATACAAAAATTGAATACTGCTATCCCAGTCATGAAGTGGTATCCCTGCAGGGTGATCCCTCTTTTCTTCTTGAAAAGAGTTAGAAAAAGGCAAATAAACTGCAGGCAAGCAGCAGATCCAAGGTCCAAGAATCATGATCAGCAAAGCAATCACCAGCCAAATCCACCATGAGGCAGAGGAAAACACTTTGAGAGTATCATGCTTTGGAACCAATTATGGAACATTAGAGATAATGGACAATGTACACCATCACTTTCTTCTTGATGTCCTGCAGCCCTAACATAGAGTCTCTTTTGAAAGCTTATGCTCAATGGTTAATCTGATGTGGTTGGGAAGAAGAACAAGCTGTTTTCTACCTCTCTCAATTCCTCTGACTTACTCTGGAGCTTTCTGAAACATGCAAGAACAAATATTTTAAAAATCTTGCTATTTTTTCAGGAAAAAAAATACAAATAACTGAGTCCACTGGGGTAAACCTTTGTCAGTCACAGACATACCTTACTAAAAGTGACTTTTGATTGATAGTGACTTGTAAAATAATGTACTACCTTGTAAGGAACATTTGTGGGAAGGCAATATAGAGATTTCTTTGTGATTAGTTCTTATTTGTGTGTGTGTGTGTGTGCTCTAAGGGATTAGTTTTTTCTTTTTAAAAATTTTTAACATAAAGCTCTTCTTTCCTCCTCTGCAATTCTTGAGTACCACTGAGCATATTTTGATTATTTTTGGTGCCATTGTTTGATAGTCTTCTTTCTTTAGGTACAATTCTCTGACATACACTGCTTGACAGAAAAAAGTATCTACAAGAATTTCCTGAGAAGACATTCATATGCAGCATGTGTTAGATTTTTCATTTTCATTTGGCATTTTCCAACTCAACTAATTATGTTATCAGTCAATGTACACATTAAAAAAGAAAGTTCTAAGTAAGAAAAAAGCACAAAAAACCTTGAAGTCCTGCTGCCTAACTTGAGAGATATTCCTGACATCTTTAAATAGAAGAAAATTATATTGGTGCTTTTACATATCTGCATATTGCGTGTTTCTCTGTCTGTCTCTCTCCACCTCCACCCTCTTTCTTTCTATATCTATTTCTCTAAAGACTTCTTTCTCAAGAATACAGGGTCTTTACTGATCCACTCAATGGTAATGGTTGCTACAGAGTTTATTGGCCTTTTCTGGGTTGTTGCTAGCTGTGGAGGTTTTGACACATTACATCTCTCCATCAAATATATCTATTACTTACATTTCTCATTCTCTTTCTTAGGCTATAAGGTATGCAAAAATTCTGCCAAACGTAAAAATGAATGGCCAGTTGTGACATGAATTGAGAATGTGGCAATGAACATATACTGCCAGTACATACTTACAAGCAAATACAGTGCTCCCCTTCCCGTATCCACCAGGGGATTGGTTCCAGGACCACTACCTCCTCACCCTTGATAGCAAAATACACGGATTCTCAAGTTCCTTATATAAAATGGTGTACTACAGTTGGCCCCCTATATTGTGGGTTCTGCATCTGCAGACTTAACCAACTGCAGATCAAAAATCGAAAATCGAAAATCAGTGGGAGGTTGGTTGAGTCTGTGGATGCGGAACAAGCAAATACAGAAGGCCGATTGTAACTGTATTTCATCATCTATTCCAATCGACTGTATTTTAATCAGTCAGTCAGCCATTGATTATAAGGCACATCATTATATGCATCACTAAGAAAGAGAACATATTTCCATTTAAATTTGACACATCATCACTTGTAAGATGAACCTCCATTTCACAGATGAAAGACATGGAGAAGGAGGGCACCACAGATTGATGAAATGTAGTGAACGTATGTATGTTGATGTGCCTCTTCCTCTTGTACTTCTAGTGTCAACTACCAAGCATATTACATTGATATTTTACTTACCTGCCTTCTTTCACTCTTCTTTTTTCAAATCAAATTTACGTGCAAGTAGTTTTGCTGATATAGCCTTGATTTTAGGATGCAGTTTAAGGCCTGTGCTTGGGTTCTCTCCAACGTATGTCATGGATCTTGGCACTATTTACTCCTGCAGAGTTAATTTCATTTATTCTGCCTTCAGTTGGCCAGTGACACAGATATCAGAGAGCTGGCACATGAGTCCAGTACTTGGGAACCACTTTGTTATCCCAGATTAAAAGAATTATTCAAAAATACCTATCAATTTTATGGAGTAGTATGCCACTCATTATGTTAGTTTCTATAATTTTTGATGATTTTGAAATATTTTAAAATTAAATATTTAAAGGTTTAAATAAGAAAAAAAATACATATCAATTTTAAAAGCATTTGGGCTAAGATCTACAAAATTGTGAGGGAGGAAAAGTTAGTCTTCAGTGTCACCCTTCTTCCTGATGGCTAATTTTCTTACTTAGTATTCCAAAACATAAAGGTCAGAGGGTGCCCTATTATTCTGGGTAAAGCCCACAGCTCCTACTGAAAGCTGTGTGTTCTTTCTCTTATATTCTTAGGGATAGCATTTTAGCAATAAGCAAATCTGATAATATTATCCTTCCAATTGGACAAAGAGAGGGAAGTGAGACTCTGCCCCCAGAAAAAAAATGATATGCATTTAACACTGACCTTTGGGAAAGCAATTAATATATTTTTTTTATCCTATAATTAGGGACTTTAAGTGAGTTGGGTAGAGGCAGGGCAGTTTTAGAACAAATAACAAAGGAGAGAAATTATGACAGGTTACCAGGTAAGATATTTTGGGGAAGGTGGACCTTCCATCTATCCACAGTGTATAGTTAGAACTTAAAGTTATTAATGCGAAGGACTAGCCTAGATTTAGGGAGAGCTTTTGCTTCATCTCAAAGAAAACTTTATAATAGTCATACAGTAGATTCTAGAAAAAAAGCCATTCATTTACTCATTCATAATCTTTTTTAGCATCTGTTATCAGCCTGGCCTGGGCTTGGTGTTAGGGAGATAGCAATAAAATAGATTTAGGTTTTGCTCTCATGGAATTTATAGTAAGGCAGAGAGTATAGGCATTAAATAAGTAATTATATGTGTAGTAGGCATTATAAAAGAGATATGCAGGATGTTATGGGATCCAATCTAGTGTTTGACAACCTAGGGTTGGGTCAAGGAGATGACATCTTATTTGAAACCTCAAAGATGGGTGCATAGTAACTTGGTGAAAGTAGGGAATGGGGCAGAACTTCCAGGCTCAGGGAAAAGTCAGTCTTTTTGAGGGCCCAGAGGCCAGAGTGTTAACAGTACCTCACTAAAGCTAGAAGAAACTAACTGTGAAAGAAATATAAGAAGGTATGTAAGAGACAAGATTGAGATGATAGGTGAGGACCACCCACATTGTGGGAGGCCCTGTAAGCCATTTAAGTAGCTTGGATTTTATTCTAAAAGACACTGAAATATATTAAATGGTCTTAAGCAAGACTTAACCCATTTTATGCTTTTACTTTTTACTTTTTTAATATTCTAGCTGAGAGTAAAGAATAGATTAAAGAAGGGACTGACTGAATGCAAGAGACCACTGAGAAAGCCATTGGAGTAGACCAGTGGGGACCACCATGCTGGGAATAGAGAAGGGTGCTTGGCACCCACAGGAAAGCAGGGGAAAAGTGGATAAATTTGAGAGCAATTTGGAGGTTGACTTTTTAAGATTTATATGCTCAATGAAGAAAAAGAAGCCATCAAGGATGACTGCATGAATGCCAATTTTCTCTCTCGAACAACTGGGTAGGTAGTGATACCATTTCTGAAAACAAGAACAAAAAACAAACCAAACAAAAAGAGGGGGAAAACAAAAATGGGAAAAATTCCAGAGGAACTCTGACATTAAGGATCAAGTAATAAAGAGAGAGGTGACAGAGGAGATCAAAAAGGTACAGACAATCAGTAGAAGGAAAATCTAAAAAAAAGAAAAATTGTTAAAGAAACCAAAGAAAGCATTTCCAGAGTGAAAATCAACAATGTCAAATGCTACTGAAAAATCAAGGTACATAAAAACTAGAATTATTCTACTGGAGTTATTGACATGGTACTCACTGGCAGCCATGGAAAGACTAGTTTTGACAGTGTAGCCTAGGTAGAAAGCACCAGGAATAACTGAGAAGGGAGGTAATGGGATTATAGAATATAAACTCATTTAAGAAGTTTGACAGTTAAAGGGAAGATATGAAACATGTTTACATGCATATGGAAAGCAGCCATATGTGACAGTGTGTGATAGTCAAGGGTTTTTTTGAAAGCAATAAAAACTAACCTTAAACTAGTTTAAATAAAAAGAGAGGAAATTTCTTACAAGGATACAAAGGAATCTCAAGGAACCCAAGGGCAGGCAGAGAACACAATTTGCCAGAATCCAATTTACTAACTGATTAATTTACCAGGTTTGCTTGTTTGAAGAGCTTTAGTTGACCAGATTTTATTGTGATTACATAAATATTTGTGGGAATGTTTATTTTTGTGTCTTCCCTACTCTCTATTGCTAGAGTGGAAGACCAAGGTGAAGGTAAAGAAGATTGAGGGCAATAAGATAGTATAATCACAAGAATGTATATAATTTTTTGTGGATAAATTCTTCTTATGACTATATATATATATATATATATATATATTTTTTTTTTTTTTTTTTTTTTTTTTGCGGTACGCGGGCCTCTCACTGTTATGGCCTCTCCCGTTGCGGAGCACAGGCTCCGGACGCACAGGCTCAGCAGCCATGGCTCACGGGCCCAGCCGCTCCACAGCATGTGGGATCTTCCCGGACCAGGGCACGAACCCGTGTCCCCTGCATCAGCAGGCAGACTCTCAACCACTGCGCCACCAGGGAAGCCCTGCTCTTTAATTTTTAATGAAGTCTGTTTTGAAGCATTCTCTTCCTTTGATATCTGTAAATATTCTTCTTTTTCTTCTGCCTTTTTCAACACTTCTGTCTCCTCTGTCTCCTTTTTTGGCTCTTCTGCACTTGCCCTCTAAGGGAGGGTTTGTCTCAAGTCTTCAAACCTGAGCCCAAATCTGCATAGAGTACTTTAGTCTCCTTTAGGAATAAGACCCTTAAAGGAAATTCTCTCAGCAAAAACCTTTTTACTCCAGTAGAGCTACATACTGTAACTTCCACAGCCTGGGGTTGCATGATGAATACACAGATCCCCACAGCCATGATGCATCTCTGATTGACTCTTTATTGACACTCTCTATGTGAAGCCTCTCACTGTCCACTGAATGGCACCATTCCTCACACACGCCAGGACTAAAATATATGCTGCAACCTGTAGACCCTGAACCTTGAACAGCCTTGCTAGACCGGTCAAGCTATTTGCACAATCTAACTAGAACAATTTCCCTTGACCCATCTGATCCTGGATCACTTTTCTCCACCATTTTCAGTGTTACTTCCTGGTTCCAGCATGCCTTATGCTTTAATTAGATGTTGCATTCTAGTTTCCCTATATAAACTTATCACTGCAGCTTAGTTGGTATACTTGATGACTCCAAAACACACTTTGTACTGTCCAGGAGAGCAGAGAGTGGGCTGCAAAGTCAAACTATCTTATAATTGAGTTTTGAAAGTTCTTTATATATTCTGGATGAAGTCCTTTATCAGATAAATGCTTTGCAAATATTTTCTCTCAGCCTGTGTCTTGTCACTTCATTCTTTTAAGAATGTCTTTCAAAGAGGAACCAAGATGGCAGAGTAGAAGGACATGCTCTCACTCCCTTTTGTGAGAACACCAGAATCACAACTAGCTGCTGGACAATCATCGACAGGAAGACATCGGAACTCACCAAAAAAGATACCCCACATGCAAAGACAAAGGAGAAGCCAAATGATATGGTAGGAGGGGGGCAATCACAGTAAAATCAAATCCCATAACTGCTGGGTGGGAGACTCACAGACTGGAGAACACTAATACCACAGAAGCCTACCCACTGGAGTGAAGGTTCTGAGCCCCATGTCAGGCTTCCCAACCTGGGGGTCCAGCAACGGGAGGAGGAATTCCTAGAGAATCAGACTTTGAAGGCTAGTGGGAATTGATTACAAGACTTTGACAGGACTGGGGGAAACAGAGACTACACTCTTGGAGGACACACACAAAGTACTGTGTGCATCAGGACACAGGGAAAGGAGCAGTGACCCCAGGGAAGACTGAACCAGACCTACCTGCTGGTGCTGGAGACTCTCCTGCAGCGGCAGAGGGGGGGGCTGTGGCTCATGCTGGACATTGTCAATGTCAAGGACATTGACAGCAGAAGTTCTGGGAAGCACTCCTTGGCCTGAGCCCTCCCAGAGTCTGTCATTACCCCACCAAAGAGCCCAGGTAGGCTCCAGTGTTGGGTTGCCTCAGGCTAAAAAACCAACAGGGAGGGAACCCAGCCCCACCCATCAACAGTCAAATAGATTAAAGTTTTACTGAGCTCTGCCCACCAAAGCAACAGTCTACCCACCATGAGTCCCTCCCGTCAAGCCTCTTAGATAGCCCCATCCACCAGAGGGCAGAGAGCAGAAGCAAGAAGAACTACAATCCTGCAGCCTGTGGAACAAAAACCACATTCACAGAAAGATAGACAAGATGAAAAGGGGGAGGGTTATGTACAAGATGAAGGAACAAGATAAAATCCCAGAAAAACAACTAAATGAAGTGGAGGTAGGCAACCTTCCAGAAAAAGAATTCAGAAAAATGATAGTGAAGATGATCCAGGACCTTGGAAAAACAATGGAGACAAAAATCGAGAAGATGCAAGAAATGTTTAACAAAGACCTAGAAGAATTAAAGAACAAACAAACAGAGATGAACAATACAATAACTGAAATGAAAGCTACACTAGAAGGAATCAGTAGCAGAATAACTGAGGCAGAAGAAGGGATAAGTGACCTGGAACACAGATTGGTGGAATTCACTGCTGCGGAAAAGAATAAAGAAAAAAGAATGAAAAGTAATGAAGACAGCCTAAGAGACCTCTGGGACAACATTAATTGCAACAACATTCGCATCATAGGGGTCCCAGAAGGAGAAGAGAGAGAGAAAGGACCCAAGAAAATATCTGAAGAGATTATAGTCAAAAACTGCCCTAACATGGTAAAGGAAATGACCACCCAAGTCCAGGAAGCGCAGAGAGTCCCAGGCAGGATAAACCCAAGGAGAAACACACCGAGACACATAGTAATCAAATTAACAAAAAGTAAAGACAAAGAAAAATTATTAAAAGCAACAAGAGAAAAATGACAAATAACATACAAAGGAACTTCCATAAGGTTAACAGCTGATTTCTCAGCAGAAACTACAAATTAGAAGGGAGTGGCACAATATATTTAAAGCGATGAGAGGAAAGAACCTACAACGAAGATTACTCTACCCAGCAAGGATCTCATTCAGATTCGATGGAGAAATCAAAAGCTTTACAGACTAGCAAAGGCTAAGAGAATTCAGCACCACCAAACCAGCTCTACAACAAATGCTAAAGGAACTTCTCTAAGTGGGAAACACAAGAGAAGAAAAGAACCTACAAAAACAAACCCAAAACAATTAAGAAAATGGTCATAGGAACACCCATATCGATAATTACCTTAAATGTGAATGCATTACATGCTCCAACCAAAAGACACAGGATTGCTGAATGGATACAAAAACAACGTCCACATATATGCTGTCTACAAGAGGCCCACTTCAGACCTAGGGACACATACAGACTGAAAGTGAGGGTATGGAAAAAGATATCCCATGCAAATGGAAATCAAAAGAAAGCTGGAGTAGCAATACTTATATCAGATAAAGTAGACTTTAAAATAAAGAATGTTACAAGAGACAAGAAAGGACACTACATAATGATCAAGGGATCAATCCAAGAAGAAGATATAACAATTATAAACATATATGCACCAACATAGGAGCACCTAAATACATAAGGCAACTGCTAACTGCTATAAAAGAGGAAATCGACAGTAACACAATAATAGTGGGGGAATTTAACACCTCACTTACACCAATGGACAGATCATCCAAAATAAACATAAATAAGGAAACAGAAGCTTTAAGTGACACAATAGACCAGATAGATTTAATTGATATTTATAGGACATTCCATCCAAAAACAGCATATTACACTTTCTTCTCAAGTGTGCATGGAACATTCTCCAGGATAGATAAATCTTGGGTCACAAATCAAGCCTTAGTAAACTTAAGAAAACTGAAATCATATCAAGGATCTTTTCTGACTACTAAACTATGAGATTAGAAATGAATTATAGGGAGAAAAAGGTAAAAAACAGAAACACATGGAGACTAAACAATATGTTACTAAATAACCAGGAGATTACTGAAGAAATCAAAGAGGAAACCAAAAAATACCTAGAGACAAATGACAATGAAAATATGATGATCCAAAACCTATGTGATGCAGCAAAAGCAGTTCTAAGAGGGAAGTTTATAGCAATACAAGCCTACCTCAAGAAACAAGAAAAATCTCAAATAAACAATCTAAACTTACACCTAAAGGAATAAGAGAAAGAAGAACAAACAAAACCCAAAGTTAGCAGAAGGAAATAAATCATAAAGATTGGAGCACAAATAAATGAAATAGAAACAAAGAAAACAATAGCAAAGATCAATAAAACTAAAAGCTGGCTTTTGAGAAGATAAACAAAATCGATAAACCATTAGCCAGACTCATCAAGAAAAAGAGGGAGAGGACTCAAATCAGTAAAATTAGAAATGAAAAAGGAGAAGTTACAACAGACACTGCATAAATACAACGTATCCTAAGAGACTACTATAAGCAACTCTATGCCAATAAAATGGACAACCTGGAAGAAATGGACAAATTCTTAGAAAGGTATAACCTTCCAAGACTGAGCCAGGAAAAACAGAAAATATGAACAGACCAATCACAAGTAATGAAATTGAAACTGTGATTAAAAATCTTCCAACAAACAAAAGTCCAGGACCAGATGGCTTCACAGGTGAATTCTATTAAACATTTAGAGACGAGCTAACACCCAACCTTCTCAAAAGCTTCCAAAAATTTGCAGAGGAAGGAACACTCCCAAACTCATTCTATGAGGCCACCATCACCCTTATACCAAAACCAGACAAAAATACTACAAAAAAATAAAATTACAGACCAATATCACTGATGAACGTAGATGCAAAAATCCTCAACAAAAATACTAGCAAACAGAGTCCAACAACACATTAAAAGGATCATACACCATGATCAAGTGGGATTTATCCCAGGAATTCAAGGATTCTTCAATATACACAAATCAATCAATGTGATATACCATATTAACAAACTGAAGAATAAAAACCATATGATCATCTCAATAGATGCAGAAAAGGCTTTTGACAAAATTCAACACCGATTTATGATAAAAACTCTCTAGAAAGTGGGCATAGAGGGAACCTACCTCAACATAATAAAGGCCATATATGAGAAACCCATAGCAAACATTATTCTGAATGGTGTAAAACTGAAAGCATTTTCTCTAAGATCAGGAATGAGACAAGGATGTCCAGTCTTACCATTGTTACCCAACATAGTTTTGGAAGTCCTAGCCACAGCAATCAGAGAAGAAAAGGAAATAAAAGGAAACCAAATCAGAAAAGAAGTAAAACTGTCACTGTTGGCAGATGCCATGATACTATATATGGAGAATCCTAAAGATGCCACCAGAGAACTGCTAGAGCTAATCAATGAATTTGGTAAAGTTGCAGGATACAAAATTAATGCACAAAAATCTCTGGCATTCCTATACACTAATTATGAAAAACCTGAAAGAGAAATTATGGAAACACTCCCATTTACCATTGCAAGAAAAAGGATAAAATGCCTAGGAAAAAACCTACCTAGGGAAACGAAAGACCTGTTTGCAGAAAACTATAAGACACTGATGAAAGAAATTAAGATGATACCAACAGATGGAGAGATATACTATGGTATTGGATTGAAAGAATCAGTATTGTGAAAATGACTATATTACCCAAAGCAATCTACAGATTCAATGCAGTCCCTATCAAATTACCAATAGCATTTTTTACGGAACTAGAACAAATCATCTCAAAATTTGTATGGAGACAAAAAAGACCCTGAATAGCCAAAGCAGTCTTGAGGGAAAAAAAACGGAGCTGGAGGAATCAGACTCCCTGACTTTAGACTACACTACAAAGCTACAGTGATCAAGACAGTATGGTAGTGGCACAAAAACAGAAACATAGATAAATGGAACAAGATAGTAAGCCCAGAGATAAACCCACGTACCTATGATCAACTAATCTTTGACAAAGGAGGCAAAGATATACAATGGAGAAAAGACAGCCGCTTCAATAAGTGGTGCTGGGAAAACTGGACAGCTACATGTAAAAGAATGAAATTAGAGCACTCCCTAACACCATACACAAAAATAAACTCAAAATGGATTAGAGACCTAAATGTAAGAGCGGATACTATAAAACTCTTAGAGGAAAACATAGGAAGAACACTCTTTCACATAAATCACAGCAAGATCTATTTTGATCCGCCTCCTAGAGTAATGGAAATAAAAACAAAAATAAACAAATGGGACCTAATGAAACTTCAAAGGTTTTGCAAAGCAAAGGAAACCATAAACGAGACGAACAGACAACCCTCCGAATGGGAAAAATATTTGCAAATGAAGCAATGGACAGAGGATTAATCTCCACAGTATATAAACAGCTCATGCAGCTCAATATTAAAAAAAACAAACAACCCAATCAAAAAACGGGCAGAAGACCTAAATAGACATTTCTCCAAAGAAGACATACAGATGGCCAAGAAGCACATGAAAAGCTGCTCAACATCACTATTTATTAGAGAAATGCAAATGAAAACTACAGTGAGGTATCACCTCACACCAGTTAGAATGGGCATCATCAGAAAATCTACAAACAACAAATGCTGGAGAGGGTGTGGAGAAAAGGAAACACTCTTGCACTGTTGGTGGGAATGTAAATTGATACAGCCACTATGGAGAACAGTATGGATGTTCCTTATAAAACGAAAAATAGAATTACCATATGATCCAGCAATCCCACTACTGGGCATATACCCAGAGAAAACCATAATTCAAAAAGACATATGCACCCCAATGTTCATTGCAGCACTGTTTACAATAGCCAGGTCATGGAAGCAACCTAAATGCCCATCGACAGACTAATGGATAAAGAAGATGTGGTACATATATACAATGGAATATTACTCAGCCATAAAAAGGAATGAAATTGAGTCATTTATTGAGATGTGGATGGATCTAGAGACTGTCATACAAAGTGAAGTAAGTCAGAAATAGAAAAACAAATATCGTATATTAACACATGTATGTGGAACCTAGAAAAATGGTACAGATGAACCGGTTTGCAGGGCAGAAGTTGAGACACAGATGTAGAGAACAAGTGTATGGACACCAAAGGGGGAGAACCACGGTGGGGTAGGGATGGTGGTGTGCTGAATTGGGCAATTGGAATTGACATGTATACACTGATGTGTATAAAATTGATGACTAATAAGAACCTGCAGTATAAAAAAAAACCCAACCAAACAAAAAACCTACTAATACTAAACTTTCTTTGGGTTATTTGTATGGAAATATGTTAATATAAATGTTTCAGACATTACATGAAATTTCTAAAAATCTTATATGTTCTGGTATAATGTTATAAGTCATAATTCTAGTTATCACTTTAAAATGTATATCTCAGAAATAACTAAATTTCCTTGTCAATTGCATTATTATGAACTTTCATCAAATCTTTAACTGTGGTCATTTTTACGTCTTTTGTCATTTACAGACAGTTCTGGGTGTACTCTGATGCTTTTGCAAAAATGTTCCTATAAAAGGGTTTCATCTTCAAGGAATTCATGGAAAAGACTCTGATGAGTACAGGTTTTTGGTAACTGACTATACTGTTGAACTGAATAAATAAGCATTTTCAGAACTCTAATGGAAAACTGATGAATTCATAAAAGTGCTAACAAAAGATTTTTAAAAAATTAATTACATGGGACTGAGTGAACTGATGAGGATGATTATAATTTTTGTGACTTCCTGTTTGAATAAAAAAAAAGAAAAGAAGCAATGACAAGGAAGGCAGAGGACTATATTTCAAATGTTATATAAAATAAATATGCTGAATAGTTATGCTCTTAAAAAAGGAATGTGTTTCAAGGAACAGACATTTTTAATTGTATTACGTTAAATTTATCAATATGTTTATCTGTGGGCAATGCTTTTACCTTTGAATCAAGTATTTGCCTAACCCAAGTCAGAAGGGTTTCTCCTATGTTTTTTTCTACAATTCATACAGTTTTAGGTTTAACAGTTTTTTGATCCTATTTGACGATTTTTGTATTTGGTGAGAGGTATAGATCAAAGTTCATTTCCTTTGCATATAGAAATCCAATTGTTCAGGTATCATTTATTGAAAGATTATTCTTTCCTCACCGAATTGTCTTTGGACCTTTGTCAAAAATCAATTGACCACGTAGGTATGAGTCTATTACTAGACTGTCAATTCTGTTCCTATAGTCTATATTTCTCTTTCGGCCCCATTACTACATTGTCTTTATAACTATAGCTTTATAATAAGTATTGTAAATCAGGTAGTATTAGTCCTCCATGTTTTTTCTTCTTTTTAAATCTTGCTTTGGTTCTTCCAAGTCCTTTGAATCTCCATATGAATTTTTTAGGATCAATTTTTCAATTTCTGAAAAAGAAGTCTGCTGAGATTTTAATTGGGATTGCATTGATTCTATATATTAGTATGGGAGAACTGACATCTTAACAATATTGATTCTTCCTATCATTGAACACGGTATGTGTCTACATTTAGTTGTTCTTTAATTTGTTAAAGCAATATTTTGCAGTTTTCAGCATACAGACCTTGTACAACTTTTGCCAAATTTATCCCTAAGTAATTCATATTTTTTGATGCTATTGTAGTTGCAAGTTAGAAAAATTTAATTCTCTCTCATGAGTTGCTAGTGTCCAGAAATACAATTAATTTTTGTGTTTTGATCTGATATTCTGTAATTTCACTAAACTCACTTATTAGTTCTAGTAGCTTTTTTGAAGTTTCCATTCAATTATCTACATAGACAATCACATCATTTTTGAATAAGGACAGACTTTCTTCTTCCTTTCCAGTTTAGAAGGATTATTTATGTATTTATATTCCTTGATAGAACTGTCCAGAATTTTTTGTACAATATTGAATGAAAGTGGTGAGAGTGGACATCTTTGTGTTGTTGCTGATTTTAAAGGGAAACATTTAGTCTTTCACCACTAAGTATGTTAGCTGAAGGATTTTTATAGATGGTATTTATCAGGTTGAGGAAGGTCCCTCCTCTTTATAGTTGGCTTAGAATTATTGTCAGTAATGGATATTGGATTTTGTCAAATTCTTTTTCTGTGTTTATGGAGAATAATCACATGACTTTTCATTTTAGATTTTCAGTATGATAAATTATATTGATTAATTTTTAAATGATAAACCAACCTTTCATTCCTTAAATAAGCCCTATTTGCTCATGATGTACAAACCTTATTATATATTGTTGGAATGAATTTGCTAATTTTCTAAAAATTACCAATTTTATCAATCTTTTCAATAAATTAGGTTTTGGTTTCTTTGGTTTTCTCCATTAATTTCGTTTTCTATTTCATTGACTCCTGTTATGATCTTTTAATTTCTTCTACATACTTTGGCTTAGTTAGCTTTTCTTTTTCTAACTTCTTAAAGTGGAAGCTGAGGTTACTGACTTGAGAATTTCTTCTTCTACAATACAGATTTTAAGTGCTATACATTTTCCCCTAATTACTGCTTTAGTGGCATCCCACTAAATTTCTGTCATATTGTTCTTTTATTTTCATTTAGTCTAAAATATTTTCTAATTCTATTTTGATTTCTTTTTTAATCCATGTCTTATTTAGAAGTGTGTTATTTATTATCAACCATTTTGGGATTTTCCAGATATCTCTTATTGTTTTCTCATTTAATTCAATTGTGGTCAGAGAGCACATTCTTTATAATTTAATCCATTTAAAGCGATTGAGACATTTTATTGTCTATATAAATAAATTCCTGGTAAATTTTCCATGTGTACTCAGTGTTCATTCTACTGTTGTTTGATGGAGTGCTTTAGTGGTGTCCACTAAGCTAAATGTGTTGATAATGTTCAAATATTCTATATTGTTATTGATTTTCTGTCTATTCTATCATATATTGAGAGAAGAGTATTGAAATTTCCAACTATAATAGTGGATTTGTCTATTTCTTCGTGCAGTTCTATCAGTTTTTGCTTTATGTGTTTTGAAAATCTGTTTATAGATGCACAAAGATTTAGGATTATTATGTCTTCCTGATAAATAGACCCCTTTATCATTATGAAATAATATTCTCTGTTCCTGGTGATATTATTTGTCTCAAAATCCATTTTGTCTGATATTAGTATGGCTGCTCCAGCTTCCTTTTGAATAGTGTTAGCGTAGCATCTCTTTTGTATATTTATATTTAAATTGAATTTATTGTAGGCAGCATTGAGTTGGGTCTTTTTGTCTTATCCAATCTGACAATCCCCTTTTAACTGAAATATCTGGACCTATTATATATAATATGATTATTGGTATGGTTAGGTTTAAGTCTATTATCTCTTATTTGTTTTCTTCTTGTTCCTCCTGTTCTTTGTTCAGCTTCCCTCCTTTTTCTGCCCACTTTTGAATTGAGTATTTTTTTTAGCAATTCCATTTCATCTCCTTTGTTGGATTATTAGTTATACCTCTTTGCTTTGTTATTTTACTAATTGTATTAATATTTTTTTGTATACATCTTTAACTTATCACTTTATGACATCAAGTGATTTTATACACCATATGTAAGTTGAAGATAGTTTACTTTTGTTTTTACTTCTTAGTCTTTATACTATTTTTAAACTCATTTTACTTGCTATAAAACACAACACATTGCAACTATTTTGTTTAAACAGTCAGTTATCTTTTGAATAAAGTTTAAATTATAGGAAAAAATTCATATTTTTTACCCATGTAGCTATTTTTCCTGATGCTCTTCATTTCTTTAGATGCATATTTTCATCTGGCATCATTTTTCATCTGCTTGACAAATTTTAAATTTCTTGTAGTGTAGGTCTTCTCAAAATGAATTCTTTCATCTTTTGTATGTATGAACTATCTTTTATTGCTTTCATTTTTGAACATGTTCACTGAATACTAAACTCTAGGTTGTCAATCTTTCTTTCACATCTTTAAAAATGTTGCTCTACTTTTTGAGTTTTTCCAATGAGAAATCTGCTGTCTTCCTTATTTTTGTTTGTCTGTACACAATATGCCTTTTTTCCTGTGGCTGCTTTGAAAATTTTTCCCTTTTTGAGACTGGTTTAAAGGAATTTCATTATAAAGTGTGTTGGTGTAGTTTTCTTCACATTTTTTGTGCTTAAGTCTCATTTAGCTTCTTAGAATGTGGGTGCTTACTTTTCATAAAATTCTGAAAATTTTGGTCATTGTTTCTTCAAATTTTTTTGTATGCTCCTTCTCTTTTCACTTCTTCAGGGATCTAATTACATATATAAAAGTTAGCTTAAAATTGTTCCACGGCTCACTGGTGTTCTTTGCGTTCTCTTTTTTAAAATTATTCTTTCTGTTTTAAATTTTGCATATTTTCTATTGCTATTTCTTTAATACCTTAAATTTTCATTTTAAACAGTGCAGTTTTTATCTCAAGAAGTTTGAGTGGGTCTTTCTCATATCTTCAATATTTCTACTTAACTCTTTAGACATAAGTATTCCAGGTATAATAACTGCTATTTTGTCCTTGGGTCTGCTAATTCTAACACCTGTGTCAGTTTTAAGTCATTTTTGGTTGATTGATTATTCTCCTCAATACGCGTCATGTCTTCCTGCTTCATTGCACGTCTGCAAATCTTTGATTGAATGCCAGAACTTGTAAACTTTACTTGTTGAGAGGATGTTTTCTTATTCCTATAAATATTCCTAAGCTTCCTTCATACATGCAGTTAAGTTACTTGGAAACAGATCCTTAGGGTCTTGCTTTTAGGAGTTGTTAGTTGGCTCCAGAAAAGCACCCAGCATAGAGCTAATTATCCCCCACTACTGAGACAAGGTTTTCCTGAGTACTCTACACAATGCCACATGAATTATGAGTTTTTCTAGTCTGGCTGAAGGGAACCAGTATTTTTCCTGGCCCTGTGTGAATGTTAAGCACTGTTCTCTTTAATTCTTTTGAATGGTTATTTCACAGTCTCTAGCAGTTTCCTCAAATGAAAAGGCTGACCAGTACTCTGTGGAATACTCAGCAGGGACCATGTGAATGACTCTAGGTTATTTCTCTGTGCAGTTCTCTCCTTTATGGTGTTGTCCTATGAACTCTAGCCTTCTTGTTCTCTCCGGACCTCAGCTTCCACTTCCTCAGGCCACATTCTGCCTATGTTCCTCATTCCTGAACTGTGGCTTAGAAATTCTCTTGTGGCAGTAAGCTAGGACATTTATAGGGCTCACCTCATTTGTTTTTCATCTCTCAGGGATCACTTTCTTTGGTTGCCTGATGCCCAGCACCTTGATTTGATATTTTTGTTGTTATTGTTTCATATAAGACAGTAAATCCAGTACTTGTTACTCCATCTGACCTGAAGCTGAAGTCCCAGCTGATCTTAACAATGGAGATGGGTGATAGGAAGATTAAGAAACTCTATGCATAGTTCTTTTGTAGAAAATTCAGCTTATGGTAAAATATTGAATCAAAGTTTCTTTATACATACACATACATATATATACCTTTTTAATTTAAACTACATTCCCCATACTCTGGAGAAGTATCGATTTTAATGAGCAAGAAATTCTATTCCAAATACTGTTCACAAAAAAAGAAAAAGAAAAAACAAACCTAGATACTGCACGAATATCTGTCATTTAATAAGTAGTGATAACTTCACAGAAATGTGTACCTCAAATCCCATCTCTACAATCCTTTTATATTGGAGCTATTCTTAGATTTTCTGACCTCATCCTACTAAGGAAAAGTTTCAACCTTTCTCTGTCAAACAGTTTTTTTAGCTCAGAAGTACAGTATAACTAGTAGAACAGTGAGTCGGGTAAAATGATAAACGCTCTCCTGAAATAATTTAATATGGTTGGTCTAGGAAATGTTACCTTCCCACATAATAGTTAATTTAGGAAGTGTTCATAAATGTAGGCAAGCAGGGATATCTGCAAGATTAATTATCTCAAGAAAGTTCTCAAAAGAAGTTTTGACATTGGTAAGTTTATACCTAGATTGTCAATTTTATGTAAGGACAGAATCTTTGTTAAAAAAAAAAATCCTTTAATACCAATATCAAGTTAATAACCTGTGTTTCACTGCATTGTCTTTGAATACTGTGAGTCATTTCAAGTTTTAAAGGCATTATTACAACTGCTAATAAAAAGAAAAGAGCATAAAAGAAAAGAAAATCTTGAAAAATAGAAGACGTTTCTAGAAAAGATGGAAACATTTGAATGAAAATAGACGGAAGCAAATAGTGGAAGAATTAACAAACTGAAAAGAAATTTCCAAGTATTCAATGGCCTACGCTTCTCAGCGTTGTGTGAAATTTTTGTATTAGCTACTAAAATGAAATAACTAGTTAGAAAGACAAGTAGAATGAGGATTTGCTATTAAATTATTTTAAAAATATAATAGTATAGGGAAAATGATCTCAAAAGGAGAAAAATTCTTAAAATCTAGGCCATTTATCTGTGATTTTCTGTATTTCCTAAAGTTCTGTACTTTAAACTTTGTGGTACATCACATAAAGACACTTTTTTTCACTGAAGATCAAGTTATCAGCAAAGTACAGATGGCAATTAAAAATTTCTAGTTCAGTGACAGGCACACATTGTTCTTTTAATGAATCAGATTATCTCAACTTTGTAAGGATTAATTAGGTACTTGTAGCAGTTCCTTTAAATTTCTCAGAACACTATGCCACCAGATAACTAAGTGGCAGCCTTGTAAACTCAAAGAGTTAAGCTCAGAGAATCTATTACACTTAATTCCAATAAGAGTCAGAAATTTTTGATTAACTATGATATTACTAAAATATTAGCATATATTTTTATTAACATTAAGGTTTGTGTAAGCACTAAACACTGCTGGGGAAAAAGGGGGGGAAATGAATATTGCAATAATTTTTCTTTTAGAAAAAATTAAAATCATAGAAAAATAGTTTTTGAAACCTGCACATATTTTCTCTCCAAAATCAACAAATATTAATATTTTATCTTAGTTAACATTATAAACATAAAAACAGTTATTTTCAAATAATTTTAGATTTATAGAAAAGTTGCAAAGACAGCACAAAGAATTCCCATATACCTTTAACCAGCTTCTGGACATTTATCAATCCTAAGAAATTAACTTTGGTATAATACTATTAACTGAACTGGATATTTTATTAATATTTCATCTTGTTTTATTCCAGAATCCATTCTAGGACACCACTTTACTTTTAGTCATCATGTATGCTTCAGTTGGTGACAGTTTCCCAGTCTTTTCTTGTACTTCATGACCCAGACGATTTTTAAGAGTACTTGGTCAGGTATTTTGTAGAGCATCTTTCAATCTGGTTTTGACTGATATTTTCTCATAATTACGAATTCTCAGTGGATTTTGGGAAAGACTCTCAGAGGTGAAGTATGCTTCTTATCAAATCATATCAAGGGGTACCTCATATCAACATGTCTTGTCACTTGTGGTGTTAACTTTGATTGCTTAGTTAAGATGGAGTCTGACAGGTTTCTCCACTATAAATTTCCTATTCTTCTGCTTTCCATATTCTATAATTCGGAAGCAAGTAACTAAATCCAGCTCACGTTTCAGTGGAGGAGAATTAAGCCCCACTGCCTAGAGTAAGGAGGCTCTATATAAATTATTTGGAACTTTTCTGAAGGAAGATTTTTCCCTTCTCCCTCGTTTACATATTTGTTCAATCAATTATATACATTTGGGTATACTCATTGATATTTACTTTGCTCTTTTGGGTTATAAATACTACTACTACTAAGAGTCCAGTACTACTCTTATTTATTTTATTGCTCAAATGATTCCTGCTTTGATCATTTGAGGACTCTTTCTGAGGACGACTTGAGGCTCCTGTGGTCCTTTTGACATGCCCCCATATTCTTTTTTTAAAAATCATTGTTTTACTTTCTGGCACTATAAAATGCTCCAGGCTTATCTTGAATTTCCCCTAGCCACTCCTTGAATCAGTCATTTCTTCAAGGAGCCCTGGTTCTTTTTATTGGGGAATGGTGTTTAGAAACTAAGATCTGGGTGCTGGGTATGCTTGTTGTTACTGGGGTGTCACTGCTTCCCTATCCTCTCAGCAGACAGAGCTAAGAAATATATGTATTATACAAACCAATGTATACACATTCTTTGGTATTGATATTTCTGTGTGTATGTGTGTGTGTGTGTGTGTGTACCTGAGTTCATATTCCTATCTCTGACTCTAGCACCACAGGGTCTATGCTATGTTTCCCCCATTGCTTATTTATAACCTCAATCTCTGACAGCCAGAAACCTGGCTTCCATTGTCTACAATTTATTTACTTATTTTTTTCAATTGTGGGACATGCAGAGTAGCCTAGCAGAATTGCAGAATTCCTAGCCCATACCCTTGTGAAAAATAAATTTACCAATTAGATTACAGTGTTTATGTATAGTTCTTTATTTTCCCTTACAGTATATAGTCAAAACAGTGTTTTCCAAAGTTAATTTATGTCAGCTTCTTTTTTCTCTATAATTTAGTTTTAAAGAGAACTTCCTTGGGAAAAAAAAGACACAATTATATACTATATGGAATTTAGAAATGTAATGTTGCAAAGGCTAATTTTGAAGATGACTGTCATTAATTTTTACACAAGCAGTATCCTAAAGCATTATAATCTATCATAATTATAACTCACCCACCCCAATATTATCAGAGCTCTTTGTCCTTTGGGTGGGGCAATTAGGAGAGTCCTTCTATTGGGCTGAAGGAAGAGTTGGGAAGGCTACCTGCTGTAACTTTTATTAGATATAGTCATAATAGCTCAATTCTGCCTTCTCCTCCTAAATTAATTGAGTTGACTTGGGCCAGTACCTTTCCAGTGATGGTCTTGATATTATCATACTGTAATGTCATATCTTCCCAATGATATGCTTTACTACAATCTATACTATAGAAGATGAAACTGAAGTTTTGAGAGTGACTTGCCCAAGGTCATATGGCTCATAAATGACGGAGTTTGAGTCTAGAATTCAAATATGTTCAAAGTCCAAAATATGAGAAATTATTATTCTCAGGTTAAAACTTTATGTCCTATAGCAGAATATGGTATGACTAGGTTTATGGTTAAAGCATCCAGGTTATTTTGCTTTAGTAAATAGGCATTTTATAGTCTTTTGAGCCATCCTTTGCCTGTTTCTTTATTGTCAGTGGGCTCAACATATGCAACTCCAAAGACATTTCTACCTAAAGAATATGTAACAGGGTAGTATCCTAGCCAACCTCCCCACCCTTTACAATTTGTCCTTCAATAACTTGGCATGGTCATCTTACAATGCAATTTGAATAGATCAGCATCTCTGAAAAGGCCCTATGTGAATAATTTAGCTTTGACCTTGAACATGTAAAACATAAATTCTAATTATTTTTAAAATGTTCCAAGTCAGTATAATCCCTTTTTTTAAAAAATGAGAATTTGGGAGTATCTAGCTTGTACTCATCAGGGTACTTGCAGATAACAAATTTTCTGTGAAGAGTTCTGGTTCTGTCTAGCACAAAGCTTATCAAACTACAAGTGATGAAGGAAAAGTTATTTCCCCCACAATCAGTCATGTATCACTAGTTTCATAAAATAAAATTAAAATCATTTTTTTAGAGAAATAAAAATTATAAAATGTCAAATACAAGCCCACATTTTTTATATTATATATTTCAGATATAAAATTATTCAAATTGACACTGAAGTTTTTAAGCACTTTCTCTCAATTCCTATATCTTTCTTTATGGATTGGTAACAAGCATTTGTTTACTAACATTGATCCAAGGAACACACTGGTTCCTGGTTAGAGAGTTTCTTTAGAAAACCTCAGTTCAGTGTTAGTGTCCACCAGAACCTTTGTACTAATCTAGATTATTGCAAAGTTTGTATATGGAACACATCACTGTCCTTTGCTATTGTTTTGCCTTTGAAGAAATATAAATGCTAGCATTTATTGAATGATTATTATATGCTATGTTCTAAATACCTTATATGTATTGAGCCATTTAATCTTCTCAATATGAAAGCAGACACTATTATCATTCCCATTTTACAGAAATGGAAATTAAGGCACAAAGAGATTAACTTGCCATGGTCACACAGCAAGTGACTGGCAGAGATCTAAACCCAGGCAGCCTATTTCCAAGGTCTATGCTCATTACAACAATAACATACTGCTATCCATAGGAAAAAACTATCTAGGAAAGCCCTTTGTAGTTAATCTAAAATTGGATTCCAAGTATATTATTCAAAATGTTACTCAATACACATCATTTATAGATTTCTAACTAGTAAAAACAATTCAAACTTTATGGAATTATAAATACCTAACATCTTTCCTTCTTTGCTTTTGCTACTTCTAGGAACCTAAGAACTAAGGTCTGAGCTCAAATGTCATGGATTTTTTCTGTTCTGATTTGTTGTTTTTTTGCTTTTGTCAAGTATTGTTTCATTTAACACAAGTATTTTTATTAACTACCTCAAATCCTATTTTTGAATAGGTGGTATATATATAAGCCAATTATTGTTCTAAAGCAATCCCTCAGCCATGTGATTTGCGGCTTCCCATCTGCAATCATTGAGAACTCATTTTAAAAAAACTGAATAGGTCTATCAGTATCCTAAGGCTGTCAAGACCAATTACCAGAAACTAGGTGAGTTAAAACAACAGAAATTTATTCTCTCACAGTTCTGGAGCCCAGAAGTCTGAAATCAAGGTGTTGGCAAGGTCATATTTCCTCTGAACGCTCTGGGAAGAATCTGTTCCTTGCCTTTTCCACCTTCTGGTGCCTGTTGGTATTCCCTGACTTGTGGCTGTATCACTCAAATCTGTGCCTTCACAGTCACATTGCCTTCTCTTCTCTGTGATTATCTCCTCTGCAGTTCTCTTCTAAGGACACTCTCATTGGATTTAGGACCCATCCAGATTATCCAGGATGATCTCCTCAAGGTCCTTAATCTAATTGTATCTGCAAAGACCTTCCCCAAATAAGGTAACATTCACAGGTTCTAAGGATTAGAACATGGGCATATCTTTTGGGCGACCACCATTCAAGCTACTATATATAATAGGTGATGGGGGTAGGAGGTAACTTCCTATAAGCATATTACAAGAGGCTTTAACCCATGGGCTTTGTGACAAATTTTATATGATAAAAAGCCCCTGCCCCCGCCCCACTACCCCATTTTCTGGCTCTCTGCTTGGTTCTGGACTGGCAAGGTTTGCCAGAGACCTGAGTTTCATTTAGGTAAAGTTGACAGATACACTGTTTTAATTTTTTTTGTTTAATTTTTAAGTCTTTAAAAAAAACTTGCATTTATCCTTCATAGTCACCTTCCTGAAAGGCAGTATAAAATAGTTCTCCTAGACTGTAGAAAGCAGTGTGTTATTAACTATTATTCTGAAGAATCGCTGCAATCTTTTCAGAATGACTCCATTACGATAAGCTCAGCTACCTGATTCTTTCTTATAAGATCTTGCACCTGAAAGTTTGCAAAACTTTCAAATAAGAAACAATTGAGAAGTACTGAAATTTTCAGATATAAAATAATCACTAGAGATAACATAAAGGCAGAAGGGATGCCTGTACTTTGAGTGAAATAAAAATGACTGTTTTTCTTGAGTAGGTCTGAGGTAAAACGAAATTGCTTAAATTCTAATGGAGAGGACCAGATGCTCAGAGGATCTGCCACAAAAATTAGAGCCTTTCACCTTTATGTTACTGGTTCTCATACAACTTAGGACAAAAGTAATTGAAAAATGATTATCACCTAAAAACAATTAAATACCATCTCTGGAAAAGTTGTTCGCCTCACTCTGGTTTCCAGGTGGTAACAATCACCATCACATTGAACACTCACCACTTGGCCATCTAAGTAGAGAACACTCACCACTTGGCCATCTAAGTAGAGAGGTGAGAGGGTGAATGAGTCTGAAGACAGAATGAACTTCTCTTCCTCCAGGATCCCCTGAGAGGCTTGGCAGGTGGTAAAGGGGACGTTTGGCTGGCCATTGCCTCTGCTGAATTTAATCCAGAAATAAGTGGATGTCAGTTTAGAGACTGGGATACCGATACTTGCCAGCCATTCGATCCACCTTTTCAATGGAGAGTCTTAGTTACAGTCTTATGCAAGATAAACTGTTAAACTACCTTTATGAGTTGTAATTTATACACCATAAAATTCACCTTTTTAAATGTATAATTCAATGATATTTTTATAAATTTATAGAATTGTGTAACCATTGCCTTATCAAGTTTTAGAATATTTCAATGGAGAAATTTCAAGGAATATATATCTAATTAAATTCCATTACTTCAAAGAAGATAATACTTATAGTACTGAGGGGCAGAGGGAGAAAGAGCAAGAGGAAGGAAGACAAATAATAGGACTTTAAAATTTCATTAAATTTTAAAATATGGTATCAGTACAACTGTATACTATTTGAGCTGTCATTGTTTAAATTTTCATGTATGAATTGTCTAATATTGTGAATATCTTAATGGATTATATCAAAGTTCTTTACGTGATCATAATGCTTTACTATAATGCCTTACAAATAGTAGGCATTCAAATATTTAATTTGTAAAATAAATAAAACTACCCATCCTCATGTTTCCTCCATGTTTAAGTATTCCATATCCAGAATCAATGAATAAGTTAAATATTAATATGGAGAAATTGGAATGTGTGTTATGGATATAGAGATGGAAAAGCCATACTTTCCTCCTAAAGTAAGTATATTATCCATTAATAATAACAGTAATAATTATAGCTAACACATATAGTGCTTACTATATGATAGACACTATCCTAAGAACTCATTAAATAATTAACTATTCTTATTTAATCCTCACTATACTTTGCAATTAAGAAAATGAAGGTATAGGGGATGGACCTAGAGAGAAGGGAAGTTAGAGAGAGTAAGACAAAAATCATATGATATCACTCATATGTGGAATCTAATTTAAAAGAATGATACGAATGAACTTATTTACAAAACAGAAACAGACTTAACAGATATCGAAAGCAAACTTATGGTTATCAAAGGGGAAATGTGGAGGGGTGAGGGATAAATCCGGAGCGTGGGATGACCACACACAGACTACTATATATAAGATAGATAACCAACAAGAACCTACTGTATATCAAGAGGGAACTCTACGCAATATTCTGTTACAATCTATACAAAAAAAGAATCTAAAAAAGAATGAATATATGTATGTATATAACTGGATCACTTTGCTGTCCACCTGAAACTAACACAACACTGTAAATCAACTATACTCCAATAAAATTTAGAAAAAAAGAGAAAATGAAGGCATAGAGAGGCAAAGTAATTTGCCAAGTTTTACGTGGGGTTGCTCTGATGAGAACTCAGGCAGTCTGGATAAGTCCAGTCACTGCTCTTATCTAACCACAAACAACTTTCAACCACTTTTTGTCAACCACTTTTCTTATCCTTGCTAAATCAGTATCTAGCACTAACAAAGATCTTTTAATTCCCTTATTGTTTTAACCACCCTTACTAACTGAATTCCATGGCTAAGTTTTATGTGACATGGTCACCAGCACAAGTTTCTCAGCCCTACTAATCTTCTACTATTCTCATCCTGTAAGTGTCCAACTCTAGCTTCATTCAAACTTATTTTTTTGAGCTCACACACCCAGCTTAGCAAGCAATGAACAAAAACTAATGGTTGGGCCATGTGGCACTATTTCAGGTGTCCGATATCCAGCCTCTGTTGTGCTCTCATCATTATTCAGGAATCCTCTTGTGCTTGACTTGTTTTCTTTCTCATATCTCACAGTGGCTAAAGATCTTTATTAGCTCAAATTCTGTCACAACTTTCTACACTTTTCTTTCTCAATAGATGAGAAAAAAATGATCCACAGTTCCAAATCTTCAGATTAAATAGGAAAACTGAAAACTGCCCATTGGGTTTAGCAGCTAGGTGATTTTGCATGTTTTGGAAAGAGGAGTTTCAATATAGTAGAAACATAAGTGAGCCCACAGTGTGTCAAACAGTAAATGAGACAGTCTCTCAAGCACTTGTCAATGAAGAAAGAGTGTTATGGTCAAGGGAGAGGAAGAGAATTGAGGGCAGGGCTGCCACTCACCTTTGTGATTTAGGAAGAAGTGCCTCCTGTTGGTGGGCACACTCCTAAGGTTTCATAGCTTGAGGAGGGAGAGGCACCTTCATGCAAAGGAAATGCCTCTTCTTCCTCAGGGCAAATACCTTCATTTGCCCTCTTGGTTGGGCATACCTTATGCAGTGTATGGCCTGTAAAATTGTGATTGCCTTGCATGAGGAAGGGTTTTTGTTTCTACAGTTATGGAGTTTTGTTTGTTTTTTGGTATTCCCCAGAAGCAGTCTGGATGTAGGTATGGGGAAGGCAAAGTCAACAACTGTAGGTTGAGGTTTTGCCATGTAAGTATGGTAAGGATACAAGATAGTTAATAACACTGGCAAGTTTCATGGGCAGTGGAATCTAGGATGGGTAGCAAAGGAAAATGTGGCAGACATGATTATCCATCCTGCTTTTCCATGTCAGTTGAATCACCATTTTATCAAGATGTTGGGCAGCAATGCAGTAAGGGAAGGTGGACCCAATTCAAGTAGTGAATCACAATTAATTTACACCAAGCATGGTAGTCATAGTCCTCTATGTCAGTGGTGTAGGGGTGGGTATGTGACCTAGCTCTAGCCAGAGCTATGAAGGAGTTTTCCCTTAGGCAAAGATGCACGGTATAAACATTTTCCTTTTCTTTAAATGTGGCCTTATGAAGAAGTGCCACTTAGAGCTGTGGCAGCCATTTTATAACAATGAGGAGACAAAATTGAGGTCAAAGCCTACACAATGAGGAAATGAAAGAACCAAGGAACCTGGGTTATCAATGACATTATTAAAGATAAAAGGGTTATTATCACTCTGTTCTTTCTGGAATTTCTCCTTTGTCTTCTCAGAAACCACATTCTCCTTTATCATCACTGCTGGTTTTTATTTAAAGTTACTTACTTTCTACTTCTCTCTCTAGAGTTTGGTCACAGATCTCTGTTTTTCTTTTTTTTCTCCTAGTAATTTTCAACAGGGTTATCTGTTAGTTTTAAAGAGTATATTTCATATTATTTATACTTTAAAAGTTCTTTTTTGGTATTTTAAAAACACCTTTACTGTGCTATAATCCACATGCCATGCACCTACTTAAAGTGTACAATTCCAATAGTTTTGAGTCTAGCCTCAGAGCTCTGCAACCATGACCACAATCAATTCTAGAAAATTATCATCAACCCTAAAAGAAACCCTCTCCCCATTAGCAGTCATTCTCTATTTCCTTCAGCCCTGGGAAACCAATACTCTACTTTCTGTCTCTACAGATTTACCTATTCTGTGAGCTTTATGACACCTGGGACTTATATTATTCATCACTAATCCCCAGTACCTAGGAAACTGGCTGGCTCATGGGATTTCAATGAATACTTTTTCAATAGTGAACAAGGTAGAATGGGTCCCTGCTCTCTTGGAGTTTACATTCTAAAGTGGGAGATCAATAAATAAAAGACAAAAAGATACACAAATTTTGTTAACTGTTGCATAGGAGAGAAGATATTGAGATATTTAGATAGTGGAATTAGAGGCTTCTCAGAGATGAGTCGACATTTATGGTGAGACCTCAATGAACGCTGGGAAGGAAACAGCTATGGGAAGTGAACTCTCAATAGAGAGAAGGGCAAGTAAAGTCTCAGAGGCTACAAAGTGCTTAGTGAGTTTCAGGAAAGTCAGTGTGACTACAGAATAGTAAAGCCAGAGAATGATAAGCAGTGGAAAGGTAGGCAGGGACCAGATTATGGAAGCCTTGTTAGGGAAGAGTAGGGAGTTTATTTTTAACTCCAGGTGAACCAAGTATGCCATTTAAATTGTATGATTTATTCCTTGCATAGAGCCTTATGGTTCAAACTGTGCTTCCAACCTGCAGAGGCAGCATCACCCCTGAGCTTGTTAAAATTACAGAATATGAGGCACCACTCAGAACTGAAAGTCTGTTCTTTTAACAAGATCCCTAGGTGATTCATATGCACATTAAAGCTTGAGAAACACTAGAGAGTGGATTGGAGGTGAAAAAGAGAAAGGGGAAGCCCTTAGATATGTTAGTCCAAATGAGAGAGGAAGGCTGCCTGCATTAAGAGTGACAGCAGAAAGGATGAGAAGACTGACTTAGGGTATGTCTTGGAGATACTTGGTTTAGGACTCTTAACCAGCTAAACACAGATTTCAATAGGCAGTATTTATGAGAAAAGTTTAGGATTGGAGATACAGGTCTGTGGGTCTATTGGGTATCCTGCTTCTGAGTTTCAACTGTTGTTTTATAATTTACAAATGTTTGCATGTTGTCATCTTTATGGGAAATACGACATGCCTTTCTGAAGGTTTTCCAAGTCCTCCACTCTTTCACTTTGAGGCCCTCTGTTCCTAAATATCTTTCATCAAGTCCTTATTAACTCCTTCACAAAAAATGTTTTGAACATTTTAAAATTCAAGGTCCATGACTGATCAACACGTCCTTCTCCATAGCCCCTTGGACTGTCCACACCTCGAACTTAACTGGGACAGATATACTCCAAGCCTCTCCAGTTTCTAAGTACAAAGTAGCTTGGAAACTCCTGCGTTGCTGGGCCCAATTGTCTCGGTGCACAATTCTGTACTCTTAAAAAAGGATCTGTGAGCTAGAAACCCGTCAGTTAATGGGAATGAAAGAATATAAGTTCCAAGTGGGGTAGACTACCTAGCGACCCCCATTCTTAGGCCTTATCACTTCGTTAGTAAGTGGTACAGCTGAATTCTAATGCTCTTCCCTGTATCGTTTGTCTCATTAAGAATAGTTTAATTGTTGAAACGTTTGTTTACAGCAATTATTTTAAAAGGCAAAAGGGCCTTTTTCTTTCTTTCTTTTTGAGGTTATGGGGAATGGTAAAAGTTTTCATAATTCCAATTCTCAGTCGTTGGTAACCCAGAGAATAACACCAGAACACCAGAGTATCTCTGGGACGATTACAGGATTCTCTCAGAACTTAGAGAAGTCCCTTCCAAGAAAACCATATATCCATTTGAAGGGCATGCCGCCAGTGAGACTTGTTCAAAGAAAGAAAAACTGGGGGGGTTGGGGAGTGGCACGGCGGTTCTCCGCAGCCAAGAATGGGGCAGGGTAAGAGTGGTCAAGGCTGAGCGAGGTCCGCTCAGGACCGCCTCCTGGGGTGTCCTGGGCACCGGGGCAGAGACGCAGGGGGAGGAAGGGGCAGGTCTCCGCGGCCTCCCAGTGCGAGCCGCGTGAGTAGGCGGAGAGGCCTGGCGCCTCCTCCCCTCTCGGGACGTGCGTCCGGGGATCACTCCGGGTCCTGCTCCTCCCTGCCGGCGGGGGGAGAAGTGGGACAGGCGGCCGTCCTCTCCGGCTATAAAGGGACTGGCCCTCCTGCGGCTTGCCTAGGCTCGCCTGGGCGTTCTCCCGGCTAGAGCTCCCGCTCCCCCTCCACTCGACCCTCTCGGGCCTCGGCTACTGGGGCTGCGGCGGAAGATGGCGGCTGCGGCGGGTCACCCGGCTCCGGAGGCTCGGTCCGAATGCTCTGAGGAGGCGCTGGCCGCTGCCTTAGCGGACGTGCCCGAACTAGCCCGACTTCTAGAAATAGACCCGTACCTGAAGCCCTTCGCTCCGGACTTCCAGCGCAGGTACAGCCCCACCTTGGTACTGTCCCCCGACTCACCCCGCCCCACACCCCACTGCCCACCCCCACCTCCTCCACAGAACCCAGCAGCCCGCCTTCCAGCCGCGAGCTTGCGGCTGGGAACGCCTGTTGGCTCTCGGACGTGCGGGCCCCGCCCCTCGCCGGCTCCACCCCCGCCGTCCCCGCCCCCCACGTTGGTGGTAGCAACTTCCGGGCTTGGGCGACGACTTGAGTCCGGTAATTGGGTTGAATGGCTTCCGGACTTGTGGGTTGACAACTCTTGCCGATGGACTAGAGGCAGAAGCGCTGAATAAACTTTCCTCATCCCTTTCCCCTCCCTTCGAATCGGCAGTTTTGCGCCACTGGGTGTGTGCTTTGGCTGCCAGCACCCGTTTCCTCAGGTGCTGGTGCGGAGTTAGGCAACTGCACTGCAGGTTTTCTGACCGTTCCACGGACCAGAGTGGTCTTGTGAATTAGCGGGTGCATAACACCTCGCCTGTGTAATTGCGTTTTTAAAGCCTTCTCGCTTATTTTATAGCAAATACTGTTATTTTATATAAGATTCTTTCAGGCAGCTTTTCTTTCCTTGTTAATATTCTCCCTCAGAGAAGATTAAGCTTATCTTGGTCTTTGTTTTTTACCCCTTGGGCCATCATTGACGAGTACTAACCCGTGTTTGGCATTGCCATCCTGAAGCTGGAGAAAGGCGAGGAAAGCCAGACTTCTAGAGGCCCACTTAGTATGCTTTACTTTTAGCTTGTCTCCTATCATGCTGAAGTTGCTAGGATAATAATTGCAGTAGTCAGCTGAACTTAAAAGGTATAATTTTTAAGACTAAAATAGTTGTTATGCTAGTTATAGTAGTTATATTTGTGAGATAAGCACATTGTGATTTAATGGTTTCTGCCCTTTTAGCAGAGCCACTTGAAAATTACCATGGCAACAGAATACCTAGTCACAGTTTCAAGTAATAGAAAACTTCTAGTAGTTACTTGGCAAGAAGCAGCATTGGGGGTAATGAAACATGGTTGATTTGGAGTTTGGGAAAATAAAAGTCTTAGGTTCATGACCTGGCATTGTCACTTATTACCTGTACTCAATTCAGCAACTGTTTATTAAGGGTCCTTTAGGAACAAAAAGTAAGGGACACAAAGTTGAATACAACACTTCATTCCAGAGCTTGTATATCCTAATGCATGGGTCCTCAAAGGAGTCACCTTGAGCTGTTGCTAAGTTAATCAGATGTTGGGCCTTTATGTAAGTCATTTGGGGAGCAGCCTTGTGAAATTGCCTTCAGTGTTTACAATATGTGCTTTCAAAGAAATTTAGTGTATAATCTTCATTGTTCAGGATTGGATTTGATTTAGAAATAGTAAAAAATTTTAGAGCAAAAGATGGTGATCCGACTTTTTTGATGACACTAATTTACTTGGATGCTTTGTAAAATGACACGTAAGACATTTCTAAAAGCAGAGTTGTGGAAGTGTTTTGTCTCCGTTTCTCCCCTCTCTGTTTTAAAAAAATGATTACAAGTAGACAAACCTCCCTTGTTAAGTGTTTCTTTCATGTAATTCACTTCAGCTCCGTTGGGATTGAAGCAGTTTTGATCCTCTTTCATGGTTTGTCAGAACTAATGAGAGGGACAAAGGCCAGAATAAAGAAGTGGGAGCACTCCAGTGTTCTTGATGAAAAGGCTGATCCAGTGGGTCCTTGTGCCTCACTCTGACCTGGATTCTACTTCTGGCCTTGGTTCTGAGTAATTGCCATTTTCCAGCACACATGTTCCCTTTAGGCATATCAAATAGTAATTTGGCGTTTGGCAGCAGTAACTTTTACTGTTAGCATTTGAAGAATAAAAGAATTTCTCCTTCCTTAAGTGTGGTCCTGATTACTTTTCCTATTTTCCATTCATTTCTAATAACCCACTTAGGCAGTGTGTCTTTGGCCTAACACAAATATACAACCAGTCAAACGTAGATGCAAAGTATGCTTACTAAGGAGTGAAGAAAATTTAGGGTACAAATAACAACAGTATAATGGTGATAGGGGAGGCGGTTTCTCATTGATGGACTGTCTTATTCTTTCCCAAACACTGTGTCTTCATTAGAAATTCCATTATGTACCTTTGTTCTTGTTTACCTTTTCTGTAACTGTAGGAATGTTGAATCAAGCGTGAGGGTTAGTGAATTACTCTGTGCCGTAAAATAAAAATTAGACATTAGCGTGGGTGACAGGCCCTGTGATGTCTCATTGATTACCTCCTAAGATAGGATTTTCCTCTTGACTTTCCTGCTTTTTTCACCTGTTATTTGTGCTGCAATTAGTTGCTGTATCATAATTCCAACATCGTAGTGTTTTTAAAAAAACATTATTTGTCCCCATGCTACATGTCAGCATGAGTCAGGCTCTCCTCATGGCAGTCATTCAAGGATCTAGGCTGATGAAGTCATCATTTTGAAACATGCTTCTACAGTGGCAGGGGCAAGGAACAGAGAACATTTTGAACTAGGCACTATTTCTTACAGCTTTTGCCTAGCAATCAGCCACTTATGCTGATACACATATTGGCCAGTGTAAGTCAAATGTGACTTATCAACCACGTGGGTGGAAGAGAAAACTGACATTTGTGAACAGGAGGATGAACAACACAGTTACAGTAACACTTGTCTATACCCTCTGTTTATATAGTAACTTTTACATATGTTATAGTATTTAATTTAACCCTAATAACAAAACTACAAGGTAGAAAGGGTGGGTATTTTTGTTTTTCCTGTTTTACAGATGAAGAATCCGAGATTCGGTTGTGATGAGTTGTTCACATGGCTTGCTGCAGCTGGGATTAATCTTTCTTTAATAAAATTGTT
The DNA here is from genome assembly GCF_964374135.1 of Grampus griseus. Classification (NCBI taxonomy): domain Eukaryota; kingdom Metazoa; phylum Chordata; class Mammalia; order Artiodactyla; family Delphinidae; genus Grampus; species Grampus griseus. The sequence continues at coordinate 109,047,071 of NC_138998.1, forward strand.
TCAGCAAATTCACAAAAAATGACTTCTTGGTAATTTAGTGAATACCTCTTTCTTTCTCTTTACTTCTAGCATTGGACATTTTGGACCACTTATTAGATCCTTGAAGCCATGATGTGTACTCTTGCTTTTCTTCCATTATCTCTGGTGGTTTCTCCTCAGCCTCTTTCAGACCATTAGTATAAGAAATTCTCAGGGCTCTTCCCTAGGTTCCTTTATGTATTTCTGTTTTATACACATACTTTCCCTAAGTATTCTCATCCATCCCATGAATTCCATCTATGTACTGAGGCTGCCCACATCTATCTTCACCCTAAATCTCCCCTGGTCTTAGTCTCCTGGTCTTATTTATAAATATCTGCATTTTGATGTACTGTAAGTATAAAACTCAATGTGTATAAAACTGAACTTAGGGTTTTTCATCCCAAGCCTGATTGTCCTTTTATACCTTATCTCAGTGTGTGTTATCCTCCTCTACCAACTACTCAAGCCTAAAACTTAAGACTTATCCTTAATTACTCCTCTCCCCTTCTTTTTATCTCTAAGTCTAGTCAGTAGTAGCTCCTAACTACTTTTCAAGTATATGCCACACTGTATTCCTACTGCTCTTCTACTACTCAAGTTGCTAGCATCTCTAGCCTGGTTTATAAAAACAGCCTCACAGTTCTCCCTTTTCAAATCTTCTCAACAATTCCATGGCTTTTAAGGTACAGTGTAGTCTCTTTCTTGTGACCTACAAAACTCTGTATTATCTGGTTCCTGTCTACCTTTTTAGCCTCATCTTTGGATCGTCCTTCTCACTCTGTACCACCTAATCAGAAGGAGGCTAAGTGTAAAGAGGTAGCTAGGATGTCTGGGGGCTATTCTATAAGGGGCACTAAAATATCACTAGAATAAATTGGAAACATGATACCTATTTTACACATGTAGTCCTTTCTTAAATATTGAAGATTTTCATTTTTTATTTTGTGTAGGCTTGTGAGAAGTAAGGAGTCTAGAAGGATCACTGAGTAAAAGGCAGGAGAGGTCAAGAACTAGAAACATTTTCTGATCTTTACCAGAAGAATGATGCTTTTGGCTTAGTAGAAATGAATTAAAAAGGGAACCCATTTCTATATTTAATTTTTATTAATAGAAAATAATTTTTCTCTACCCCATAAGATAGATCTTTACCAAATGTTTAAAGATCAATTTGAAGTGTGCCAGAATATTATCCAGTCTTGGATGCCACCTGTTTTGGTCTAGCCATGGGTCCAGCTATGGCTTTTGTACATGTTATTTCTTCTGCTTGATGCATACTTTGCTTCTGTCTTGTTAGTGCCTGTACGTACTTCAGGACACAGCCTAGAGATATATTAAATGCCTTCCCTGACTTCTTCCCATCCTCACACCTTCTTTGCACCTCTTACCCACCACCTTGAAAACCTGTATTGTAAGGGTGATCATCAATAATCATGTAGTTGTCTTTCTGCTCTTTTGTATCTCCCACTAGGTTATTTGCTCCTAGGGGTAGGCACATTGTCTGTGTTGTTTGCTCACTGTTATATTCTCAGTCTGTAAAACTGTACCTGGCCTACAGGAAACGGTACAGTGTTTGAATGAATAGATGACTGAATGAATGTCTTTTGACTTTTGTTTTTCTCTTTTCTACACCAGTAAGTCTCAGGTAAGCTCACCTTAAGCTAAAAATGTTAGGAATACTAGGATGGACAGAAGGAGAAGAAGCAGTAGTTGTCAGGAGTTATGTGTGGCAGTCTCGGGTAGGGGAGTGTATGTTCAAGGAAAAAGCTAAAAATAACCAGAGAAAATAAAGAAATTTGTTATTAATTAGATATTTCCATATTCCACAGAGACTAAGGGTTTAATCACTGAAGGAATATTCAGTTTGAAGAGAGCCTCAGGTCAAATTGCATGCTCAAGAATAGGAAGACAGGTTTTTGTGAGCTCAAGTGTGTTAAGTATCACAATTACAGTGCACATCTCTATTTTGTTAGAAATGAAAATAGCTTTTACACTGGTATCTAATCAGAATTAGAATGTTTAGATTTCATGTAATAGCAACCACACCAAAAACTGATTCTCGTGGTGCAGAAATTTTATATTGTAGTTGAATGGTGCACTTTTCTCTCAGTGCCTGGCCAAGTTGTAGGCTCTGGAGAAAGTCAAATGTCAATGATTCTAGAAGGCAAAGAAGAATCCAAAAATTATAAGTCATACCTGGCCTGCTCTTCTGTACTAGTAGCAGATTCCTTTGCACCTTGCAGCTGAGGTCTGTACTAACTCCAGAGTCACTCCTGAATTCTTTACAGTGATGGGCAAGAGGCTGTGACCTCTTCTCATTTTCAAACTGCCTTAAAATGACTCCATGGAGCATTTGGTTTAGTTTAGGCTCTGGTGCCTGCTGCACCATCTCCTGAGAAATGACTGTGTGTGGTAACTTCTTAGAGGATTCAGATCAGCTCCCACCAGGCTGGCCCTAGTTAGTCAGTGAGATGATAGCACAGACCCTGTGAAATGTGCTATCGTTTTAGATTGATAAGCATATCATGCTGCTGCTATTTAAAAGCATGTGTAAAACTTCAATTATACATTTATAGATATTAAAGGAAAATATGAAAGGGTTTTCAGTGGAGAGAACTGCTGCTCTCAGCTACCTTTCATTCTAAAGTAACTTTACTGTTTTACAGAAGAGTAGATTCTCTTCATGTAGTGATGTCCACTCATCAGTAGATACTCACTACTGTTTAGAATCCAGGTCTTTTTTTTTTTTTGTGCTCAAGATCCAAGAGCAGCCCCTGTTCTGTTTTGTGTTTAGGGTAGCAAGAACCTAGTACATCAACAGAAGGCAAAATTCCACATTAAACACACGTTGTTATACAATCTACATTCATTAATTTATTATACAATTGACATTAAGTTATGGTGACTTACCTGATCGATTTTTGATGTTTAAAAGATAATAGCTGAGATCCTAAGTTTAGCTTCTTCACATGTGAAATGGAAAAAAAAAATAAACATATGGCTGAGTGTCCATGTTGCAAAGCACAAGAGCAAGATGAAGCTTGAATTTTAGGTGTTGTAAATGCTAAACAGCTTCGAATTTGAGGGCAACTTAGTCAACCTCTGTGAACCTCAGTTTCTTTTTTTGAAAAATATGGATTGAACCCACCTTATAGGGGTTTCTTGAGGATGAGGAATATATGTAAAGATATCGCTTCTTTAATCCTGTATCCTGAAATCAACTATCAGATAAATAACCTGACCGGAAATTCCCCACAACTCTTCATTTTGCTGCTTAACAGCATCTTTACTTTAAGGGGTTCCTTCTCTTTCCTAGTAGTGCATTTGTGTGAATGAGGTGAGGAGGTGGTAATTTTAATCATAATCTAGTGGAGAAAGAAAAGAATATGTTTAAATTTTGATCTTTAATTTGGGCAGGAAATGATAAGGCAGTTGCCAGTTTACTACAAGCTGAAGGCAAGATGAATTCTGGGACGTAATGAGCACAAAGCTCCCTTTATTGAGAGAGGTAAATGCTACCCTGCAGAAACCCCAAATCACTCTTCTCTTGATCTTCCGTTTCTGTCTTTTCTCTTCTTTCATCTGACTGCTAAGTGTTCATGTTCTTGGACATCAAACAGCTGCAGGGATTTTCTTCCTCCTGAACTCTGGATGCTTGGAGGAATGGTCATACCGAGTTTACTAATAGCAGGAATGACTTTGAAAATAAGAAGAAAAATACATAATAGCAGCTTAGAAGTTTACAAATGAAAGAATTATCTAGTGGAGTCTGAACTTATGGTCTATTAATAAGAAAAAAAATTTAAATCCCATGTCTTGCCTTGTCTTTTTTATCCTCTCTTTTTTTATTTGATGATTTCAGTTCTTTTCAGTATGTCTGAATTTGCAATGAGACACATAAAACAAAGGAATGGAATACTCATGTGTATTTTAGTAGATCCATTGAAGGATAAATTACAATTAAACAGTTTCTGGGTATGTGCTCTAGGTCTGTAATCTAAAATGTGATAATCAGGGCTTCCCTGGTGGCGCAGTGGTTGAGAGTCTGCCTGCTGATGCAGGGGACGCAGGTTCGTGCCCCGGTCCAGGAGGATCCCGCATGCCGCGGAGCGGCTGGGCCCGTGAGCCGTGGCCGCTGGGCCTGCGCGTCCGGAGCCTGTGCTCCGCAGCGGGAGAGGCCACAACAGTGAGAGGCCCGCGTACAGCAAAAACAAAACAAAACAAAACAAAATCAGTTACGCGTTTAGGTGTACGTAACAGAAACCGAACATACCCTCAAAGAACGGAAAATCCCGCAAACTGTGAGTTATGGAAATAGAGGTTTGTATTTCTCACAAAGTGGGGGTAAGTGGTTTGGGCCTTAGCATTGACTCATCATTTATCTTTTGGTTCTACTATCCTTAACATATGGTCTTGATTCTAACGTTTAGAAGATGGCTGGGCATATCTAGGGCCCATATCTGTCTTCCTAGTAGGAGTACAAGCTAACTCACTATGTCCATTTTAGCCAAGCATAAATTAGTTTACTTGTAAACTCCATCTCATTCTTTCAGTTTACAAATTTTTCATCAGAGCTGTCCCATGGCATGGCTATCCTTAGCTGAAAGTGAGCCTGCATAATCAAGGCTTTCAGTTGTACGCGTATCTTCCTGAGAAATGCCTTTTTGTCTCATCTGTCACAGTTTGCCTGGGCTCTTTCCTTTGCTCCAATGAGGCGACAATGTCTGGCTAAAGATAAAAAGTCCCAGTGATACCATGCTGTAGTTCCCCAATATCATAGCTGTGTACAAATCTTTCAGAGCAGAATCCAGGCATTTCCACTTCTGAGAGAAGTCTTCAGCCACATCCCTCAGTATCACCAAACTCTGGGGCGTGGCTTTCACTCTGCTCTACCTTGTATTTCTGGATTTCTGTATTTCTCTGGATTCTTTTCTTGGGACAAATACAGACACTTTTGCTTGCTCTAGTCCAAAATGAGCCTGTCTGGTTTCGCTTCAGGCCCCTGGCCCAACGATTTGGGGAGCACCTCTGTCTTCTCTTTTTAATTTCATAGATATTTTACTCTTAAAAATAGGAAGTTTTGAGAGGAAATGAGTTTTTCAGTTACTACTAATCTTTTTCATGTTCTCTTGGGCTCATTCAAAAATGATCTGCTGGGCTTCCCTGGTGGCGCAGTGGTTGAGAGTCGGCCTGCCGATGCAGGGGACACGGGTTCGTGCCCCGGTCCGGGAAGATCCCACGTGCCACGGAGCGGATAGGCCCGTGAGCCATGGCCGCTGAGCCTGCGCGTCCGGAGCCTGTGCTCCACAACGGGAGAGGCCACAACAGTGAGAGGCCCGCGTACCGCAAAAGAAAAAAAAAAAAAAAGATCTGCTTTATTTTTAAGTTATTTGGAGAATATTGTATTTGTGGGGTTAGAAAGAAGAAAAGAACTAAAATAAGGATGACAGTTGATGCTCAGTCTTTAAAACATGAATTGTCTTTTGTTACCTAACTACATGCAAGTTTATGGGCTTTCACATTATACTTTTTTATTCTTTTAAAAGATTAAGATGTGTAAGCTTTGTTCTTCAGAACATACCTGCTACAGACTTACCATATCAATATAAGATTTTTATCATCACAGAGGAGCCCAGTATTTCATCTTTGACAGTAGACCAAAGAACAATTTGTGGAAGAATGGGATTCCTCTTTTTTTCCTCTTTTGACTGTAAAGACAGCACAATGATTCCTCTTTGATGTCAGAATAGGTCAATAATGTGTGTGGGGTCATATTAGTTTCTTTTTTTCCTAAGAGGTTATAGGTCTATTATCCATGACCTAAAATGATATTTTAGGCTACTGTTTGGAGGACATGAGTAACTAATGTGTGAGTTACCATTGCTTTTTCACTGTTTTACAATCTTTTCTCAAGAGGATTGGTGATTATTCCAGGATTCTAGAGATTCACAAAAAAATTCATATTCATCATTTCCAAGCATTTTTTCCCCCTCCAGTTCTCATTTTTCAGCATTAACAATCTCTCATATTTTTGTTTGCTTATTTGTGCATTTTTTTGTTTCCATGTGGGAATCTTCCATCCCCTTGACCATTTCAGTTGGCAGTGCTCTTTTGGTTGTGCAAGTTGTGCTTGCTAGTGAAGCACAGCAGCGTAGTGAAGCGAATGGATCTCTTTTTGTTCAGTTCCCTAAAATGCCTTTTACTGAAAACTATCTGCTATCCATGCGGTATTAGGGAAACCTCTACTCACAAATTCAACACATAAGCAGGAAATACAGAGAAACAAGAGTGTTATCAAAACTGAAGTTTGGTTGTAGCAGATTTAAGGTACCTTTAGAGGACATTAAAAAATATAGTGAATTTAGAGAATTGCAAATTGTGTTAGACTAGATTTAAAAAATTATTTTGAAATAATTATAAACTACAGGAAGTTGCAAAAATAGTACAGAGAAGGCCCCTGTACTATTAGCCAAGCTTGCCCCAGTGGTAATATCTTGCTTAACTGTAGGGCAGTTTCAAAACCAGGAAATTGACATTGATACACTCTGCAGACCTTATTCAGTTTTCAACAGTCTTTCCTTGCACTTCTTTGCAGTTTTATCACAAGTATATATTAATGTAACTGCCACTACAGTGAAGATACAGAACCATTCCATCACCACAAAGGAATTCTGAATTCCTTTATACTTATACTATTCCCACTCCCTCTATCCCTAAACTCTGGGAATTACTGATCTGTTTTACATTTCTATAATATTTTTTCATTTTTTGAATGTTATATAAATTAAATCAGCGAATATGTAATCTTTGAAGATTGGCTTTTAAAAAAAATTTATTGGGGTATAGTTGATTTACAATGTTGTGTTAGTTTCAGGTGTACAGCAAAGTGAATCTGTTATACATATACATATATCCACTCTGTTTTAGATTCTTCCCCATATAGACCATTGCAGAGTACTGAGTTCCATGTGCTATACAGTAGGTCCTTACTAGTTACCTATTTTATACATAGTAGTGTGTTTGTGTCAATCCCAATCTCCCAATTTATCCCTCTCCCCCTTACCACACACAACCTGCCCCCCCCAACCCGGTAACCATAAGTTTATTTTCTACATCTGTCACTCTATTGCTGTTTTGTAGATAAGTTCATGTGTACCCTTTTTTAAGATTCCACATAGAAGTGATATCATATGATATTTGTCTTTCTCTTTCTGACTTCACTTAGTATGATAATCTCTAGGTCCATCCATGTTGCTGCAAATGGCATTATTTCATTCTTTTTTATGGCTGAGTAATATTCCACTGTATATATGTACCACATGTTCTTTATCCATTCCTTTGTTGATGGACATTTAGGTTGCTTCCATGTCCTGGCTATTGTAAATAGTGCTGCAGTGAACATTGGGGTGCATGTGTCTTTTCAAATTATGGTTTTCTCTGGTTATATGCCCAGGAGTGGGATTGCTGGATCATATAGTAGCTCTATTTTTAGTTTTTTAAGGAATCTGCGTACTGTTCTCCATAATGGCTGTACCAGTTTACATTCCCGCCAACAGTATAGGAGGGTTCCCTTTTCTCTACACCCTCTCCAGCATGGATTGGCTTTTTTTTTTTTTTCACTCAGTATATGCCTTTGAGATCTATTCAAATTGCATATATCAATAGTTCATTCCTTTTTGTTACTGAATACTATTCCATTGAATGGATGTGCCACAGTTTATCCATTCACCTGTTGAAGGACATTTGGATTGTTTCCAGTTTTTGGCTATTAAAAATATTGCAGTGAAGCTATGTTTATTATATATAGGTGTTATTTCTTTGGGAGAAGTTCCTAGAAGTGTAATTTTGGGGTCCTATGACAAATGTGTGTTTAGTTTTGTATGAAATTGCTAAACAGTTTTTCATGGTATCTGTACCATTTTGCATTCCCAAATGTATGAGGGATCTATCTTATCTGCATCCTTCCCAGCATTTGGTAATACATTTCTTAAAGTGTTAGCTGTTATAGTAAGTGTGTAGTGATAAGCCAATGTGGTTTTAATTTGCATTTTTCTTATAGCTAATTATGTTGAAAGTCTTTTACAGTGTTATTTGACATCTTTATATCCTCTTTGGTGAAATGTTCAGTTCATGTCTTTTGTCCATTTTCTAACTGGATTGATTTTTCTTTTTTTTACCTTTGAGTTTTGAGATTTCTTTACATACTCTAGATACAAGTCCTTTGTCAGATATATTTTGAAATTAATTAATTAATTTTATTTTATTTTGTCTTTTTTAGCCGTGTTGGGTCTTCGTTGCTGCGTGTAGGCTTTTCTCTGGTTGCGGCGAGCGGGGGCTACTCTTCGTTGTGGTGTGCAGGTTTCTCATTGTGGTGGCTTCTCTTGTTGTGGAGCACAGGCTCTAGGCATGCAGGTTTCAGTAGTTGTGGCACACGGGCTCAGTAGCTGTGGCTCACGGGCTCTAGAGCTCAGGCTCAGTAGTTGTGGTGCATGGGCTTAGTTGCTCTGGAGCATGTGGGATCTTCCTGGAGCAGGGCTGAACCTGTGTCCCCTTCATTGGCAGGTGGATTCTTAACCACTGCACCACCAGGGAAGCCCCATTCTGTCAGATATTTGTTTTGCAAATATTTTATCCTAGTCTGTAGCTTGCCTTTTCATCTTCTTAACAGGGTCTTTCATAGAACAAATGTTTTAAATTTTGATGAAATTTATTGATTTTTTTTGGTGTATAGTTTATACTTTTGTTGTCATGTATAAGAGCTCTTTGTCTAGCTCTAGGATCTGAAGATTTCCTCTAATGTTTTCTCCTCGAAGTTTTATTGTTTTACATTTTACATATACGTCTATCATCCATTTTGAGTTAATTTTTGCTTAAGGTTTAAGTTGAAGGGTTTTTTTTATTGTCTAAGGATATTTGATTTTTTTTTAAAGATCATAAACTATGACAGACTTATATTGGGGAGCCACCTGATCAAAATAAAAAATAAGCCTTTAGTCAGGTCTCACTGAAATATATGAACAATGACAATTTTTATGTATACTATAGATTATTGAAAGCAGTGGGAACTAATTAACCTGTCAGTTTTCTTATTTCTAAGATCTGATTTTAACTTTTGGTTATTATCATAAAGCAGCCTCTCAAACTTCAGGAAGCTGGAGAAAAATATTTGTGAAAGATACAATAACTTATTTTCAAGTAGTTACTTAAGAGTTTTTCTGGTTTGTAATTTATATATTTTTATCATGTTATAGCATTATTTTATTGATTTGTATTCTAAACATATATAGATATTAATCTATACAGATTGAATTTGTAACTTTAATTTGACTTTCCAAGGTTTTCCTTATTTCATGTCTTCTACTTAGAACCTACTCATTTGTTAGTATCATATATTCTTCAGTTCTACATTATTAAAAATATTGCTTTGAAAAATAATATTTTATTCATTCAGTGTGTCTGTTTACTTGACTTAAATGACAGGTAAATCTCCAAAAACTTTTCATGTTATACTCTCATTTGTAGAAGTGAGTTTGTTAAATCTTAACAAAGGTAATGCTAATATTTCCCAAGATTAGTTGCTTTTTATCTAACTGAAATTAGCCTTTGGTTTTATTTCAGTCTTAATATTTACTTTGATGTTTGTCAGGATTCATTGTGCTATTAATAATTAGAAATCCGAGCATATCAATTTCCAAACAAGTGGTTAGATGTTATGAGATGAAAGTTGTTAGTACATGTATTTGGCAAAATTTGGAAAATTTACCCACTTTAAACAGAAAAGTAAAGTGGAACTTTTGAGGACTTGTTCATTCTTCAGTGATTACTAGCTATGATGGGTCGGAGGTACTAAACATCCAAAAGAGACTTCTGACAACTCTACTGATAATAAATCATCATCATCATCACAATAACAATTTTTATTACAATTTATGTAAATATCATTTTACGTGCATTGGGTCTGAGATTCTGCATTTTTAAGAAGCTCCCAGGTGATGCTGATGCTGCTGTTTCCCAGATGATGTTTTGAGGAGCAAGGCATGGCATCATCCCAACTTCAGTTCAAAACTGAGTTAGTGCATTAATTTTGTACTCTCTGGCATTCCTATATGGTAACAATGAGAAATCAGAAAGAGAAATTAAGGAAACACTCCCATTTACCATCGGAACATAGAGAATAAAATACCTAGGGGGCTTCCCTGGTGGCACAGTGGTTGAGAGTCTGCCTGCTGATGCAGGGGACATGGGTTCGTGCCCCGGTCCAGGAAGATCCCACATGCCATGGAGCGGCTGGGCCCATAAGCCATGGCTGCTGAGGCTGCGCTCCGCAACGGGAGAGGCCACAGCAGTGAGAGGCCCGCATACCGCAAAAAAAAAAAACACAATAAAAACAAAAAAAAAAACCTAAGGATAAACCTACCTAAGGAGGTTAAAGACTTGTACTCAGAAAACTATAAACACTGATGAAAGAAATCAAAGATGACATAAACAGATGGAGAAATACACCATGTTCTTGGATTGGAAGAATCAATATTGTGAAAATGACTATACTACCCAAATCAATCTACAGATTCAATGCAATCCCTATCAAACTACCAGTGGCATTCTTCACAGAATTAGAACAAAAAATTTTACAATTCGTATGGAAACACAAAAGACCCCAAACAGCCAAAGCAATCTTGAAAAAGAAAAATGGAGCTGGAAGAATCAGACTCCCTGATTTCAAACTATACTACAAAGCTACAGCAATCAAGACAGTATGGTACTGGCACAAAAGCGGAAATATAGATCAGTGGTACAGTATAGAAAGCCCAGAGATAAACCCACACGCATATGGTCACGTAATTTATGACAAAGGAGGCAAGAACATACAAGAGAGGAAAGACAGCCTGTTCAATAAGTGGTGCTGGGAAAACTGAACAGCTACATGTAAAAGAATGAAATTAGAACACTCCCTAATACCATACACAAAAATAAACTCAAAATGAATTAAAGACCTAAATGTAAGGCCAGACACTATAAAACTCTTAGAGGAAAACATAGGCAGAACACTCTATGACATAAATCACAGCAATATCCTTTTTGACCCACCTCCTAGAGAAATGGAAATAAAAACAAAAATAAACAAATGGGACCTAATGCAACTTAAAATCTTTTGCACAGCAAAGGAAACCATAAACAAGGTGAAAAGACAACGCTCAGAATGGGAGAAAATATTTACAAATGAAGCAACTGACAAAGGATTAATCTCCAAAATTTACAAGCAGCTCAGGCAGCTCAATATCAAAAAAACAAACAAGCCAATCCAAAAATGGGCAGAAGACCTAAATAGACATTTCTCCGAAGAAGATGTACAGATTGCCAACAAACACATGAAAGAATGCTCAACATCACTAATCATTAGAGAAATGCAAATCAAAACCACAATGAGGTATCACCTCACACCAATCAGAATGGCCATCATCAAAAAGTCTACAAACAGTTAAATGCTGGAGAGGGTGTGGAGAAATGGGAACCCTCTTGCCCTGTTGGTGGGAATGTAAATTGATATAGCCAGTATGGAGAACAGTATGTTGGTTCCTTAAAAAACTAAAAATATAACTACCATACGACCCAGTAATCCACTACTGGGCATATACCCTGGGAAAACCATAATTCAAAAAGAGTCATGTACTACAATGTTCATTGCAGCTCTATTTACAATAGCCAGGACCTGAAAGCAACCTAAGTGTCCATCGACAGATGAATGGATAAAGAAGATGTGGTACATATTTACAATGGAATATTACTCAGCCATAAAGAGAAATGAAATTGAGTTATTTGTAGTGAGGTGGGTGGACCTAGAGTCTGTCATACAGAGTGAAGTAAGTCAGAAAGAGCAAAACAAATACCATATGCTAACACATATATATGGAATAAAAAAAAAAAAGGTTCTGAAGAACCTAGGGGCAGAATAGGAATAAAGATGCAGACGTAGAGAATGGGCTTGAGGACACAGGGAGTGGGAAGGGTGAGCTGGGATGAAGTGAGAGACTGGCATGGACATATATACACTACCAAATGTGAAATAGATAGCTAATGAGAAGCAGCTGCATAGCACAGGGAGATCAGCTCGGTGTTTTGTGACCACCTAGAGGGGTGGGATATGAAGTGTGGGAGGGAGATGCAAGAGGGAGGAGATATGGGGATGTATGTATATGTATAGCTGATTCACTTTGTTATACAGCAGAAACTAACACACCATTGTAAAGCAGTTATACTCCAATAAAGATGTTAAAAAACAATAAGAAAAATAAGAAAAAACAATTCAATTAAAAAATGGGCAGAAGACCTAAATAGACATCTCTCCAAAGAAGACTTACACATGGGCAAGAGGCACATGAAAGGATGCTCAGCATCACTAATTATTAGAGAAATGCAAATCAAAACTACAATGAGGGGCTTCCCTGGTGGCGCAGTGGTTGAGAGTCCACCTGCCGATGCAGGGGACACGGGTTAGTGCCCCGGTCCGGGAAGATCCCAAATACCGTGGAGTGGCTGGGCCCGTGAGCCACGGCCGCTGAGCCTGCGCTTCCGGAGCCTGTGCTCCACAACGGGAGAGGCCACAACAGTGAGAGGCCCGCGTACCGAAAAAAAAAAAAAAAAAAACTACAATGAGGAGGTATCACCTCACACCAGTTAGAGTGGGCATTTTCAAAAAATCTTGAAACAATAAGTGCTGGAAAGGGTGTGGTGAAAAGGGAACCCTCTTGCACTGTTGATGGGAATGTAAATTGTTACCGCCACTATGGAGAACAGTATGGAGATTCCTTTAAAACTAAAAATAGAACTACCATATGACCCAGCAATCCCACTACTGGGCATATACCCTGAGAAAACCATAATTCAAAAAGAGACATGTACCCCAATGTTCATTGCAGCACTATTTACAATAGCCAGAACATGGAACCAACCTAAATATCCATTGACAGATGAATAGATAAAGCAGATGTGGCACATATGTACAATGGAATGTTACTCAGCCATAAAAAGAAATGAAATTGAGTTATTTGTAGTGAGGTGAATGGACCTAGAATCTGTCATACAGAGTAAAGTAAGTCAGAAAGAGAGAAGCAAATATGCTAACACATATATATGGAATCTAAAAAAATAAAAATAAAAAAATGGTACTGATGAACCTAGTGCCAGGGCAGGAATGAAGACGTAGACATAGAGAATGGACTTGAGGACATGGGGGATGTGGAGGGGGAAGCTGGGGCAAAGTGAGAGTAGCATCGACATATATACACCACCGATTGTAAAGTAGGTAGTAGGAAGTAGCAGCATAGCATAGGGATATCACCTTGGTGCTTTGAGATGACCTAGTGTGGTGGGATAGGGAGGGTGGGAGGGAGGCTCAAGAGGGAGGGGATACGTGGATATATGTATGCATATGGCTGATTCACTTTGTTGTACAACAGAACCTAACACAGTATTGTGAAGCAATTATATTCCAATAAAGATCTATAAACAAAGAAACTGAGTTAGTAATGGGCCAAGTTAGTTATAAGTAAATATTCTAATTTTTTAAGAATAATAATCCATATATACCAGTATAGTTAACCATATCATTTAAGTTTTTAATGGTCACATGATTTTCTAACTTATTTTAGATAAAAGTGGTTTTATTTTAATATCAAAGTTACTTTTCTTACATCTTCACTGTGAGTTTCACTGTTGCATATGGGTCTTTAGGATAATATATAGAAGGTGATCACATAGGAAAAATTATTCTCCACATATGTTGTTCCAGGGTATACATGGGCATCTGAGTTACAGGCTGTCAGCATAATTTGCTATTTAACAAACCAATTTTTGACATCCTCTTTGTCTCAGGCATTTTTCTATGTGATAGCAGAACAAATATAAGATAGGCTTCCTACTCGATGGGAGCTCTAATTGGGGAGATTACAAGTAAACACAATTATAGTAGATATTTGTGCATAAAATTCATTGTAAGACAGATAAAAGCATGTCTTATTCTGTTAAGGAAGGGGAGTATATAGCACAAAGGAGTTCATTTGAATTGCCTTAAATTCTTAAAATTATTTCTTTATAAAGGGAAGACTGAGTCTTGAAGAATGTGGACAAATTCTGTGAGACTCTTTTTTGGAAAGAGTCAAAGGATATGATAGCTGAGATATTAATCTTTATTAAAACTACAGTTGGCCTTCCGATTCTCAGGTTCCACTTATGAGGATTCAACCAGCCATGGCTCGAAAATATTCGGGAATAAAAAATTCCAGAAAGTTCCAGAAAGCAAAACTTGAACTTGCCTTGCACTAGCAACTATTTACGTAGCATTTACATTGTATTTACAAGTATTTACATAACATTTACATTGTATTAGGTATTATAAATAATCTAGAGGTGATTTAAAGTATATGGGAGGATGTGGGGTGGTGGTGGGATGAATTGGGAGATTGGGATTGACATATATACACTAATATGTATAAAACAGATAACTAATAAGAACCTGCTATATAAAAAAAATAAATAAAATAAAATTCAAAGAAAAAAATAAAGTATATAGGAGGATGTGTGTAGGTTGTATGCAAATATTACATGCTATGCCATTTTATATAAAGGACTTGAGCATCCATGGGCTTAAATATCTGCATCAATCCTGGAACCAATCCCCCGTGGATACTGAGGGGTGACTGCATAACAAGTTATAATTTGATTTGACACGTTTTTTGTTGCTTTTAAGTGGAAGTTTATTTGCAAAAATGGTTCATTTGCAAAATGTTCTTGTGTAAGAATTGCCACATTGTGTAAGAACTGAACCCTCTAAAATAGTTTATAAATCATATTTGATAACATATCGGTATGTTTCTTTATAGCAGATAAGCTCCTTTTGGAAGGGATTGTGGACTATTTTTTGAGGCAATGAGGCAGTTCCTGCGTAAGCTAAGGATACCTATTCCTGAATGAGTCAGGGGGACATTCTGATGAGTATCACCCAGTCAGGAAGGTGGCAGAAATGCAAATGAACACTGAATGACTCCACCTGACCCCCCACTAAATGTCTCACCTAGATCATCATTATCCAGTAGAAATATAATATGAGCCATATATGTAATTAAAAATTTTCTATTTGCCACATTAAAAAAGGTAAAAAGAAACAGATAAAATTATTTTTTGTAATATATACTATTTAATCCAGTGTATTCAAAATATTGCTGTTTCAGCATTAAAAAATTACTGAGATATTTTACATTTGTTTTTCATACTAAGTCTTTGGAATCTGATGTGTATTTTGCATTTACAGCACATCTCATTTGGGACTAGCCATATTTCAAGTGCTCAGTAACCACGTGGCCAGTGGCTACCGTATTAGAGAGTGCAGCCTTAGATTGTATATTTCAAAGAGGAGCTTTTATGGTAAGAGGTGGCATGACCCATAAAGACATTGAAGGGGAAGATTAAGGAGGGAGAAAGGTACAGTCAGCCCTGTGTTCATGATAACAGAAGCAAGTAGACCTGGAGAGATTCTGATTTTGCCTGAGAGAGCGAGTAAGAAATTATTGACTGGTGACTTTTTTTATGCTTGAAAAAAGATAAATGGATGGTGTCTTAAATGTAGATATGGAGATATGCCACATACTTAATTAACCTGGGGGTGTCTAGGTAGCCACGTTCCCCAGATTATTTGGCATGGCTTGTCCACCTTGCCCTATTCGTTTAGGTGATTCTTATTTGTGTCATATTTTCATATGCTAAATGCATTACTTCTGTCCCATGACAAACAGCACAGACAAACATAAAACAAAACAAAAACCTGTGTCAGCCAAAGTAAATCTAGTCTTTCTTGATAAAGTAACTGAGATCAGGTGGCTGGTCTATGCTCTGATAGTCCTAGACCTTTTGGGATATGCCAACCTCACTTTGACTCAGCCCAAGTGACAGCTGTTCCTAATTTCCTTGTCCCAAGAATCTTGCTTATGTGTAGTGACTCATTATGACTTGCATTATTCCTGAGTTGCTCTCTGCTTATAAAGGAGGAGGGTTGGAAGGACTGTTCTTCAAACTAATGACAATATTGTGAGTGGGTGTGTGTGTGCACGAACACATATATGTTTTGTGTTTTATGCCCTTGTCTTCACGACTTGCTTTAATTTCCTCTAAATGATAGTTTCTTCAGCATTTATACTTTTCATTCATTTTGTACCTACTCACTTTGCATACTTAATAATTACCCTTATAATAATAGCAAAAACATTACTGTTTATTAAAGTATTTGCCCTCATGAGTGGTCAGTCAGATTCTTCTTGTGGAATACTGTTTTCCTTCTCACTCCAGTCTTGTGTTTTCCACACTGTAGCTGCTCAGAACATGCTGACTCACCCAGCATCCCTGGGATGCTGGATTTTGAATTTAAGAAGAGAAGAATATATTTATGGAACACATTATTGTCTTTCAGTGTTTTCCATAGAGCTTAGAGTAGAGGTTTGCACTCAAAGGGTGCTTTGCAAATAGATATTGACTGGGGGTCTAGTCCAGCTTGTTCTGTGATATTAGAAATATAGAAATATTTATTACCATAGTTGTTGGAGGGTCTCTAGAAATGTTTGAAAGTAATTCTTCTGTCATGTAGTGGCCTGTGGTGGGCAAAACCTTTCTCACATACAGCTTAACCTTTCTCGTGTCTAATACTACTTGTGAAGAAGATTGTAATTTGTGCATTGTGCTTTTATCAGGTTGCTGTTCCCAATGCAGCTAGCGTAATTTTTCATTTCCTAGCAGTCCTCAGGCAATTCTGTTTAACATGCTTTCTATTTCAAAACACTCTCCTATTTAAAAAACTTCTTTTGCCTCAGGCCCAGCATGCTTTTCCAGCCAGGCCACTAGTAATTTCTATCCTTGCTGGCTTCATTCACCTTCACTGTTAACATTCTATATGGATGTGCTAGGAATGTCTTTTTTTGTGTGTTTACTGCATAGCAATGCTGAGATGCCAGTGCCTCCTATTTGTTGATTTTACTGTGGTTCACAAAATTATTATTTCATTTTTATACTAAGGAGATGACATACCTTGTTTTTGTTTCAAATCTGTTTTAGTTTTCTAGATTGTAAGCCAGACTTCGCTTTCTTAATGAATAGAATTCTAACTTTCCACCTGAGCTTTTAAAGTCATCCACAAAATTTTCTTGAACAACAGTATTCACGCTAGAATAAGAGATTGTTTTACTTTTACAGATAAATAAAAGATATTCAGTTTCATTTAATAGGCAGCAAATTCCTTTTTAAGGTAGTATCTTAACAGTGAATGAAACAAATTACCTGGATTGCCTTCCCAAATGATCATGAATTAGGCTTGATTTTTGCTTGAGGTAAGACAGCATTCTAACCTGAGGCTCTTGAAGCTGCTTTTGGTTCTGAATTCTGTAAAAAGGAAATACTCTTGAGGGATTTAGGTTTTTAATGGGGAAAGTCTGGTCAACAGAGGTATACAAGAGAAAGCCATTGTTCTCTTATCATTAGCCAATAATGGCTTACACTGAGGTAGAGTTTGAAACATTTATAATACTATGAAGGCTTTCAAGAGATTCTAGAATTATATATAGAGAGAGATTTAGGGTTAAAATAAAATTAGAACTCTGGCCATGCTATAAATATGTATTATACATTTGTATATATCATATATATGTGTGCGTTTGTGTGTGCATAAAAATGGCTTTTATATCATGTGTTGTCAGAGTTGAAATAAAAGTTTTCCCATTCATTGTGCTGATATCTGTTTACAAACGTGGGAGAAAATGGGAATTTTCCTCTCTTTGAGGTAGTCAGCATAGTGTTAAAAATGAGAAAGGAAGAATACTTCTTTTTTGGGTTATGGTTTGCATTTTAGATTTCATTGCTGTTCCTCTCAACTTCCATCTGTGTTGACATTTGGGAATATTGTCGTTGCTCTTTCTCAAGTGTAGTGGAAAAGCTTAAAACAGAATTTACACTTTTAAATACAACCGAGGCTCTATCACATCGTGATTCACTCTAGGTCTGAATACTTTTTCTTTGGCTTAAAAAAAAAAATCAAACATTTTATTGAACGAAATATTTCTCAAACTTGTAATGCTACTGATTATTATACATTATTAGCAATCATTTTTGTACTAAGGCAAAGTTCAGGCTGAAAACACAATGATAATATTAAAATTTTGGGCACTTGAATTTTATGGCATCAAGGCAATCTTTTCATATAGATATATCGTTAATTTCTATTTATTAATGCCATTGTGGTTTTATTTTATTTTACTCTGCTGTTTGATTAAGATTCAGTTTTCTCCTAGGAAATAGTAACAATGTGAATAAGCCACAAAAAGCCAGATTGGGTTGCTGTATGACTTTTGTTGACTTTATGCTCTATTTTTTTTAACTAACTGAATCCTAGTCACTTGGCATTTTCTGTGTGTGTTTGTGTGTATGTATGTCTGTGTGTGTGTGTCTGTGTGTGAGATATCTTGGCTGAATAATGGGTGGCCTGGACCTCTATCCAGTGACTAGTCAGGTTTGTCTGGTTGATTCCTGCTTTGGTCAGTTTGGACTGCTATAACAGAGTACCATAGATTGGGTGGTTTAAACCGCAGAAATTTATTTCTCACAGTTCTGGAGGCTGGAAAGGTCAAGATCAAGGCACTAACAGATTCAGTGGTGAGAACACTTCCTGGTTTGGAGATGTCTGTCATCTCCTTGTATTCGCACCTGGCAGAGAGAGGAGAGGGAGAGAGGAAGCAAGCTCTCTCCAGGCTCTTCTTATAAGGAAAGTAATCCTATTCGTGAGGGCTCCACTCTCCTGACCTAATCACATCCCAGAGGCTCCACCTCCTGATGCCATCACACTGGGGTTAGGATTTCAACATACGAATTTGGGCGGCACACAAACATTCAGTCTTTAATGGTTCTCTTTTTCTAGCTCTGACTGTTTGTGATGGTTTCTTCTAGAAAAAACTAGTTTTTATATTTTAAAGAAATTGTGTGTTTGTGTGTGTGTGTGTTTTCCAACACTCTTAGGCAATACAGTAGAAGCTCATTGTGATTTCCTAATGAAGCCATCAGACTTGTGTTCATTTAATAGTAAAATCACTTTCAATAATGAGGACTACATGATTGAAATTAGGCAGTAGTGGATTTTGGGGGTCATTAAATTTAAGTACTGTGAAAGGTAAAAAAGAAATAGTTTCTGCTGTATAACAAAGTGAATTAGCTTTATGTAAAGCAATTATACTCCAATAGAGATGTTAAAAAAAAAAAAGAAAGAAATAGTACAAGTTTACCCAAAGACTGGAGCCATTAAATGTTCCAGGGTTCCTGGAAATTAAGGCTGAGGCCTGGTTATAGACAGATATAAGTCATTCATTGGGTAGCATGGGAAAAAATAGACTATTTACCCAAGTTGAAATAATTATAATTTTTTTTTTTTTTTTTGCCGTACGCGGACCTCTCACTGTTGTGGCCTCTCCCGTTGCGGAGCACAGGCTCCGGACGCGCAGACCCAGCGGCCATGGCTCACGGGCCCAGCCGCTCCGCGGCATGTGGGATCTTCCCGGACCGGGGCAGAAACCCATGTCCCCTGCATCGGCAGGCGGACTCTCAACCACTGCGCCACCAGGGAAGCCCAATGATTTTTTTTTTTTTTTTGGAGAAAAATAAGAGCGTTGTATGTGAGGTTCATGTAAGAGCTGAGAAACAAAAAAAAAGTTTTTAAGAGAATTTACTGCATTTTAGATTTTCTTACAAGAACTAACAATAAATACATTGCTTACTCCAGACTGAACTGGTACAAGTGGTTGTCATACCAACAATTAAGCATTCATTTTAATAATGTTTTTGATAAGACTCTAAGCCATTTCTTTTCATCTTCCATCTTGCCTGGTCATTGGAAATCTGCAGGCATACTTAACTTATAAAGAATGAAAGGATGCAAATAACTTATACTAGATTTCTTTATGTTGTCTTGCCATGTTTCTGCATAGTACAATGTAGTAGAATTGGTGTATGTTAGTCTATTAGAGAAGGAAGTGTTTGTTTCCTGAGTGAATGAAATCATGAAGAGTAGAGCTCCTACAACACAATTTCTATATTATATTAATAAAAGCTAACTGGTAATTTCAGAGACAAATACACACTTATTAATTATTAGCCATGTTTTTGTGGTAACTGAGCCTTTTGTCCTGTTTTCTTTCCCCCATTTGCTTTCCCTGGTTCCATTTCTGTTCTGTGCCCCTTAATTGATTTTCTGGCTGGTCAGCCAATTAGAAGTCAAGTGATATTGAGGATAGGTGATAATAACTTAGTATTATATATTACATATATTTACTCATATATTACATACATTTAAATGGTGGTGTTTACAGGCTGATCCAAGATCAGCCATTTGAGAATTCATGAGGGTTTCATCTGTGAATGGGAGAATTTTTTTTTAAACTGGTGTCCACTCATGTGTAATGTCGGTTCTTAAGCAAAAACAAAACAGAAAAAAAACCTCCACAAAAACATAAAGTCATGAACTACCTGGTCACTTGTTGGAGACCACCTAAATTTTAAGTACAGTCGATCCTTGAAGAATACGGGTTTGTACTGGTCGACTTGCACATGGTATTTTTCACTAATAAATACTACATTACTATGCAATCCGAGGTTTGTTGAGTACATGAAGGAACCCTGTATACAGAGAAACCGCATATAGGGAGAGCCAACTGTAAGTCACATTCTGACTTTCCCAGGTGCAGAGGGTGGGCAACCCTAACCTCCCTGAGTTGTTCAGTGGTGAACTGTAAATACACTAGGCAGAAGATAACTGTAATTGAGGGAAATTGCTGCAGTCCCTAGCCAAAGGCCACAAGATAAGGTCTGGTATTGAAAATGATGTGATACCTAAAGTCATTATCAGATTTTGCTTTCTTTCTGTAACAATACAAATAGCCAAGAATCCTGCCTCTGGATCATCTGTGGATCTTGTTAAAATGCAGATACAGTGGGTCTGAGGCTGGGCTTGTTCAATGTGCATTTTGAACAAGTTCCCAGGTGATGCTGCTGGACCAAAATTTGAATAGCAAGGCCAAAGAATGCATGAAGTTGTTGACTATGTTGACTGTCTACTTACCTCCACCCAAGAACATCAGTTTTTTTTCTTCCTTTCTTTCCCTCCCTGCCTCCTTTCTTCCCTCCCTTCTTTCTTTCCTTCCTCCTTTCTTTCTTTTCTTTCTTCCTTTTATTTTTTCTTTCACATTAGTTGCCCAAACATATTTACCGATGTTTTCAAGAAACTCAGTCTTTTATTATATGAATCAGAATTTCTTGTTTTTCTCTGTAGTGCTTGGAATGCATAAAATGCATCACTGCTAGTCAAATTCTTGCACATTTTTCAGCTAAGTTTAATTTTGTGCCTTTATCTCTACTTTACAGTTAAGGAGCTTGTGCTGTTGCTACTTTGAGTGGCTTAACTAAGATGGTAGAATTTCTCTTTGTAAGGGCATTAACTCAGTCTAGTAATCTTCACATTGTGCTAAAATATCCCATGTTAAAATTAACAGATATTCTAGTGATCATGTGGTCGTTTCAGTAGAAGTTGTATTGCTTGCTTCAAAGCACCTTCCTTATGTCTCTCAAAGGTATTTTGTCTGTGGAACAGAATTAACATGTGAGGAATTCACCACAACCGAATCATGATTTAGACTTTCAATTAGAAAATAATTCGTTTTGCCACCTGAATTTTCACCCAGCATCTAATACTTATGTGTCCACAAATCCAGAAAAGGAAATGATTTTATTGTAATCCACTGGAGAAAATTAATGCAAGAGAATATATGTTAGTAAGCTGCTCTCTAGAAGTGATCATTACAAAGGGAGTTTTGTACATTTTACAAAGGGAAGAAAGTGCAGATAATAACTAAGAACATGGATTTTGAGGTGAGATTAGGTTTAAATTTTGGCTCTGCATTGGAAGTTTTTAAATTTCACTTAGCCACAGTTTTCTCATATGTGAAAATAAGGCAAAAAATACTTATGTGCCAGAGTTGTTCCAAGGATAAATGTTAGTGGGAATATGTATTTAAAGGTGTTCAGCATGTTGTCTGTCAGATACTAAACACTGAAGTAAGTAGTAGCCATTGTTAATATTATTTAATATCACATTTTCTTGGAGGTAAGATGAAATTCAGGTGTGAATTAGACCAAAAAAATGGAAAAGTGTAGGGTTAAATAAATACTATAATATGTAATAGTTAATTTGTAATCTTATTTATTATGGTCTATAGAAAGGAAATTTAGAAACTTAAGCAAAAGCCATACCTAATTTATGTAATGTTTCGATATAAGTTTATGGTTAAAAATAAAATTGGCAGAAATATTTTTCTAAAGAAGTAGAATATATACACAACATTGTAAATCAACTATAATTCAATAAAAATTTTTAAAAAATAAAAAAATCTAAAAAAAGAAGTAGAGTATATAAATTAGTCTTCAAATGAAGACAAACCAAGGTTATGTTGGCTTAATCTGTTTGTGAAGCCTCATGGAAAAGACCCAAGTTGATAATGAAAACACTCTCAATAAAAATCAAGTCAGCTGCAGAATCAGTGCGACCACATTATTGTGTTGCCTAAGTTGATGGGCAGAGTAAACTTTATTTTTCTGTTACAGAAAGTTAGATTCTTAGATCCAAACTCTCATGAAGTAGACCTTAGCTCACTCAGTATTTACCAGGCAGTATATTTGATTTTAGGAGGTGTGCCCCTATCTTTTGTTCTTGAGCAGTTATTGCCTCCTTGGAGGTAATAAGAGTAATCCAGTGATAATTGTTAGTAAACAGAACTTACTTGATAACCAAGATATAAAAAAATTCCTAGATCTGGAAGTTATATACACAGAAGTTTTGATTTCACATGAAATATTTTCCTTAAAACATATAAACTGGCTGATTGATAAGTTGACAATATATGTATATTTGCAGTGATTAAAAGCTGAGCCTTGGGTCAGTTGGTCTGTGTTCGAATTTCAGCTCCCTGACTTATTAGTTATGTGACATGGATAAGTTATTTAACTTCCCTAGACTCAATTTTTAAAATCTTTAATATAGGGATTATAATACTAGCTTTATTGAGATTTTGAAATGAGATAATCCATATAACGACTGCTTGGCAAGAAGTATGCTCAGTAAAATATTATTGATGGTAATAAGGAGACATGGATGATAAAGCAATCTTGGGAATTACATTCCAGGGTATACAATTTTTATGATGCTAAAGGATGATGAGGACAACAAGGATCAAATACATAATCATAGTTAGAATTTTTCTTTAGGATTCTCTCCTCAAGTGGTTGCTTCTACTACCATAGCTTTAAATCAGTGCTGTCCAATTTACGGTAAATGGTGGGTCTTCTTTTTTTTTCAATTGATTATCTACCAGGGTCTGATACTTTTATAAAATTCATCAAGAGTTATTAGAATAATTAAATTATAAAAAGACATTCAAAATAAAAGCCTAGTTTTTAAGTTATATTCAAAAGATATACAACTACTGTATACAATTGCTATAAAAGTTTCTAAGTTCTTAACCTCAGTTTGGTACTTTTCTTGTTGTGGACTAGTGATAAACAGTAGGTGGCTCAGCTCTGGTCCATGGATCACATTTTTGAGTAGTGCTGCTTTGAATATCATGTATATATTCATTTATTTCAAAATTTGTATCTATACCCAGATCCTTTCTCTGACCTTTAAATTCACACTTGGAGATGACTATCTCTTTCTTTTAGGTAAATGGCACTACATATCTATTCAGTAGAAATCTGCTATTATCATTGAATCCTTTCTTTCCTACCTCCCCTATCCCCTAAAATATGTCCTATGGAATCTTGCAGTTGTTTTACATCTCTGGTGCTAACGCTCTAGTCCAAGCCATTATCAATGTCTGATCCGATTTGGAACTGACCTTCCTGCTTCTACTCTCTACCTGCCTCTGCCTCTCCCTCCCCCTGCCTTCTATTTTCCATGTATCTGCAAGAATGATTTTTCTGAGAAAGTAAGGCCTTTTTATAACCTTCGATGTCTTCATGTTTTCATTACAGTTTCCTTGGCTGAATGGTATGTAACAATTACATTTTCATAGTGTTAGGAGGCAATTTCAGCACTCTGGGTGATTACAGTAGCTTAGAATGGGATGGTAGTTGTATAAATGGAAAAGAAAAATACTGATTCAAGAGATTGCCAAGTATGAAAATGAATACAAATAAACCAGAGGTATGGAGATCATTTATAAGTTTTACAGGGAAAGGGATACTATTCTCTTCAGGATCTACCTTTATTTCTTTCAATTTCTTCAGGACCATAACTGAGCCTAGCCTTTCACATCCTAGCCTTTTACAGGGATGATTGGCATATCAGGTAAGCAAGCTAATTTGTATCAGCAGCAATCTGGAAGTAATGTACTGGGTTGAATTCTAAGAAAAGTAGACTAAGGGGGATGGAACATACTGATATGAATATACTTAATTCAGACAGAGCCAGATTTATCGATATGAGTGTTCTTAGTAATCTGGATTTAATGTGTCAGTTGAGCTTCTGGAAATGGCTTCGATAGTTTGCTTGATTATTTGACTAGAACCTGAACTCAACAATGGCTAACATTTAATGCGGTTGAGATGCCTGAACACTCTCAGGCTATGGAGGAAGGAAGAGCCATAGGAAGTTGGGAATAGTAGAGTAGGTTTATCATGGATGGTCTTGTCATCCACCTTCTCACTCTGCCCTGAGATTCTAGAGGGGTCACTTTAATTAAGAATTAAGAAATGGGGCTTCCCTGGTGGCGCAGTGGTTGAGAGTCCGCCTGCCGATGCAGGGGACACGGGTTTGTGCCCCGGTCTGGGAAGATCCCACATGCCGCGGAGCGGCTGGGCCTGTGAGCCATGGCCGCTGAGCCTGCACGTCCGGAGCCTGTGCTCCACAACGGGAGAGGCCACAACAGTGAGAGGCCCGCGTACTGCAAAAAAAAAAAAAAAAAAAAAAAAAAAAATTAAGAAATGTATTGATGAGACCTCTGTGGTAGCTCTAGGCCGGGAAATGTCATTGGGTATGCTGCCATGGATTTCAGTGGGGATCATAGGATTCTGGAGTGGTAACGAAGTGCTTTGGCATTGCTTAGGCTTCATTAATAAAGCAGCTATAGGGGCTTCCTCGGTGGCGCAGTGGTTGGGAGTCCGCCTGCCGATGCAGGGGACACGGGTTCGTGCCCCGGTGCGGGAGGATCCCACGTGCCGCGGAGCAGCTGGGCCAGTGAGCCATGGCTGTTGGGCCTGCGCGTCCGGATCCTGTGCTCCGCAGCGGGAGAGGCCGCGGCAGTGAGAGGGTCCGCGTACTGAAAAAAAAAAAAAAAAGTGCCTATAGTTGCCATAATGATGCTGAAAACTTGGCCTCTGTGCACTGGTGCTGAATTGAATCTTGGAGACAGAGTGTTGGGTGAAGTAGAAAAGAATAGCTTTATTGCTTTGCTAGACAAAGGGAGACACAGCAGGCTCGTGCCCTGAAAAACTGTGTGTCCCAACCTAGGAGGATTTGGTGAGGAGTTTTATAGCAGTGGTTCAAGGGCAGAGTTGCTGATAAGGATCAGGGTGTGTGCAGGGCCTCAGGTGGTCTCCTGATGAACCTCTTGAGGTTATCAAACTATGACCTTCTGTGGAGTGAATACTAACATCTTCCATTTGTTGGGGGTTTTAGTTCTGTAAAAGAGCTCAAAGATATTTTTATGTGTATCCCTTGAGATGGACCAGGACCCTGCCCCAAGGCTGCACTATTGTTTCTTGGATGCTCTTCCCTTGTCTCTGCAACCCCTCCCTTCCCTGATTAGCTACTGTTTGGACCTGCCTTTTGGAAACTCAGGGAAGGTCATGGAGGCTGAAGGCTATTCCCTACCAACAAGAAACAGGGGACACAGAAAGGCTTTCATGCCCAGGAGTCCCACAGGGTCCTCCTCTGTTCCAATAATAGGCTTCAAGTGTGGAAGAGCAGTCAGTGTTTTGAAATGCAGGGTTCTGTGGTATGGCTGATTGATCATCATGTCCTTAGGACTGTGATACATTGGCTGATTACTGAATTTTTACTTAATCTGTATAATTGGGGAAGTTCTAGATATGCTGAATAGAAACTTGACTTGTGTTACTGAAACAGGGAGAATAGCTTCTCCTGATTAAAGGCTGATTTCCCTTAAGAAGCGACATAAAATGCTACCACAAATATATACTTTAAATCTTTCAAGCTTTTCCCAAAGGCATCTGCTGTTTGCCAGGAAAAAGCCCAGACTTCTGAGAATTAATAAAAACAGGTTCTGGATTTATCTTGGGGACGTAAATGCCACAGTGGCACATCAGTCAGAGTTGAGGCTTATGGAGGTCACTTAATCTTCATCAGTGTGGCTCCAATGTCTTGTCAGACTAATCCTGTGGATACTTAACTTTCCTGAGTGCATAGTTGCAACAGGCACGGAAATTGGCACAGTTTTCACACTGACTTCTTATGGAATGAGGACTATTTAGGAAGGACTAAGTTGAAGCCTCTGGAACTGCCCCTCCTAACAAAAGAGAAAACCCTAAGCAGTACTACATCCCTGGGAACATTGCAGTGAGTAGGGCCACCTTCAAAGACTTGAAGGATGCAAAAATGGAGATTTCTGTAACATTCCCTTTTGGTTTGCTGATTTGACAGATGGGTCCTGGAGAATAAATATAGACTAAGGGAAACCTAATCAGAGTGACTCCAATTGCTTGCTTTGCTTTCTTTTTTTTTTGCGGTATGCGGCCCTCCCACTGTTGTGGCCTCTCCCGTTGCGGAGCACAGGCTCCGCATGCGCAGGCTCAGCAGCCATGGCTCAGGGGCCCAGCCACTCCGCGGTATGTGGGATCTTCCCAGACGGCGGCACGAACTTGTGTCCCCTGCATCGGCAGGCGGACTCTCAACCACTGCGCCACCAGGGAAGCCCCAATTGCTTTGCTTTCTAAAATGTAGTATCAATATAGTCTTTGGTACCTGGTATGCAGCAATTGATCTGGCATTTTTTTTTTTTTTTCTTTACCAATTAGGACAATCAGACGGCAGATGGCCTTCAAGCCACAGAGAAGGGCTAACACCTTCATATATTTACAGCAGGGGCAATGGCAGTTTCTTGATCTCTGTAATAATATGGTTCATAGGTACCTTGTGATTGTTAATTTTATGTATCCACTTGACTGGGCCGCAGGATGCCCTTATATTTGGCTAAACATTGCCCTAGGTGTGTCTGTGAGGGTATTTCTGGATGAGATTAATGTTGGAATTGGTAGATTGAGTAAAGCAGATTGCCATCCCTAATGTGGGTGGGTCTAATCTAATCCACTGAAGGCCTGAATAGAACAAAAAGACATAGAGTAACAAAAAGACATAGAGTAAGGGAGAATTCCCCCTCTTTTCCTGACTGTCTTAGAGCTGGGATATTGATTTTCTCCTGCCTTCAGACTTTGACTGAAACTTACACTACCAGCCCTCTTGGTTCTCAGGGCTTCAGGTTCAAACTGGAACTAAATCATTGCCTTTCCTGTGTCTCCAGCTTGCTGAGTGTAGATCTTGGGCCTTCTCTGTCTCCATAACCACATAACCATGTAAGTCAATTCCTTTAATAAGTCTCTTTAATAAATATCTAGATATCTCCTATTGGTTCTGTATCTCTGGAGAATCTAGACTAATACAGAACTTAATCATCTGAATATCTAGAGAACATCATCATGGGCCAGTATACTGTACTAAAGCCGTCATGCTTTTTGTATCTGATGAGCAAGGAATAACAAGTAGTCTAGATGCCTTAGTGAGACTCATACATACCAGAAAGTAGACGGTGAACTCTGTGCTTTAATCTGGTAATTCTGCAAAACTTATCTAAATACAGTGTTCAAATATTGGTTTAACACGTCTTTGAGTCTATAGGGTTTTTTTTTCATTCTCCAAATGAATGGTATTTAAATAAAGAAAAACAAAGAACTTCATATTAATTTGAAAAGAGGAAATTCACTTTGAACAAATTACACAGTAGCAGACCTCTGAAATACAAATTACTGTAGCTTTTTGACTGAACTTTGTTTTTGAATAGTGGTTATTTTTTGTTATTTTGTCTACTAGAAAAAAAACTTTATGGAATATAGTGTATTTATTTTATACATATACTCACCCATATGAAAAAATTACTGTGGTGTTTACAAATAAAACTCTATTGTTTAATGACTTGTATGTAAAAATGAGAATAAAAGTTAGTTTGGAAAACTTTAGAAATAAATCAGGATATTTCTATCCTCAAATATTTTATACTTGATTATACCTAATGCTATTAATGAGTAAAATCTTATTTATATTTAGTAAAGTAACAGATGACTACAGAAAATAAATACTTTTATAGGTAAGAGAGGCAAATTTGTCCAACTCTTACCCTTTGTTCAAGTAAGGAAATAGAATCCATTTCAGCAATTTATTTAGAGTCTACTATCCATCAATTACCGTTACAGGGATTTGGAATCTAAGAGTGAACAAAACAGACTAAAATCCATAAGTTTGAGGAACTTACTTTCTCACAGCAGGAGACAAGTGATACATAATAAACCTAACACATATTGGATGATAAATGCTATGGCAAAAAGAAAACAGGGAGAAATATAAGGGACACTGGAATGAAGGGGAAGTTTTGAACAGGCATTTTTTTCAAGGTCAGAACTATTGAGAGAATCTGGCATTTGGGCAAAGACCTGAAGGGGAATTAGTTGTGCAGATATCTGTGGAAGAGCTTTCCAGACAGAGGAAATGGCCATTGCAGAAGCCCTTAGGCAGGGATTTGTCTGGAGTGTTCAGGAAAGTGGAAAAAGAACAGTTTGTTTGGAATAGTGAGTTAGGGACAGAGCAGAAAGAAATGGCATAAGAAAGAAAACTGCTTAAGTCTCAGAATATACAAGTGCTTGCTTGTGGATTACTGTAAAGACTGGTTGGCTTTTAGTGTGAGTGAGATAGAGAGCCACTGGAGAGTTTTAAGCAGAGAAATTACATGATCTTTCTTATGATTTAAAATGATTACTGTATTATTCAGAGCTCTGTAGAGAAACAGATCAACATACACAAACACACACATGAAGATTTATTTTGAGGAGATTGCTTATGTGATTATATAGGTTGAGAAGTCCCCCGATCTGCTGTCTGCAAGCTGGAGGCCCAGGAAAGCTGGTGTTTTAGTTCCAGTCCAAGTACAATGTTCTAAGAACCAGGAGAACAGATGGGATAAGTTCTAGTCCAACTCCAAAGGCCTGAGAACCAGGAGTGCGGATGTTATGTCTTAGTCCTAAGGCAGAAGACCGATGCCCTAGCTCTGCAGTCAGGCAGAGAGAGTGAATTCTCCCTTCCTCCGCGTTTTTGTTCTATTCACTCTCTCAAAGGATCATTCGATGCCTACTCACAGTGTGGAGGGCAATCTGTTTTACTAAGTCTACTGGTTCAAATGTTAATCTCATCTGGAAACATTCTCACAGACACTTAGAAATAATGTTAGGCAGATATTTGGGTACCCCATGGTTCATTGAAGTTGACTTATAAAATTAATCATTACAATTACTCTGAGTGGCTGTATTGTAAAAGATTGTAGGAAGCAAAGATGTAAGCACGAAGATGAGTTTTGGCTCTTGCATAATCCGGGTGAGAGATGATGGTGGTTTGACCTGTATTGTGGCAATGGAGGTGGTAAAAAGTGATTGCATTTTAGATTTATTATAAAAATTGAGTCAAAAGCACCTCCTAATGGATTGGATATGAGATAAAGAGAGGAATTAAGGATGTTTATGAGGTTTTTTGGCATCAACAATAGGGAAGAATTTAAGTGACCTGGGCTGTGGCTGTCATCTAGTTACAGGGACAGTACTAGAACTTGGGTGGCACTATTTGTAGCTTGCAGATTTAAATGTGTTTAAATCTCATAGATGGTAGGAACAATGACCACATTTATTTGGAATATTTTTTAATATAGTGGAATCTGCGATTTTAGTTATTATTTTGGATAGAAATGGGCTTGCTGTGTACATTTGCCTAATATAAAAGGTGCTGTGTTGTAGTCTAATGTCCTGTTTGTGAGTGATAATTATGTTGATTAATAGCAGGCTTTCTATTTCATTTTACTTATTGACTTGGATCCCTGCAATTCTCATAGTGTTTGTGTATAGTCATTGATTTAAAAGCAATGTTTTAATGCTGACTGTATGTCAGACATTGTGTTAGGTGCTGGGCTATAGTAATAAACAAATAAATCATACAGTTGTCTTCATGGTGCTATGAGCAGAATACCTAAAAAGTTTTTTGTATGTTATTGTTTTGTTTTTGTTCTTCCTATTATTTCCTGTAGAGTGATTAGAAATAAAAATTAGTTTATTTGGGGATAAACGTAAAAAAAAATTAGTTTATTTGGGGATAAAGGTAAGTTTTTAGACTTATATCTGTCGGGGCTGCCGCAGGAAACAGATGGCAATCAAAACAGTATAATCTAAGGATGATTTATTTATAAAGATACGGTAGTAGGGAAACCACAGTGGATAATACAGTGACCAGGGACTTAGCTTCTGAGTTACCATCTGTAGCCCTAAAGGAATAATGGAAGGGGCAGTTAGTATAATCACAAAGGAGAATATCATGTAGAGTCATCTGTTTTGAGAAGCTCAGTGGTCTTTGTTCCAGGGACAGAGTCAACTCAATTACAAGGAGGAAGCCTGGAGAACAAGTATCCTGATTTACTCACCTTTCTCTTTGTGATGTCTTCCTGGATCTCTTCAATGGCCAGACCCACTGGACACCAGAAGTCTGCTGATATAGTCCATACAGGTCATATTTTTGGGGCAGAGAACAGTGTGCAGAATGATGGAGAATGGGCCCGCAGGGACAAATGTAAGAAGTCTGGCATAGTCTGCCCTTTTTGCCTCTGGGCCTACACTCTTATTTTTTTTTTAAGGTAAAAAGTTTGTGATTCCAACACAGGCAATGCACAAAGTCCTGTTAGATATTTTATCATCAGGTGATGTCAAACTGGTCGTATCCTCACTGAAATATAAAGCATTGACTATCACTAATATTCTTCAAATAAGATAGCACAGAGGAAAGAAGAAAGAAAATATATGATTAAGTGGTACAAAACATAGCTGCTCCAGGTCCCATTGTAATCATAGATGCCTCCTTCTACTAACCCTCACCCTTCACCTTGGCTAGATGGGGTTATTTGCAAGAAGAACCTTTATGGGAACCTTTATAAGGTTCATTTTTGTAGGATCTGAGTCCTCGGTGGTTTTGTTTTTATTCGGTTGTCCCTTACTGGGACTATGAGGCTTCCCAGTATATTCCTTGACCTTCATTGTGAAACTGTATCTCAATTTCCTCCTCTTCTTCCCATGGCTCGGTAGCACGAAGACCACAGAATGGCTAGAGAGTAGTCTTAGCTTTCAATTAGTTGAAAATATAACCATATTTCTTAGTGGAAGAATTTCCTCCTTGAGAACTGGTACCTCTAAACACAGAGCCTAAAATCCCAGTGTGAAGCAAAATTCTTCCTGTACCTTGTCAGATATGATACTGAGAGGGGCTACACCTCACCTCCTCTATTTGATTCCTGGACCTGTATTCTGCCTATGGGGAAATAACACTATATCTTGGCTGCTAATTTAAAGCATATACTGTATCTCACAGCACAGTACCTCAAGCTCTCAGTCCATTGCCTACCAAATGTCATCATAACTGAGCCTTCAGCAGGCCACTGTACCATTTTATAAAGGGTGGAAAAGGATGTTTGGGGTGATGAAACATCTGGTAGTACTACAAGTGAATCGCCTAAGTGTAAGCTCATTATCTGTATAATATGCGCTCTGGTCAGAGGCACTATTGTGTCATCCAATATGGCAGTTGATAAAGTATAAGTTCATGAATGGTGATACTAGTGGAAACATCAAAGACAAATCTATACACAGAATGTGCTGCACCTCCTTGTCCAGTGAAATCAACTCTGCTACCAAGTAGTTAGTTGATCAGCCCAGAGAATGGTAACATTCTAGGGGCTTATGGGGCCAGCTTGCTCTTGGCTGGCTGCATACTCAGCATAGGTGGTAGCCAGATTAGCTTTGATGAGGGGAAGACCATGTTGTTGAATCCATGTATAGCATACATTCCTGCCACTCTAGCAACTTTGTACATGAGCAAGGGCTGTATTCACTGGGGAAAATGGCTGACTGACATCCGCTGAATGGGTCAACTTGTTCACTTGATGTTTAAGAGCCTACCCCTTCATGCACGTTCTATGATGGGTATTTACATGGGACAGGATATCAACATACTCTTGTACCTATTCCTAGAGGTCAATCAACATACCTCTCTGTCACCAATTTTAAATTTCTGTGTTTCCAAGTTTATACGTTGCTGGCCAGACCATGTAGTAGTTGCTAGCCTGTAAGTCAATGTCGAACTATACTTCTTGTTCCACTCCAAGTGGAAAACCAGATGTACAACCCAGTTCGCTCACTTAGAAGGTTACCAGTGAGTGGATTTGTAGTATACTTCTAACTACGCAAGCATACTGTTCAGATGCATCCATTATGCAGGCTTACGCATTTTCCTCTGTTTCTTAGCCATTCGGAGCTCCCATTGAGGCCAAACGTGTGGAATTAGAGAGAGGCAGTAACATAGTAGCAGCAAGTGCCTTGGTAGTCTGAGTTACTTGTTTGTGTAATTTAGTTTACTTTTGCTTTCAGGACCTGCTTGAGTTTGGTCTTGTGTATTACCACTTCTGTTTTGTAATGGAATTCCTTTCTGCATGTCCGTTTTAAAGGTTTGGTGGAACAGATAACATCCAATTCAACATGGGCAGTTCAAATCTCATAGTTACTTGATGTTAATGGGCAGGTGGTTAATTTCTACTGGTACTTAGCAGTAAGCTGGAACTGCTTTTCAATTGGAGAGCAGTTGTCCGCTGAGAAGGGCATGGGTTCCCTTTAATGTAGCCCACATACATCAGCTTCTTGAAGTTAGGGTGGAAAATGTTGGATGGTGAATTTGGAGGGGAAAAATGGAAGATACTCTACATATTTTGAACACTTTAAAGAATTTCCTCACATTTTTAATGATAAACATCTAATCACTTCTTTTGTTATTATATATCTTTTTGTTTAAGAGGGAATCAGTAAAGATTCGATTTAGAATTAATTTCATAATAGTGGTTTTTCATATTGTGCCATTTTCTTTGGAACATTTATTTCTTCCCTCCCTCCCCCCCTCCCTTCCTTCCTTCCTCTCTTCCTCCCGTCCTTCCTTCCTTTTTTATTTTTTCTTTAGATGGCCAAGTATTAATTAGGATGTATTTCTATTGTAGATTCTATTGCAGTATATGGCTAAACTAAAGGTGTTAGCTTGAGACTAGACTGGTAATTCACTGATAGCCAGATTTACTATTTCCAGTTTCTTTTCTTTTAATACCTGCCTGTTTCTTCTCTTTAGAGGAAAAATTGGGTGAGGTGATTTTATATTATTTCCATGAACTATCTATGATGAGATAGGTCTATGGCCAAGGTAGTCATAAAGCATATGAATGTAATTGGGATAAATCGATTTCTATTGCATTGTTATAGTTCCTCCTCTCCCCCACCTATAGAGTTTCGACTTCATAAATTACTAAATTTTGTATTTTTTTCCTAAAGTTTAAATTACTTTGAATACATTTAACTATCTTTAGGGTGACCGATGTCTTTGTTTCTATATTTTATATGAGGCAGATTCTTGCTCAGTGAGACATTTTAAATTCAGAAAGTTTTGATATCATTCCTTTTTCCCCTTAGTATTATTATATCTTCTGGCTCATTTGCAATGTTTTATAATATTTGTGATTTAACAGCTAATCTATACACAAATAAAACAGATACTGCCAGGAAACTAATTTTTATTGGTAACTCTGTGTTAACTGGGAGGTTAATTGATAATTCTATATAATTAGTTAATATGAGTCTATTTATCCTATGAGCATCTTTAAAAATAATCTTATCCCTGGACAATTCTGGCTAGGTGTCAGTTTTAGTGAAAAAAGGCTACATTTAAGAAACTGTTACTTCGGAGGCTATCAGGACAGGCTGGAATTTATGAGAAAACAAATGTCACTTCAATTTATTCAGCATGAATTTATCTTCCGAAACATATTTAAAAATATACTGCCTCCTTTTTTTCCTATTTTTGGTAGGAGTCTCATTTTATATTGACATTCATATTCCCTTTTGTACTTTAGCTTAAAAATTGTTAAAGTGTCTCATCAAATGAAGAACTAAATTGGAGATATTTGGCTTTGTGTTATGCAATGATTATGCAATGGCAGGTGATTCAAAAATTACTCATCTCTAAACATTTAAGTATAGAAAATTAACATGTCTGGACTGATAACTCATCATAAAAAGTAGTTTAGTTTTCTGGGGATGCCTTGGTCAAATTCCCATCTATTGGCTTAAAGATTCTCTAACACTCACCACATAATTAATGATTTTTTTCCCCTGTTTCTCATAATAGAGTTATAATTTGTGACTTTTGTTTGTTCTCAAATAATGATAAGATCTGTGGGTTTCCTTTTGGGAGATGTTACACATATTGCATCAAGGGAAGAGATGTGTGACATTTGAAGAATTCTGATTTGAGCATTTTGCCCAGGGAATTCAGCATGGTTTGTGTTTTCATATTTTTATTGAAGAATACCAAGTATCCTGCCCGTTGAAGTGCCTCAATTTAATAATCTGGTTGATTTGGATATCACCATGGGCATCCATTTCTGCCTTAGGGAAGAGAACAAAGGGGACCAGAAATCCCCCACCGATACCCCTTCATCTCCCTTGCCACTTCTCACTGAAGTTACCAAGGCATAGCCAACTATCCTAGCTGTGCAACATCACTTTGGTGCCGAAAACTAAGTGAGCATCATCAGCTCTGGGGAATACCACTGGGACATTTGAAATAATCCCTCTAGTTGATATAAGCTTGAAACATAACTCATGCAAAGCCCCAAGTTTGCTTAGCAACATCTATATATAACTCTTTGAGCCATCTCTGCCTCTTCACGTCCTGAGATGAACATCTCATTGTTCTTAAAAAGAAACTGAAGGCTGCCTCCTTTAGAGAAGGGCATTTCTCATATGTATTCTCAATCCTGATGTGTCTCAGGAGAATCCTGAGGTCACTTTTAGTACAAAAAATATTCTGAAGGGAGATGTGTTGCTAGATATCATATATCCTGATAGGAGAAATATGATCTTATGAAAAATAAATATATTTGGATTTTCCCAAAACTGGAACATCAGGTAAATTTGAATTCTTGATATGGTCCATCTTATTCCTTTAAGGAGGCAAAAAAAACATCTTCTTGATTATGAGTTCAAGTAACTTTAATTAAAAAGCAGTGTACCCACCAGGAGACATTTAAAACAGTTTGATGTGCATAATAGTGATGTGAAAAAAATTTTATATGGCTATTTCTGGGCCTTATTGCCAGTAAATTAGGTCCAGTAACAGGTATTTCAGCCAATATCTTAAAAATCTTGATTGTCATCCAGTTGAGTTGGATGCAGGAGGAATAACACTTATAGAAATACTTTTCAGAAATTAAAGTTAAAATGCATTCGTAGGCATTAGAGAATTTATGTGACTCAAGTACCTAAAGTTAGTATTAGTATTGGTTTTAGAGTATTTGGATATGAAGGGATTTTTCACTTTTTTCAAATTTTAGATTTGTATTTTTTATCCTCAAAAAAATAAATTTTTGCTTCCAATGAATGAGCTGCTTGTCTTTCAGTGGAAGATACCTCATTTTCACATATACATATGAAATCATTAAATCACTGTTTGCTAACCTGAGGTGTTGGGACTACAAAGGGGTTTTGGAACTATGTAGAGGAGCTGTGGAAACTGGACATAGAATTTTATTTTGGAATACTTATTTTGTACTTGGTTGAGGATTTTTAGCTTTTTTTCCCCCTTGAACAAGAGAAAATATTTTTTTCTGTCCTGAAAAATCTTTGATTCTTTTTATTTACTAAAAAAATCTTGGAGAGTGGGAGATTTTGGTTAAAAATTAGAATTTTAAGTTACATCTTGATACCACAGAACTATAGGAAATAATTAGTGAACCATATCATAATTTACTTATTATCATACTTGGAAGCATCTCACTTTTAAAATTTAGAATGTTAATAAGAAAATGCTGCCAAATACTACTTTTTTGATATGAATTTGGAAAAAAAAATCTAGTTTCACTTAAAGTGAGCTGTATAAAATATGTTAAATATATACATATATATTTCCTGAAGGATGACTCTTTCCTGGCATTTGGACTTCTCTCAATTATAGCCATGTTCACTGAACCGGTACAGGAACTGAGAATGGAGTCTTGTGGAGAAAAATGTCAAACATACTTTTCTCAGCAGTTGTTGAGCTGCCCAGTTCTTGATGGGGTACAATTATTGTTTAGGTGTTCATTCTAGTAGCGAGTTAAAGGGAGGGAATTTGAAACGTAGTGTTTTCCCGGGATGAGAAATAAAACAAAGAAAGCAAAGCAAGCAAACACACAACCAAAGCTCCGGCTTTGATTTTGGAGTTGATTTGTGAGACCTGTGAGACCGATTGACTAATGTTTTCCATAGTCCTGCACACTGTCTAATAAGCAGGAGGCTGGGCAGATTGAGTAGCTGCAGATACATAATTACATGGCTGCCTCTGTCTTCTCTGGGAGTTTTTAAATAGAAATAATGTTACTCATGAGGGTGCGGATCTGGACTTTTGTGCTCTGGTAGTAACCAGTCTTCGAAGAGAATGAGTATGTCGTGCTTCAGTGCCACTGCTTTTAGTATTTATTGTTTGTAAGCATGGTTTTGAGAATGTTGCTGGAAGCCAGAAGAAAGGAGGGAAATAGGTATTGAAGCAACAATAATAAAATAGATCTATCATTGGGACTCTCTGTGCAACAGGCAGTGAAGTAATTTAAGATGTATTGCACTGTTTTTTAAGGAAAAAAATAAGGTGAAAAATTGAATGGTTTATTTTTTTTTTATCCTGTAGGTGGTAGTTTTTATTTAAATATGGCACTTTTGAT
This sequence comes from Grampus griseus, assembly GCF_964374135.1. Lineage (NCBI taxonomy): Eukaryota > Metazoa > Chordata > Mammalia > Artiodactyla > Delphinidae > Grampus > Grampus griseus. Next base: position 109,084,261 of record NC_138998.1, read on the forward strand.
ATTGCAGTCTTCATTTAAAAAATTACATTTATTTAACACTGAGGATTTGTATTAGTTTCTGGGATGGGGTGGGGTTGACATTTTGAGAGTGAGTATGGAGGTGTCAGGAAGATTGTGATAGGTTATATCCTTGAAGAAATGATGCTGCAAGCAAATAATGCTAGGGAGCCCTACCAAACTGGGGTTTTCTTGAAGACAGGCACCAAACTTTATTCTTTTTCTATTTAGTTCAAGAGATATTTTATTCAGGAGTGCCTGTTGTTGTTAGGTACCTGATTAGGTGTTGGACATTTAAAGTAGGAGAGTATATATATTCATGTATGAGATCATTATATAGAGAGGGAGCCTAAACATTTTTTGAATGAGTTAATAAATGGATTAGAGGGGTGGGAAAAATATGTATAGGTGGAGTCAGCTTCAAGGCATTAAAGGGCTTCAGACACTTCATTTCAGCAGAGCTATTAGTGGTAGCAGATCGTATTGTTGAGTCAGGGGAGTTATACCTTCTATTATAGTGATTTGAATAGTAGAAGAGCTAATGAGATTTAAGTTTTCATTATTTGGTTGTCCCCCTGTCCCTCTTTCATTTGCTTTCCAACAATATTCTTTCAAACTTTTGTTAAAGTAGACAGTTGGATTACATATGCTGTATCTTAGAACTTTTAAACAATAAACTTTAAAATAATAATTATATTATAGATTCTTTCATAATTTACTTCATATTCTGTTGTCTTTACATGTTTATAGTTGAAAAACATAAAGATAAAAATTCAGAAAAATCATTCATAACCTCATTATTTGGAGATCATGGGTAATGTTTTGCTGTATAATCTTTGAGGTACTTTTCTATACATTAATGTACATTCATAATTAAACAAAAAAACATATTTTAAACTTGATTCCTTTTCACTTAACAAGGTATAGTGAGCATTTTTATGAATGAATATAGACTTAACACTTCTTAATTATAATTTAACACTTCTTAATATTTCATGGACTGTATAGCATACATATTCATTAAAATCATATCTGTGATATTCATGGGGGTGCTCAAAAATTTAAAGGTATTATGCATGAATATTAATACTTATAGCTAAAGTATTCCACATGAACTTTGGGAATTCTTAAAGGGGATTTGAAATTGATTTGAATGTATAGGCAATCTATTAACCATTGTTATAAGTTATTATTATGTTATAACCATTTTTAAGATACCTTAATGTAGAATTCAATCTCTTAAAATTATGGTTCTTCCAATAACTTGCTGAGCCATCTTGATCAAGTTACTTAAGGTCTCTGATCCTTGGGTTCCTTATTTGTGTAATAAGTATAGAATTTTCAACACATAGAATTGTGATTATTAAATAAGATATTGTTTGTACAGCACGTAACACAATACTAGGCACATAGTAAGTGCTATGCAATAGGCAGCAAATACCATTAAAATCACCCCAGGTTGTTGACGTTTTGTACTATTAGAGATGCCCCATCGTAAAACATAGGGAACCATTTGTTCAGTCCCTATTTCTTTTTTTTTTTTTTTAACATCTTTATTGGAGTATAATTGCTTTACAATGGCGTGTTAGTTCCTGCTGTATAACAAAGTGAATCAGCTATACATATACATATATCCCCATATCTCCTCCGTCTTCTGTCTCCCTCCCACCCTCCATATCCCACCCCTCTAGGTGGTCACACAGCACGGAGCTGATCTCGCTGTGCTATGCAGCTGCTTCCCACTAGCCATCTGTGTTGCATTTGATAGTATATACAAGTCCATGCCACTCTCTCACTTTGTCCCACTTACGCTTCCCACTCCGCATGTCCTCAAGTCCATTCTTTACGTCTGCATCTTTATTCCTGTCCTAACCCTAGGTTTTTCAGGACTTTTTTTTTTTTTTTAGATTCCATATATATGTGTTAGCATATGGTATTTGTTTTTCTCTTTCTGACTTACTTCACTCTGTATGACAGACTCTAGGTCCATCCACCTCACTACAAATAACTCAATTTCGTTTCTTTTTATTGCTGAGTAATATTCCATTGTATATATGTGCCACATCTTTATCCATTCATTCCTCGATGGACACGTAGGTTGCTTCCATGTCCTGGCTATTGTAAATAGAGTTGCAGTGAACATTGTGGTACATGACTCTTTTTGAATTATGGTTTTCTCAGGGTATATGCCCAGTAGTGGGATTGCTGGGTCATACGGTAGCTGTATTTTTAGTTTTTTAAGGAACCTCCATACTGTTCTCCATAGTGGCTGTATCAATTTACATTCCCACCGACAGTGCAAGAGTGTTCCCTTTTCTCCACACCCTCTCCAGCATTTATTGTTTGTAGACTTTTTGATGATAGCCATTCTGACTGGTGTGAGGTGATACCTCACCCTAGTTTTGATTTGCATTTCTCTAATGATTAGTGATGTTGAGCATCCTTTCATGTGTGTGTTGGCAATCTGTATATCTTCTTTGGAGAAATGTCTATTTAGGTCTTCTGCACATTATTGGATTGGGTTGTTTGTGTTTTTTTGATACTGAGCTACATGAGCTGCTTGTAAATTTTGGAGATTAATCCTTTGTCAGTTGCTTAATTTGCAAATATTTTCTCCCATTCTGAGCATTGTCTTTTTGTCTTGTTTATGGTTTTCTTTGCTGTGCAAAAGATTTTAAGTTGCATTAGGTCCCATTTGTTTATTTTTGTTTTTATTTCCACTTCTCTAGGAGGTAGGTCAAAAAGGATCTTGCTGTGATTTATGTCATATGTGTTCTGCCTATGTTTCTGCCTATGTTTTCCTCTAAGAGTTTTATAGTGTCTGGCTCTTTAATCCATTTTGAGTTTATTTTTGTGTATGGTGTTAGGGAGTGTTCTAATTTCATTCTTTTACATGTAGCTGTCCAATTTTCCCAGCACCACTTATTGAAGAGGCTGTCTTCTTTCCATTGTATATTCTTGCCTCCTTTATCAAAAATAAGGTGACCATATGTGTGTGGGTTTATCTCTGGGTTTTCTATCCTGTTCCACTGATTTATATTACTTTTTTTGTGCCTGTACCATACTGTCTTGACTACTGTAGCTTTGTAGTGTAATCTGAAATCCAGGAGACTGATTCCTCCAGCTCCGTGTTTCTTTTTCAAGATAGCTTTGGCTATTCGGGGTCTTTTCCGTTTCCACACAAATTGTGAAATTTTTTGTTCTAGTTCTATGAAAAATGCCATTGGTAGTTTCATAGGTATTGCATTGAATCTGTAGATTGCTTTGGGTAGTAGAGTCATTTTCACAATGTTGATTCTTCCAATCCAAGAACTTGGTATATCTCTCCATCTGTTTGTATCATCTTTAATTTCTTTCTTCAGAGTTTTACAGTTTTCTGCATACAGGTCTTTTGCCTCCTTAGGTAGGTTTATTGCTAGGTATTTTATTCTTTTTGTTTCAATGGAGAATGGGAGTGTTTCCTTAATATCTGTTTCAGATTTTTCATCATTAGTGTATAGGAATGCAAGAGATTTTTGTATATTAATTTTGTATCCTGCTACTTTACCAAATTCATTGATTAGCTCTAGTAGTTTTGTGGTAACATCTTTAGTATTCTCTATGTATACTATCATGTCATCTGCAAAAAGTGACAGTTTTACCTGTTCTTTTCTGATTTGGATTCCTTTTATTTCTTTTTCTTCTCTGATTGCTGTGGCTAAAACTTCCAAAACTATGTTGAATAATAGTGGTGAGAGTTGGCAACCTTCTCTTTTTCCTGATCTTAGTGGAAATGGTTTCAGTTTTTGACCATTGAGAATGATGTTGGCTGTGAGTTTGTCATATATGACCTTTATTATGTTGAGGTAAGTTTCCTCTATGCCTACTTTCTGGCGGGTCCTTATCATAAGTGGGTGTTGAATTTTGTCAAAAGCTTTTTCTGCATCTATTGAGATGATCATATGGTTTTTCTCCTTCAGTTTTTTAATATGGTGTATCACATTGATTGATTTGTGTATATTGAAGAATCCTTGCATTCCTGGGATTAACCCCACTTGATCATGGTGTGTGACCCTTTTAATGTGCTGTTGGATTCTGTTTGCTAGTATTTTGTTGAGGATTTTTTCATCTATGTTCGTCAGTGATATTGGCCTGTAGTTTTCTTTTTTTGTGGCATCTTTGTCTGGTTTTGGTATCAGGGTTATGGTGTCTTCGTAGAATGAGTTTGGGAGTGTTCCTCCCTCTGCTATATTTTGGAAGAGTTTGAGAAGGATAGGTGTTAGCTCTTCTCTAAATGTTTGATAGAATTCACCTGTGAAGCCATCTGGTCAGGGCTTTTGTTTGTTGGAAGATTTCTAATCACAGTTTCAATTTCAGTGCTTGTGACTGGTCTGTTTATATATTCTATTTCTTCCTGGTTCACTCTCGGAAGGTTGTACTTTTCTAAGAATTTGTCCATTTCTTCCATGTTGTCCATTTTATTGGCATATAGTTGCTTGTAGTAATCTCTCATGATCTTTTGCATTTCTGCAGTGTCAGTTGTTACTTCTTTTTCATTTCTAATTCTATTTATTTGAGTCTTCTCCCTTTTTTTCTTGGTGAGTGTGGCTAATGGTTTATCAATCTTTTTTATCTTCTCAAAGAACCAGCTTTTAGTTTAGTGATATTTGCTATTGTTTCCTTCATTTCTTTTTCATTTATTTTTGATCTGATCTTTATGATTTCTTTTCTTCTGGTAACTTTGGGTTTTTTTTGTTTTTTTTCTAATTGCTTTTGGTGTGAAGTTAGGTTGTTTATCTGAGATGTTTCTTGTTTCTTGAGGTAGGATTTTATAAACTTCCTTCTTAGAACTGCTTTTGCTGCATCCCATAGGTTTTGGGTCGTCGTGTTTTCATTGTCATTTGTTTCTAGGTATTTTTTGATTTCCTCTTTGATTTCTTCAGTGATCTCTTCATTATTTAGTAGTGTATTGTTTAGCCTCCATGTGTTTGTGTTTTTTACAGGTTTTTTTTCCCAGTAATTGATATCTAGTCTCATAGCGTTGTGGTCGGAAAATATACTTGGTACAATTTCAAGTTTCCTAGATTTATGAAGGCTTGATTTGTGACCCAAGATATGATCTGTCCTGTAGAATGTTCCGTGAACACTTGAGAAGAAAGTGTAATCTGTTGTTTTTGGATGGAGTGTCCTATAGATATCAATTAAGTCCATCTTGTTTAATGTATCATTTAAAGCTTGTGTTTCCTTATTTATTTTCGTTTTGGATGATCTGTCCATTGGTGAAAGTGTGGTGTTAAAGTCCCCTACTATGATTTCCCCTTTTATGGCTGTTAACATTTGCCTTATGTATTGAGGTGCTCCTATATGTTGGGTGCATAAATATTTACAATTGCTCTATCTTCTTGGATTGGTCCCTTGATCATTATGTAGTGTCCCTTCTTTGTGTCTTCTAATAGTCATTATTTTAAAGTCTATTTTGTTTGATATGAGAATTGCTACTCCAGCTTTCTTTTGATTTCTATTTGCATGGAATATCTTTTTCCATCCCCTCACTTTCTGTCTGTATGTGTCACTAGGTCTGAAGTGGGTCTCTTGTACACAGCATATGTACTGGTCTTGTTTTTGTATCCATTCAACCAGCCTTTGTCTTTTGGTTGGAGGATTTAATCCATTCACATTTAAGGTAATTATCTATATGTATGTTCCTATTCCCATTTCCTTGTTTTGTGTTTGTTATTGTAGGTCTTTTCCTTCTCTTGTGTTTCCTGCCTAGAGAAGTTCCTTTAGTATTTGTTGTAGAGCTGGTTTGGTGGTGCTGAATTCTCTTAGCTTTTGCTTGTCTGTAAAGGTTTTAATTTCTCCATCAAATCTGAATGAGATCCTTGCTGTCTAGATTAATCTTGGTTGTAGTTTTTCCGTTTTCATCACTTTAAATATGTCCTGACAGTCCCTTCTGGCTTGCAGAGTTTCTGCTGAAAGATCAGTTGTTAACCTTATGGGGATTCCCTTGTATGTTAATTGTTGCTTTTCCTTTGCTGGTTTTAATATTTTTTCTTTGTATTTAATTTTTGATAGTTTGATTAATATGTGTTTTGGCGTGTTTCTCCTTGTATTTATCCTGTATGGGACTCTCTGTACTTCCTGGAGTTGATTAACTATTTCCTTTCCCCTATTAGGGAAGTTTTCAACTATAATCTCTGCAAATATTTTCTCAGTCCCTTTTTTTTTTTTCCTCTTCTGTTTCTGGTACCCCTATAATTCGAATGTTAGTGCTTTTAATGTTGTCCCAGAGGTCTCTGAGATTGTCCTCAGTTCTTTTCATTCTTTTTTCTTTATTCTGATTTGCGGTAGTTATTTCCACTCTTTTATTTTCCAGGTCACTTATCCGTTCTTCTGCCTCCATTTTTCTGCTATTGTTTCCTTCTAGAGAATTTTTAATTTCATTTATTGTGTTGTTCATCATTGTTTGTTTGCTCTTTATTTCTTCTAGGTCCTTGTTAAGCATTTCTTGTATTTTCTCCATTCTGTTTCCAAGGTTTTGGATTGTCTTTACTATCGTTACTCTGAATTCTTTTTCAGGTAGACTGCCTATTTCCTCTTCATTTGTTTGGTCTGGTGGGTTTTTACCTTGCTCCTTCATCTGCTGTGTATTTCTCTGTCTTCTCATTTTGCTTAGCTTACTCTGTTTGGGATCTACGTTTCTCAGGCTGTAGGTTCGTAGTTCCCATTGTTGTTGTGTCTGCTCCCAGTGGGTAAGGTTGGTTCAGTGAGTTGTGTAGGCTTCCTGGTGGAGGGGACTGGTGCTTGTTTTCTGGTGGGTGAGGCTGGGTCTTGTGTTTCTGGTCGGCAGGACCATGTCTGGTGTTGTGTTTTGGGATGTCTGTGAACTTATGATTTTAGGCATCCTTTCTGCTATTGGGTGGGTTTGTGTTCCTGTCTTGCTAGTTGTTTGGCATATGGTGTCTAGCACTGAAGCTTGCTGGTCATTGAGTGGAGCTGGGTCTTAGTGTTGAGATAGAGATCTCTTGGAGAGCTTTCACCGTTTGATATTATGTGGGACCAGGAGGTGTCTGGTGGGCCAATGTCGTGAACTCAGCTCTCCCACCTCAGAGGCTCAGGCCTGATACCCAGCCAGAGCACCAAATCCCTGTCACCCACACGTCTCAGAAGAAAAGGGAGAAAGAAAAGAAAGAAAGGAAGAAAGAAAAGAAAGAAAGAAAGAAAAGAGAGAAAGAAAGAAAGAAGAGAATTAATAAAATAAATTTATTAAAATAGAAAAAAATTATTAACAATAAAAAAATAAGTAAGTAATAAAAATAGAAAGTGAGAAAGAAAGAAACTAAACCTAAAAACAAATCCACCAATGATAACAAGTGCTAAAAGCTATACTAAAAAAAAAAAAAAAAAAAAGAAAAAAAAGAAAAAATGGACAGTCAGAACCCTAGGACAAATGGTAACAGCAAAGCTATTCAGACAAAATCACACAAAGAAGCATCACATACATACTCACAATAAGAGAAAAAGGAAAAAAAATGCATATATGTATATAAAAAATTTGAAAAGGAGGAGTGCAACCAAATAAACAAATCTACTAATGATAATAAGCTCTGAATACTAAACTTAGATAAACATAAAATCAGAAACAAATTAAGTGCAGAAAGCCAACCCCAAGTCTACAGTTTTTCCCGAATCCACTGCCTCAATTTCGGGATGATTCGTGTCTATTCAGTTATTCCAGAGATGCAGGGTACTTCAAGTTGATTGCAGAGATTTAATCCACTGCTCCTGAGGCTGCTGGGAGAAATTTCCCTTTCTGTTTTTTGTTAGCGCTGTTCCTGGGGTTCAGCTTTGGATTTGGGCCCGCCTCTGTGTGTATGTCGCCAGAGGGCGTCTGTTCCCCACCCAGACGGGATGGGGTTAAAGGAGCGGCTGATTAGGGGGCTTTGGCTCACGCAGGCTGTGGGGAGGGAGGGCTACGGAACGCGAGGCAAGCCTGCGGTGGCAGAGGCCGGCGTGACATTGCAACAGCCTGAGCCATGCTGTGTGTTCTCCCGGGGAAGTTGTCCCTGGATCACAGGACCCTGGCAGAGGCCAGCTGCACAGAATCCCTGGGGGGGGGGGGGTGTGGATAGTGACCTGTGCTTGCACACAGTATTCTTGGTTGCTGCAGCAGCAGCCTTAGCATTTCATGCCAGTCTCTAGTGTCCACGCTGATACAGCTCGCGCCCGTCTCTGGAGATCGTTTAGGTGGTTCTCTGAATCCCCTCTCCTCGCACACCCCAAAATGATGGTCTCTTGCCTCTTAGGCCGTTACAGACTTTTTCCTGGACTCCCTCCCAGTTAGCTCTGGCATACTAGCCCCCTTCAGGCTGTGTTCACGCCGCCACCCCCAGTCCTCTCCCTGCGAAACCTCTCCGACCGAAGCCCGAGCCTCTCAGCTCCCAGCCCCCGCCCGCCCCGGCGGGTGAGCAGACAAGCCTCTCAGGCTGGTGAGTGCTGGTTGGCACCGATCCTCTGTGTGGGAATCTCTCTGCTTTGCCCTTCACACTCCTGTTGCTGCGCTCTCCTCTGTGGCTCCGAAGGTTCCCCCGTCCGCCACCCGCAGTCTCCGCCCGTGAAGGGGCTTCTAGTGTGTGGAAACTTTTCATCCTTCACAGCTCCCTCCCTGAGGTGCAGGTTCCGTCCCTATTCTTTTGTCTCTGTTTTTCCTTTTTTCTTTTGCCCTACCCAGGTTTGTGGGGAGTTTCTTGCCTTTTGGGAAGTCTGAGGTCTTCTGCCAGTGTTCAGTAGGTGTTCTGTAGGAGTTGTTCCACACGTAGATGTATTTGTCATGTATTTGTGGGAGGAAAGTGATCTCCACGTCTTACTCTTCCACCATCTTGAAGGTGCCCAATAGTCCTGTTCCTTAATGGACACTGTAATAGATGTTGAGGATGTAAAATTATACAAAAGATGATCCTTGGCTTTATGTCATCTTTAATCTGGTGGGAGAAGATGTCAGCAAAGAAATTTATAATACTGTTTGAATATATCATTGGGACAGTTTGGCCAAAACTCTTTGTGAACCCAGCCTTAGGGAAGGGTGATCTATGAGTGATGAAGAATCTATTTGAGTTCTCAATTCCAGCAATTTTGATTATGAATAGGCTTTAATTATCAGTACAACTATGTGATCTGACCAGAGCATTTTGGGAGCACTGAACTAGAATATTGTGGCCCATAAGCAATATGAGTTCTAGATGAATTTAAAGTATCCATTTTACTGATGTTGAATAGGCTATTAAATTAAGCATCAGGGTGGCCTTATTAGCAAACAGATTTAGCTATACTTGAATGGAATTTAGCTTTGGGTTTTCTTTCAAATCTGCTTATAGCATTATGGTCCTTGTATAGTAGTTTATGGCACAGAGACTCTAGATAATATGGTAAGTGAAATTTAAAAATGTTGTTTTACATCCATACTTCATTACAAAACCTACAGAGTATTGTTGCTTAGTAAAATTTAAATACTTTATCTCAATCTCAATTTGGGTAAATATTTAAAAGAATAAAATGTGTAATTCGGAAAAATGATAAACTGAGACATGCAGACAATATAGCAGACCACTCCACTTGCCAAGCTGTTCTTTGCTTTCAGACCTATTATGTCTGGTCTGTGTTAGGTCAGTGGATGTAAAAAAGGTGTGTGTGTGTGTGTGTGTGTGTGTGTGTGTGTGTATACACACAGATAGATAGATAGATGGATAGATAGATGGATATAGATATGAAACTTGGATTTTTATAACTTAAAAGAGGTCTTGCCAACATGTTAGGAGTCACTATGAAAGATCTTTAATCTTTTGGTTTTGTAGCTGACAGAATTTTTAAACCTTTATCTCCCTCAGTAAAGGCAAAAATCTTGTCAGAGTGTTTGATAAACCTTTGATATTTCATGGCTATTTAGTCCAAAGGATGTGAAGTTTTTGTTGGAAATATATATATCTCCTTGGATTCTTTGATATATATTAGTATACTGTGTCCCATGCCATTGTCAAAGTGAAAATTGATTCATTTATCCTGTCTCTAATATAAAAACATTCACAAGGATAAAGTTCATAGCTATCTGGCTATATTTAATAAATTCAAATGTGTGATTGGGTTTTTTGATTTGCTAATTACCATATTATAAGGTTTCTGATCTTTGGTGATTTTCAGAGAAAAAAAATTAGTGTCCATTAGTTTTTATCTTATAATTGATATAATAACCATCCAGTTTGAAACTGTATATAAGAGGTATAAATAGTACATGTTTGCATATTTTGCTTTAACTCAGCTACTTCAGGTTCATTGTGACAGGTACACCTGCCCTCCAAGTAAAATTCTCTGGGTAATTAGAATCAGTACCAATGTGATTTCTGCCTTTTGTTAGATTTTACAAAATAAAATAGAAAAAAATGCTTTGTGGATTTGTTTAGTTAGTGTAAATATGACAAGTTTTAATTTTTTTCAAGTGAGTTTTCTGATGACTTTATTTTTGAACATTTGTATCACTCTAACCTATAATAAAAGGTTTTTTCCATCAAAAATTTAGCATATGAAAATTATTTAACAAATACTAAGTAATAAATTAAATTTAGTATAGAAGTCCAAATCAACTGAAAAACTGTAAACTGCAAAACGTATTGGGTGCTATTATGAGTAATGCTTAAGTAAAAATACTCTGGAAGGAAAGTCTTGGATATGTATTCCAGCTTCACCCACTTAATAACTGTGTGGCCTTGGGCAAAATTTTTTAACCTCCTGTTTCTTCATCTGTACCATGAGAATGATAACAGTACCCTCCACACTGGGTTATTGTGAGGGCTTAAATAGTTAATATTTAACAGTGCCTATAGCATAGTAAGTATTCCATGAGGTATTAGTCATTATCATTTATGATCTGTGATATTTATAATTCATTATAATTTTTTCAGTTGGCTGACAGACTATTTTCTTTTTTTATTTGCTTTGCATTTTATGTTTCATAGTGGTTTATACACTGCATTTTATTTTAAGCAAAATGGTGTATTTAAAAGTATGCTACTTGTGCACAGTAAAATATACACTCTTTGGTGTGTGTGTGTGAGACATCCAAAATAACCTTTGTTTTGGGGTGTGATTTTTTCCTTTCTTGGTTGGAAGAATTAGAACCCAACTTTGAATCAAAGAAGGCTAGAGTACGGATTATAGGTTCTTAGACCTGGATGGTACCTTTCAATTTAGCTTCTTCATTTTACAGAAGAGGAAGCTAAAGCTTTGGGTGGTTATCCTCCTTAAGTTCACATAGCTAGTACCTTAAAGATGGTCTAGAAGTTGTATATTTTGACTCCTTCACCTCCCTCTCTACTTTGAGGAGTATAGAATTTTTGACAATGTTTGAGTAACAGTGACATCCACATAACCATCATTGCTTTTTTTTTTTTTTTTTTTTTTTTTTGCTGTTCTCGGGCCTCTCACTGTTGTGGCCTCTCCTGTTGCGGAGCACAGGCTCCGGACGCGCAGGCTCAGCGGCCATGGCTCACGGGCCCAGCCGCTCCGCGGCATGTGGGATCTTCCCGGACCGGGGCACGAACCCATGTCCCCTGCATCGGCAGGTAGACTCTTAACCACTGCGCCATCAGGGAAGCCCCCCATCATTGCTTTTAATCTATTGATACAATGAATCATATTAAGAACAAGATTCTCTTGGTGATTTAAAAAATTGGAATTGCTTCTCAGCAGTTTAGTTAACCACGCATACTCAGGAGTATAGCTCTTGTGCAGATTGTGGTCTACATCATGGAGGACCTCTAGCCCAAACCTCTGCTCTTTGCCATGTAATTTTTCCCCATAGAGAAAGCTGACCACAGAGCAGAGTGTTATTTGAGCTAAGAACTGTTAAAACATTAAGTTAGATTTCTTCCTAAAAATCAGTAGACTAAGACTGTGTTAGCTCATGTTTCATATTACACGAGAGGAAATAAACTGAAAGGTCAGTTGAACAGTTACAGCATTGCCCTTTTCCAAGGTAATCAGCAGAGCATGTAGCAAAGACGTGAACAGGAGCGTGACTGGAAAGAGAGCGGCTGATAAAGAGGCTGGCTGCTTAAAGTGCTTGGGACAGTACTTGACACTTCCAGGCCTGACCAGATGGGCCATCTCACAGGGCTTACCTTCAGTAATTCTGATTTATTACATTCAGATGGCTTTCTTTTTCTAGTTAGGCAGTCAGGTTTTCACATTGCCAGAAGACCCCAGAAATTTTAATATTGACCATTAATCATACCCTGGTAAACTGCAAGGGCAATATATTATTAATTTGTTTGCAGCCAAGAGACAAAACACAGTGATTAAAATTAATTTCTAGCTACATTTTGTTAATTTATTCTAATTAATTAATATGTTAAGTCAAAATATGTTTACATTAATGGCTATATAGTAGGTTCTTTATGTTGTGTCATTAAATGTCATTTCCATTATCCTAAGTGTTGAACTCTAGAAATAAGTACTTTATTGTTAAAATAAATAAGGAGTTGTATAAGGCTTTCTAAGTAATACCACCAAGTGAAGTATTTCTAATTTTCCATTAATTGATTGAGAACATTTCATGGTTTGGGTTTTGTAGGATTTAGATTTGGAAGGATCTCAGCAGTGACCTCCATCCATGCCTTCACCTCTATGGCCCAGTACCAGAATTAGGAAAGAACATTTAATAAATAACAGCCATTATTTACTTCCAGGACACAATTTTAAATAGTAGCCACTCTCACTTTTAAAGTTAACTTTTAACAGTTTTAAATTGACCTCATTCTCCTCCTCCCAAAAAGGAAAGATTTAATGATTTCTACATAATCATAATTTCTATATATATATTATTAATTTGAAATACAAAGTAGCCAAATTACATTTAACTTTAGGCCAAGTAAGAACAAAATTGTTATTTAAATAGCTTTTATTCTAAAACATCAGAAACTAAGAATTCAAATGTTTGATCTTAAATATGCTCTGAGGATAGTAGTTATCAGATTGTCCATAGTGCATTTGATTGTGTTTTAGAGATGGTACAAAATGAAAAAGGTTTTTAAAAAAGGTTAAAATTAGTAACAGGCTTAATGTTTGCTTGTAATTGAATTTAGATTTTATTATTGTATTATAATTAACATAACTATTCCAATTTTTTCAAGGTTTTTTTTTTTTCTACTTAGATATATCTTAATTTCTTGTTTAAAAAAAGGAAAGATGAGACATGACATAATTTATTTTTGGTGGGCTAGTTATGTATAAGCACAATAGTCCTGACATCAATGGTAGTCTCTTTCTGTTTTATAAATGAGGAGGCTGAAACTCTGAGATCATTAAGGGGAAAATCTAAGGTCACTTTGCTAATGGGCCTAGCAATAGAACCTAACCTTTTATTTTTAAAATCTGTTCTTTCTATAGTATGTCATCATGCCTGGAACATAGAACATGGCCCATACAAATTAGTCTTAGATTAACTCTATATGTGAAAGAACTCATTTCATTAACATCTAGTCCCGAATCTTATGAACATAGGCATTGGTAAGGGTTATAATAGTAAGAAAAACTGCTTGAGTTCAAAACCACAGACATGCATGTTACTATCAGTTTGCATAGAAATGAGATGATGGGAGTGAATTGTCTTCCATTCATTTTGGCAGCAGTTGGTGTCTTGATTGGTTCATCACATCCCCTGGTTTCCTTTTCACTTCTTTGTTTGTTTGTTTGTTTGCGGTACGCAGGCCTCTCACTGTTGTGGCTTCTCTGGTTGCGGAGCACAGGCTCCGGAGGCGCAGGCTCAGGGGCCATGGCTCACGGGCCCAGCCGCTCCGCGGCACGTGGGATCTTCCTAGACCGGAGCACGAACCCATGTCCCCTGCATCGGCAGGCGGACTCTCAACCACTGCGCCACCAGGGAAGCCCTCCTTTTTACTTTTGTAGATCCATACGTTTGAACTTTTTATAACATTCAAGTCAATGAATCAGTGTCTTACGTGAGATAATGCATTTCCTTATAAAGCTGGCTGTTTAGTCACACAGGACATACAGGAGCAAGAGTGAGGGATTTATCTGCAGACTGCTTCCCATTTTCTATCTCTTATTGGTCAAAGTTTATCCCTTTAAAAGTTTAGCCTTTATTTCTCCACACATCAATGTTGTAGTGTCTGGCTTCTTTCAGGAGCTGCTTGCAAGTCACAGCCTTCATGGGGCCGGTCAAATGAGGGTACAAAGCCAGGACCGTGGTGGGACTAAGTGAATATGTGAGTTTCGTACATTTAAGGCAGATTGTATCTTTCTTATATTTTAAGAGGCTATTGATTTTCTATGTTGTCCTCAAATCCAACAATCATATTGAATAGATTTATTGTCCTAATAGTGTGCTTATTTCATGTGAAAGGTGTTATGCTAAGCATTTTAGGTATATTATCTCATTTGATTATCTTATGAAATGTATTCTGTTATTCTTAGATAGGGAAATTGAGTCTAAGTTACAGCTGGTAAGAGGTAGGATTGGAATTCAAATTCAGATGTAATAATCTTAATTTTAAACCTAAATCTAACATCCTGTCACCATTGCCTCACCACTGTCTGGCAAGTAATAGGTGCTCACTAAATATTTATTTGTTAAGTACTTAATATGTGCCAGTATTTAAGGTGCTTGGGTATATATATGAATGTGCTAAACAGATAATTTTCCCTGTCTTTGGGGAATTTACATTCTAGCTACTTCTATTTTCTGGTTATAAGTCTTTATCACCGCCTTACACGGTGCTTTCTCACTCTTTTTTTTTTTTTGCGGTACGCGGGCCTCTCACTGTTATAGCCTCTCCCGTTGCGGAGCACAGGCTCCGGACGCGCAGGCTCAGCGGCCATGGCTCACGAGCCCAGCCGCTCCGCGGCATGTGGGATCCTCCCCGACCAGGGCACGAACCCGTGTCCCCTGCATCGGCAGGCCGACTCTCAACCACTGCGCCACCAGGGAAGCCCTCTCACTCTTTTTTTGCTCTTCTATCTCCCACACATAACAAAGAATGTCTTGAAGGCATGGACTCTTTCTTCTCTGTTCTCAGTGACTAGCATAGCACTGGACATATAGTAGATGCTTAGTAATATTTGTGGAATAAATGGATGGATTTTACCACTACTTGCTTGTCACTTTTACTTAAATGGCCCCAATTTTACTGTTTCCTGATAGATGAAGTTTAGAGTGTATGTTAAATTGAACACAGATTGGAAATGTCACTAAAATTTTAAATGAAATTTTATAAATTTATATATTTATTTGTCGACTAGTACATTTAAACATTTAAATATAAGGAACGGCATTCAAAAATGAGAAACCATGTCTACTATAATGTCAATTTTTAAATTATTTTCATTGATCAATCCTGCATAACAAGTCCACAAACCCCTGTATTTTAATGTTCAGTCTATTTAGTAAAGCTTCAGTAATATCTATACTCTGCCTGCTAAAATTGATCCTTCAAACTGCTCCCTTTAAAAACTCTCTATGTATCAGTTATCTCCTCTTTAAAGTCTTAAAGGTTTTCATTTTTTATTTATTATCTAGCTGAAAACCATCTTTTCCATCTTGATTTGCCACTACATTTCTAGCCATCCTCCTGTCCAGCTACATATAGCTAATAAGTAGCCCACAAGAACCACCTTAAATTTTACACATTTAATGCTCTTCTTTTTCTTGTCTCCAACTGTCAGAATATACTACTCATCCTTCAAGATATAGCACAAATGCCAGCCACTTTTTAAAGCCTTTTCTAATCTTCTCCCATCAGTTCTTTCTGTTGTCTTGCTAATTCTTCTGTTAACATTTGCTTATCTCAGCCCTATTGTCCTGAGTTGAACAGTCTTCTATTAGACTGATGAACTTATTGAGGGAAGGACCTTGAATTATTGGCACACAGTAAGTATTTTTATCCTGTAATAAATATGTTGTGGGTTTTTTTTGTTGTTGTTGTTGAATACTTATCCGTGATTGAGGAACATAAACTATTCACTTTTTTTTTTTTTTTTTTTGGCGGTACTCGGGCCTCTCACTGTTGTGGCCTCTCCTGTTGCAGAGCACAGGCTCCGGACGCGCAGGCTCAGCGGCCATGGCTCACGGGCCCAGCCGCTCTGCGGCATGTGGGATCTTCCCGGACCGGGGCACGAACCCGCATTCCCTGCATCGGCAGGTGGACTCTCAACCACTGCACCATCAGGGAAGCCCTAAACTATTCACTTTTAAGTCTCAAATGCCTACTCTTCACTTGACAGGTTTAATACATAGATAAGTTTGTATATTACACATATTTTGTGCTTCAAGAAGAAAGTTTCTGCCAGTCACCTTGAGGTCTTTTTAAAGGCCGATTTAAAAAGCAGTTTTTGTTTCAAAAAAAATTCCATTCCCCTCTCCTTTATTTTCCCCTTTTTTAGTTATTAAAAATTCCTGTTGAGCTTTTATTTCTGTGCTTTTGCTTGCCTCTATTCCAAGTCTCCTCTAGGAAGCAGATGACAATATAAAATCTTAAGAATTAAGCTAGCAAGGAAGGAATTTCCCCCATGGGTTCCTTGTGTTTCAGGCCCACTCAGAAGCACTTGAGAAAGAATTCTACATCCTAGATATTTCCAGATAAGGTATGATCCATCTCCCCTGACATATCTCCTGTGTTCACAACCTTGCCTGAAATCAGAGTTTCAGTACGGATCTAGGATGAACTGTCTTACAGGAGAGCAAAGACTGTAGCCTGTTTCATTTTTTTCCCAGACTAATACTTTCCTGCTTCCCTAAAGTAACTACTTTTTCTCCTAGTCAATCCAATTTACTTAATTTTCTTCAACACTTTTTATAACCCATACATTCAAGTTAATCTGGAATACCTGGTATGTGTTAGTATGCCTATATTTGTAATTTTTCATAGCAGGAAAAAATGTGTTCTCACACACTTTTGGAATTTAAGGAGAAACAGTCCTTGATGTTTGCTAATAATTAATGTGCACATTAAAATCTAAACAAGTATTAAAATCTAAACAAGAGGCTAAGTGACTTGTTCAAGGTCACATATAGTATGTAATAGAGTTAAGATTTGAACCTGAACTGTTTGTTTCTAGAGCCTTAGCTGTTTCTCTTAATTATAAGATTAATAGCCTTATGAATAAAACTTATAGGGCTTTCTTTAAAAGGAAGATGTGACTTTTAATTTGAGACTTTGTCTCTTGATTTCCTTAAAGTATACCTTTTGTGATGAATAATACTACATCTCTACTGCTTTTTACCTTCTTGACCTTGGACAACTTACATATTTATCTGTGCCTCTATTTCTTTCTTTGTAAAAAGAGGATTAAAGACATCAATTAAATGTGATAATATTTTTATATCTGTACAAAATGCTAGTTGCAATACTAACTTCGTTTTATGTTCTGGTTACCAAGAATTTGACCCAGTTTTTAAATATTCTATAAATTCATAACAAAATATTGAGAGAGATGACTGTAGTAGGAGAGGGCAAAGGGACGATGAGCTTGCTAGATCCTCAGGCATTTTCTTTTTTGAGCCACAGTGATTTCAAAGTGGAATGTGTATTTCTGTATCAGGAGCTACAGGGCTGACCTTGAGGAAGTCAAGATATTTAGTTAGAATTATATCATACTATAATCCTGTTTCTGTTCAATTTTAGTAAATGGGACATTTGTACATGTCTTATGAAACGTCGTAAGAATGATTATTTTTTAAACTTAAACTTTAAATAAATCTAAAATTGTGTTTTAAAGATATTATAACCACATTGACAGTAAAATTATTGCCACATTTATTTGCCCTCCCAAAGTTGATGTCTTTTTAAAAAGAATCAGTAATTTTTCTTATATTATGATAATGTATGTGTATGTATTTTTTTTACCCTAAGTCCAGATTTATTTTGTTGACTGTTCCTGTTTGATCATTTTATTGAATGTTGTTACTTATGTTGTCTAATATGGATTAGAGTTTCCATACACCAAGAGTTATAGCTGAATAATATCTATAAGAGGTAACAATCATTTTCTCATAGAAGTTGGAGAGTATGAGAGAGTTTGCAGTACTAGTCTTTCATTAGATCTGTAGATTGAGGGGTTTTTTGCCTTTTTTTCTTTTTTGGTCCAGATCAGTATTTGAAGTATTTTTGAAACAGTTGCCAGTGTTAAATTAGGGAGAGTTCATAGAAAAATCTGGAATTTTTTCATTCTTACTTGATTTGGCAAATGCTTGGTAATAATAGGCTCTAGCTTTTAAATAGACACTCACTTTTCGCTGGGCTTTGTGCTCTCCATCTCACTTAGAGTTCTTCTCTGCGTTGTTTTCCATACTCAAAGGCTAACCTCATTGGTCATTCTTTTATCTTCAGGCTTGCCCTTTTGTGTTCCTCATGTGGGAGCAGCTCCTCATATTTATGATACCTTCCTGGCTTCTGTTGGTGGTTCAGTTTGTGTAAAGACTAGAGTAAAGACTGCCAGTGAGACTGGGGTTGTATCATTTCATTAAAAGCTAATTTGTTTCAAATAATAGATTAAATGTAATCTGAATTTTTATGAAACCATGGGCATGTGTGCTCACAGGTGGGCATGTGTATTTGTGTGTGTTGGGTATATATATACTATACAAAAGGGGGTCATATATGAAATATTCCACTCACACCTACCACTCCCGTAGGCATTGCACTACACCGATCAGATTCTGTGCTGTACCTCTTCTTGTCTTTGAAGCAAATGTGGTGAGTGTGGTGAGGCTAGGGGGGCTTAAGGCTCCTGTTCACCTCAGCCCACTGGAATTCAACCGCTGGTACAGAGGAAGGGACCCTGTGAAAATACCATCTACATGCCATCTGTACCTATATGAATATTCTTTATACAAATAGATGGTTTGTAGAAAACTGCTTTGCAGCTTCTTTCCCTAAGCCATCGCTCTTGGGACATTTTTCCATATCACCACATTTTGTTCTATCTCATTCTTCGTAATGGATCTCGTGTAATTTGTTGTTTGCATGTTCCACAGTTAATTCGACCAGCCTCCCTTGTTGAACAGGTAGGTATTTTCCATGGTTTGGTATTTTAAATAATGCCATAATGATTATCATTGTACACACGTCTTTGCTTCTTTGTGTGATATATCCTAGGGGTAAATTTCTAGAAATGGAATTACTTAGTTGAAGAGTGTAATTTTGAAATTTTCATAGCTGATGCCAAATAGTTATCTAATTTATATTTCATTAAAGAGTATTTGGGAATGTCTTTTTCCTGGACCTGCATTCTGTCTGCACAGACTATCACATGTTTACTGGTCTTTTAGGTGGAAAATGGAATTTTGAAATTTAGGTTTGCACTTCTTCAATTATCTATGAATTTGAGCATCTTTTCAATATGTTTACTGGCCATTTGTACTTCTTTTTCTGTGAACTGTAGGGTTTTTTTTAATTAAATATTTATAACTTTGATCTTTCAAAGTTATTTTGGTTTTAGAGGTCCAATTTTTAAACTTCGATTCCAATATTTAAATAGGTAAGCCATTCTTTTCTTACTTATTTGAAATGTCCTTTTATGATGTATTTAATTTCTTTATATGTTCAAGTCTATTTCAAGAACTCAGTTTTGTCCCACTGATCTATTTCAAACTATTTGAATTCCCCAAATTTTATAAACATAGTTTTACATACGTATTAAAATTCTTATGGAATATTTTATAGGATTATGTAGATATTTTAATGATCTAAAAATTTTGTAGTTTCAGAAAAAAACATTTATTTTGTTTAAATGGTGTTTCTTTGTTATAAATAATTAGAACAATGCAGGGGAGAAAGTAAATAGAAACCCCACCAAAAAAATCACTGATATTAAGGGAACATCATTCTTGATATTTTTTATATGCTTATATATAGGTAGAAGGATAGAGAAACAGCTTGATAGAAATGATATAATAAAACATGAGGAAAATAGATGTGTTTTAATTTTAAACAAATAGACTGAAATAAAATGAAAGAAGTGGCTGAAATTCACATTACGACTTTCTTTAAAGTGGCCATCTAAGATTAATGAAGAGATTAAAGAGTATAATGATGACAATCTTAAATTTTAGTCAGTGTTGAGTGACTCTGTTATAAAAAAAAATAGGGGTCTGACCACTCATGCTTTATTCCATCTCCCTTTCACTTACCTCTTGTTTTTTTTAATAAGTCAAGTTTTCACTTGTCCATTGAGATTCTTTTCTTGATATCACATTCACATAATTGCACAATTGATTAAACTTGGTTCTATATTTAAAGACTTAGGGCTCAACCACACTGCTGCAATGACTGTCAATTCCTCTGTGTGTGTTTTTAGTCTTTTAATTGACTAATTTTTATGGAAAGTTTTTTTTTTCTTTTCTTCAACAATGGTTCATTAATGTCATAGACTTAAAATTATTTTTTAATTTGGCAATATTTAAAGAATTTCTTAAGCTCGAGTAGGCATGTGTCTCATATAATATCCTTAAACTGACTTCTTTTTTTTTTTTTGTGATACGCGGGCCTCTCACTGTTGTGGCCTCTCCCGTTGCGGAGCACAGGCTCCGGACGCGCAGGTTCAGCGGCCATGGCTCACGGGCCCAGCCGCTTCGCGGCATGTGGGATCTTCCCAGACCGGGACACGAACCCGCGTCCCCTGCATCGGCTTGTGGACTCTCAACCACTGCGCCACCAGGGAAGCCCTCATATAATATCCTTAGATTACTACTTTTCCCTCTCAGAATTGTGTGGGCTTGGATTTGTTATGTTTTGGTCTTTAATGTAATGCTCCTTTGCAAAAAACATGCCCGCCTCCCCTTATTTTTTTGTACCGGTTGTCCATAGAATTATTTCTTTCTCCTTTGAATTTCAGTAGCTTAAACTGGGAGATGCTGTGCGTGCGTGTTTGTGCGTTTGTTTTCCAATTTTTTCTTAAAACATAATGTGTTCTTTTTAAAATGCAGATTTAATTCTATAGAAAAACTGTCCAGTTTTATGTCTTTTATATTCATTTTATTTAGTTTTGTTCTTCAGAGTCACCAGCTATCCTTATTTTGATCATTTTTGTTAGTTTTGCATATCTCTTTTCTTTAATATTTTCAATTTCTTTGTCTTTTTTCTCTAATTATATCAATTTTCAGTTCACTTACCTAATAATTCTTTTTTATAATAAACCACTAGCATCTTTATTTGTCAACAATAGCCACTTAGAAAATGTAGTAGACAAGGAGCATCTTATCATGATAACAGCAAAATGCTAAGATTAACCTAATAATAAATGTGCTAAAGGACTCAATATTTTGTATGTAGCAATTCTCTCCAAATTAATCTATATAGTAAAATAATCTGAATAAACTTGACATACTGATTGTAAAGTTCATATAAAGGAAAAAAGTTTTTAAAATATCCAAGAAAATGTACAGAAAAATTAAAATGTGAACTTGTATGACCAAATATTAAATATACTATTATATGTAGTTATGTTAATTAAAATTGTGTGGTATTCTTCCTCCAGATACAGAAGAGAACAAAGAAAGAGGAATAAATAAAAATGCCTTCTATATATGTGAATTTAATACATAAAGTCAATCAGGCATCTTAATCAGTGGAGAAAGGGCAGAATATATGAAATAAAGAGCACTGGGAAAATTATTCTCGCACTTTGGAAGAAAACTCAAATTCCTACATCATTCCACATACAAAAATAAATTCCAAGGCAATTTAAGCACTAAACACCAAAAAATATAAGTATAGTGGAAGAAAATATGGGAGAATTATTTTAATCTTATGATTAGGAATACCTTTTAAGCAAAATATAATGCTATATATATTCTATATAAAACTCCTTAAAGATGGATAGATTAGAAAGAATTTTTAAATTCTTTAAGATGAAATATACCATAAGTAAAACTGGAAGGAAACCAACTGGAAGAAAATATTTGCAATAAGTGTGTTTCAGAAAACAGATGACTTTCTATAATATATAAAGAGCTTTTGCAAATCAAAAAATAAAGCAACCTAAAATGGAAAAAAAAAGGACAAAGATATAGGTAATATTGATTGAGAGAATATTATTTGCCAGGCAATAGCCTAAGGACTTTACATGTACAAACTCAGCTAATTTGTGTAATAACCCTTTTGATCAAATACACTTAGCATCTCCATTTTGCAGGCAAGAAAATGAGGCACAAAGAAATTTAGGAATTCGTCCAGAGTTATACCATTAGTAAATACTAGCCTGCACTCATCTCACTGAAAAAGAAGCACAAATAGCTAATAAATTTAAGAAAAGCCATTCAACCTTAATAATAATTTAGGAAAATGCAAGCACTAAAACACAATAAGATATTTTTACCAACCAGAGAGTTAAAAAATATCAGATGGATTAGTAAGACTAACATTGCCAAGAGTGTAGAGAAACAGTAACTCTCATACTCAATTATTGAGGATGTCCATTGTATAGTATTTTTTTTTTAACTTTAAAAATAGGGATTTTTAAATTATTTTTTTTGAATTTTATTTTATTATTTTATTTATACAGCAGGTTCTTATTAATTATCTATTTTATACATATTAGTGTATATATGTCAATCCCAATCTCCCAATTCATCCCACCACCACCCCCCATGCCCCGCTTTCCGCCCTTGGTTATATGTACACTTTGTTCCTTGCCAATTCTAATTTAATTATTATTTTCTAATGCTACGTTTTGATACTCTGTTTATTTCTTTGGGTCTGCAGTTTCATTTTACTTCTCATTCTGTTGTTCTGTCATATAATCTCTCAGCTCTTATTTTAATTCAGTTCATTTTTATTTAAGTTGAAGTACAGCATGAAACATTTGTGGAAAGAGCCTTTTTCCATTCAGCTCAGTTGAGGTGTTCTTCATTAGTTAGCTTCTTACATTTTGTATATTCCCTGTATATTCCCTACTTGGATTCATGCCATCTTTCTGGGACTTTTATTGATTACCCCTCAGGGTATTGAGTACGCAGGGAAGTTTATGGACATTGCTCAATTCATTGCATAGTTCTGGAACTTTCACTTCTGACATAGAGCACCTGCCACAGGCTTCATTTCTCTAGTTTTACCAGTTTTGTCCTACTTTGCTTCTCCCCAGACCTGGGGCTAATAAGTGCAAGTAGTAGTATGTTTTTGTGTACCAGCCCTGAATATGGACTCTGGGAATCTGGGAGAGGTTCAGGAGCAGCCATGTGTTATTCTTGGTCCTGCTTGGAAAGCAATCTTTGATTTTTTCTCGTGGCTGTTAGCTTCTGTAGTTTGATGTGATGTATGTTCTTTCCATGCTTTATAGGGCATGGCTAGGCAAACTACAGCCCAGAGGCCAAATTTGGCCCCACCATCTGTTTTTGTAAATAAAGTGTCTCCGTAACACCATACACAAAAATAAGCTCAAAATGGAATAAAGACCTAAATGTAAGGCCAGAAACTATCAAACTCTTAGAGGAAAACATAGGCAGAGCACTCTATGACATAAACCACAGCAAGATCCTTTTTGACCCACCTCTTAGAGAAATGGAAATAAAAACAAAAATAAACAAATGGGACCTAATGAAACTTCAAAGCTTTTGCACAGCAAAGGAAGCCATAAACAAGACAAAAAGACAACCCTCAGAATGGGAGAAAATATTTGCAAATGAAGCAACTGACAAAGGATTAATCTCCAAAATTTATAAGCAACTCATGCAGCTCAATAACAAAAAAACAAACAACCCAATCCAAAAATGGGCAGAAGACCTATATAGACATTTCTCCAAAGAAGATATACAGACTGCCAACAAACACATGAAAGAATGCTCAACATCATTAATCATTAGAGAAACGCAAATCAAAACTACAATGAGATATCATCTCACACCAGTCAGAATGGCCATCATGAAAAAATCTAGAAACAATAAATGCTGGAGAGGGTGTGGAGAAAAGGGAACCCTCTTGCACTGCTGGTGGGAATGTGAATTGGTACAGCCACTATGGAGAACAGTATGGAGGTTCCTTAAGAAACTACAAATAAAACTACCATATGACCCAGCAATCCCACTACTGGGCATATACCCTGAGAAAACCATAATTCAAAAAGAGTCATGTACCAAAATATTCATTGCAGCTCTATTTACAATAGCCAGGAGATGGAAACAACCTAAGTGTCCATCGTCAGATGAATGGATAAAGAAGATGTGGCGCATATATACAATGGAATATTACTCAGCCATAAAAGGAAATGAAATTGAGCTATTTGTAATGAGGTGGATGGACCTAGAGTCTGTCATACAGAGTGAAGTAAGTCAGAAAGAGAAAGACAAATACCGTATGCTAACACATATATATGGAATTTAAGAAAAAAAAATGTCATGAAGAACCTAGGGGTAAGACGGGAATAAAGACACAGACCTACTAGAGAATGGACTTGAGGATATGGGGAGGGGGAAGGGTAAGCTGTGACAAAGCGAGAGAGTGGCATAGACATATATACACTACCAAACGTAACATAGATAGCTAGTGGGAAGCAGCCGCATAGCACAGGGAGATCAGCTCGGTGCTTTGTGACCACCTGGATGGGTGGGATAGGGAGGGTGGGAGGGAGGGAGACGCAAGAGGGAAGAGATATGGGAACATATGTATATGTATAACTGATTCACTTTGTTATAAAGCAGAAACTAACACACCATTGTAAAGCAATTATACTCCAATAAAGATGTAAAAAAAAAAAAAAGAAACACAGCTACACCCATCCATTTGCATATTGTCTGTGGCCAATTTCATGCTTCGGAGACATAGTTGAGTAGTTGTGATAGAGACCATATGGCTGGCAAAGCCTGAAATATTTACTATCTGCCCCTTAACAGGAAAAGTGTGCCAAACCTGCTATAGAGTAATTTTATTTTTCTTACTGGTTTTTAGCTATTTTTCCTTCATTTTTTTTTTTTTTAGGAGTTTGAGGAGAGATGTAGGAATGCTCCTTCATTATACTGTCTTGACATAGAAGTTGCTATAGTGCTGATATTAAAATATTCATGGAATAACATAGCCATCATATTTTCTCTCTTATACCAAAATGCTTGAAATTACAAAAAAAAAATGTTAGTTGGATTAGTTCAGTTTATTTGAGATAAAAATGATTTTATCCTACCAGGTAACTTCTACCAATAAATGAAATTATTCACATCATTCCTCTTTAATGATGTCTTCTTTTTTCTTTTTCTGAATGAGAGTAAAGCAACTTCTTAATTACAGTAGCTTTTCTGGAAGATGATTTAATTTTTCAATTTCCTTTCTTTTGCACTTTTTCAAAGGTATAAGCTGTTTAGCAAGACTTTGAACAACATTGGAGAGAACGAAGGTGGTATTGATAAGTTTTCCAGAGGTTATGAATCATTTGGCATCCACAGATGTGCTGATGGTGGTTTATACTGCAAAGAATGGGCCCCGGGAGCAGAGGGAGTTTTTCTTACTGGAGACTTCAGTAAGTATTTTAGAACGATTAAACTGAGTTGTAATATTTTATTTATTTATTTAAAACATAGATGTTATATTTCATATATTTAACTTTTATTAATATTATTGATTACAAATGTTCTACTTTTCCATAGAATTTCTTCAGTCTTTACCTTCATGCGGTAAAGGTGTTTCTGCTGTAATAAGATACATGTGTTTCTTAAAAACTTTATGTTCTTAAAATCATGTACCAGAAATAACAGAGTTTATGAGAAAAATAGTGTTAGAGTACTCCAAATCTATTCAACTTTGTTAGCAAGCTCTGACAAAACTAATAGCAATCTAGGTAAAAATATTGGTGTAGGTTCAATCTCCACTAGCACTTGCTCCTGGTTATTTGGCATCGTAGTACTTGGATCCTCTAATATCTTTTTTTGAGACCACAATAAAAGTAGACAGTTAATCTAGAGGGTAAACTGCTTCATCAGTCAGTTCTTTGTTTTTTCCTTTTCCTTTTTTATAACACAATATGGGGAATACCTTCTCAGCCTTGTCATCTGCACCATTAATTTCACTAGGCAGTTAACTCTATGGAAAGCACAGTGGTTCTAGAAGTCAGGCTTCCATCATACAGTCTAGTGGAGGGAAACCTGTATGTAAATAACTAAAATACAGTGTGCTCAGTTTTATTCTATAAGTATAAATAAATTACTGTAATAGTGACAAGGAAGAAAGCTTTCATTTTCAGTTTTGAAAATGGAATAACTGGCAAAATAGGCCTTGGTGAAATGTTCGTAATACAAGGAAAGGAAATATCAATAATAATCCTTTAGTACCATAGGGTAGCATGGTCTTTAAAGTTTGATTTTCCTGGACTCAAGAAGTCTACATGCTGTACTGTTCTGGAAAGAGCAAAACTGTAGGGACAGAAAACTGAGTTGTCACGGTTTAGGGGTAGGAGGTTTGAGCTGATTACAGAGAAACATAAGGGGACTTTCTGGGGTGATGAAAATGTTTTATGTCTTGATTGTGGTGGTTACATGACTGTATACATTTGTCAGAATTTATAGAACTATACATGTAAAAGAGTGAATTTTACTGTGTGTAAATTATACCTTAAGGAACCTGACTTTAAAAAAAGTTTTGATTTTATTTATATTGTCTAAGGCAGCACTGTCCAATAGAAATATAATGGACACCATTTATATAATTCAAAAAATTTAGTGGCTATATTAAAAAAATAAAGGAGAACAGCTGAATGAATTTTAATAATGATAGATTTTTATTTAACCCAATATATCAAAACATATTTTAACATGTAATCAATATAAAATTTGTTAGTGAGATATTTTCATTCTTTTGTACTGCACTTTCTAAACCTGGTATTTTTCCATTGGAAATACTTGATCAATATTTAGATTTAATAAAATTTTCAGTTTAAAAGTACATACCCAAGTTTTTCCAACCATTGTTAAAAGTTCTAGCAACTCAAATGAATAATAGTTTTAAAATTTACATTTAATAAAGTAATTAAAATTAAATAAAACTTTAAATTTAGTTTCTCAGTTGCACTAACCTAATCTTAAGCACAAGTAGCCACCTTTGTCTGGTGGCTCCCTTATTGGAAAAAGCAGGTCTAAGGACTTAAAATTATTCTTTGTGTAGTCCCCCAAATTAGATGATGCCAGCTGCCTGTTTCTAGAGTTACTGAAAACTTTAGGGAAAGTTTTGAAAAAGATCGTGTGTCTGCTGATTCAGATAGCTTGGCCTGGTGATTATTATGAAATATATTTTGAGGCTAGGAGTCTTTTCACTTAAATTGTTGTTAAAATTGTTATAATTTTTTCTCATACATAAACATGACTATTTCCCCATCTTCTCTAAGTGACTGCCTTGACCACTAGTTTTATATTAATAGACCACTTTGATATCAACCTATAATCAAGGCACTTTTTGGCATTCTATTTTATTAGTTCTTTTTATTGCCATTTATTGAGAGGTATTGCTTGAGAGTGTTCAAGTTAAAGTTTTACATACAGATACCAAAACTGCTATAAGAACCTCAGTTAAAATTTAGTACTTGCATTTGATTACCTCTCCTCCATATTTATGATTGAACCTACTAAATAGGCTTTAGAAATATAAAAATATGGGAAAGGGACTGTATGAAACTAGATTTGGTAGCTATCATAATGACTAATGCTGATTTATTAAAAGTTGTTCCTTGTAAATCCGGTTGGACCATATATGTGTTTGGAAACTGTATTTAAAAATTTTAAGGATTTAGGATTTAATGTTTAAATATTAAAAGTATAACAATTTATAAAATCTTTTGTAAAGAGAAAACTCAAAATTATCTAGTCCCTATTTTATGTAAAAATATCCTCTGTTAACTTTTTTTTTCAATTTAATTTGATTTTTGAAAATCCTATTCTTTGTGAAGGTATATCACATAATTTAAAATCTCTCCATATCCTTGAAACAACATTCAGTCAATTATTTTCAATCAAGCAATATTTATTTAGTGTCTAAGGGCACAAAGAATATCAGATTTAATCAACGGGCCTTTATTTTTACTGGAGAGATAGGAATGACTAAGATAAATGAAATTGTGATAGAAAATAGGAAGTATGATAGAATACAGTTAACTGTTAAAATAATTAACAGGCAGTATGTTGGGAAAATTTTAATTTATTTACTTATCTAGATGAAGGGTTTTTTTTTTTTTTTTTCCCTGTTATAGGGTCTCAGGATCTCCTTATATATGGGAGCTCAAACTTTTCTCACTAAACAGCTTTGGCTTAAAAACATAAAGAAAGAAAAACAACTTTCGAATTGAGAGTAGAGCCAAAATTCTGGGTTAAAAATTCATTTAAAATAATAGTTCTTTGGAAAAGAATGTTATACCTGAGTGTTAATTTAATGTAACTTTGTAGAATATAGAATTTTGATGATAATGACAGCATAGCTGAAAATATACCCATAATTACTGAACTAAACATGTCTTTTTTTAAAAATACAATTAAGGAATTCTATATTTTTTCCCTTATTTAAAAAAAATCTATTTTTTATGGCTATGAAGAGATGAGCAAGAAGAAAGTTATTTTTCTTTGTTGAGGTTTTTCTCAGCATCAAAAATGTGGTAGATTTTATAGTTAGTCTTCCAATGTATAAATTTGTACTAAACTGAAGGGAAAATACAGTTTGTGTTAATTAGCTAAAAAGTTACAGTTGATTTTTTAAAATTAGAAAGTGCAAATGAGGATTAATAAAAAGTATTCTAGGTGGTTTTGCTAATGATATTAAAACGTTTTTAAAACCATTTAACTGTATTCATATAACTTCATATTTATCAGCTAAGTTGAAACAGCAGTAAACTTAAAAGATTCTATGGAAATAATCTCTAACTGTAACATGGGTTATTTTTAAGAATTCCTTACTTTGTCATTTAATGTAACAGTAAGCTTAACTTCTATATATGTACTTGAAATATCACCTAAAAAGCCCTATTGCTTCTTTACCTATAGGCAGAGTTGTAAAAAGTAACATAATTTTACTTATATTTTTATCATGGAAGTGTATGCATATATAATTTAAAACATTGCTTTTGTATCTACCTCTTCCCTACACCTCCAAAGATAATATAAAACACATCTTCAAAAACCAACAACAAAAATCTTATTTCTGCTAAGGAATAAATTGTTACTTATATTTACAGTAACAGGAAAACAGTAAAAGGAAATGTTCTTAATTCAATTTTTATCTAAATGATTAACCACCTATTTCTGATAATTTTTCAGAAGAAATGAAAATTAAAGACTGTCTAGACATTAATTCTGTATTATAGAAAATTATACCAGTAATCAAAATATGTTAGCATATTGTGATATCTCTCTTCTAATCATTTTAGAAATTGCACTATACTTTCCTATACATATAATACTGCTGGTAAATGTATGCTGTTCTAGCGTATTTTTTTGCCAACTGACCTGAAAATATTTTAGGTACAAATGCTTATTGTTGTCAAATATAAATGATCTTTAAGAAGGAAATTACCATGTATTGGAGTGTAGAAAAAAAAAAAAGAATGGGGTTTAGAGTTTGAACCCACAGTGGAGCTCTCTAAACATGGCTCTTCATCTGGCTTAGTGGGGTTAAAGGTGATGATATTCCTCTTACCTGCCTAACTGGGTTGCTCTAGATACTAAATAGATTGCAAATTGTAATTTTATACATTACTCAATGCTATAGAAATCTTAGTTGACAAGACTGAAAAAGTACTCTAATTTGCAAAAGTCTTTCTTTTTCTTATTAAAAAAAATACTATTAATTTCAAAAGGCAGTTGAGCCTTGCAAAAGTCAAATGATGTAATCTCTGTTTTGCCCAAACTGAGGTGGCTCTGGCTTTTGCCATCCATATTTTTAAAACTTAGAAAGCACTTTCACTTTAAATATATTTCACATATTTTTCTTCATTTGAGAGAAAATGAAACAATCATTTCTTTTCCTTTCAGTCGTTTTTAAAAAAACTCGCTCTTTAAGCAGCTAGCAGCTGCTGCAGCAACCCAGGACAGTGGATATATAATGACATTCATCAAGATTGGAATCTTAGCACCCAAAAAGTATTTCTGGGCCAGCCAGAAACTACTTTAAAGGCTTGAGATTAATTTCTGAAACTTTGAATCATCTTTAATAAAGGAAAGATTCATTCTTTAGAAAATTAAATGTGATTTAAAATATACTTGGGGTTTTAGAACTAAATCATGTTTATTGCAGGTTGCTAAATAATTGGAGAAAACTAGCTGCTTTTCAGTAGCTAGATAATAATAAGTAGAGAGAAAGGCAGTAAACTACATATGTCAATATAAAATAATTGGGTTCCTATTCGTTATAACTGAAAACATTTCATTTAAAATTACTAAGTCTGGGAGCTAGGCACTTTTCAAATAATCTAAATGTCTATCATTGATAGACTGAAAAAACAAGGTGAAAAAAAACCCCTGATTTTTATGCCTATAGAAAAAAGGAACCACAGATATTTTTGCAGAGTGGGAAAGATGCTAAGGAAAAATTTTACCTCTTTTCTGGGCAAAATTTGTCTACAATTTAATTTCCATTTATACAATTGCCAAGAAGTTTACATCATCACAAAAGCCTTTATATTTCTTAATTTCACATGTTCTGAAACAGTGCTCCTCGAAGTGTGCTCTGTGGAGCAGTGTGGTTCTGTGCACTGTAATTGGTTTGCAATAATAATATATTGTCAGAAATTGGGAGTGAGTATTTATTTATTTTTGGCTGTGTTGGGTCTTTGTTTCTGTGTGAGGGCTTTCTCTAGTTGTGGCAAGCAGGGGCCACTTTTCATCACGGTGCGTGGGCCTCTCACTATCGCGGCCCCTCCCGCTGCGGAGCACAGGCTCCAGACGCGCAGGCTCAGTAGTTGTGGCTCACGGGCCTAGTTGCTCCGCGGCATGTGGGATCTTCCCAGACCAGGGCTCGAACCCGTGTCTCCTGCATTGGCAGGCAGATTCTCAACCACTGCACCACCAGGGAAGCCCGGGAGTATTTAGAAACTTTAATACCAGTTTGAAAGAGTAGTTTTATTTCTGTTGAATGTAATAATGATAATATAAATATTGGGGCTTATATTTTGAAAGTCTTCTTTTCTTTCGATTTTCTAATAATTCATTTTTTAATATTTTATGTAAGTACTGGTCTATAATAGATTGGAAAATTTAAAAAGGAAAGGTAACTGGTCCATCATCATAGATAGTTTGAGAAACTGATCTGAAAATTAGTGATCATTATTTATTGGTTTAGAAGTCATTTATGGTTGGAAGGTATAGCACTGATGTCAACCTCCTTTGTATTCTCTTCCTTCAACAAAATCGATGGTTGTTGTGTTAGCTTTCACTGCGGTATGGCTTGTTACAAAAAACTCCAACATTTTAATGGCTTACAATAACAAAGGGTACTTCTTGCTCATGTTGGTTGTGGTTGTCAGCTGTGGCTCTGTCCCAAGTGTCAAATTCTTTCCAGGATCCAGGGTGATGGAGCAGCCCCTGTGTGAGATGTGCCGATCTCGTGTCAGAGAGAAAGAGCAGTGGAGGGAACCTGTCGTGGCTCTGAAAGATTCAGCTCAGAATTGGCAGATGTGATTTGTACTTCCATTTCATTAACCAAATAATTTGATCAAGCCTTATGTTGGTGATACTGGAAGCAGAATTTAATTTTATGGAGGCTTATGAAAAATTGGGCCTAATAATATAAATTATCCCCATGGCAAATAACACATCTTCATAATATAAAGTGTAAACTTTCCAGAGTTTTTGATATCTTATAAACTTTTCTGTGGGAGCAGAGGGGAGTTGGTGCCAGGTAGGGTAATGCTTCCAATAGATTGTTGAGAAGTTTTCTTTGGAATGTCTATTGACCTTTGGATTCAAATGGAACTTCAAGGAATCTTTTGCAATGTAAACATTTTCGACTCCCCATGGGTCCTCTGTGAATGCATTTTTGTTATGTGGCTTCCTTCAGTTTGGCTTATTGGAGATGGTGATGTTTCTAGAAAGTGAATTTCCAGGGTGTCTGGGGACCCCTGATACTGTTTATTTTGGTGATGGGGTGGCAAACTGCACGGTGGAGGTAGAAGGCTTTAGAGTTGTTAACTAAACCAGCACCAGTGCTGAGAAATAGTCTCTTTGATGGATGTGAGCTTAAAATAACTAATCAGCCAATAGGCATTTCTATAGAAAGTTGTTAGAACTTTCTCTAGCTTTCCAATCTGATATTGATTCTCTGACCCCTTTTATCTGTGTTCACTGACGGATTATTCACTTTCAGTGGAATAGATGTACAGTGGAGGTTTACTTAACCATTGTCTACTTATTAGACTTACTGAATTTATTTCTGCTTGACAGGATCACTGTAAATGATACTGCCTGCTTCCCACAGGATACTGAGCAGCCATGGGGAGTAAACTGTGGTCTACTTCATGTATGCAATTCTGCTCCTGCCAATTGCTTTGTGTGCTTGTAATGAGCCAGTTTCCCATCTGCCTCCAATCCTATGAATGCCCATTCTTTTCATTAGAATTCTGTAATATAGTATTATGTAAAGTGATGAACTGTGAGTGTGGCAGCAAAGAAAATTATTAAGTATTCGGAAAAATCTCAGTAAGGATAAGTTGGAAAGTTATTATGAGTTAAGCATGCACAAGTGAACTGCAAAAAATGATATAAATCTAACGATTTCAGATGCCAATTATTTTGCATACACCTTTTAGCTTTCAATCTGTTTTAATCCAAAGGAAATTGGAAATTAAAAATATTGCATTGTAGGTATAGGTTTGTATAAGAAAGATGATACAAAATCCTAATCAAAGGACCTAAACTTTAAAAATGGCTGTAATCTTACATCAGAAGGTGAGTGAATATTTACATTTGTGTTTTAAGTTAAAGCAACATTTTTAATATATATATAATTTTTACTATACGTATAATCATTCTCTGCTTTAACCAATATTTTCAATATATGAACCAACTTCTGGCCCCAGTTGTGCTGGATCAAAGAGCTTTGCGATAATGCCTAATGGGATTATTTTTATAGGGAAGCATCTTTACTTCCTGGGACTTTAGGGAGGCTGTTAGAAACCTTAATGCTAGAAAGTAGATTTTGAACTGTGTGACATAACTAATAATTTTCTAGCCTCGTGTTGCTTTTTTTGTAAGTATCCTGTTAAAAATTTATGCTGTTTGGATAATACAGTACTTTTTGTTAGGTTTCAGTTTTGGTGTTTCACTTGTACTTAGTGTCTATAAAATTATTTTGTTTATGGTTGTTCTTCAGCACTTGTCTTTTGACATTTTCATAATTTTATCCATTAAAGTGACTTTATTAAGCTCAGCATTTACTTATACAAAGAAGGAACATTATTCACATTATTCTCTTATCAAGTTAGTGATAAGAGAAGTGTTGTTCTGTTTTATGAGTCACATCTAGCCCTAAGTGTGACTGACTATAACATATATCAACATTCTTTGTATCTTGATCACAACCAAACTATTTTAAGTTCAAATTGTATTACTCTAAGAAGCTGTCACTTGAGATAGGCATTTAAGGCAACTCCAATTTAATTTGTTGTGATTTTCTTTCTTATGCCACAGATAACATAACTGAATATCATTTTGCACTGTAGGGGGGTGGTTTACAGAAATGTAGTAAATCTGTAAAAGGTTTATAGCACTGTTTGTTTTACTTATCCAGACAGTTGTCCCAAGCAGGTCAGCTGGAATTCACTGATGAGTCTTGAAGCTTTGTCTGTTTTACTGTCAGGCTTTGAATCTGTAGCTCTCTCCTTACATCCTTTCCCTCTTTTCACTATTACTAGCTTGTATTCTTTACTTTTTCAATCCCTCTCTATTTTGTTATTAAAAAAAGTTGGATGTGTTTTTAAGCTTGAATAGATATTGAAAAAAAAAAAGGAAATTTTTGCTTCTTTGTAGCTTTGCAATTCCTCATGAGAAACTGTGAAAGTATTCATTTTAATTTTGACTGTCAGAGACCCACCTCTTATGATGGGTTCCTGAAAAAATGACTTAGCTGTCTTAGTTTTGCTTGTAAATCAGTGGCAGAAGGACCTCAGATGTATTATTTAGAGATTAAGAACTTGAAAATAATACCGCATTTTCTTAGCAAGTATCAGTGGCCTTCAGTAGTGATACCGTGGTGCAGTGTCACTGCCCAACAACCAAGAGGACTAATGACTTTTGACCTAAATCTTGAAGGCTTATGATATACTCTCACTTCTTAGTTATTTGTTTTCTTTCTTTCTTTTTTAACATTTTAAAAGTTGAGATGTAATTCACATAACATAACATTCACCATTTCAAATTGTATACTTCAGTGGTGTTTAGTATAGTCACTATGATGTTTAACCATTGTTGCTAACTTCAGAACATTTCCATCACTCCAAACAGAAACCTCATATGTATTATCATTTAGTCCCAATTCTTCTCTTTCCTCTATTTTTTGGCAACCACTAATCTATTTTCTGTCTCTGTGGATTTGCCTATTCTGGGCATTTCATTATAAATGGAATCATATAGTATGTTGCCTTTTGTTTATGGCTTCTTTCACTTATTATACGGTTTGCAAGGGTCCTTCATTTTGTAGTATGTAACAGTCAGTCCTTCATTCCTTTTTATGGCTGGATAATATTCTATTGTGTAAATATACCACATTATGTTTATCCATTCCTGAGCAGATGGACATTTAGGTTGTTTCTGCTTTTTAGCTATTGTGAATAAAAGCTATTATTGTGAATAATGCTTTTATGAAATTTTGTGTACCGGATTTTATGTGCTTTTAATTGTCTGGGTTGCCTTGGTTATTGATACTCTTACCAAATTCAGCTATTTGGCTGTGCTGGTCATTTGTTTGTTTGCCCTAATATCCTTTCATACACCCTTTTCTGCTCTGCTCTGCATCACATTTCCCACACTCCTGTGAACTCTGTTTCTGTAGAGTTGGTTTAGTTGGAGGCGCTAGTGGGGGACACTTGAGGATGGGAGGAGGGAGAAGCCAGGGAATTCTCCCTTACTCCCTTGCCCGCCCTCTGTCTAAAGTGAGGCTAGCCTTGTCTCCTGCAGCAGGTGTGTTGTCGTTCTTTTTGCTTTTCTTTCTGTGAGCTCAGTTCTTGCAGGGAAGGCTTGCCTTATTTCCAGCTTCTGCTAGATGGTCCTGGCTTCTGGGTTCCAGTCAATTCTGCCTCTTCCTTAGGGGGATTACCAGATTCCTATTATTGCTAATCCCTGGGTTACTTAATTGTCCTATATTTGAATTCTCATTTCATCTGTTACCTGTGTAACCAATTCCCTGTATTAAGTCCCTCTGTGAAATAAGTAGGGTGGGTTCCATTCTGGATTCTCATCACTGGAATAGTATTTCCCTTCCATTAGGCCTGCTGAGTTATGCAGGTCTACAAGACACCCTTCACATTGTAGTTTAGGTATTCTAAAGCATCCTTGTAATAGTTTAGCTCAGTGGCTCTGCATCTGTTAAAGTATTTTCAATACTTTTTTTAGAGTTAGCTTTACCAACTTTGTGAATTTTTAAGTCTTTTATGGTAAAGAAATATGTACTATAGAATTTAAGTTATTCAGAATTCTGGAAAACTCAGCAGTGAAAGATATTGTTATATTCTTTTCCTACATTGTAGCAAATTAGTTATGCTTTACTTTAAACAGCCTTTTTGATGTTCCCTCTGCTGAAGAACAGTTTCATCTTCATCATGATTCCCCTGCCCCCCATTGTGTGGTCCATGTAACTCTAGAAGCAGAGTAGCTTGGGTGTTGGTAAAGTAAAGATTCCAGGGTGAATAACACACTTTCTGAATCACAGTTTCTTGGGGGTAGAGTTTAATGTGGATGATGCATTGCCTTCTTTTTTTCTTTTTTTGTTTATAAGCTAGCAGCCGCTGTAGTTTTATATATCCTTCCTTTTCATCTTCCCCCCTCTATCTTTGTTGGGGAAGTCACAGCACTACTAATGTGCACCCTATGCACCCTAGCACATAGTAGGCAGGGTGCAACGCAAAGCAGAAACTCATTTTTTTTTTTAAGAGAATCTTCTGGAAGGAAAAAAAAAACACATGTCTTCTGGGAAAGTATCAGACAGGCTCATCACTTACAGGGGAAAGTAGAGAACAGTGAAATAATTACTTCAGATTTCTTGGGTGGAGGATATTTGATTCCTACTCCCTGTCCAATTTATCACTCAGGAGTCTAGGCAGATATTTTCAGATATTTAGGAATTCAGGAAGCATTATCTTCAAAAAATTCTTCCTAAGGAGGTTATGTATGGATGCCAGCAAAAGGAAGGAATAAACCAAGAAAGAGGAAGACCTGGGATGCAGGAATCCGTCACTTGAGCTCAGGAGAGAGTAAAGTGGAAAAGTAGTAGTCGGGTTGTGCAACAGCCATAGAGAACAATTAGGAAGAGAGTGAAAAGAGACGTCCCATGAAGAAATTCCCTGGGAGGAGTTTCCTGGGAGGAAAATGGCAGAATGGAGAGAACATTTGGGAGCTTAGAAAATTTTAGGACATGAGTAAAGGTTTTCAGTAGAAGAAAAAAGTAAGGCTGAATTTAAACATAATGCTGGAAAGAGTCTCCTTTAGGTGGCTGTTAAAGACTGAATGTTTATGGCCCCCCCCTACCGCACAGTCGATATGTTCTAACCCCCAATGCGATGGTATTTGGAGATGAGGTCTTTGGGAGGTAATTAGGCTTAGAGGAGGTCATGGGGACCCTATGATGGGATTAATATCCTTAATAGAATAGGAAGAGAGATCAGAGTTCGCTCTCTATCTCTCTATCATGTGAGGACACAATGAGAAGGTGACAGTCTGCAAACCAGGAAGAGGGTCCTCACCAGGAATCAAATCTTCTGGCACCTTGATCCTGGACTTCCCAGTCTCCAGAACTGTGAGAAATAAATATCTGTTGTTTGGACCATCGAGTCTGTGGTATTTTGTCACAGCAGCCTGGGCAGACTAAATGTAGTGGCCCAGGGTCATGGTATTAGACTGTGAACAATATCTGTAGTCCTAGTTTTCTAGTTGACTCTGCAACAAACAATATTTACTGTAATGTAAGAACCATTCATTAGTTTGAATGTAATGTAAGAACCATTCATTAGCTATAGAAGCATCATTACATACTTGGTGCTTACAATGTTTCTGTAAAAATAATAATGAAAATTTTGGAAGATTTTCTTAAAAGGCTATCATTATGTGAGTAACCATGACCATTTTAATTAAAAATTACTCATTAAAATGTAAGTGAATTGTATCTCTGTTGTGATAAATGTGTATGATATACTTGCCAATTGATGAAACAGATAGGCCAGGCTGATGTATGCTTAATCTAGACATCGCTTTATGTATGGAAACGTGGAGTTGTGTTTGTTCAAACGTCCCAATAAGGGGGAAGTGGGAGAGAAGAGAACTCCATCAGGACTGAAAGTGAATGAACCATGTGCAGATTGACAGTTCTGGACACTTTATAGGAATTTGTTTATTTGTTTGTGTGCTTGTTTGTTTTTAACCCCAGCAGTTCTAACTTGCTTTCTTTATTTCTGATGTCTCGGCCCACTGCTAAGTGTGCTTAGCTCCAGTGAATGTGAGTGTCATCTTTAGTGATCTGAAGACTTGATTCTGTTGAAGAATTTTTCTTTAGAGTCACAGGATTTTTGCCTCTATATTAGGGAGCAGCAGGACACAGATGGCACACTCAGGGGTTTCACTGGAGATAGGTTCATGAAGGACTCTTCAGAGAAGGCTGGTGAGGGTTAAGGGAACAACCAGAATCAGAAGCTGTTGTTTCTACCTTCGGGCATAGGTCTGGGAAAGAAGGGAATGGTTACTGGAGCATAGTTAGAGCTGGAGCCCTCAAAGAGGAGCCCAGTTACAGAATCTGTGGCCAGAAAGAAAGGCCTGAAAGAAGCAGGGATGGAAGGGGGTGCTAAATATCTCACTGTTTCTCTTATGCCAGCGTCTCCCATTGGTCAGACCCAACCTGAAGCTGGAGGGCAGGGGAGTCCTGGGTTACTGTCTGTTGATGTCAGCCTCCAGGGTCTCAAAAAGCAGATTTGAGAAACTCAGAGGGATCTTAAGGCAGTTCCTAGCATGGAGAAATGGGCAATAATCAGAACAACTTCCCGGGTTTCTCTTCACATGATTTAGAGGGTACACAAATCACTAGAGGCATTTTTTACCCTATTTTCTTATAAGTGAACCCAAACCTCTTTAAATAACTACATCATAAATAACTACATCAGTGTATTATGTACATTTCTATTCAAGGAAGAAAACATTTTTGCACTGGTTTCTTTTTCCCTTCTTTCTTTTTTTTTTTTTTTTTTTTTGCCGTACGCGGGCCTCTCACTGTTGTGACCTCTCCCGTTGCAGAGCACAGGCTCTGGACACACAGGCTCAGCAGCCATGGCTCATGGGCCCAGCCGCTCCGCGGCATGTGGCATCTTCCCGGATCGGTGCGCAAACCTGTGTCCCCTGCGTCGGCAGGCGGACTCTCAACCACTGCGCCACCAGGGAGGCCCTCTCCCTTCCTTTCTTACTTGTTCCCTTTCCCTCCCTCCTTCCTGCCCTTTTTCTTGCTTCCCTCCCTTCCTCCTTTTCCTTGGATATATCTTTGATCTTATTAATCCTGAGCAAGGCTAGTAACTAATATTAAGAAGTGTAAGAGTTTCAGGTTTATAAAAGGGTCTGGGTTCTTAAGGAAAAGAAGATGGAACTTCATTTCTTAATCCACTTAAAGCAAACAGTTAACTTTGTAGCAATTTATCAGAGACTTCTAAAGTATCATAAAATAATGTGTATATGATTACCAGTACATCTAAACTCTGGGCAAGTAAAATCAAAGTGTTTCTTTCTTTTATTTCCCCCTGGAGTAATAGAGTATAATTTTAAAATAAGGTGCTTACTCTGTTAAAGTTGTAGTAGTATTTCCAAAATAATGTACTAATTCATTAAATATACAGTTGTGCATGGGCATATGGTGATTTTTTAGAAAGTAGATTTGTTTCAAATCCTTGAAGTTAGAACAGCATGTGAAAATCTATAGTTTACATTCAACGACTTCTCCTTCATCCCTCTGGCTTCCCTTACCTTAGGTAGCAGTATTTATTGAGAATCTTCTATGTGCCAGAAACTGTGCTAAGGTCATGGAAATTCAACAATGATAAAGAGGGACAATAATTTTCATCCAGCAGGCGAAATGGATGGTCTTCTCTTTAATGGCAGTGATTGCCTAAGCTCATCTAGTAATAAAATTAAATTGAGATTTCAATGTTATTCTAAGCATTGTGGCCATTGCTGTATAATTTTTCAGGTAAAAAAAAATAAAGATATATTTATAAAATATAAAGATATTTTACAAATAAAGAATTATATAAAGATATTTTCTTTAATACCATCTAAAGTTGAAACAACTCTTAAAATATAATTTAGTAATAATTATAAACAATATACTCTTTCTCGATACTATTTTTTTTAAGGATTTTCTGATTGCTTATTTATCTTGGTGACATTTTGTGTGTTTATTTTTAAACCAAAAAGTGTCAAAATGAAACTTCTGAGGTGTATTTCCAGATAATCTGTAATTGATTTAAATGATACATGAGGCGTTTTTTGTCAAACTGAACTGAGTTAGAAA
This sequence comes from Grampus griseus, assembly GCF_964374135.1. Lineage (NCBI taxonomy): Eukaryota > Metazoa > Chordata > Mammalia > Artiodactyla > Delphinidae > Grampus > Grampus griseus. The sequence goes on from NC_138998.1 coordinate 109,123,950, forward strand.
AAATCTCTTAGAATAGCTGTATTTAGATTTTAATGAAACTAGGCAGAAAGGAGACTAAAGTGAATTTCCTTTTTAGTCTTTTAAATGAAAAAGTGCATCATTTGTCCTATATATCTTATTCATCATCAGTCATAGCAAAGCATTCATTCCCATGAGAGAGATAATGGATTCAGAGAGCAGAGAGGAATGGAAGATTGTCATTCAATGCAGATGAGTTTTAGTAATATTCTTATCATTAGAAATTGGGTTGCAGAACCTTAAGATTTGGAATTAGGTTGGCCATAGATATATTTAATTAAAAGTAGATTGCTTTAACCTTTCTTTAAGTTAGAAATAGGTTTAAAATCTTAAATTAAATTTATGGTTAGCTTGTATTTAACTTGTATTCAGGACTTGCCTTTAATAGGGATTCTTTATAAAGTTTAGCCCCAAAAAGGTACATTTTAATTGAACTATTACAGTGAACGTATAAAGAAAGTCTCTGAAAGAATTTAATAACTTAGTATATTGGATCCAAGTATGGTTTACTCTTCTCCTGATGGAAAAAGTAACCAAACTTATCAAACCAAACTAAAACCTGAGAACAAAAGTGGGGTCTTCCTTCTGAATTCTCCGAACACCTCAACAGCACAACTCCTCAATCCTTATAAATTGTATTTCCTAATGTTTTAATGTTATTACCTGATGGATTGTTATCTCATTTATAATTCTGTCCAATGGGTGGTACTCTTCTGGAAGTTAAAGCATGTGAAGAATGAAGTTGTCAAAGTGGAAAAGCAAACATAAATAAGAATATATATTGGGTGCATGTGTTGGCTAGATTTGTAAACTCTACTACTACAGAATTGGTTTTAGGTTCATTAGAGGAAATGAGGGTGCTCCAAGATTATTCTGTGTCCTATCTAACTGTGCACTCTCAGCCCAAGGCATTAAGAAAAAGTAAGTTGAATAAGAAGAATGTGTAGTTGACTACTAATCTTGACCATTCTAGCCCTGGAACTGCATTTTGTAGTTTCAGGACATGGGGGTCCCTTGTTCTGAGCAGATGCTGAGGTTTGGGCTATGTTTTGGGTCATGAAGTTTCTCCTGCTTGAGAAAAGTCAGAGGAGTAGAGTTGGGGGAGAGAGTTGATACCAGTTGCTGCAGCTCTAGTCTGTGATCAGCCTGTGGCTCCTGTCAATCAATCAACATAGCTGATCCTTTTTTTCTAAGGGTTACTAAGTCAGAAGAGGCGTTTTATCTTTTACTGGCTTACTTTCTCCTAAGACCTACTCAGATGAGTAGTAGTATAACCTTAAGTGCTTTATAGCTTTATCCTTCTTGGCAGTTACAACTTTTTTTTTTTTTTAATGGCTAGGTCATGCTGACTAGCACAAAAGTATCTCAGATTAATTGTCCATATTAAATCAAAATAAACTCTGTCAAAAGGTAAGTCTATTGACTATAACTTTAATTTCCTTTTTAAAGGAAAAGTTGCTATAGAAAATGGTCCATATTTGTTCTTTTTTCCTCCTCTCCACAGGGTGAGGTAATCACAAACTGAAACCTCCTGTAAATATGCCATCATTACCCAGAAGGTAATTGCAACATTACAGAGTTGTTAATCTTTTCTCAATGATTGAGATTCATTCATTCTCAGAGGCTTAGTAAGAAATCATGGTCATGTTAGGCATACAGAAAATGGGAATTCATTGTTGCAAGCAAATGAATTATCCTCATCTGGACTTTATTTTGATTTAAGCCTTCAACATCAGCCATATAGGAAGAGCCTGCTATGTATGGTGCTGTAAAGTAAGTAAGAGTGGATGAAATCGTGTATATGTGAGAGCTCTTAGCACGGTGCCTGACACCTAGTACATTTACAATAAACACTTCTTCACTAACTCCTTTTTAGCTTTTGTCCAGCATTTTTAAAAAGATTAAATGGAAAATATGAACGTTTTTGTCTAATTTGTCAAAACATGTCTTTGCTGGATTACATTTTGAACGTGTGGACTCTCTTGCTAGGCTCATTGATGGTGTATTGTTCCAAAATGGAAGCTGATTTATACTTTTGAGATAATTTTATATCTAAACTATAAGACATCAGTGTTGAGTTTGTGTATATGTACATATATTCACACATATATGTATGTGTGTGATACAATAGATATATATGTAATAAAATGATGTACATTGTTTACCTTCGAGTTGTGAGACAGGAAAATTAAAAGAAGTGGACTGACTTGAAAGAGAACTCATGTATATAATATATTGAAATAGATACTGAAGGAAAACCGCCAGACTTTTGAGTGTACGATCTTAGGTGATCAACTGAGTTATTTAGTAGGACTTCATCATGCTTACAAACAATGATTGTAATGTCTAGTATAGGAAAGAAAGACAATAAAGAGAATCACAGGTAGTTTAACCTTTTTTTGAAAATAAGGTTGTCATCATTTAAAAATGTGATTCATGATTATGCTACTCTTATGAGATATTCATTCTGTTAGGATAAGTAGTAATGATAACAAAGACAATGAATTATTAGCAAATGGTTAATACATACTTTATGGTGAACCATATCATGATTATAGTTTAAAATGCATATCACATATAAGTATAAAATAAGGAGTAGTTCTGGTAACTGTTTGTTTAATGCACACTATTGATTTTCTGCTATGTGCCTGATGCAGCACTAAAGCTGGAGGTATATCCACCTTATGACTTTTTGGTTGCTATTTCTGTGTTAGCTCTTATTGTCTTATTTGATTGATAGTGCTTCATCTGAGATCTAGTTCATTCGTTTCTCTGGGAATCTTAATAAGAGAAATTTGGAGAGAAAGTATGCACTGAAGGGATGTAGATATGACCTTGACTGGTATTGAGTGCCTGGTAACAAAGAGCTTGACCCCACATAGTCTCAAGTAGGGCGGCAGTCCCCATAGTAGTGGAGATCTTCTCCCAGTGCATAGGGGAGACAGAGGCAGCCACAGAAAAAGCAGATAGTTCTCTGTCTCCAGAGTATACATTTAAAGGGTTTGTGTAGTGGACAGATAGCTAATTGTCAAGAGAGAATGGAAGGAGCTTAGTGTGTTCAAAAACTGGTACAGTGAGTGGCCTAGTCCCTCAGTGATGGGAGAGAGTGTTTAAGGATGAGAGGGCTCCTTGCTGGCTCTATTTGGAGGTGTTTAAAGTGACAAACATTTTGAGTTGGTTTTAAATTGTAGAGTTTTTTTTTTTTAACATCTTTATTGGAGTATAATTGCTTTACAATGGTGTGTTAGTTTCTGCTGTATAACAAAGTGAATCAGCTATACATATACATATACCCCATATCTCTTCCCTCTTGCGTCTCCCTCCCTCCCACCCTCCCTATCCCACCCCTCTAGGTGGTCACAAAGCACCGAGCTGATCTCCCTGTGCTATGCAGCTGCTTCCCACTAGCTATCTATTCTACATTTCGTAGTGTGTATATGTCAATGCTACTCTCTCACTTCGTCCCAGTTTACCCTTCCACCTCCCCGTGTCCTCAAGTCCATTCTCTAAGTCTGTGTTTTTATTCCTGTCCTGCCCCTAGGTTCATCAGAACAATTTTTTTTAATAGATTCCATATATATGTGTTAGCATACGGTATTTGTTTTTCTCTTTCTGACTTACTTCACTCTGTATGACAGACTCTAGGTCCATCCACCTCACTACAAATAACTCAATTTCATTTCTTTTTATGGCTGAATAATTCCATTGTATATAAGTGCCACATCTCTGTTATCCGTTCCTCTGCTGATGGACATTTAGGTTGCTTCCATGTCCTGGCTATTGTAAATAGAGCTGCAGTGAACATTGTGGTACATGACTCTTTTTGAATTATGGTTTTCTCAGGGTATATGCCCAGTAGTGGGATTGCTGGATCATATGGAATTCTATCTTTAGTTTTTTAAAGAACATCCACACTGTTCTCCATAGTGGTTGTATCAATTTACATTCCCACCAACAGTGCAAGAGGGTTCCCTTTTCTCCACACCCTCTCCAGCATTTATTGTTTGTAGATTTTTTTTTTGTATTTTCCTTTAGGTATAAGTTTATTTTTTTCTTTCACTATTGTATTTATTCATTCACTTAACAAATACTCTTTTTTTAACATCTTTATTGAAGTATTATTACTTTACAGTGGTGTGTTACTTTCTGCTGTGTAGCATGAATCGGCTATACATATACGTATATTCCCATTTCTCTTCCCACTTGCATCTCCCTCCCACCCTCCCTATCCCACCCCTCTAGGTAGACATGTAGATTTTTTGATGATGGCCATTCTAACTGGTGTGGGGTGATACCTCATTGTAGTTTTGATTTGCACTTCTCTAATGATTAGTGGTGTTGAGAATCCTTTTCATGTGTTTGTTAGCAATCTGTATATTTTCTTTGGAGATATGTCTATTTAGGTCTTCTGCCCATTTTTAGATTGGGTTGTTTTTTTGATATGGAGCTGCATGAGCTGCTCGTAAATTTTGGAGATTAATCCTTTGTCAGTTGCTTCATTTGCAAATATCTTCTCCCATTCTGAGGGTTGTCTTTTTGTCTTGTTTATGGTTTCCTCTGCTGTGCAAAAGCTTTGAAGTTTCATTAGGTCCCATTTGTTTATTTTTATTTCCATTTCTCTAGGAGGTGGGTCAAAAAGGATCTTGCTGTGATTTATGTCATAGAGTGTTCTGCCTATGTTTTCCTATAATAGTTTTATAGTCTCTGGCCTTACATTTAGGTCTTTAATCCATTTTGAGTTTATTTATGTGTATGGTGTTAGGGAGTGTTCTAATTTCATTCTTTTACATGTAGCTGTTCAGTTTTCCCAGCACCACTTATTGAAGCGGCTGTCTTTTCTCCATTGTATATTCTTGCCTTCTTTATCAAATATAAGGTGCCCATATGTGTGTGGGCTTATCTCTAGGCTTTCTATCCCCTTCCATTAATATTAATTTCTGTTTTTGTGCCAGTACCATACTGTCTTGATTACTGTAGCTTTGTAGTATAGTCTGAAGCCAGGGAGTCTGATTCCTCCAGTTCCATTTTTCTTTCTCAAGATTGCTTGGGCTATTCGGGGTCTTTTGTGTTTCCATACAAATTGTGAAATTTTTTGTTCTAGTTCTGTGCAAAATGCCATTGGTAGTTTGATAGAGATTGCAGTCAATCTGTAGATTGCTTTGGGTAGTGTAGTCATTTTACAATGGTGATTCTTCCAATCCAAGAACATGGTATCTCTCTCCATCTGTTGGTATCATCTTTAATTTCTTTCATCAGTGTCTTACAGTTTACTGAATACAGGTCTTTTGTCTCCCTAGGTAAGTTTATTGCTAGGTGTTTTATTCTTTTTGTTGCAATGGTAAATGGCAGTGTTTCCCTAATTTCTCTTTCAGATTTTTCATCATTAGTGTATAGAAATGCAAGAGATTTCTGTGCTTTAATTTTGTATCCTGCAACTTTACCAAATTCATTGATTAGCTCTAGCAGTTTTCTGGTGGCATCTTTAGGATTCTCTATGTATAGTATTATGTCATCTGCAAACAGTGACAGTTTTACTTCTTCTTTTCCAATTTGCATTCCTTTTATTTCTTTTTCTTCTCTGATTGCTGTGCCTAGGACTTCCAAAACTATGTTGAATAATAGTGGTGAGAGTGGACATCCTTGTTTGCTCCTGATCTTAGAGGAAATACTTTCAGTTTTTCACCATTGAGAATGATGTTTACTGTGGGTTTGTCATATATGGCCTTTATTATGTTGAGGAAAATTCCCTCTATGCCTACTTTCTGGAGGGTTTTTATGATAAATCAGTGTTGAATCTTGTCAAAAGCTTTTTCTGTATCTATGGAGATGATCATATGATTTTTCTTGTTAATATGATTTATCACATTGATTGATTTGTGTATATTGAAGAATCCTTGCATTCCTGGGATAAACCCCACTTAATCATGGTGTATTTTCCTTTTAATGTGCTGTTGAATTCTGTTTGCTAGTGTTTTGTTGAAGATTTTTGGGTCTATGTTCATCAGTGATATTGGCCTGCAGTTTTCTTTTCTTGTGATGTCTTTTTCTTGTTTTGGTATCAGGGTGATGGTTGCCTCATAGAATGCATTTGGGAGTGTTCTTCCCTCTGCTGTATTTTGGAAGGATTTGAGAAGGATAGGTGTTAGCTCTTCTTTAAATGTTTGATAGAATTTGCCTGTGAGGCCACATAGTCCTGGGCTTTTGTTGGATGATTTTTAATCAGAGTTTCAATTTCAGTGCTTTTGATTGGTTTTTTTACATTTTCTATTTCTTTCTGGTTCAGTCTTGGAAGGTTGTGCTTTTCTAAGAATTTGTCCATGTCTTCCATTTTGTCCATTTTATTGGCCTATGGTCGCTTCTAGTAATCTCTCATGATCCTTTGTATTTCTGCAGTGTCAGTTGTTACTTCTTTTTCATTTCTAATTGTATTGATTTGAGTCTTCTCCCTTTTTTTTCTTGATGAGTGTGGCTAATGGTTTATCAATTTTGTTTATCTTCTCAATAACCAGCTTTTAGTTTTATTGATCTTTACTATTGTTTCCTTCATTTCTTTTTCATTTATTTCTGATCTGATCTTTATGATTTCTTTTCTTCTGGTAACTTTGGGTTTTTTTTTGTTCTTCTTTCTCTAATTGCTTTAGGTGTAAGGTTAGGTTGTTTATTTGAGATGTTTCTTGTTTCTTGAGGTGGGATTGTATTGCTATAAACTTCCCTCTTAGAACTGCTTTTGCTGCATCCCCTAGGTTTTGGGTCATCATGTTTTCATTGTCATTTGCTTCTAGTTATTTTTTTACTTCCTCTTTGATTTCTTCATTGATCTCTTGGTTATTTAGTAGTGTATTGTTTACACTACAGTACACTACTACTACTACATTACACCATGTGTTTGTATTTTTTACAGATTTTTTCCTGTAACTGATATCTAGTGTCATAGCGTTGTGGTCAGAAAAGGTACTTGATATGATTTGTTTTCTTAAATTTACCAAGGCTTGATTTGTGACCCAAGATATGATCTATACTGGGAAATATTCCATGAGCATTTGAGAAGAAAGTGTATTCTGTTATTTTTGGATGGAATGTCCTATAAATTTAAGTCCATCTTGTTTAATGTATCATTTAAAGCTTATGTTTACTTACTAATTTTCATTTTGGATGGTCTGTCCATTGGTGAAAGTGAGGTGTTAAAGTCCCCTTCTATGATTGTGTTACTGTCGATTTCCCCTTTTATGGCTCTTAGCATTTGCCTTATGTATTGAGGTGTTTCTATGTTGGGTGCCTAAATATTTACAATTGTTATATCTTCTTCTTGGGTTGATCCCTTGATCATTGTGTAGTGTCCTTCTTTGTCTCTTGTAATAGTCTTTATTTTAAAGTCTATTTTGTCTGATATGAGAATTGCACTCCAGCTTTCTTTTGATTTCCATTTGCATGGAATATCTTTTTCCATCCCTTCACTTTCAGTCTGTATGTGTCCCTAGGTCTGAAGTGGGTCTCTTGTATACAGCATATATACAGGTCTTGCTTTTGTATACATTCAGCCAGTCTTTGTCTTTTGGTTGGAGCATTTAATCCATTTACATTATGGTAATTATTGATATGTATGTTCCTATTCCCATTTTCTTAATTGTTTTGGGTTTGTTATTGTAGGTCTTTTCCTTCTCTTGTGTTTCCTGCCTAGAGAAGTTCCTTTAGCATTTGTTGTAAAGCTGGTTTGGTGGTGCTGAATTCTCTTAGCCTTTGCTTGTCTGTAATGGTTTTAATTTCTCTGTTGAATCTGAATGAGATCCTTGCTGGGTAGAGTAATCTTGGTTGTAGGTTTTTCCCTTTCATCACTTTAAATATGTTCTGCCACTCCCTTCTGGCTTGCAGAGTTTCTGCTGAAAGATTAGCTGTTAACCAATGGTGATTCCCTTGTATGTTATTTGTTGCTTTTCTCTTGCTGCTTTTAATATTTTTACTTTGTATTTAATTTTTGATAGTTTGATTAATATGTGTCTTGGTGTGTTTCTCCTTAGATTTATCTTCTGTGGGACTCTGTGTTTCCTGGACTTGATTGACTATTTCCTTTTCCATATTAGGGATTTTTTTCAACTATAATGTCTTCAAATATTTTCTCAGTCCCTTTCTTTTTCTCTTCTTCTTCTGGGACCCCTATAATTCAAAAGTTGGTGCGTTTAATGTTGTCCCAGATGTCTCTGAGACTGTCCTCAATTCTTTTCATTCCTTTTTCTTTATTCCTCTTTGTGGTAGTTATTTCCACTATTTTAGCTTTCAGGTTACTTATCCATTCTTCTTCCTCAGTTATTCTGCTATTGATTCCTTCCAGATAATTTTTAGTTTCATTTATTGTGTTGTTCATCATTGTTTGTTTTCTGTTTAGTTGTTCTAGGTCATTGTTAAACATTTCTTATATTTTCTCCATTCTATTTCCAAGATATTGGACATCTTTACTATCATTACTCTGAATTCTTTTTCAGATAAACTGCCGATTTCAACTTCATTTGTTTGGTCTGGTTGGTTTTTACCTTGCTCCTTCATCTTACATGTATTTCTCTGTCTTCTCATTTTGCTTAACTTACTGTGTTTGGGGTCTCCTTTTTGCAGGCTGCAGGTGTCTGCCCTTAGGTGGTAAGTTTGGTTCAGTGGGTTGTGTAGGCTTCCTTGTGGAGGGAACTGGTGCCTGTTTTCTGGTAGATGAGGCTGGATCTTGGCTTTCTGGTGGGCAGGACCTGTCTGGTGGTGTGTTTTGGGTTGTCTGTGAACTGATTATGGTTTTAGGCAGCCTCTCTGCTAATGGGTAGGGTTGTGTTCCTGTCTTGCTAGTTGTTTGGTTTTCGGTTTCTAGCTCTGTAGCTTGCTGGTCATTGAGTGGAAGAGGTTCTTAGTGTTGAGGTAGAGTTCTCTGGGAGAGGGTTTGCTGAAATTTTGTGGGGACAGGAGGTTTCTGCTGGTCTGATGCCCTAAACTCAGCTCTCTCACCTCAGATGCTCAGTCCTGACACCTGGCCAGAGCACCAAGACCCTGCCAGCCACACTGCTTTTGGAAAGTCTGATGTCTTCTGCCAGCATTCAGTAGGTGTTCTGTAGGAGTTGTTCCACATGTAGATGTATTTTTGTTGTATTTGTGGGGAGGAAGGTAATCTCCATGTCTTACTCCCCCACCATCTTGAAGGTCCTCTCTAAATTGTAGAATTTTTGAATCTAAGTGCAGTTGTTAAGAAAAACATGATTATTCTTTTAAATTTAGATAAATGGCTATTATATTAGAAGCCAGAAAGCCTGATAATAGTAAATAGTTTAAATGTTCTTTATTTTAATGTGAAATTTCCTTAATGGCAGTTATGTTTATTCTTGAACATGTTAAACCTCTATAACTTGTCTGTAACTTGTCTGTATTTTTCTGAAATTGGGTCTCAGATTTCTGAAATGGGAGTGGGGAAAGATGTGAAAATTGATGCCCTCAAGCATTTTAAAATCCAAATTGAAACTTGTACTACTGAGAGAAGTTTAACCTGAGAGTTTATGCCTATATCAGTATGACATAGAGTAGCAATTGAAGTTTTCTTACACCCCACAGAGCTAATAAACAGATTGGTTCATTTCAAAGTGATTCAATTTTCTTGTATTTTGGGTTTCAGAAAAGAAGGAGCACAGCCTTAATGAATTATTTCTTATGTGTGTTATAAATGTAGAAATAACATGTAGAGGTCTTTTTTAGATACTACATGTGTTTATATGTAGATAATTATGTATTTTGTGAATCTTTAGATTAATAGCATACGGAGCATTTTAGTGGATCACTGTTTTTGAGTGGTGATATTTAATTTTATATATATATTAGATTAATTACATATAATTTATATATTATATATAATATATATGCATACTTTTTCTTTGGCTGAACCATGTGGCTTGCAGGATCTTAGTTCCCCAACTGGGATTGAACCCAGGCCCCAGCTGTAAAAGTGCCAAGTCCTTGCTACCAGACCACCAGGGAACTCCAACACTTTTTAAAACTTATAATTTTGTAACCTTTTTTACTTTATATATAATATATAATTAATCTAACATATAATTAAGTGTCACCACTCAAAAAAAGTGACCTTTTGAAATATATTTATATATTATACAAACTATATATAATACTTCTGGAATTTAGCACATAAAGGAAAATAATCAAGATCTACCTTAAATAGAAGTAAATACATTTTTTTTTCTTTTAATTACTATAGTTTTTCTTTTAAGCTATTTAGTTAGTGACCCATATTAATTGGGAAGAATAATAAAAAGGAATTACCTAGGTTTTTTTGTGTGCTTTTTAATGATTTATATTATTTGCTGAATGTAGAGTTAATTTTTTATAATCTTAGTGTATAATGAAGTCTTATTGAAGAATACTATTTATGTTCCCTTGCAAAACTAAAAAGGAATGAGTTTTTTTGGTTAATTTTGTTCTTTGCTAAATTTCCAGTTTCCAAATTGTCTTGTGATCTTGATTTGGCATAAAAAGTTATAAGTTTATTCTTCCAGTAAAAACTTGCTGAGTACTTATATGGGAATAATGTACTGGCTGTTGGCATACAAAGATGAGGAATACTTGGTTGATCTATACCTTCAGCTAGCTTATAGTCAAAAACAAGGAAATCCGTATTGACACATATAATAAATGGTAACAGGTTTATAGTAATAGATGCAGGTAATAATAGATACAGGTTTAGACTATTTGTGGGAAGTTCAGAGGGGTAGTGCTCACTCTTACTTGGTGCACAAGTCAGCTATAGCAACAGTAATGCTGTGTAACACACTATCCCCAACTCAATGTGTTACAAAAGTAAGCATTTATTTCTCAATCATATATATATGAATCTGCTCGGGTGGCTCTGATTTTTAGAGGTCTTGATATGCTTAGGAAGGGTGAAGGGTAGCAAGCAAGATTTTTTTTTTGTTGGGGGGGGGAATGAGACTACTGATGAGGGACAGGGGAATTGTTGCAAAGCATTAGCAAAATTTATTGTGTAAAAGGTACAAAGATTGCTGTAGCAGCATTTCCCTATTCTCGACTCCGTGATACCAGTTATTCCAGACTGAATGTGACGTCTAGATCCATGATCCTTTCTGACATGTCTGTGGCTCATTGATATTTATTCTAGATCCCTTGCTCTAAGCTCTCCAGCTCTCCAACCTCTCTTTTCCTGAAAGTTCCATCTCCTTTGAACATTAGCGCTTCTACCACACTCGCCCTGTAAATCTGCAGTGTTGCTCGCATCAAATTGTGTAATTTCTCTGCTCATGCACAGCTTCTGGCCACCATGAGGAAAATCACACAGCCATATGAACTGCTGCTTCTGTGGGTTCATGGCCATTAACACTTTACAGAAATCACTTGCACATCCCTAGTCATCTCTTTCCTACATCTTCCACAGTAGCTACTTCAGTTTCACCACTCCCTGCATAATCCCTTATTTCACTGTCTCTTCATTTTCCATTAGTATAATACTTGCTCTTACTTTTCAGAGAAAATAGAAGACAGCAGAAAGGAATATTTCAACTTCCAAACCATTTCCCTAAAAAGATCTCTGTATCTATATTTATCCTTCCCACATGCTTTCAAAAGTTAGTAGAAGAAATTGATGTCACGAATATATGCATTGAATCATTTTCTCTTCTATTCCTTAACATGGTAAATCTGTCTATTTACCTCTTCTTTCTCCTGTCAGACTCTCCCTTTGCTGCTTGCTTTTTCTCTGTATATAAAGTTGCTCCCTCCTTTCCTTCCTTAAATAAATTGGAAAACTAAAGAAGCTCCCTCACTTAATTTGCTGTCAGATTTCTAGAATGATATCGTAGATTATTGGTTACTAAACCTGTGTGTGCATAGCACAAAATTAGGAAGCTTTATAAAAGTACAGATCTACTCCTGGATCTGATTCAAGGACCTGGGGTGGAGTCTATTGACTTCTAACTTTTAAAAGCAGCCATGTTGGGGAACTACCGTCGTAAATGAATATGTACTGACAGGAGTAATGCTGATCATATAGTATGTAGAAAAGGATACAAAACTGTAAGTTTAAAAATTTGTATATGTATATACATACTTTTGTATATAATGTACATTATGGAAATGCACATGTCTGTGCATATAAATACGTATATAGTAAAAAAAAAATGAGAAATTTTAAAGTAAGGTGTTAGTGTAGAGGAGGTTCGGTTTATGAGTGCTTCAGTGTCTTTTTTATTCATGTTTTTTGGTTTTCATTCTTCAGAGAGTACACTTTTCTTTTGTGGTAAGAAAAAAATATGGCAGAGAAGTAATAGAAATAATAATAATAGAAATAATAGTACACTCAGTCACATGTGTTCTCCCATTAAATATCCCAGCCTCTCAATTTAGGTATCTTTTCCTTACTTGACTTTTCTGCAGTAGTAGATGGTGTTGACCATTTACAGTTCCTGTAAATTCTCTTTTCTCCTAGTTCTGTATTCCCTATCCTTTTTCAGTAACCACCCAAGTAACCACTGTCTGTCACCCTTAATAACTAAAACACTGCTTCTTATCAATTTTAACTCTGAAATAGCTTTCAAGTGCATTCCCTTTTTTTCCTCCCCATCTTCACTGAGTGGTTTAAGAGAACCAACTGAGATGGGTATAACTGACACCGAAGGTGGAGTGACCAAGAGTTTCAAGTGTCACTGAAAGCTCATATAAATTGAAGTCTGAAAAGAACAATTGGGATTGGAAAGTTGGAGGTCACTGGTGATCTTTGCCAGAGTATTTCAGAAATATTTTAGGGAATGAAGAGATATAAGGAAGTGGAGATAGGAGTCAAGAAATTGGGCTGTCAGTGGCAGGAGAACCAAAGGATGACTTGGACCAAAGGAGAGGTTTTCTTCATTGTCATTGATGTTACTTCAGAATTAGCAAATACATCACTTCATCATATTTGGATGCTGAGAGTAAAGAGCCTGAAGAGAGAGAATGTTTGAAAACCTCAGAGTGTGAGAAAATATTTGAAAACAGACAAAAAGAAAGAACAAAATCAAGAAATTAGCTTTGAACAAGAAAAAAACAAAACACCTTTTCCTCACAGGACAGTCCATAACTACTGCTGCTGCCATCAGTGTCACCAAATCATCCTATTTTTTGTTATTTTAATGACTTTCATTAGTTCTTCTATCATAATAAAACCCTCCCTTATATCATTAGTTTTGAGACAGCCTCTGCTCAACCTTTTTTTTTTCCTTTGTAAGGGAGTGGATTGTATGATAGTTTTAGATTTCTGTTCCTTATGGGTCTCTTTCAGAGTCCAAGGTAAATTCTAACATTAGCAGCAGCAGTTCGGTTGGTAATCACTCACAAAACTACTAAAAATCTGGGCTCTAGAAGGAGAAGGTACACATTTTTCTTTGCTTAAAAGCCTATTTCCCCCCCCCCCCAGCTTCTAATATGGTCAAGTTCTACTTTTTCAAAGCCTTGAAACAATTAATTATTTTCTCTTTAAAGTCTTCAACTATCCACCTAGACTCTTTAGTCTACTTATTGACCGAGCTATCTTTCAGTATTAAATTTTTATATGTGTCTCCCTTTGTGGTCTTTCCCTTTACAATATCTCTGATAGAACCTGATTTTAGTCTAGCGCAAAAGCTCAATAGAAATGAACAGATAACGGCTACCTGACCTTTAAAATACTTTTATTTTTTAACAGCTTTATTGACATACAATTCACATACCATACAACTAACCTATTTAAAGTGTGCAATTTCATGGTTTTTAGTATATTAAAACAGAGTTCTACAACCATAACCACAATGAATTTTAGAATATTTTCATTATCTCAAAGGAACCCTGTACCCTTTAGCTATCATCTCACAATCTTCCCATCCCTCCCCTAGGCTTAGGAAACCACTTACTGTGTTTCTAGAAATTTTCTTATCCTGGATTTTTGAATCAGATAATATGTGTTCCTTTGTGACTCGCTTTTTTCACTTAGCATAATGTTTTCAAGCTTCCATCTTATAGTATGTATCAGTACTTCATTCATTGTTATAGCCAAATAATATTGCATTGTACGGATATGCATCATTTTGTATATTCATTTGTTAGTTGATGGGCATTTGTGTGGTTTTCACCTTTTGACTATCATAAGTAATGCTGCTATGAACATTCATATACAAGTTTTTGTGTGGACATATGTTTTCATTGCTTTAGGGTTTATAACTAGGAGTGGGATTGCTGGGTCAAAATGGTAACTCTGGCATTTTGGGGAACACCCAGACTGTTTTCCAAGGTGTCAGCACTGTTTTACATTGAGTTGTATAGTTTTCGCTCTTACATTTAAGTACTTGATCCATTTGAGTTAGTTTTGTATATGGTTTAAGATAGGAGTCCAAATATATCTTTTTGTGCGTGGAGATCTAGTTGTCCTAGCATTATTTGTTGAAAAGACTATTTTTCCCCCATTGAGTGGTATTGGTCACCCTTGTTGAAAATCAATTGACCATTGACACATTGGTTTACTTCTGTTACATTGCTAGCCATGTTAGAAAATATTATTTTACTTTCATTGAAATATTTTCATAAGTGGCTATAGGGTTAGCAGGGAGATCTATATAATTGCTTTCCTGATTACTATAGGCCCCTCCCATGCCCTCACAGCAGGGACTGGTTCAAGTGGAACATCTTAAGATGAAAGATTGTGTTTTAGGGTGTAGAGAAGAGTCCTAAAGTCAAATCAAATTTATGACTTCAGGGGAGTCACAAATAGATTAAATTGCAGTCGGTAGTGATATAATGGATGAACTGGAGTACGTGCTGTAAGAGTCCTCCAACTAAGCTCCAGATGTTTGCTGACATGGAGGGATACAGTTCAATGTACTAGCCAGTTAAAACATAATTGAGAACCCTTCTTGGCACATGGGATGCCTTCCTCTGATGATTGACCATATTGCATGAGTACCTCTCTCCCATTCTTTCCCCTTCCTATTTTGTCCTGTTCTGCATTCTTTCTAAGCAAATAATGTACCTCTTCTTGGCTTTAACCATTAGTTTCTCTCTGCTTTACTTTCACTGAAGGATTATAAAATAAAAGGAGTCAAATCCAGACCAAAAACAAACCAGATAAAATGGCACAGAGATCGGTAATATAAGTCACAGCAGCGATAAATGCTTTTATCCTTAAGTCCCAAATAACATTTACTTTTGGTCAAGTGTAGATGGCAAGAATTGTTAGAAATTGAATAAATTTTTAGAACCAATCGTCATGATATAATTTAGCATATTCTTAACTTGTCGTGGATGAAGTAAACTAAAATTAAATGGAGAATTAAAAAAAAGAAATGACATATTTTAAGGATCTATGGAAGATCTGCAAAGGTAGATCATACGCTGGAGCACTTTTTAGAACTGAGTTCTGAGTGGTAGGCTCTGAGAGGGAGAGAAGGAGGTGAGGATGAGGGTTTAGGTAGGTAGGGGCACTTCAAGCAAAGCAGCTTTGCTTTTTTACATGTTTTGTATAGTTTCTATGCTGGAGTCCTTCATAAAATCTATTTTGAGATAATTGAATGGTTTATACTGCTAAAAATAAATAGATTGGTAAATAAATAACTGGATTGGTTACCACTGTATTAGACCATAAAGGACACCACATTATTATATTCAGTTCAATAAAACTAGAACTAAACGAAAAAGTTTAAAATAAAATACCCACTACTCAATTTCTCCCAAATAAAAATAGGATTAAAGAGAATATAAGAAGTTATAATTATAACCTGCTTTGAAAAGAAATGAAAACACTGTGTATCAAAGCTATCTCTTACAGCTAGGACAATAAGGAGAGGCAACTTTTCTCATGCTGGTTCTGAATCTGATCCACAGAACACAGAAAATTATTTGAATGCCTATTTTCTAAATTCTTCCAAGTGTAGTACATACAGGTACTATTCTAAGATGCATTGAAGAGAAGTTAATTTATTGCATACAATGGATCCGTAGGGCATTCGAATTTAATTCTCTTAGCGAACCCTGGTTGAACAAGGCAGGCATGCCTCGTTATTAAAATGATAATCTCCGGGCTTCCCTGGTGGCGCAGTGGTTGAGAGTCCTGCCGATGCAGGGGACGCGGGTTCGTGCCCCGGTCCGGGAA
The DNA here is from genome assembly GCF_964374135.1 of Grampus griseus. Taxonomy (NCBI): domain Eukaryota; kingdom Metazoa; phylum Chordata; class Mammalia; order Artiodactyla; family Delphinidae; genus Grampus; species Grampus griseus. The sequence continues at coordinate 109,140,106 of NC_138998.1, forward strand.
GATCCCACATGCCACGGAGCGGATAGGCCCGTGAGCCATGGCCGCTGAGCCTGCACATCCGGAGCCTGTGCTCCGCAACGGGAGAGGCCACAACAGTGAGAGGCCCGCCTACCCGCCTACTGGATAATCTCCGGTGTTGATGAGGATATGGATAGTTGACAATTCTCATATGCTGCTGGTGGGAGTATGAACTGCAACTGCTTATCCAGAAAGCAGTTTGTTAATCTGTTTAAAACCGTAAATAAATTAAAATCTTACACTCTTTGGCTGATAAGATCACTTTTTACAACTGATAGCAAGGAAAGAGATTTGGACAAGTATTTGTTCACAGAGACCTCATAACATAGTTTTTACAATTTTGTTATGGAAATTTCCTATTATACGGAAAAGTAGAGATGAGCTTTGTCTTAGTCTGTTCAGGGTGCTATAACAAAAAACTACAGCCTGGGTGGCTTATAAACAAAAGAAATTGATTTCTCACAGTTCTGGAGGCTGGGAAGTCCAAGATCAAAGTGCCAGCGGATTCAGTATCTGATGAGAGCTCTCTTCCTCATTCATAGACTGCAGTCCTTTCTTTGTGAAATCCTCACCTGGTGGAATGCAGGAGTGATCTCTCTGGGATTTCTTTTATGAAGACACTAACCCCATTCATGAGGATTCTACCCTCATAACCTAACTACCTCCCAAAATCCCCATCTGCAAATTCCATCACATAGGTTCAGTTTGTTTCCATTTTAAGAGACTTTTTTGTTTTTTCTTATTTTCCCCTCTTTTTGACTTATTAAATTTTCTAATTTTATAAATTGTTTACCTGGTCTTATAGTCAAAATAAAGCAAGGTACAATCCTACAAAACTAATCTGTGTTTTCCCTCTTCATATACATAATCATTTCTCTTCACTTTTTGGGTTCTATTTTCATGCTTTTTGAAATCATAGGTAACTACATACAGTCATCCTTCAGTCTTTGGTGGATTGGTTCTGGGACCTCCCACACCTGCAAATACCAAAATCTGAGGATGCTCAAATCCCTTATATAAAATGATGTAGTATTGCGTTTAACTTATGCACATCCTCCTGTATTCTTTAAATCATCTCTAGATTACTTATAATACTTAATACCACATAAATGCTATGTAAATAGTTATAAATACAAAGTAAATGCTATGTAAATATTTGGCAGTACATAGTAAAGTCAAGTTTTGCTTTTTGGAACTTTCTGGAATTTTTCCCCTAATATTTTTGATTCACGTTTGGTTGAATCTGTGGATATGGAACTCTCTGATATGGAGGGCCAACTGTATATTCATTTACCACCCCCTTTCCTTCATAAAAGTATCATAATATAGATACTATTCCTATAATAAAGACACATAGTTAATTCTATTTAAAGTCACTTTTGGCACACTTTTTTTTTTTGGTCATGGAGAACGTTTCTTCTACGCATGCCTTTAAGAACAGTTTAGTGAGTGAAACTCTAGGTTATCTAATTTGTTCCCTAATTTCCAGAAAGCTGCATATCATAGGACTGAGCATATTGTTCTTTAAAACGATATTAGCATCCCATTGGTTCTGAAGTTAGTGGCATTCTGAAATACTCTAGATTTTGTTCTTGAAAACCACAGCTCTCCTAAACTAATGTATTTTAAGAGCAGTTTTCCCTAAGAAGTAATGCTGGAGGTCTTAAGGTTATTTCCAGGGTGCTATCTTCTAGCAGAAATTTGATGATTCTCAAGTAACCATCTGAGGAGAAGAATTATCTGGAGGGGAAAAAGAGAAGGTAATCAAAAAGCACAGGGTTATATGTCAGGACTGCTGTTCTCCACCTCCAAAAATTGTGTGGTCCTTCCATAATTCTGGGTAAGGGCAATGCCATAGGAGGTTCCTGTTCTGGATCTTATGACTTCTTGGAAACAGACTGGATGCTTCCTTGACATGAGAGAAGTCCCCAAACTTCCATCATGACAAGCCAACTTTGCATTATAAATCTATGTAAACTCTGAATAATATGAAGCTTGAAACAATTAAACAACATTGTTTGATGAGGTAGGGTGTTTACTTGTTTTAAGGAGGTGATATTCCAAATATTTAATAATTTATGATGTAAGGGATATCGACTCAGACAGGAGGTGACTGACATCTGCCATATAGGCCAGTACTGGGCTTGTATTAGATCTGATATTAGATCTGCCACATCCAACAGGGACCTTACTTCACTAGCTCAGTGAAGCCTGCTTATGGCAGGGGTTGACCCAAGTACGGACCACATTGTTCAGCACATTGGCATCTTCATCAAAGGTGTGGTTCTACATAGTAAGTTGGGACCATTTCAACCATGCGTAAGGAATATATATATTAAACTGAGAAACTCTACAGAAATGAGGTGGCTAAGTCCTGATGAAGAGAAATACTTTACTGTGAGTTAAAGAGTTTGGGAATATTTGAAGAAGGCTGACATTTAAGAATTTTATGTGAGGATTATTACATTAGAAAAAGAAAGGTTGTTGGGCTTGAGATAATACAGAGTCTGTGTGCCTGATGCAGTGACCTTAGTTAACGTTTGATCGCCTGTGCCGAATATGTGTTTGCAGTTCATGTTAAACTGCGCATCACACATCGTTTCTTTTCCATATCTCGATTTAAATTTGTCTGCTGGTTTTGAGTCTATGGAAAAATAGAATCTTTTGCATTATAAAATATGATGAATTTCAGCCTGTTAGTAATAAAATACTTATTTAAATGTTTGCTTTTAAACTGTGTCAGGTTATTCAAACTTGATAATCATCGAAAGTCTTAGAAAATGTTTTAATAAAACAATTTATGCAAGCAGGAAACATGTTCTTAAAACACCAAGACTAGAATAATAAGTACACATTGCTTTAGGGGTACCTCATCCTTGAGCCTAGCAATGTCTAGGTTATGGCAGGAAATGACACACAGAAAGGAAGATGAGTTAAAATGTTAACACTTAAAAATTTTAATGTTACTTTTTTATGTAGAAGCCTTCAAATTTATATTCATTTTCTGATCAAAGTGGCCTGTACTTTTCAACCATGCAATCTATAGTGAGAATATTATAAGAAACATTTTCTGTAGACACTTATAGCAGTATATTGAATATTGGTCTTAATATATGTTTTCTTTTAATGTTCAAATTTTTGTTTCCTCACACTGACACATTCAGATTCCTTAATATATCAGGTCTGTTCTGTAATCTTCATCTCACTGGTCATCCTTCTGAGCTTTACAACCCTAGTGAATCCCAAATTCTATATCCTAAATTTCATGTGAGTAATATTTACCTTGAGGGATTATTAGTGATAATTTCTATTTCAGAATTTCCTTGAGCTACTGACTTGGAACATTATTTGGTAATCTATAAATCTAATCTAATCCAGAACATCACTCACAAAGCTATGAGCAGAGAACACCTGAAGTCAGCCGTCGAGCCAGGAAGTTGATTCTCAACGTGGTCCCTCAGCGAGCAACAACATCACGTAGGGACTCTTTAGACATGCAGATTATTAGACCATATTTCAGATATATTGAATCAAAAAACTCTGAGGGTGGAGGCCAACAGTCTGTTTTAATCAGCCCAATCTGCTTTAGCAAGTGATTCTGATGTGAACTAAAGCTTGAGAATCACTGAACTACAGAACTCCCAATATGTAGTTCTGTGTGTGATAGAGAAACAAATAATTGTCACAGGTGGTGATAGGATATTTTTGGTCCTGTCCTGAGACCTACATAGAGATACAAACTATTTGCATTAAGTGCTTAATTAAAATTAATTCTATCTTGTAGATTCAGGATATAAAGTCATGGAGGATTAAAATGAAAAATGAGTAATCTGGCTCTAAAAGTATGCACTTTAGATATATCTAATATGCCTTAGAACCATTTATCATTATTAATATTACTTTACTTTCAGTTATTTTCAGGAATAAAGTTTCATGACACTTAAGACTTAAATTCCCGGGCTTCCCTAGTGGCACAGTGGTTGAGAGTCTGCCTGCAGATGCAGGGGACGCGGGTTTGTGCCCCGGTCCGGGAAGATCCCACATGCCGCAGAGCGGCTGGGCCCGTGAGCCATGGCCGCTGAGCCTGTGCGTCCGGAGCCTGTGCTCCGCAACGGGAGAGGCCACAACAGTGAGAGGCCCGCGTACCGAAAATAAAAAAAAAAAAATTCCCCCAAAATGTATCTTTCATCTCTTATTATTTTGCCTTCTGTGTTTTTCTAAAAAAAATTCCATTTAAAAACAAAACATTCACTTTTGTTTAATATTTTTACACCAATCATTGGATGTTTAATTTTTATTTACTTATTTTTAATTGTGTCCTTCCACAATTAGTTCCCACAGTCATACCTAAATATACCTTAATGGTAGTTCCTTCTTTCTTAACCAAGGACTTAAGTTTATGAGAACAGATCCAAATCCAATGACTTTTCTGACTATTCTGTACCTGGACCTTAGATACCTGTATCCTGTAGAATAAAGCTCATCTCATTAGCTATTTTTAGAACACAATTTTAGGGATAAACTGGTTTTATTAGAATAAAATCTTTCATATGCCTGCAGTACAGTAGAGGTGGTTAGTTTGGTTGGTGCCCATCTTTCAAATGGAAAGAAGCAATAGTATTTAATAAAGGAGGAAGAGTAAGGAAAATTTAGGGCTGAACACTGATTGGAGAAGGAATCAAGGAGATAAAAGACTAGTGGTGGTGTGGCTGAAGAGGGATTTATGTGGGAGACAGCTGTCCAATGCAAAAATCTCAAGTTGTTTGATGTATGTACGCCTCTTGCAAACCTTCCCCTCTCTCTCCCTTATGAAACCTTTAGTATATTCTACATTGCTTATGATGGTTGGTAGATGGATTTTCTTTGGGAGCATATGTCAAGATGTTCCAAATTTTTCTTTGAAGATTGGAGTTCAGCAAGAAAAATGTACGTGTAGTAGAAGTTAACACCAGGATTTCCATGAAGAGGAGGTGTACTAATGAAATGAAACTCTTGAAAATGATAGAAAAAACATTTTTTACAGTGTAGGATTAGAAATAATCAGCATGTGTGTTAGTGTCTCTAAGACACTATGAAAGGAGAAATGTGATTCAGTAAAAATACTTTTTCTTTATACAAATATAACATTACCTGTTTAAACAGATCTTAAAACTCAAGTGACTGCAAGCGGAAGAACTATTTCAACTGATATTCAAAAACTAATATTCAAAACCACATTTATTTTTACATTATTGAAAACAGCTTTTAAGTAAATCTGCATAAGAAAATTTCCCATATAATTGAAGTTTCACTTTCAAAGTAACAGTCTTATTTATAGTTGAATGTTTAGAGGATCCTATATTATATGTTTTACTCTTCGTTTTGGTGTACTGTTACTCAGTTTAACCTTTTCTGGATGAAATCTGAATGTCATTCTGAACCCTAATTTTCAGTTTGGCATAGAGCAGGGCCTACATTAACCACTCAGTACATATTTAATGAATGAATGAATGAATGAACTAATGAACTGTACCCTTTATTTTCAAATCTAACCAGGAAAAGATCTGCTGCTGGTCTTAATTTTATTGTCTTAAATGATTAGCTTAAAAAGAAATTCAGTAAATGTATAAAGTGTTACACTACCTAGATCCTCATATTTCAAGCTGTTTTCCTTCTCTCTAATTATGCCCTAAATTCTTTGCTTTGGTAAAGGAATGTCACATCATAAACAGGTGAGATGTATTTGATGTTTTAGGGGCAGAAGAATATAGTAACACAGAGCTTGTTGAGCTGTTCCTGAAGATAAAACCGCCTTTAGATATTTTCAGATTGTCTTCTGATGGGGAGTAGAAAAATGTTTAGAAGGACCTTTATTTACATGTTGTTTCTTACCCCCACTCTACCCATGACATTCAGACTGACTGAGAGTGAAAAACCTTAAGGCTAATGTGGTGAAAGTATTGGTGTCTAAAAGAAGAAATCATAGCATAAAACAAGCTTCTTGGTATTTTTATTATCTCCTTAATTGAGAATCTAATTTCATAGCACTATAGTGCATAGCATCACAGGGGCTTAAGTTTTTTTTAAACAGTGAAATATTTTAGGCATAAACAAATAGGGGAAAATGTAATAAGCATCTCTGTGTACACCACCTACCTTAAAAAATAAAACATTACAGATATTATTAAAACTTCCTGTGTTCCCTTTCCTCTACCCAGTGGAAATCACAATAGAATTTGATGTTTGTCATTCTTATTTTTCTTTTGATATTTTTACTACATATGTATGTATCAATGTTATATAATATTGTTTTGCATATTTTTTGAACTTTACATTAATGGTATTTCTATACACCTTTAAAATGAACTTCAATGTTTTACCTATTCCTATATATTGAATATTTAATCCAATCAGTTTATAGTGTTATATAACATCCTGTTTAATTATACCATGATGTATTTACCCATTTTGTGGCTGATTTAATTTTCAGTGGCTTCCATTTTTTGCTATTGCAAGCAATTCAGTGAACATCTTTGAATATTTTCTTGTGACCATTTGTGAGAATTTCCCTAGGGTATTACCTAGGAGTAGGATTGTTAGACCCCAGAGTTAACATAGCTCCAACTTTGCTATGTAATGCCAAATTGTTTTACCAGTTTGTACCCTCAGCTGCAGTGTTATTTTGTATCCTTGCTGACTACTTGATATTTTCAATCCTTTAGTTTTTGCTAATCCAGTGGATGAGAAATGACATCTCACTGTTGTTTTAATCTGTTTCCTTAATTATGAGTGAGCTTGAGCATCATTATGTATGTTTATTGACCATTCATATGTCCTCCCCTGAATATCTTTGTTGATTTTCTATTGGTCTGTATTTTTTTCTCATTGATTTATAGATATTGATATATTTTGGATGCTCTTTCTTGGTATGTTCATTACAAATGTATTCTCCCAGTTGGTAGCTTGTCTTGTCATTCTGTCTATCTATCTATGTATGAAGGAAGATAAGTCTATAATTTTTGTAGTCAAATTTATCAGGCTTTTCCTTAAGGTTTTGTATGTACATGTATGTGTGTGTACATGTATGTATTTTGTCTAAAAAACACTTTTAAACCCAAGATTATAAACATCTTTTCCTGTATTTTCTTCTAAGCATTTTATCATTTTGTCTATCATATTTAAACATTAATCTATGTTCAAATGATTCTTCAGTAATATTATTGGTAGAGATCCATTTCATTTTTTTTTCATAAGGATCACCAATTGTCCCAGCACCACTTATTAAACAGTGTGTCCTTTACTCACTGATTTTTGTTTGTTTTGTTTTTGTTTTTGTTTTTGTTTTTTGCGGTACACGGGCCTCTCACTGTTGTGGCCTCTCCCATTGCGGAGCACAGGCTCCGGACGCGCAGGCTCAGCAGCCATGGCTCACGGGCCCAGTCGCTCCACGGCATGTGGGATCTTCCCGGACCGGGGCACGAACCCGTGTCCCCTGCATCGGCAGGAGGACTCTCAACCACTGTGCCACCAGGGAAGCCCTACTCACTGATTTTGAATGCCACCTCTATTACATGTTAAATTTCTATGTGTCCATTTTGGCTTTTCTTCAGCATCTGTAGTCCACCTCTCCTTTGCCTCTTGTAGTTTATAACCTTCTACCTTTCTTGCTTGAGGCGTTTCTTTAGATTTTAACTCAGTTCTATCACATACTTGTGGATTTGGGTAATATGATTTTAATAATTTTTCACCATTTTTTTTCTACCATAACATGTATTTTATCTAGTTGCCTAGAATGCATTTCTATTTTTTTCATATTATCTCCCTTTGTTGATGGTGTTTCTTAAAAAAGGACCCATCATTCTATTTATTGATAGAAGTAATAGAGTTGAAAGTACAATGGAAAATGTGTTTGTAATCTTTAATCTTTAAAGTTTGCAAAAGGCAAACTTTCAAATATGCTTTTAAAAAATAAGTTAAGCATAACCTGCTTTTTCTAAATGACTAGTAGAGTATTTTGTTTAGTACCTTAGAAAACAATGTTTTTTAGGCAATTTGATTCTGTATAAGTAGGCAGTATATTATACTTTGATTGAAATTTATTGAGTATTAGTCCTATAATGCTATTGTTAATTGATCATCTTTATTTTTTCAGATGATTGGAATCCATTTGCATACCCATATAAAAAACTGGATTTTGGAAAATGGGAGCTGTATATCCCACCAAAGCAGAATAGATCGGTCCTAGTACCTCATGGATCCAAATTAAAGGTACTTTCCTCCCTCCTGTTTTCATTTGAACTTACTATTTTCTTTTTGCCCTGTTTGAAAGGTTTGATTTAAACTATTAAAATGTAAAGTGATGCATGATAATTATGGGAGAAACAGTGTAAATTTTTAAACAGAGGAAAATTTAAGAGAAGTCATCACAAATTGAAATGTGTTAGACTGGAATTGTTTGGTTGGTAAGGTACTGAACTTACTAGTTGTATTATTATCAACTTTGGAAACCTTATAGAAGGATCACTGAATAACTGCAAAAGTTTAGTCTGGAAAACAGAAAGTTTGATTAAAAAAAAAAAAAAAAAAGAAACCTGTCTTCAAGTCAGCCGGGCAGAGAATTTTTACCTGTAGAGACAGACTTGATGCAATTGACTTTGTGATGAGCCACATAAATGTGGGAGGCTGTGTTGGAGACGCATGCCTTTTGGGGATACGATTTTCTTGACCTCTTTCTGCTCTTTGATATCAGGGCTGTTGCTTCTCCTGTTCTCCTTGGATTAGCCTAGGGGCCTGCCTGTCCTCTACTTCCTCTCTGCTTTGGCTGACCATGCAGCTCTGCATTTAGGGTGTGCAGAGCCAGCACAGCTGCCCTCTTCTGTCTCCTCAAGGGAGGCTTGAAGGATGGGTCCCAAAGTCTGGATTACCTGTCACAGATTTGATTACATGAGAAGCGATCTAAATCCTTTAACATTTACTTGATTTTAGCCCATGCTCATATAATTATATAATATTTCCATGTCCCTTGTATCTCTTTCCCTTCCTTGAACGTGTGATAGCATTCATAGCATTTTTCATGATAGATTCTGTAACTGAATTATATTTTTATTGGCATTTGTTATTTAACAATATTAACCAGAGCTAAAGTATATTTAAAATAAAAAATGTGTTGTATGTTTGTTTTGCAGTTTTTTACAAATAATGAAATTATAAGTGTACCTGACAATACTGAAATATTGCCACACATAATATAGTTACCAGAAGAGCATATTGTCTGGAATAAAGAGACATTTTTATATGGGATAGCCGCCAAGGTTCTCCTAAATCTGAAGTGAAAAGGAGAAAAAGTAGCTACAGTATACAATAAGAGGGATTTAAATTTAATATATATAATCCCTTTTCCAAGTCAGTATAAGCTTCACGAGAGCAGGGGCCTTTGCTGTTCTGTTTGCTAATACTGTATGTTTTCAATTCTTAGAAGAGTGCCTGGCACAGAGTAGGCACTCAAAAAATGTTTATTGAATGTTAAAGCCATTTTTAGGCCCAATCTTTGAAGGAGTAAACCATAGAGCTTGATTTTTCTATGGTCTGTAAGTCCTGATTTTAGGAAACTGTGAAGCAAGGCTACTATTATAGTACTGATTTCATTGTTGCTTTAGGTCTTTTGGACATTTGTTTTGTTATATTTTGTTTTTAAGAATTGAAATTTCCAGTTTTTTAAAGTGCTGCAGAAATTTTTTTGTCTTCTTAAATTAGAAAATTTTATGGGCTCCAATTACCTACTCTTTGCATTAAATGGCAGGTGAATTAATTAATTCTTTACAGTTTTTAAAATTGAAGTATAGTTGATTTACAATATTATATTAGTTTCAGGTATACAACATAGTGATTCAGTATTTTTATAGATTATATTCCATTTAAGTTTATTACAAAACAATGGCTATATTTCCTTGTGCTATGCAATATATCCTTGTTGCTTATCTATTTTATAAGTAGTATTTTGTATCTCTTAATCCCATACTTCTATTTTCCCCCTCTCTCCTATCCTCTCCCTACTGGTAACCACTAGTTTGTTCTCTATATCCATCAGTCTCTTTCTGTTTTGTTATATACAGTGAATGAGTTAATTTTCATGTGTTGTTTTTATACATTGGGAAAAAATGATTACTAGGAATGAATGCTTATTAACATATACAGTTAATAATTATAGGCATTTGCCTCTCCCATCCAACTCTAAAACTTTTATATTTTCTCCTATGGTCTGAGTGTTTGTGTCCTCCCCCCAAATCATATGTTGAGATACTAATTCCTGATGTGATGGTACTAGTACATAGGACTTTGAGAGGTGCATAAATCATGAGCGTATAGACCTTCAAATAGGATTAGTGGCCTTAAAAAAGAAACTCCAGAGAGATCCCTAGCCCCTTTCACCACATGAAGATACAACAAGAACTCTGCAACCTGGAGAAGAGCCCACACCAGACCATGCTGGCAGCTGATCTTGAACTTCCAGCTTCCAGAACTGTGAGAAATCAATTTCTGTTGTTTGTAAGCCACTCAGTCCCTGATATTTTGTTATAGCAGCCCAAATGGACTAACGTGCTTTCAACACTATGCTATGTACTATACTATGCTTTTCTTCATAAATTCATTTGACCTGGATGAAATGAAATAATAAAAAAAATTTTTTTAAAGCATCTTTTACCTTTTTACTTAAAAAAAATCTATATCTAACAGTAAACATTCAAAAAATATCAATCAACTGTTGTGTAATCTTTCTTCATTATTATTCTCTAAAGATTTCAGTGAGGATAAATTTACTGGAAATTTAGGCCCAAAGTATCACTCATAGTGTTTAGATGTTTCAAATTTTGAGGAAACATTTAGATGCTATTATAATGTCAATATGGTGATATAATTAGTTTTTCACTTATGGGAAATGATTTATCAGATTTTCTTTGGGGGGGGCTGGGGTTAAATTCTCTATTAAAAATCAACTAACTTAAGGTTTTTGGCCTTTCAATCTGAAATTGTCCCTAGGTAGTCTACCTTGGTAATTAAAAATCTTGTCTTAAATTGAACTTGAAAACTTATTTCATCCCACAAGGGATTGACCTTTATAACTCACTTGTGGATGTTTCTCTTACGAATTATCTGGTAACCATTCTCAAAAAAGAATATTACCTACCATTGAAATAATAGCTTTATTTTCTTTCCAAATACCTGGTCTTTTCAACTGAACACTTTGGAAGAAGATAGCCCATTGCTTATATGGTCACGTAAATGTCTCCTTTCCATGTTTTTAAGTGAGTTTACTAAACAAAATATTTAAAAAGTAAAGTAATAAGGTGAGGAGGTCAGTGAAAGACCCCACGTCAGGAAAAGTGAGAGTTCGGGGAAAGTGAACTTGAAAGGTGGGTTGGGGGCAAACTGAAGAATTCCTTTCTTTTCTTCTGATTTCCATTTTCTTCTCTTTTTAAAAAAATCATTCCTATTAATATCCATATGACTAGCAATGGCAATTAAAATTGTCTTCTTTTAAGTGTTTAGGATGTTTATGCACTTTAACTTTTCCTTGCCAAATCAGTAACAAAATGGACTAGGATAAAGGTTTTTTGATACCAGACTTTTAACCTTTTTGAAGGATCATGTATTAATCATCTAGAGCTACAATAACAAAATACTGTACTGTGGGTGGCTTAAACAACAGAAATTTAATTTCTCACAGTTCTGGAGGCTGGAAGTCTGAGATCAGCCAGCATGGTTGAGTTCCAGTGAGTTCTTTTCCTCGCTTACAGATGGCACTCACATGGCACTAATCTTATCAACAGGCCCCATGCTCATGACCTCATTTAAACCTAATTATCTCCCAAATGTCCTGTCTCCAACTACCATCACAGTGGGGTTAGGGCTTCAACATATGAACTTGGTGGGGGGCACAGTTTGGTTCAGAGCAGATCATATTGCTTTCTGAATTATATTTAGATGTTATACAATTGATTGGTAGAAAAGAGTCATGGAACTTAATACCTACATTTGCAGTTTTCTCAGATGAGACACATGAAAGAAATTAGAGATTATTTTACATTCATATTTAATTTAATCCTCACGGTAACACTGTGAGATAAAATACTGTTATTATATATTCATTTCATAGATGAGTAAACTGACATTTAGAGAGGTTAAGTAGATGGTATTGCCTGGACTTGAATTCAGGCTTGTCTAATAGCAAAGTCCATGGTCCTAACCATCGTGCTACACTGCTGGTCAAGCTAAGCGTTCATAGAGAGAAAAAGGAAAAAACAAGTGATACAGAGGAAGTAGAACTTGAGCCTTGTCTCAGGTCTAACTAATTATTTTATACCATAATTGCTTTTGCTTTTTTGTGTGGGGACTACTGTCTCCATTTTTCAGTGTGCTGAATATTGAAGTGACCTTCCCTGAGAATAGAAAGGAGATAGAAAGTTTGTGGAAAGAGTTTGCGTTTTAGAGAATAAGAGATCAGATTGATTACATAAAGTGAAACTAGTTATTGAGGGCTAGAATGAGATTGCTAGGCAGAAGGATGCCACTGGGCAGGGATGTGGCATGTTGAAAAATTAGTATCTGCATATTTGCTTAAGAAGGTTAATCTCATAAGCACTTCATCCTATATTTCTGGACTATTTTCTTGTGTCATTTCTTCATCTATTTCCTTCTCTCCACATTTTCTGTTAACTGTTTTAGGATATTCTAGTATTTCGATATTGAATCTCCTAGATTTTCTTATCTTTTTGTCAAGTTCCCCATCATTTTGACTTTCTGTTCCATTTTGAGAAGTTATCTTCCAACTGTATTATTTTAGTAATCACATTAAAAACATTTCTAATAAAATGCCTGTGTTGTCTACCTTTTGTGTAGATTCTGTCATTGTTAAATATTCAAAGATAGTTTTATCTTTTTGAAAGTATTATAGATGTTTTATTTTTTCTCCCAAGTTTTCTTCTTGTTCCCCCACCCCCTCACTGTTTCTTTCAGATTTTCTTTTCCTGTGTGTTTTTGGTTTTTTTTTAGTCCCTTGTCTTTTGCGTTGCAGGCTCTCTTGAAATGGCTGGTGATCCATGATAATATCATTTTAGAATGAGTTAGGAAAAGACAATTGAAAATTCTGTTTTTGGTGTGCTTTGTTCCTGGTGATCTTCACTGTTGGGTAGTCAGAAAGTGAGATAGCCTTTATATTGATGGAAGGAAGTGAAAGTTTTTCTCTAGGGTCAGTTAGTTTTTGCAGAGGTGAATCTTCCAATCTCTTACAAGGGATGGGTGTAAAGGGTATGGAGTGGAGGAAGTTTTATGTGGCTACTGGCATCCTTGCATAATGACAGGGAAAGTATATAAGGGTCCCAACTTTCAGTAAGACTGAATCCCTCTATTTTTAACCATATGATTCACACCTGCCATTTGCTATGCTCATTGTCTCTGAACTTGGAGCCTTCCTAGTTCAGTGTTTTTCAGAGAGTGAACCTCTGATCTCCCATTTGAGGGGTGAGAGGTAGCATTTTGGAGGAATACACGTTTATCTGTATGGGTTAGGGAAAGGCTCTGCTGAAGAGCCTACAGTGCCCTTGTTTAACACTGCATCTTACCTTCTGCCATAGTACTAGAAGCCTCCAGATGCTGAGTTTCCTAGGGCTTCTGTGAAGCAAACTGACCAGCTCTCTTCAGTTTCTTCCTCTGCAATAGCAGATTTTAATTTTTTCCTGTCTACTTACTTCCTTACCACTCCAACTACTTTCTAAGTTCCAAAAACTTGTTGAAATTTCTGTTCTCTTGTTGCCTCCTTTTCTGTCTTTCTCTGTTAATAATTTTTGTATTCCTTTGCTGTTATTTATTTTAACAGAAGTTTGGTAGGTTTGTTATTTTGATTACACTTCTTAAACCCCTGTATTTAAAAGAAAGCAGAAAAAAAATACATCTTCCAGATAGAAGAATATTTTATAATTCTGGGGCCTCATTTGAGTATTACATTCTTATCGCATGCCATGATTATAAAATTTTGGTCAGACTGATTATTTCTCGCTTGTGGTGTCTTTACATATTATTATATGTGATAAAGATTTTCTTCTCTATGACCCACAGAAAATCCTTTACTCACTTCACTTGTTACCTGGTTCAACTTAATCAATCTTTAAGACCCTGAAACATCTAATTGTGGGAGAATGTGTAGGTCAAATTAGATGCACTTTCCTTTACCACAGAGCTTATAATTCTGTGTTTGCAAAATACACCATGAATGTTAATGAACCTAAATAACGTACTAAGAAATGGTCTTCCTCTGTAGATGAGAATAAAGACTTTTTAATTGATTCATTTTTCTTTTGTTTTTTTCTGAAGCTCTCTAGAATGTTGGCAGGAAACACAAAATAAATCTGTAAATTTCCAAAGCAGTCTTTTTACCAATATTTAGCATAACTCTGTTTGCCTAGAGGGTGGGTGAGGTAGAAAGTGTGAGTGTTTCCTTCTATTTTGAGAGTGCTCCACATTAATTTATCAGATTTTACTCTTTTTCTTTCTTAATATCTTAGTTAGCACATATTTAGTTTTATATTTTCTGCACTCGACGTATTGCACTGTTTTCCCTGGATGTATGTGAAGAAATAAAAAATAAAATGCCTGCACTTTGAATTTATTGCCCACTTGGAGAAAGTGGGCAATACTCACCCACTTACCAAACTCACCATAAACAAATGAGTCACTTGAGCATTCTGTGGCTGGTAAGGGAGTAGAGGAAGAAGCTTATTTATTTTTGAGAGGTTTATAACAGGAAAGTAAGAATAAGTAAATAGAATATGTGGTTGTTTCTTTTTTATATTTGTTAGTTCCTTTCATTTTTGGTTAAATATTAATAGGGCTAAGAGGGGACCCAAGAATGAAGATGACAGGGAGAGAGGACAAGGATTAGAGATAGATTCTTAGGAAACCGGAAAGATGGAAAAGAATAAAGGTCACAGGTTGAATAGTTAGTTAGGGAATGATTATGGAAAGAGATGCATTTTAAGCTTGGTCTTGAAGGAGTTAATGGATTAGATTAATGAATAGGTTGTCAGGGGTCTATTAGAGAATAAAAGAAAATAAAGTTAAGCAAGATTATACAGGAATTAACCAATTCTATATGAGAGACAGTGGTCAGTTTGACTTGTATTGACTTATGAAGATGTCACATGTGTAAGGAGACTAAATGGAATAATGAATCTATTTTAGGAAATTTTACTCTAAAAGCGTGCAGGGTCCTACAATTGCTAAATTTTGACAGAGATTATTTTTTGCTTTTTCTTAAATCCTACATTTCTTACTTTAAGAAAAACCTCAATAATTAAAAAAAATGAACAATTTATTCTTTAACCTGTGGTGTTTTTTGACCCTTAATGATCTTATTTTTTTTTTCCCTCAGAAATGTTCATTCTCTCTCTTCTAGAGCATATAAAAATGCTGAAGTAATCTTATTATCAATGAACAAAAAATAGTCACTGTTAATGGATCCTGAATGTTCTTTCTTTTTCTTTTATGTCATAAAGATTCGTAGAAAGAAGAACTTTACTATCATGTACATCTTCTCTGTCTATACCCTCACTTCCAATTCATTGTTTTCTATCCTCTCCTACTCTGATTTAATAAAAAATAAAGTAAAATGGTCCAAGTAGCTGGATGATGATAATTTAAATTTAAGACCTATGAATGAAGCAATATAAATCTCATTTACCATTATGAATCATTTGAACCACATATTCACATTAGTATTTCATATAAATTTATAGATGATTTCTACTGTGTCATGGCCTGTGATAGGATCTGAATCTTCTGCAGTTCCTGAGTGATCATTTCTAGTTATGTCATGGGTAAAATACATTCTTTTGCTGTGTACCACCTGCCAACTCAAACTTGTCATAAATCATTGCTTTTGCAGCTTACTTGTTAGCACTTTCTTTTCTTAAGGCACATCCTGTAGAAATTCTTTTAGTGATGACTTGAGATCTTATGTATTTGTCTAGGATTTTATATTTCTGGTTTTGTCTTATATCCAGTGTTGCTGATAAAATCCTGATAATTTGATTTTTATTCCTTTGTATGTAATCAGCCCTTTCTCCTGGTAGTCACTTGGATTTCCTCTTTAACCTTCATGTTCTAAAAATTTCACTATTCGCTGTCCTAATACAAGATTTCATTCATTACTCTTTTCTTGAAATTGTCTTACCCTCATAAATCATCTTCTCCTTGGTTCTCATTTTCCCCCCATCCATTTTCATATTAGAGCCATAGTCATCATTGTAAAATTTGAGATCTTCTCATGTTATCCTTCTGACTATAAACCTTTGTGATAAACTCTCCCCACACCTGATTTGGTTATAGACAGGGTTTTCAAACTGTGTGATAAGAAGCTGACCAGGTCAGTTTTCAGATTCTCCAGCACTCATCTGAAATAAGGAGATTCCTTTTCTGTTTTATAGTTGGGCTCCCATGTATGTTTATGTCTAAATAATGATTTCTTTGTTTTAAAAGAATTGAAGAACAATGACCTCTAGGCTGAATTCCATACTTCTTAGCTTACCATACAAAGCCCTCCATGCCCTGGCCATTGGGTTCCTCTCCGGCTTTGTCTTTATCCTTGTCTTAGTCTGTTTGGGCTGCTATAATAAAGTATCATAGCCTAGGCACCTTATGAACAACAGAAATGTATTTCTCCCAGTTCTGGAGGCTGGAAGTATGAGGTCAGAGTGCCAGCCTGGTAGAATTCTAGTGAGGGCTCTTTTCTGACTGCCAGCTTCTCATTGGTAATGTCTCTTCACATGGTGGAGAGCAGAGAGAGGAAGCAAACTCTCTAGTGACTTTAATAAGGGCACTAATTCGATTCCTGTGAGCTCCACCCTCTTGATCTCATTCTAATGCTAATTACCTCCCAAAGGCCCTACCTCCTAGTACTATTACACTGGGGGGGGGTGGGTTTCAACATATAAATTTTGCAGGGGGCACAAACATTCAGTCCATAACAATAAGGTATACTGTCCATACTAAATTACTTGCTGTTGCTTAAATGCTGTTCTGGTCATATCTCAGCAAATGCAAAGACAGCATCCCTTTTATGTGGAATGGCTTTCCCCTATTTTAGTAATCTGACAAACTCCTAGTCTTTGATATAGAGTTTATATGCCATTTATTTTTGGTGAAGTTTTTCATAATCCCGAACGCCACTTTCTACTTACCAAATATCCCTTCTGCCATAAGCCTCTCTAGAGCCTGTTTCCACTATACTCACTGTGATGATATGTACTTTTAGAGTGTGACCTTTTTGAGGACAGGGTCAGTGTCTTGGTCATCTTTGTGTCTCTGGAACCTAGTAATATCTGATTCATAGAAGCTATTCAATAGATGTTTATTGACTGCATGGATGAAAGGGTTAGGAATCATTAGGTAAGTACACTTGCTACAGTTGGAAATATTTTTGCATATGCACATTATACAGAAAGTGAAAGAAATTTATAAAGTATGTTTCAGTAATTTTAAATTTTCTATAAGTTTAGGCATCTTCAGCCTGTAGAATTGCTGTTTATAGGAGGAATGCTGTTGATACCAGGGTTAAAGACAAGCAAACAAAATAACTGAAGTAAGCAAATATTGGTCTGGAAATCACAGTTTGTTTTAATGAGTCTTTAGCATTTTCTATGTTACTTTTAAAACAAAGATTCTTGTGAGTCACTGTCTAGAGAACTTAATATTAGAAAAAAAGTTTGCCTTTCTCCTGAAGATTTGAAATGCTTATTTTCATCTTATGGTTCCCCCCCACCTCTTTCTGTTGTCTGTCAGAAGACTTAAAACTTAAGTGAATTGTACACTTGCAATAACCATCCAGCTCCAGTCCTAGACCATGATCTTATCTCCTTGCCCTCCAGCCCTTCTCTCCTTCTGACCACTTTCATTGTAACTGCTGATTTTTTCTTCTCATTTTATTTTTAAGTATATTATATTTTAAAATTGTGAGTAGTCTTTTTTTGGAAGTAAGAAGAATATAAATTAAATGTACATAAATCTGTGAATAAGGGCAGGGAATTATTTCAAATCAGGATTCAAATCTGTTTTAATATTTCTTTAAATCACCTATGAATAAATGGACAATGCCTAATTCTTTTTCCTTATATAGTTCAGAACCCGTTAGTTAGGAGGCTACAGAATGGATTTACTATGGGATGTGCCAGAGGTCAGAGTGTTTAGGCGTTTAGATGAGTACTATGAAGAGAGAAAAGTCCACTTATGGGATGATGTCACTCTTACCCCAAATAAATAACTAGATGTTACTTCTCTCTGCATAAAGCACATATCATCTCTGTTTTAGACTTTTTCCTCATGGAAAGCTTTCTCTAACTTTGAAGAATATTTGCTTTTGACACAATGAAATAGAAAACTGGGATGCACTGTTGCTGTTATGACTGTTTTATTTAAGGCACAATAGATTATGGTGAAAGAAAAAATAGTTCAAATGTCTCTTTCACATATGTAGATGAAAACTTATTACACCTTGCATATATTAAGCCTGATTTCCTAGTTTTCCATGGTAGGGCTCAGGATTAGGAGCTGCTTGGATTATGTAGTTTTGTTTTCCCTTTTCATTTTCATCTAAAGCCCTGCAGAGAATAGGAGATTGTTGGTGAGATATCAATGGCAGTATAGGGATTGCTTTCTGGAGTCATTATGAATTAAGAGCTAATGGGTAGCTTTCTTTGATAGCTCGTTTATAATTGAGTACAGATAGATGAAAATCAAACACAAAAGGAACTCAATTTTATCATTAATTTTGACTTTGTTTAACAGATGATTTCTGGGCACCACAGCAGCCTTCCTAATTTGTCTGTGTATGATGAAGAAACTAATCATACACAGCTCAGAGAACAAATAACATACGTTTCCCAAAGAGGTCACCTTCAGAGACAAGTACAAAGGAAAAAAACCCCGCAAACCTGTTGATTTCTTTCTTTTCTCCTATGTTTTTTCTCTGTTTACCTTCTTTTAAAAATGCAGTACGTAAAATAATTTCATAATTTAAAATATGCAGTGATTGACTATCCAGAAGTTATAGCCTAAACTAGGCTATAAATATAATCCGGTTTGTTCCTTGTAAAAGGCTTCCTTTCTTTCTTTCCTTTATCGGATAGCCCTTACTATGTGCCAGTTACTATTTTAAATATTACAAATATTAATTTATTTAGCCCTCATAACAGCCCTATTGGGAAAGTCCTATTATCAATCTTCCCCATTTTTTCAGATGAGGAACTGAGGCACAGAGAGATGACATAATTTGCTCAAAGTCACATAGCTAGCTGATATCTGGCAGAGCTGGGATTCAAACCCAGGAAATCTGGCTATAGAGGTTGTGTTCTTAACATTATGTTATGTTGCTATAATATATTAGTTTAATTACAGCTCCTGTGATTTCTTGATAACTGTTTAAAAACACCACCAAGCATAGCCTTTGGCTAAAATGATAAACCTTTGCAAATCCTAATATGTTTTTTTAGAATACATGTTTTCCTATGAGCAAGTAGCGAAGACAGTAATGCATTTGGGAGCACACAGAAACAAATTTGACATTGTTTAATTTTTGGGAATATTCAATAGAACATATGCTATATGTAATATATATATTTAAGTATACACAAACACATTTGTACACACATGCACACGTGTATATTTTATTTTATACACGTATATATATTTTATTTTGTCAAGGACCAAAATAACAGTGTTTGAATAAAGATAGATGATTGTTTCTCTTTGAAGTAAAAGTCTAAATCAGTAAGTGCTTTGTGGACAGGCTGCTTCTGCTACATGTGTATGTTCAGACCAGGTTCCTTACATCCCATTGGTCTTCTATCTCCAAGTATGTTATCTGTATGATAAACAACACTCACCATCTCTCTGTGTTTCTTGCAGAAAGAGGAAAACAAGGTCAAGGCATTCTCTTTTAAGGATGTGAACACATCATTTATATATACATCCTTTTGGCCAGATCTTTGTTACATTGGCTATCCTAGCTGCAAGGAATGTTGAGAAATGTGGCTTTAGCTTTGGGGCCATTTGTCCAGCTAAAATTCAGCAGGTTCTGTCTTATTTAAAGGAAAATAGAGGGTTGATTTTGGAATACAATTAGCATTTACTGCTATAGCTATTTAAAAGGAACTTTTTAAGGAAGAATTAACCTTGTGCTAGAAACTCACTTTTTTTATACTTCTCAGAACAACTGTAAGTAATGTATCCTTTTTTTTAATTTGTTATGCTATAGAAACACATTGTTTTAAAACTTTTATGATTTAATTCATTATAACAGAAAAAGTGTGGTGTTCTTAATAATAAAAGAAAGAAAATTTGGAGGATATAGCTGATAATATTAATAATATACACTCAAGGATATAACTAGTATTATTCATAGAGTGCAATCATAATGGTATGCTTTTAGATCATTGCAAACACCAACATTAAACAAATAAAATGAAAGTAAAATCCTAAAGCAATCTGGAATTTATTAGATATTATGTGAGGCTTAAAATTTTGCCATTTTTGGAAGGATGACCAAATTATCATGAAGTGCCAGTCTCACTTTTAATGCTATTTTTAGTTTGACAACAATTTCTGCACAAAATAAGAGCAGGATTTTAATGAAAGCACTGCATGTAAATATAGCAGTGTGAGATGTAAAAGCATACTGAGCAGAATCAGCAACTGACAGCAACTAGGCTCTAACCTGGTTTTCTTGAATAGCACAATTGAGAATGTAAACCAACCACCTCTGTGACGGAGAATTCATAGGACAGCTGGATGGGTACTGTTGAGATACCTAAATTTAAATTAGGGTTCAAGAAGAATGATTTCCCTTCCCTTCTTAAAAATGCTAAATTGGTATTGGCTCTAATCATTTATTTTTTGTGTTGGTGGTGAGCATTTTTGAATACGCATACTTAAATCTTCACTCTTTTTAAAAAAATGTTCTGTAGGAACATCAGATAAGAAGGAAAGGGTGTGAGCCAGCATTTATGTGTAAAGTTGTAATAATTAATGAAAGTGATTTTCAAGATATTTTACACAGTATTAGAAGAGCTTTAGAAAGAAGACTGCTTTTTAAAACTAGTAAGTTGGTTAAACATTTTAAGTGCAACCATTAGTAAATGGAATCTTATTAAAATAATTATATTCTCAAAATCTATCTTTTCTAAAAGATATTTTAGGATAAAATTATTAAATATGGGGAGGACAGAAGCACCTTAAAATGTTTCAGTTATATCCTTGAGAGAATATTTTAAACAAAAATACTTTTGGTAATTTTCATATCCTCGTAGGAGACCCGTCAGCATGCTGGTTTTGGCCTCTCTGTTCCTTTACCTCCTCTGCTCTGGGGATCTTACCCTTCTCCCAACTCAGTTTCACTAAGTTGCGTGATCCACAGCCATCCACTGTGGTGATCATACTGTAGATTTTGCCTTTATTCATAAACCCTTCATTCCCCATGTTTTTGGACTCGCATGTCCAAAAAACTCTGTGTAGCAGTATCCTGAAGCACTGGTTCTCAAACTTTAGCTCGTATCAGAAACACCTGCCAGCCTTGTTAAAAGACACACCCCAGAGTGTCTGATCCAGTAGGTCTGGGATGAGTTTGAAATTTTGAATTTTCACAAGTTCCCAGATGATGCCAGTGTTGCTGGTTCAGGGACTATAATTTGAGAACAGTTCAGAGGACTCTGTTATTTCTTAGTACATCCATTAGTTGATAATGCTTTAAAAAACAAAACTGTGTCCTCAAATCTTGTTTCTTTTTCTTTTCTTTCCTTGTTTTGTTTGTTTTGTTTTGTTTTAATTTGTAGATCTTGAGGAGGTCCCTTGCAAGAACATGTTTGTTTTATTTTGACTAGTTGTATACAGCTGTTTTAATTCTAACAAGGAAGAATATGGGCCAGGTGCAGTAAAGGGGTACTTGAACAAGACTTTATATTTTACTTTGCTGAGCAGAGAAATAAGTCATGGAGACCTTTCTCAGCCCTTCTACCCCAATACAAGATTAGGATATATGAATTCATGTAGTCACTTTATATTAAGTCAGTTCTAGGAGTCCTGGTACAGCAATTTTCTTAGATGCAAAGCATTGGAGATGAAGTTGGAATAACCATGTCAATGTTTACTAATTTTATTTTTAATTTTTTTAACTTTTTATTTTATATTGGAGTATAGCCAATTAACAATGTTGTGATAGTTTCAGGTGCACAGCAAAGCGACTCAACCATACATATACATGTATCCATTCTCCCCCAGACTCCCCTCCCATCCAGGCTGCCACATAACATTGAGCAGAGTTCCCTGTGCTATACAGTAGGTTCTTGTTTGTTATACTTTTTAAATATAGCAGTGAGTACATGTCGATCCCCACTCCCTAACTATCCCTTCCCTCCACCCTTCCCCGCAGCCCCCACCACTGGTAACCATAAGTTCATTCTCTAAGTCTGTGAGTCTGTTTCTGTTTTGTAAATACGTTCATTTGTATCATTTCTTTTTAGATCTGCGTATAAGTGTTATCATGCGATATCTCTCCTTGTCTGACTTACTTCACTCAGTATGATAATCTCTAGGTCCATCCATGTTGCTGCAGATGGCATTATTTCATTCTTTTTTATGGCTAAGTAATATTCTATTGTATATATGTACCACATCTTCTTTACGTACTCCTCTGTCGATGGACATTTAGGATGCTTCCATGTCTTGGCTATTGTAAATGTTTACAAACTTTAGAGTCCATCTACTAACTTGTTAGCTGGGTGTCATGAAAAATTATTTTGTATAGTGAGTTGGATAAAAAAGACTTTGGAATATATAAGTTCATTATATGCCATTTATGGCTTTGAGTAAGTTACATAGCTGAGCCTTTTGACTATCCCCCAGTCTGTATTAAAAAAAAAAAAAATCTAATACATTTCAAAAAATTTCAAAGAAAGAGTACTCAAATAGATTTCATCTTTCTGATTTTTCATATTTACAATAAATAAGAAATATAATGATTGTTTTTATTCTCTCACAGTACATATTTCATTATTTAAATTTTTGTTCTCTCATAATACATCTGATAGAACAAACCTCCTTTGAGTGTACTACCCAATAACACTATTCAGTGCAGTACCATGTCTCACTTGAATATCTAATATGTACTTGATACCACGTAACATTACTCCTGTGCACTCTGCCTATTAGATGGCTTTGACATTATGTTGGTGCCGATACTACTTATATTTCAGAGGATATGTATCTCCATGTTCCCTTGACTGGTGATAATAGCATAATAAATACAAGCATGGACTCCAACCAGACTACCTGTGTTCACTTGCTGTTTCCAACACCTGCTAATGGCGTGAACTTTGGCTAATCATTCTCTTACCTCAGTACCTTCTTCTAAACTGGGAATAATAATCATACTTACCCCCTAGAATTGATGGGAGGGTAAAAGCACTCACAACAATGTCTGGTACTTAGTTAATGCTCTGTAATCTCAACTATTTTCTTTTCCATGCATATGTGCAGAGGCCATGTTTATTTAGCCTTTAATTCTCACATCTTTGTAGGCTTCGTGAGCACAGGCCAAATATTTTAAAAATTTGCATAATAAGCCAGTATCTGATGAGTCTGTAAATCAGCATTATCTCCCTCCCTACAAAATGCTCTGTTTCCTGAGATTCAGCTGGTGTGTTCATGGGATTACTCCACCAATGTCTGAAAATTCACTAGAGTGTTTATAGAAAGTGTGTGCTTTGCCCAGCACTTATTTATGTAAAGAATTTTATGTGCTTTTGAACATTCATTTTCTTAACTCAAAGTTTACATTTTAAGAATCTTGGAACTATGTATAAAATCTCTGTACAACATTAAAAGAAATCTTAATGAAATGTTATGAGAGAGATCAAGGAGATTTTCAGCCAAAATAAAACTACCACAGTGAAGATGGATAGAGAATCCTTAATGAAGAAAGGAAATGTTGAAAATAAGAAAAGTTAGTTGTTTTGAGACTAATCAAATACATGGACTATGTGTGAATAATCAATAAGATCTAATCAATGTTAAAAACACATATCATAGGAAACGTATTAAACTGTGAGCACCGGAATGAACTTAGATACTGTTCTCATATTTTACACATGCTTTTGTCCATCTGTTAACCAAGTGAGTC
Organism: Grampus griseus; assembly: GCF_964374135.1. NCBI lineage: Eukaryota > Metazoa > Chordata > Mammalia > Artiodactyla > Delphinidae > Grampus > Grampus griseus. The sequence continues at coordinate 109,164,323 of NC_138998.1, forward strand.
TTTCATATTTTGGTGAACACAATTCCCATAGTCTTTTCAGTGAACTCCAACAAGTCACAGGAACAAATTTGGCTGTTTCTGCTTATAACTCTTGAAGTTTGTCAACCATATATAGACTTACCACTTAGTACACTTATTTTGTGTTTCATGTAATTGCTCAAACACACTACACTGAAATTTTCCTAAAATATATTTTAATTTATCATAATTTATAAGTAATATACAGATAAAACAAATTTCTTAGGCTAATGGGTAATGGGAATGTATTCTGAAAGAGAGATTCCTTTGCAAAAGGATCCATACCTTTAATATGTTTTAGCCTTATTACAGGGTAATTCACATTCATAAATTGTATACTACCAAGCAAATATTTGCTTTTCTTAGACTAAGTGTTTTATATTGTTTATAAATGATCCTTCCTTATTTATGAAGAGAGAGCTTCTACTAGACTTACTTGAAGGATAATAATTTAAATTACACTAAACTTTGAAGGTAACAAATATTTGAAATTAAGGACATTGGTAGTTTTACTGGCCTAATTAGTTTAAAATAAGATTTTTATTTTCCTAGAAAAATAAATGATGAAATCAATATAGTTTAACTTTTAGCTCTGCGTTTCAACAGTGCCTGTGTTCTTGTGGGCTTGGGCTTGGGGCATGAGGGAAGGTAGACCTTCATATAAACATAAAATATATTCATATATATACACTCAGATATCATATGTAGTTTTTAAGTTGTTTAATTTTAACAGAAAAAAATCTCTGAACATATTGCAAAAAAATACATATATCTTTCAGTTATATGTGTGAATCTCAAAATCTGACAAGATCTGAGTGTACAACTGACATTTAATATGAAGAATCGAAGCTCATTTTCTCATTTGCAAACCAGTGTAAACTTCCAGCTTATTTACCACTCTCAAAGCATCTGCCATCCTCTGGTCTCCTGTAAATTTATAGTTCTTTTACTTTTGTCTCTATTACCTTCACATTCAGTTGAGAAATTTAGCTGAATCTACCTCTGTAGGATTTCTTGAATATTATTATTTTCATTGGTAGCTCAGACCTGTGTTGCCTTTTGTCTAAATTACTGCTGTGGCATTTCCACTACACAAGACAGTAGTTTTCAAAGATAGCTTTGTATTGCCATCACAGAAATAGGGCTCTGTGCTTTTAAACAGCTCCTGATTTGATGGGTGAATTTGGAATTCACTGGCCTCATAGAAATAGCATTGGGCCAGGGGTCAGGTGTTTTGGGTTATAGTTTAACCATTAGTAATTAGTTCACTGATTTTCTTTCTTGGTTCCTCAGTTTACTTGTTCAATATATACACATATATATTTTATATGTCACAACTAATGACTTCATGAAGATACATTTAAAGGATGAAAATGATCTAATGATGTAAATCATTATTATTTTTATCTTGTACTTGGCACGTTTTTAGCTGTTAATCCTAAACTCCTCAGTGTGGCATTTCTATTTTCTTTATTAATCGAATAATTGTTGTTGTTTTAAACTTTCTTCTCTTCAGTGTGCCTGTTTTTTATTTGGAGATTCATGTAATCCTCTAGAATCGGGTTTTGTTACTCTCCTTGAATTTGTTTTTTCCATCTCTGGATATCTACTTTATTCCATTCACTTCCTAGAATGTCCCATTTTCTGTATTCTGCCTTTCCAAATCCATTTCCTTCTTCAAAATGGCTTAGAAGTTCCTTCCTTGTTGAAATAACATTATGATTGAACATCAGTTTTCACATAGCCTCAGAACTTAACGTATGCTGTTTTTTTTTATTATTCTCTGTTATCCTGTTCTCTCTGTGTCTCTATTTGTACATATGTGTAAATGTATGTACCCATACACACAATGTTGTTTTCATAATGAGCATCCTTGAGTTTGCAAGCAAGAAGGAAACTTCTAGATCATCCTTGTCCAATATTCTTGTTTTAGTTCAGAAAATTAAATTTTAAGGAAGTTATAGCTTGCCCAAGATTATGCATCTCTTCATGTTAGTAAGATCTGAGCCTACAAAATACCAGCTCCTTAATGCTTGTCGCAAAATAAATGATCTGTTACTTGCTTAAGGTATAAATAAGAAAACATTATCAAGAGAGATGTTTTTATTTGCAGTATTTTCATTGACTATGAATAGTCTTCCAGGGATACTATTGTTCTTTTTGAGTTTAAATTTTTAGAGCATTTCAGTTTGAATTAAAAAATTATTATTTTGAGTGTTCAGTATATTAAAGGTACTATTTTAAGCATTTTATTTGCTTAACAGCTTGTTCTATTTTAACCCTTGCTTAACAGTCCTGTGAGGTATAGATACTATCATTATTCCCAGTTTTAGCTGAAGAAAGTGGATGTTGGCTAGATTAAGTATCTTGTTCGATGTCATAAATGACTGAAACAATAATCAAACTGTGAAGTTTACCTTCTATTTTATCCTCTGCGATATATTGACTTATGTTGAAGTTGGGAGAACTGTAGTTAATCAGCTCAATCAAACTTTATTTTAAATGTGTGGAAACTTGGTGATTTGGCCACATGCTGATTAATAGAAACAAACCATCTATTTTTAAATGTAATTACATAGAGAGTAGATAAAATAAACATGGTAAATAGAATCCTGAATAAATAGGTGCCATGTTTTCAACTGTTTTTGCTTGCTTGCATTTTATATTTAAATGTATATGTGTATGTATTTAACCTAGAGCAGTTTTGCATTCTTTTTACAATATACTTGTCCAGAGAGTGATACCATTGCTTTATCAAGTTGAATTCATTTCTTGGATTCGATGCTGATGTCTCCCCTTTTGTCATTCGTGTATTTTCTTTGGTCATAATACAGCACAAATATTTCTTTTGCTTTGAGCTTTTTAATCCATTGATTAATTTTCTCTTTCTTAATTTAGAAACTAGATTATATTCTTATTTTTTTCCAAAAGATGCAATACATTTTTAAAGATTTGATTTAATTTATAGTCAGTTTTGTAAACATTGTTTTCAATAGGAAGCTCCCAGGTACAGTATTTAATATTCATATTTTTAATAATCACTGCAGGAAATGGGTAGCATTCTGTCTCTAGGTTTTTTTTTTGAACAATACTAAATCTTATTTTCATATAATAATCAGAACCACAGTTTTTAGTAACCATAACATCTGTGGTCTCTGAATCTGTTTTTTTTCAAAATCTAAACATCGTGAGACTTCTGTCATATTTTTATTCTCCAGTTGAGAGATCCATAAAAGAGTTGGAGCAGCTTCCATTTTATTATTGTGGATCATGATATTTTTCATAGATTTTACTGTACTCTTTAGGCAATTAAAATCATAAGGCTAAAATAAACACATAATTTAAGTTATTTTTCTTAAAATTATTTTATGTCAGTAACTCAATAAATTGTGTTTGAATATATGACTTATGTATCCAACTGATACATTTGTGGCAGTGGAGTTATAGCTCCCTCTTTTGGAAAGCCGAGGCATGGCATTTTGATTAAGAAATTATTCTTTACAGATTTTCAGTTTACATAATTTCTTGAGCATATAAATGTAAAAAGAACATTTTTCTTTGGAGTGGTTTTCCTTTGGAATTTTAGAACATTAATAAAAACATTAAACTTCCATATACATATGCACATATATATTTGTTGAGGCTTAAGAACTCAGTACAGGTCGTATGATATGAGTTGCAACCCAGGAAAACTTTATTTTGATATTTGAAATGCTTTTATTTTTATTTAAAGAAGAGTTATTTTTACTTTTCCTTGTAATTATTAAACATGATTTATAATGTATTTTAAAAAAACAGGAGTTAAAACAATTAAGAAATATGGAAAGAAAACAGCAAAGTAGCATTTCTCAAAATAACAGCCTAGCTCTCCCTCCTACCATCCACTGTTTTAGTTTTTGTGAGTATTCTTCCTGATCTGTTTCTAGGCATTGACAGACTGTCTTTCTCCTTATCTCTCTGCCTCTCTGTATTTATATGCTATTTAAGAAAAAATAATAAAAGTGTGATTATTCTATGCCTGCTGGTTCTCAATTTCCTTTTTTCCCCCACTCAATATATCATGCAAATCTCAAAAAGTACATTATTGTTTGACTTACTTAAATAAACTCCATACTCATATAGACTGATATATACATAAGCTAGAAATTGATATTTACTCTGACTAAGCATTCTACCTTGGCATAACTATTATAAAAAGAAGTAAAATCATATTAATGTACTTAATGGATATCACACAAATCTGTTTCTTTTTATAATGAAAGTAATTTTATAATAATTTTGTGCTTTCTTGAGATATTAAGATCAGGGTTCTGCCTTTACTACCATTGTTTAGAATAGCATTTTTGTTTTCTACCCTCTTGCTGTTTGCAGCTGAGCCTTAAAAATGCTCTAAATTTACCTGTAAATTGTTCAGTGGTGTTCAGTATCTTGCTGGACATGGTCTTAGATTTCATTGTGTAATCCTTTGTAACTTTGTCTACAGACTCTGAAGAAGTACTTTGGATTTAAAGATTTTCAGTTAATCATTACCATATCCCAAGATGACTATATAAATGTTATTTAAAAAAAGGTTTGCAAGAGTCAAAATAGGTTCTTTTACTTTAAAAAGTCTCATGTCTAACATCAATTTGATAGTTTTCATTTGTTTGTTTAATTTTCATAAATTACTTTTAGAACTTAATTATTTAATCAGCTTTTCTAAGAGGTTGAAAATACTACTTCAGCCTATGGAATCTAAATGGAGCTCATACAACAATACATGTTCATATATGTGTGTATATATAAATATATATATTACTATTATGAAACATGGTTGTGAACTGCCTCTGAATTTAACTCTCAGAATAGGCTTTATTTCATATACAAATCAGAATTTAATGAAATAGTATGAATTGAAGAATATACAGGTAATGGCTTTTGTTGCCTTTGGAAGTAACAATGTCATTGACATATGCATATTTGTATTAAACTGGATTTTCTCTATCATTATGCTAAATATTGTTAGTTTATTATGACAAATTAATTCTATTTCATTAATTTAAGAAGTCACATTTATGTGACTCTCAACAGTTATGTTGAGAGGTTTGAAGAGATGATAATAATGAAATAATAATCCATGATGTCTTGCACTGCTAATTAGTGGGTGATTTTTGCAAACCTCTGTTCATGAAAATATTTTCATCATTCTTACAAATGAATCTGTAAGTTAAACATGAAAGTACACCTTACTCACTTGTAAATCTTGAAACAAATAGGTAATTTTACTGTGGGTACTTCTAAAAAAATTTCTCATTTTATATTGGAGTGTAGTTGATTAACAACGTTGTGCTAGTTTCAGTTGTGCAGCAAAGTGATTCAGTATTATGTATGCCTGTATCTATTCTTTTTCAAATTCTTTTCCCATTTAGGTTATTACAGAGTACTGAGCAAAGTTCCTTGTGCTCTACAGTAGGTCCTTGTTGGTTATCTGTTTTAAATATAGAAGTGTGTACATGTCAATCCCAAACTTTAATAAGTATTTGGTTGATGATTAAAGCAGTTATAAGCTATTTTGTAGGCATGGTCTTTTCTTAGAGCAACGATAAGCTGTGTCATAAACAGTTGTTTCTCAGCTGAGCATCAATCCTTTCCATTTGTTCCTGAGACATGAACTCATTTTTAAATTAATAATTCTATCAAAAGTAATTCTAACATCTGAAGAATTAATCCTGTAGGTGCTTTCTTTTTCTTTTCAAAGCTTTTTTTTTTTTTTTTTTGATCATTTTAGGCCCAGGTTTTGGCATACCTATAACTATTTGTTTTCACAGTGCTGGTACTTTTTAGACACCTCTTAGGAGTTTTCTATTTTCACCCATCTAATCTTGAAATCTGGTCCATTCTCCTCCAGTTCTTTAGGCCTCCACTTTCCAGGTTCTACCTCCAACTTTTCCTTATATGAGCCTGCTTTTCCATTTCATTTTTCAAACTTACTTTGCCTCTGCAATATCTCATAATCCAAATTTGGTGTGTTCTTTTCAAATGATGTCCTACTTTAGGGCAAAGCATCTTTCTCGTATTTTGTATGATGAGTACTGCTTCAAATGCCAGTTTAGTTTCAAATTATCCTCCACCCACCCCCAACATTTTCTTTATTTCCTCTGAGGATTCCTATGTATTGCCAACATCTGTTTCTTTTTGCATGATAATCATATCAACTCTGCTTATAAAATTTAAAATTTTAGTTTGAAACCAAATGTAGAATGAAAAGAATTTTCCCCAGGTAAACACCTTTTTGTGATTATTTCTCATGAAAAAGCTGATTCTGAATGTATATGTAATTATATATAGGGAAGTACAAATGGAAATTGAGCATGTGAGCTGATTAATTGTGGCATGTCAATCATCTTTTGAGTTTTCTACTGCTCATGCCTATGGAGATAATGCCATTTTGTTAGATTAAGCATCATTCAGGGTTCTTAGGCAAAAAAGATTGATCTCCATATGATTTAACTGAAGTACTAGTTTCTTCCTTCCAGATCTTGCATGGGTGCCTCTACTAGATGCAGAAACCTAGCTGCAAGGGAGTGTGAAAAATGTGACTTTAAACTTTCCATCCTTTCTATAATAGGAAGAAATGCCAGAAAGTGGTTTGACTGACTGAAGAGCCAATATCATCTACAACTTTGCAATAAAGGTTATAAATGGAATTCCTAAGAACATAGTATTGAAAAGACAATCATCCAATTTTAGTAATGGCATTTAAAGTAGCCAGGATAAATATTGTTTTGCAAAATGATTTATGTGATATATAGCATAGAAATTGTGAAATATTTTAAATGATGGGTTAAACTATAGGGTAAGATCAGAAACTTGAATAGATTCACCATACTCTTTTATGAGGCCTTCTTAAGTGCAGGGGAAAATTTTTGATAAGTAAATCAGTGAGGACATTCACGGGTGTACTCAGGACCACAAATGAATAAATTTTGAGCTAGCTTGGTTGCCTTTCATGATTGAAAGTTTACAGAATGATTGTTTGAGAATAATTAGGGAGATTAGACTAGGAAGAATGAAAGCAAATTATAAATTATTACTGTATAAGAAATAAATTAAAAATTCAAAGTAGAGATTGAGATAAATTTTATTGCAAAATATGCCTTGTCTTTTGCAAAGGTTTTTATTATTATCAAGGTTTAGAAAATACAGTCCCTGTAACTTTAATGTTAGTTTTCTTTCCTGCATGATAACTTTTTAAAAATAAAAATCTATTCTTTATTATTGGAGCACTGGTCCCTGTAGCTACTTTGTCTTTTGCTTTCTCAGGTCTAGCTTTTATCTCCTAAGCTACTAGACTGCAGCTCACAGAATCAGTATCAAGGGTGACAGGTAGGGTGGTGATAGTGGATAGAAATAGGACTCGGGCATCTTTATTTTAAAATATTCCTCAGGTGGTTCTCATTGCACATCCAGAGTTGAAAACTGCTGTCAAAGACACATATAAAAGTCTAATATTCTCTTTACTGAATTCAGGGGGAAATATTCATATTCCAACCATGTCACAGTTCAGCGTATACAAATCAGTTTCTACAAGTGTTTAATTCCCTCTGTTAAGGTCACAAGGGAATGTATAATACATTTTAGAAAGATAACTATAAAACATACTCTTTTTCTCTTTCTGTTTTAGTGCTTATTGAAGTGAATCACAGGTATCTAGAAGATTAGACTGTCCATAAATATTGCACTCTTTATGTGAACAGTGATTCTAGAAATACTTTAAATGTATTGGCAGACTCTCTTTCTTATATCCATGTACTGTGAAATATCTTGCATTTATTTTACAGTCTTCCTTTGTCCTTCAGTGTGGGCATAGTAGATTTTAAATATGATTATAAAATCTGGAGAATTGAACACTTTCATTTTTCTTTAGGAGTATTTTTTTTAACAAAAGTATTTCATGCTTTTTTCTTCTAAATTATGTAGGCATTAATTTTTTTTAAAAGAGAGCTTTTGTTTAGTATTTGATCTTTTAATGCTGTGCCAGAAAAAGGAAGAAAATTACATTTTGTGACTGTTAGATGGGTATTATTTTTGGTTATATTTAATAGAAGTATTTGCACTTTGGCCAAGTAATAATAATGAATTCAAATAATAATGAATAATGGTATGCCTACAGGACCTTTTTCTTGTGATAAAGTACATACTATATAATCTTTTATGATTTAAGTATTTACATTTAAGCTGAATTCTTTTATTGAGTAGAACAGTTAAGTGTGTGTTAAATGTCAATATGAATTTTAACCCTCTTCAATTTAAGGTTTGTTTTCTGTTTTTTCACTCTTCAGTCTGTTCATCTTAACATCTTTCAAATATGCCAATAAGCTATAAATTTCCCCAAGTGACTCAGTATGCCCCCGATAGGAAAAAAAAAAGTCTCATGGATATATATATATATATATATATATATATATATATATATATATATATATATGTGTGTGTGTGTGTGTGTGTAACATATATACATACACATATATATTATATATAATATTTATTTTATGAAATATATATGTACATATTTGAAAACAGTGAACCATAGGTCACTGCACCTCAGCACATGGTTATTCTCTGAGCCTTATGCAGAAGTCAGGTGGGTAATTCCCTGACCTGTGTGCTTTATTGACTGCACTGTCAGAGAAATTTCCCTGCTTCTCCAGAGAGCTTGTCACACTTGGAGATCACCAAGTTCATTTGCTGCTCTGTGCCTTCGCTATCTACGTAAGATGGAAATATCTATGTTTAATAATTTAAATACACTTCAGCTACGAAGGTTTAAAGTAAATAGCTCTATTGTGAAGACTCCTATTATTTACCACTACTTCTTCCCATTGTCACTGTCTATCAGTTAACAAGAAATTATCCAAATGCATATGTTGAGTTTCATATCTCACATGTAGTCATGTTCTATTTCCCATTATACTGTCTGCCTAATCAATTTCTCATATGATGTGTGTACTATGTGTTTCCTAATTCATACATACCTATTTGTAGTTCTTCCCCTAATACCACCTGCACCTGGAGAAATATGTGACGTTTGTGGAAGAAAAGAGTGATAGTGTTGCACTCTGTATTATGAAACCTTAATTTATAAAGAATATTTAAGTGTAACTCTGAATTCTTTTCATTATTAACTGTTTTCTTTATTTAATAGTTGTCAATTATATTCTTAGAGATAATCTCAATGTATATTAAATATATAATTACATGTTTTCGCAAAAGATCTTATGATTTTTTAGAATTACATATTCTGTATCTAGTTCCTGGAATTTCTCTACATTTCCCTTAAGAGGTAAATTATTTCTCCCCAGCCCTCACATTTTATATTTTACTTCATTGCAATGGCACTTAGAGTGATTGCTTAAGAATCATATTCTTTTTTTCAAATGATTCAATTTATCACCATATAGACTTTTATAATTATACCTAATGAAATATTTTAAAGAGAGTTTTAACTCATCTTATGATAGTACCTCTCCCATCTAGCGCTTCTAAAAATACTTTTTAAGATTTTTTTTGTTGGTGTTATACCAGATCATAACTCTATTTACTTAATAGAATTCTAGCCTTCACTGCACATGGATGAGTCTCTTTGAAGCACACTTCTTCAGTAATGAAAACTCACTGATTTTTCCCCCTTTTCATAGCTTTTTTCTTTTATTACTATATTGATCTTCCAATATCTTGGAAGTTTAAATCCTATATTTTTATATCATGTGTAATTCATCTGTTTTCTCATCTAAGACACCTAATCAATCTTTACCTGATTACAACATTTCAGCATTGTTCCTATTCTTTTCACTTAGGAGTAGTTATTCTCACTTGCTCTGGGATATCATTTTCAATGCCTGCATCCTAAATCTGACATAATCCCTTTGGATTTTGTCTTTTTGTAGTGACCTCACTTTATAAGATTTTTGTTCAGGTAATGTACTTGAAATGAAGCAAACACTTTATCAGTTCTACTTAGTTGTTTCTTTATTTCGTTAAAGATTTTCCTCAGTAAAAAGACAGAAACAGAAAAAATATTATAGTTTTAATACTTCTTAACTAGACTAGAAGGTTGGGGAACTGGGATGGAACCCTATGGGAGTAATACTGCTTTTTATAGGTACAGGAGCATCTGTCTCTCTAAATCATTCTAAATAAGGACCTGCTTTTAGAAGAAGCAGCTACTGATCTTCATTTATTTCTTTTTGGCAATATTCTGCAGTTTTTTCTCTCCCTTGTGTAAGTATTACAGAAGTGAATGTTTATATCTCTGTAATTCTTATTGTTGTTAAATCAGGAGTAAAGTAGCCATGAGTACTATACCTCAAAATTAATCTCTTTTTATTCCATACATTGGTGTCCTTTATGCAAAAGTTTGATATAATTTGGTATGATACTTTTTGTCATGTTACAAATTTATTTTTCATAGCTAGTATACTTAATCTTTTCTTGTAAGGAAAGTTTTTTTTCTTTAATTAGTGGCTTCGTTTTTGTTAGTGAAATCCTTTAACTCTTCCTAATCAAGCTGTTGTTATAGGATTTAACCTTGGAAAATTTCTTATTAAAGAAAAAAAAAAACCTGAATTGTGATGGCATGTTTTAAAATAAGAAATTTTATACAAAGCAAAAATAATGGGAGCCAGTGAAAATTCATCAATAGGTTATTTTTTTTTCATCAATAGGTTATTGCTTTTGAAGTTCAACTGATTTGTTTCTTTTCTTCATCAAGCTACTAGCAAGGATATTGCCTTTTCTTTCTCTTCTTTTGGATAGTGTCCAGTATCCAAAGAGCTTAGGGGGCTTAATCTAATCACTTAATCTCTTTTTCACTTCCCTCAATCCCTGAACGTTGTAGATGTAAAGGACATCACCGGGATGTGACAACTTTTTATGATAACTTTATATGCACATGGCTTGTGTCAGGTTGTTTGTTTAATTGAAAATTATGAAGTAGATTATGAAACAAAGATGGAGACCTCCAAAATGTATGAACTTTAATATCTAGAAAAAATTAAATGAAATTTAAAAATTTTCAAGAGACAGAGTAATTTTATTTGGTTACTATAGCAGGCTCAATATCTAAATAATGGTAATGTCAATTATAGCTCATATATAACCCCAGTTTATATAATTTTACCGATCAATTATATGTAGTTTTAAGAAAGTATATCCACAAAGTGGTCATTCGTATATCAGGACCTTATTATTATTAGAAAACTGCCATGATACTTTTATTGGTTTCTTGGTTTTCTTTTCTCATTAATTGAAATATAAACTCAAGTTCACAATGAAATAAATAGCCTTTTAATATCAGATAGTGTTTCTGATATTCCTAATTAGAAAATGCAGAATGAAAAATTAGTATTATTATTGACAACTGATCATCTATTTATTTAAATAACCCCATCTCTGTTTTTTAAAATTAATTTTTATTGGAGTTTAGTTGTTTTGCAATGTTGTGTTAGTTTCTGCTGTGAAGCAAAGTGAGTCAGCTATATGTATACATATATCCCCTCTTTTTTGGATTTCCTTCCCATTTACGTCACCACAGAGCACTGCATATAGTTTCCTGTGCAATACAGTGGGTTCTCATTAGTTATCAATTTTATACATAGTAGTGTATATATGTCAATCCCATTCTCCCAGTTCATCCCACCTCCCTTTCCCCGCTGGTAGCCATACATCCTTTCTCTACATCTGTGTCTATTTCTGCTTTGCAAATAAGTTCATCTGTATCGTTTTTCTAGATTCTACATATAAGTGATATTATACGATGTTTGTTTTTCTCTTTCTGACTTACTTCACTCTGTATGACAGTCTCCAGGTCTGTTCATGTCTCTGCAAATTGCGCAAGTTTGTTCCTTTTTATGGCTGAGTAATATTCCGTTGTATATACGTACCACATCTTCTTTATCCATTCTTCTGCTGATGGACATCAGGTATTAGGTAGAAAAAATAGCTCCTTAGCTTCTCCTTATGGAAAATTTAGAACTTTTATTTGCATCATGTAAAGACTGACTCTTTTTTGTTCAACCCCTGAAAATAATTACATGAGAGTAGGCTAGCAGTAAAAACTGCGTATTACAAATTCACTTTTTTGAAGGCCCTCCTATCAGTTCTGAAGCTCAGCAACGTTTATTCTGAATGAGTTTGCTTTTCCTGAGAATTGTCAAGGACTTACTTTGTTTAATGAAGGTCACTGAAATGCATTGGTATATGTTGGTCTACTTTTTGGGAGTAGGAAGTTAATAAGAGATAAAATGTGTTATTTAGACTACTTATTAAGATAACTTTTTCAACTCTTTCTGACACTGACAAGATTTAACTAAATTTAAGTACATTACATTTTATTCTTAGAAGAGTGATTGCCTCCATTTTTTTTCTTTATTTCTATATCGTTTCCTATGATGGTTGCACAGATTTGGTGTCTTTTAAACAACAGAAATTTTTTCTGTCGCAGTTTTGGAAGCCAGAAGTTAAAAATCGGTATCACTGGGCTGAAATCAACGTGTTGGCAGAAACATACTCCATCTGGGGAGAATCTGTTCCTTTCTATTTCCAGCTTCTGGTGGCTGCTGACATTCCTTGGCTAGTGTCTGCATCACTCCAGTCTTTGCCTCTTTGGTTACATTGCTTTTTTCTGTCCTGTCTATGTGTAGAATATCCCTCAGCCTCCTTCTTATAAGGATATATGTGATTGCCCTCCTGGAAAATCTGAACAATCTTTCCATTTTAAGATCTTTACTTTAATTACATCTGCAAAGACCCATTTTCTGCTATATAAATTATCATTCACAGATTCTAGAGAAGTAGGATATGAACATATGAAATGAGAGGCCATTTTTCAGCCTCTCAAAATGATAAAGAGATTCTTTCTTATGTAACCTTACTGAATCTTAAAATTGACCCAAGCAAGGATAACAAACAAACAAAACTGAAAAAAATTTATACTCGTACGTCCTATTTTTTTTTTTTTAATTTTTAAATTTTTTGGGCTGTGCTGTGTCATGCAAGATCTTAGTTCCCCCTGCAGTGGAAGCATGGAGTCCTAACCACTGGACCACCAGCGAATTCCCTATGTCCTTTTTTTTTGTTTTGTTTTGTTTTTTGCGGTACGTGGGCCTCTCACTGCTGTGACCTCTCCCGTTGTGGAGCACAGGCTCTGGACGCGCAGTCTCAGTGGCCATGGCTCATGGGCCCAGCCGCTCCGTGGCATGTGGGATCTTCCCGGACTGGGGTACGAACCCGTGTCCCCTGCATCGGCAGGCGGACTCTCAACCACTGCGCCACCAGGGAAGCCCTATGTCCTAGTTTTTAACAAAGGTTAGTCATAAAATTTTAGTTGAATTAAAATGAGATTTAAGAACTTCTTTTTAAATTATATTAAGGTATTTTAAAGTTTTAATATTTATATCTATGCATTAAAAATAATGTTTATGCTATGTTAATTGTAAATATTAAAAGCACATATTTATTTCTTCAGGATTCTGGTCATTGGTAGAACCATCAGATTCTCCTCTGGAATATCACTTATTTTTCTACTTAATTATAAACTTGTGATTACTTTTTCTAATGCTCTGTTTTATTTTTGTCCCGCTCACTTCTAAAAATTACTTAAAAGTATTATACGTTCTATACGTATGTATTTCTTTCTCTATATACACACACGTATTTTTTGTCACATTTTAAACACACACAACAGAATACTGATATTTAGCGTTGCATGTTGGTATGACTGTACCCATTGTTTAAAAAATATGTATATAATATCAATTATATATTTTACATATTATATACTTATATACATATTACATATAGTATAATTACGTTAGATATTATTATATAAATTAGAGGTAATTTAAAAGAGGAGGATATAACATTGCTTCATAAATTAGAAATCACTTTTATTGCTTATTTATTTTGACCTGTACCCTACTAAATAGTTATCTTTATTAATAATTTTTTTCCTTCATAGCATGTTGTTGTGATTTTGATAGTATAATCTGGGCAAATCAAATTATATTTTTCAATATCTGTGCCTTTTCTCTTCATCTTCTACACGTTCAGTCTTGAAACCCAGAGTTACATGCAATACCATTTTCCAGAGTATCCTACCACTTCTAACCAGCTGAACACATCCACTATTTTCATATAAAATTGTTGGCCACCTGAGGAGCATCTTATCTCAGTGATTTTTTGGTCCAAAGGAACAATAGTCTTTGACAAGAACCATTTCAAAAGATATTCCTAGATTGAATGAATATACACACACAAACACAATTTTTTAGGTCTTCACTATTTTACCAAACTGTTTCTTATATTGTATATTTGAGTTTTAAATGTCATTTTCTAAATAAAATTTGACTTCATACAGTTCACTAAGTCAATTTGACTTTTGCACAGGTAGAGGTTTATTTTATTCACTTCTTTATTTAATTTAATAATGTCCTTTGATGTTAACCTCCCATAAGTCAAAGAGATAATTTGGCTCATTAGAAAAGGAGCCTAATGACATTTTTACCATGTTATAAAATGTTATAATTATACAAATTATCAATTTGCCCTACAAAAGTTCATCATGATATTATTTTCATTAGTATATTTCTTTAAAGTGATTTTATATATATTTTTTATTGGAGTGATATGTGGTGATATTAATATACTTTTTAGTTTTTTTGGCCGCACGACTTGTGGGATCTGAGTTCCCTTGCCAGGTATTGAACCTGAGCCTTCAGCAGTGAAAGCATGGAGTCCTAACCACTGGACCACCAGGGAATTCCCTAATATACTTTTTAAAGTTTTATGTTTAACACTGTGTCAATATATTTAAAGTGTATGTATATACACACATATATATGGAACTTGGTAGCACAGGTCCACAAATATGTACACAATTGTATAATTCATCTATTTGCAATCCTTATCAGAATACTTATTTTTTTTCTGATTTATAGAAGCTCTACAAGTGAAATGAATTGATAACAATATAGAAAGATACAACTGGAAAATAAAAGCTATTAATAATTTCTCTATCCATAGGCAACCATTTGTATATATGTACATTAAGAAGATGCAATACATTCTTTTTTATAACTTGAAAGAATTTTCTTGCAACCTTCAATATAATTCAGTGGTATAATTTTTAACAAGCATACACTATTCAGTCATTCACTTTTTGCTAATAAAAGTAACACTAAGATTAATAGATAAGAATATAGTTCTTTGGGCACTTCTCTGATTATTTCTACAGGGCAAACATCTATAATTAGAATAGCTGAGTCATTGAGAATTACTTTTTTTTGAATTTTTGATCATATTGCCAAATTGCTATTTAGAATGTTCATACTATTTTATACTCATACTAGTAGTGTATGAGACTTTCAGTTTGCTAGTACCAAGTGAATTCTTCTACCCATCAGCTATTAGACTTACTATCATTGAAAGATCAATCAAGCTAGAGCTTTCTTTTCAATTTGCTATATAACATGTTCTATTTTGAGGTTGTAAATTAAATGATATAAAGTTTTATCTAAAAAATCTGAATCTGAACTCAAGAGAGCACAAATTCAGTAAGTACACTCATCTCTCCCCTTTCTCCCCCCTAAAACGTTTCAGGAGCAAAATTTAGTCCAGAAGGTTATATTTTTTACTCATTGGAAGGTCTCTCAATTTTGGGTTATTTAGATTTACTATAATACTCTTATTTGTTATCACAGCAACTTAGGAACAGTAAATCAAAGGTGAGGTAAGGTGGGTACTGTTGGCAAGTGTGTTTATTAGTAAAATCTAAACTGCTATAGCAAAAATACATTAAAAATTCAGGAGCCTAAAGAATAGAGAAGTGAATTTACCGTTTATGTAATGATTACAGTGAAGTGTTCTAGATGTGGTGGGAAGCTTTGTTTTACGTATCATTCAAGGATCCAGGCTCTGATTTTATTGCTAAGAAAAAAGGAAGGAATTAGATAATTAAAAGTTTCCACCCCAAGAAGCAAAATTAATAAAAATGATGAACAAAAATGTCTAATATAAAACACTAATAGAAATGAAGAAATAGAACTTTTGGTAACAAAAATATTGAAGTCATTCGAAATGAGTAAGTCATCCATTGTCAGGTGTAGGATTTGATTTTGCCGTACCTTCAAGCTCATAAGTTAACCTGTTACTGTTTCGTGGATTCTGGCTGAAAACACAGGACTCCTGAGTCCGAGATAAATGACTTTATTACTCATGGCACAGGATGTGCATCATACTTGCATTAGTTTCCCTTGCTTTCTAAGTCTTATAGGGGTGACACTATAGGGTCTAGATAGATGCTATGCACACAGCTAGTTTGCCTCATAGGTGAGGACTATTTACCTTGGGGAATGATTTCTTTTATAGCAAGCAGTAAGGAAAGCTGTCCATTGTCTTCAAGGGAGACATTATCTCATTCCTCAGGGTTGCTTGCTACAAACACAACTCTGAGAAATGGCCTCTGTCATCAACAGGACCTTATATTCTTGCTGTACCCAGCAAAACATGTAGGAGTGAGAAAGACCCATAGAAGGACTGTTCCTTCCAACTTCCATCACTCAGTACCCTCTGAAGACATTCATGTGTACAGCAAGATAAATAAGTTAATGTCCCAAAGAATGTGGAAATTATATTCAGCATAAGGAAATTCTTCATGTTCTTTGCTTAAAGTTTCAAATATTCTCTCTGCCAGCAGACACCTTGAAAAATACTTATTGGTTCATGATCATCCTTTGGAGGGGTTGTAGAGCCATTTGCAAAAAAGAGAAAAGATAGGTGGATGGATTAGGCAGGGTGCTATCCATTGAAAACTGATTTCTGGTATTTTATTTCCCCATTACCTGTCCTGGGTTGATGAGTGAATAAAAAGCCTTTTCTCAAATATATCACTGTGTGTATTATACTAGAAAGTTATGTGACTTAAGGGACATATTTTGGGGGATAAAATACTCCGGGACTGGGTTGATCCTATTCATTCATGTTTTGTGATTACCATTTGAATAATAGAAACACTTAGTTGTGATGGGCTTTAATAAGTGGGAGGCACAACTAAGGAGATAGAATTGAGCTCATGTAAGTTAGATGTTCCTTTTCACCACTCACCTGTCCCCTCCTCCTTAAATCATGATTTATTCTTTTTCTGTATATGAAGGAAGTGCCATTAAAGCCTGTTAAGAAAAAGGAAGTGAGTATCAGAAGCTCTGCTTAGCTTTTGGTTCTGCCAGTTGGTGACTTTGGGACTTCTGGCTACTCACTCAATATTTGGGTTATAAAGATTCTCTGGGGGCTTCCCTGGTGGCTCAGTGGTTGAGAGTCCGCCTGCCGATGCAGGGGACACGCGTTCGTGTCCCGGTCCGGGAAGATCCCACATGCCGTGGTGCGGCTGGGCCCATGAGCCATGGCCGCTGAGCCTGCGCGTCCGGAGCCTGTGCTCCGCAGCGCGAGAGGCCACAGCAGTGAGAGGCCCGCGTACAGCAAAAAAAAAAAAAGATTCTCTGGAATCAAGTGAGATATGACTATGAAAGCCCTTTCTAAACTATAAAACATTCTACAAATATTTAATGACCAAGAATTATGCATACTTGAGCTTTTCTCTATTAAAGGAGACCAAAGAATATATTCTTTCTCAATGCTGAGAGCATATTGATCATTCAGCATTCATATCAGCTACTGATCTGAACATTTTTTGTCACACTCTACCTACTCTTAGAAGGTTTAATTAATTAAAAAAAAAACTTTAAAAAGCTATACCTGGAAGCTCTGTTCACTATTTAACCATGCTGATAAATTCAAAGCCCTCTATTCAGTACTAAGTCTAAACTGGTGGATTCCGTAAAAGTTGCCTTTGCATTTTTTTTTTTTTTTTTTGCGGTACGCGGGCCTCTCACTGTTGTGGCCTCTCTCCCGCTGCGGAGCACAGGCTCCGGACGCGCAGGCTTAGTGGCCATGGCTCATGGGCCCAGCCACTCTACGGCATGTGGGATCTTCCCGGACCGGGGCACGAACCCATGTCCCCTGCATCGGCAGGCGGACTGTCAACCACTGCGCCACCAGGGAAGCCCTGCATTTTTATTGTTATTTTTTATACTGATAGCAATAGTGATACTATTGGCAAATGTAGGAACAAATGGTTAAAAAGGAAAGTGTTTGGTTTCATATGGTAAAGCATACTTGGAATAAGGTGTAGAAGAAATTGAGAAGTGGAAAATGTTTGTAGGGTAGTGTGTGTGTTTGTGTGTATTATAATACAATTATTAGTTAAACCCATGTTATCATTAATTGCTATGAAAAGGAAAAGGAAGAGATGGTGATATAACTCATGACTTTTTAAAAAATATACTAGGATCAGTTCCTTCTGTTGATTGATTTATTGACGGTAGCTTCCAATAATATTCATGTCTTTTTCCTATCTACTGTATGCTTACTTTAATTAACTACTATAATGGTTGGTTGGCAATGATGAAAATTGCCAGAGAATCATAAAATGTTCAAGCTGGAAATGACTTTAGGGATCATATACCATGGCAGATGAGGAGAGCAAGGTCCATAGAATTTAAACATCCTTAAGTTCACACATCTGGAAGGCAGTTTCGGTTCTTAAGATCATTCCTCCTTTTCTTACTTGTCACAGTGCTCATAGAGTATCATGTGTTATCTTAGAGTTTTGAAAGTATTTTAAGGCAATAATATCTTGTTCTCTTTTTAGGTTGTTATTAGGAGTAAAAGTGGAGAGATCTTGTATCGTATTTCACCGTGGGCGAAGTACGTGACTCGTGACAGTGATAATGTGAATTATGATTGGATACACTGGGATCCAGAACACCCATATAAAGTGAGAACAACAACTCTTTAAATAAATGCATGTTCCAGTATTTCTAGGAAAATTAATTTTTACTTTTATAACTTTTATTGTAATGTTCAACTTCTCTCTTCACCACCGGTTTAATATTTTACATCATAATGTACTCGTTTGCTATATATATATATATATATATATATGTCCATCATGTGTAGCCAATAAAATATAAAAGTGAGTTTTTGTTGTATCGTGTGTTTCTGAAGTTGTGGGCGGGGGAAGAACACTAAATCTCTATGTACTGACCTATAAGGGATACTGATTTTTAAAAATTTTAACTACAATTTCTGATTAATCAAAGACTCTCCAGTGGTGTAATATTTCTCACTGTCATGGACTTGAAGCAGGATCAGTGTCCTTAGGAACAACGAATAGTCAAGACATCTCATGAATGTATTAATCAGGGTAATTTTTTAAGCCTGTCTTATTGATAAGAGTTATAGGTATCTTGGAGCTCACTTTTCTGTCCTTTAAGTTATCGAAGCTTGTTGATAAATGCTTTGCATTTAATAATTATGTATGCATTTCACAGTTCTTATGTTTTCTCGAAGGCTTAGGCTCAAAATACATCTTCACTCAGTGATAAGGCATGAGCCATCGCATGACTACTCTTTTCAAATAGGTCTATTACCATGATCCTAAAAAGGATTTTTTTTTTCAAAAGAAAGTTTAATGGAGGCAGCCAGTGCCTTTTATATGTGAAAGTAGTTTCAAAGTGTTTGACTGAGTTAATTCATCATTTCATTTAACATGCTTAATCTGTTAGTGTCATACCTGCAGTTTTGGCTTAATTCTATATGTAATTTTAATATTCTGTAGTTTAAGCATTCCAAACCAAAGAAGCCAAGAGGTCTACGAATTTATGAATCTCATGTGGGAATTTCTTCCTATGAAGGAAAAATAGCTTCTTATAAACATTTTACATGCAATATACTACCAAGAATCAAAGACCTTGGTAAGTAATAACTCTGATTTTTATTCAGATAAAATTTTAATGAGTCTGTTCTCTTACTAGAGAAGCTAATTACAAGTGTCTCTTTTATTGTGTTAAGAGATTAAATATGCAATAGAAATGCATGTTATTTTAGGCTTCTCAAATTGCCCTGTAATAGTGATAGCATAGAAAAGAGAAATGGAATAAGATAGAACATAAGAATTCAAGATATTATTCCAATTTCAATTTTAATGTGAAATGATAGCTTCCAAAATTATAGATAAATATGTAAGCATAATTACTTTTCTACAGGAGAGTTTTGTTTTGTTTTGTTTTTGCGGTACGTGGGCCTCTCACTGTTGTGGCCTCTCCAGTTGTGGAGCACAGGCTCCGGACATGCAGGCTCAGGGGCCATGGCTCATGGGCCCAGCCACTCCGTGGCATGTGGGATCTTCCCAGACCAGGGCACGAACGCGTGTCCCCTGCATTGGCAGGCGGACTCTAAACCACTGCACCACCAGGGAAGCCCTACAGGAGAGAATTCTTATCAATTTAAGTGGTCACTGGTTATAGCCTGTTCATTTAAGTCTGTTAGGGAAAAAAATCTTACATTTGTAAGGTGACTAGAACTCATTTTGTTTCAGAGTCATTGTATATATAGCTCCTGTCTGGATGACTTATTAGACAGATATTTGTGGTGCATCTTTCTGTGTGAGTCACATTGGTCTAGGTGTTTGTATTGGACTCTAATGACACAAACCCTGTCTTCATGGGAACAAGCAGGAGAGTGAATAGTGTACTGCTGAATTATTGATTCAGAATGCTTTAGATCTGTTATTTTCTTTTTATAGGTAATGCTTTTTATCATTTCTCAGCATATTAACACCTGCTACAGTGGCTAGGCAGGAAGATAAACTACATTTAATTAGTCTGCTTCTGGTAGGCAGTCCACATTTTGGCTAGAGGAAAAGTTTCTCATGGTTGAAATTTTTAGTTATATAGGGATCTTGATTACCTGAGATGATGAGGTCAGTTTCCAGAAACCAAAATTAATTAAATGTTTGGATAATTTAATATAAATTATATTTAATAAATATTATATTAATATTGTTATACTTGAGATGGTCTCTCATTTCATACTGTAATAAATTGTTTATGACCTGGATCTTGCAGAAGTTTCAGCAGAACAAGGATTTTCTTATTCATCTTTATGTTTGAATTACCTAGCCCAGTACTCTGACCATAAGTAAGTTTAGGAATGGTTAATGACATAAAATGTATAATAAAAGCTATAAATTGTTACTTGGTCAGAAGAATAATATTGATTACATAATAGAGAAATAAACTACAAACTCTGTATTTTGTGACTAAGTATTAGACTTGGTTTATATTATTGAGCAGTAGTTTATATACATATTTCTACCAGGCCTGATAGAGTTAATTTGTTTCTTTTTTTAATAGTAAAGCCAACAGTAATAACTTTTCAACAGATTCTGAATCATGGAGTTTATGTTATCCTTTAAACTTACAAATCCTCAGTTCTGAACGTGAATCGTAATTGTTCCAATATTAATTATGTACTAAAATATGTGCACAAGAAATTATATTGACATGAATTAGACTTTGAGAACAGAATAGGAATATTTTCTTTGCATGTTGCAGAAGGCAATTAAATCATATTTGAAAATTTTACTGTATTTTACTTTGAAGAAAATGATTTTTTTAGTTTTTTAAAAGACCAAAGTTTCTTCTACTCTGATTATTTGCTTACATTAAAAACACATTAATAAATATATTTGTGTTAAGGATTTTTAAAAATACATACCTATCTTTTTGAGTCAGTTCATTTGAGTCAATTTATTTAGTGTTAAAGCAAAACATTTTCAGATAGAGAAAGGAAGGATGTATGTGGGTGTACGTGTGTGTGTATATGTGTGTGTGTGTGCACGTGCGCACACATGTGTGCCCATGAATGACTGTGGAGTAATTTTATAGGTCCTAGAAACAGTGGAAAATGGAAGCATTAATGCTGGCTTTATAAAAGCTACCTTGTAGAAAAATGGATTCAATGGTATGGTATATCTTATGTTAGAAAAAAGAGAAATATAAAGAAAAAGGTGAAATTAAAAGTACATGGCCTGCAATCAGTTACTTTTATTTGGCTTTCACCATCTTCGATATGAATATTACAAGTGCAACTGAAGTTTAGCATATGCAGATTGCCATCTTTAATATTCTAAAGCCAAATTAAGTATATTTGCATATCACTTATTACTTATTAAAATGAAGACATTTCAAATAGCTAGACTATAACCCTCAAGAACTAACTGTCTGATTTTATGTTAGAAGGTCAGACAAGCAAAGATGTTAAAGTAGTAGAACTTTTCAAAATGACCAAATCTTCTAGATTATATGTAAAATGTAATGCCTTTTGAACAGGGTCTGTGTTTATATATTGTTTTCATTACTTTTTAAAAATGTGGCTCTTAATCTCTATTTGACCTTTGCTTATACAGGATACAATTGCATTCAGATGATGGCGATCATGGAACATGCTTACTATGCCAGTTTTGGTTACCAAATCACAAGCTTCTTTGCAGCTTCAAGGTAAAATGAAAGAAATTATATCCATTCTTGTTTGAACAAAACATTTAAAAAATGAAATGAATTTCTATATTTTGTGTGGTGTCTTATAACCTATTTTAGGGTTAACAGAGCTAATAGAAGCTGAGCATTTTCTTTTATTAAGATCATAGACTCTCATCTCATCAAGCCTTAGAGTCTGTCCTGATTTAACATTGCTTTTCACAAAATGATTTCTGGTACAGAATATCCAGTTAGCCTGCTGAAATTGTGATATGTTCGGAGGCCTAAGCTTCAGTCAGAAAATCCTGACTTATGGAAGCCATTATTGCTAGAGCTCATATCCTTTTCTGGAAAGAGATTGACTTATATAGGAAGGTAACTGAGGAGGCCCTTGGTGGAATATATACTACCCACGGAAGGACTGTCCTTCTTCCCAGGGTGAAATCCAAGGAATGTTGCTCTCTGGGCAGAAAGACATCAAGGGGTCCTATGCAGAGAGGTACTGACCCGAATAACCATAAGTTGAACAAGTCCAACATTGTCTCTGCCACATGGAGCTTACAGGGTGGTGGCATACAGACATAAATCCAATAATCATACATATTACGATTTCCACATGTAATAAAAGCTAAGAAGAAGATGGCAGATTTCTCCAATAACATAGAATCAGGGGTCTAATCAGTTTAGATTAGATCTGAACTGATGTTACAACTGAGATCTAAAACATGATTAAGAGATAAACAGTTTTCAAATCTAAAAAAAAGAGTTACGTGGGGGGAGGAGTGAAGTGGGAGTAGGTAGATAGCATTCCAGACATACAGAAAAGATACTGGTCCCTTCACCTGTTTCTCTTCATAGGACTTCTCCTTGAACGAGTTATCTGTCCTTGCTGTCTCTAATTCCTCCACTCCTCTTCTTTCTTGAACTCATTCCAAGTACACGCTCCACCACTTTGCTGAAACTGCTCCTGTCTAGGATACTGTTGCCCTCTGCATTGTAAAGTCAATCATCAGTTCTTAGCTTACTTGTCAGCAGCATTTGGCACAATTGATTACTCCTACCTTCTTGCAACTTTTTTCTTCTCTTGGCTTTCAGAATATTAAACTTTCCAATTGTTTTTCTCAAATGTTTTGTTGCTTCTTCTTTACTTCATTTGCTCTTTCTCACCAATAAAGATGGGCCATTCCAGTGTTCAGCCCTTGGCTTCATTCCTTCCTGTATCTATATGAAGGACCTTTAAGGTCTCATCCATTCTGATGACTCAAATACACTTTATTTTATTTTGAATTTTATTTTATTTATTTTTTTATACAGCAGGTTCTTATTAGTTATCCATTTTATACATATTAGTGTATATATGTCAATCACAATTGCCCAATTGATCACACCACCCCGCCGGCTGCTTTCCCCCCTTGGTGTCCATACGTTTGTTCTCTACATCTGTGTCTCAATATCTGCCCTGCAAACCAGTTCATCTGTACCATTTTTTAAGTTCCACATGTGTGCGTTAATATACTATATTTGTTTTTCTCTTTCTGACTTACTTCACTATGTATGACAGTCTCTAGATGCACCCACGTCTCTGCAAATGACCCAATTTCGTTCCTTTTTATGGCTGAGTAATATTCCATTGTATATATGTACCACATCTTCTTTATCCATTCGTCTGTCGATGGGCATTTAGGTTGCTTCCATGACCTGGCTATTGTAAAGAGTGCTGCAGTGAACATTGGGGTGCATATGTCTTTTTGAATTATGGTTTTCTCTGGATATATGCCCAGTAGTGGGATTGCTGGGTCATATGGTAATGCTATTTTTTGTTTTTTAAGGAACCTCCATACTGTTCTCCATAGTGGTTGTATCAAGTTACATTCCCACCAACAGTGTAAGAGGGTTCCCTTTTCTCCACACCCTCTCCAGCATTTGTTGTTTGTAGATTTTCTGATGATGCCCATTCTAACTGGTGTGAGGTGATACCTCATTGTAGTTTTGATTTGCATGTCTCTAATGATTCATGATGTTGAGCAGCTTTTCATTTGCTTCTTGGCCAACTGTATGTCTTCTTTGAAGAAATGTCTATTTAGGTCTTCTGCCCATTTTTGGATTGGGTTGTTTGTTTTTTTAATACTTAGCTGCATGAGCTGTTTATATATTTTGGAGATTAAATGTTTCTCTGTTGATTCGTTTGCAAATATTTTCTCCCATTCTGAGGGTTGTCTTTTCATCTTGTTTATAGTTTCCTTTGCTGTGCAAAAGCTTTTAACTTTCATTATGTCCCATTTGTTTATTTTTGTTTTTATCTCCATTACTCTAGGAGGTGGATCAAAAAAGATCTTGCTGTGATTTATGTCAAAGAGTGTTCTTCCTATGTTTTCCTCTAAGAGTTTTATAGTGTCTGGTTTTACATTTAGGTCTCTAATCCATTTTTTATTTTATTTTATTTATTTATTTTTTTTGTGGTATGCAGGCCTCTCACTGTTTTGGCCTCTCCCGTTGCGGAGCACAGGCTCCAGACGCGCAGGCCCAGCGGCCATGGCTCACGGGCCCAGCCGCTCCACGGCATGCGGGATCCTCCCAGACCAGGACACGAACCCATGTCCCCTGCATCGGCAGGCAGACTCTCAACCACTGCGCCACCAGGGAAGCCCTCTAATTCATTTTGAGTTTATTTTTATGTATGGTGTTAGGGAGTGTTCTAATTTCATTCTTTTACATGTAGCTATCCAGTTTCCCAGCATGACTTATTGAAGGGACTGTCTTTTCTCCATTGTATATCCTTGCCTCCTTTGTCATAGATTAGTTGACCATAGTTGCCTGCGTTCATCTCTGGGCTTTCTATCCCATTCCATTGAGCTATATTTCTTTTTTTGTGCCAGTACCATATTGTCTTGATTACTGTAAATTTGTAGTGTAGTCTGAAGTCAGGGAGTCTGATTCCTCCAAGACTGCTTTGGCTATTTGGGGTCTTTTGTGTCTCCATACAAATTTTAAGAGTTTTTGTTCTAGTTCTATAAAAAATGCCAGTGGTAATTTGATAGGGATTGCATTGAATCTGTAGATTGCTTTGGGTAGTATAGTGATTTTCACAATATTGATTCTTCAAATCCAAGAACATGGTATATCTCTCCATCTGTTTGTATCATCTTTAATTTCTTTCATCAGTGTTTCATACTTTTCTGCATACAGATCTTTTGCCTCCCTAGGTAGGTTTATTCCTAGGTATTTTATTCTTTTTCTTGCAATGGCAAATGGGAGTGTTTCCTTAATTTCTATTTCAGATTTTTCATCATTATTGTATAGGAATGGAAGATATTTCTGTGCATTAATTTTGTATCCTGCAGCTTTACCAAATTTATTGATTAGCTCTAGTAGTTTCCTGGTGGTATCTTTAGGATTCTTCATGTATAGTATCATGTCATGGGCAAACAGTGACAGTTTTACTTCTTCTTTTCCAATTTGTATTCCTTTTATTTCTTTGTCTTCTCTGATTACCATGACTAGGACTTCCAAAACTATGTTGAAAAATAGTGGTGAGAGTGGACATCCTTGTTTGCTCCTGATCTTAGAAGAAATGCTTTCAGTTGTTCACCATTGAGAATGATGTTTGCTGTGGGTTTGTCATATATGGCCTTTATTATGTTGAGGTTCCCTCTGTGCCCACTTTCTGGAGAGTTTTTATCATAAATGAGTGTTGAATTTTGTCAAGAGCTTTTCCTGCATCGATTGAAATGATCATATGGTTTTTATTTTTCAACTTGTTAATATGGTGTATCACATTGATTGATTGTGTATATTGAAGAATCCTTGCATCCGTGGGATAAATCCCACTTGATCATGGTGTATGATCCTTTTAATGTATTGTTGGATTCAGTTTGCTAGTATTTTCTTGAGGATTTTTGCATCTATATTCATCAGTGATATTCTGTAATTTTCTATTTTTGTGGTATCTTTGTCTGGTTTTGGTATCAGGGTGATAGTGGCCTCATAGAATGAGTTTGGGAGTGTTCCTTCCTCTGCAATTTTTTGGAAGAGTTTGAGAAGGATAGGTGTTAGCTCTTCTCTGTGTTTGGTAGAATTCACCTGTGAAGCCATCTGGTCCTGGACTTGTGTTTGTTTGAAGATTTTTAATCACAGTTTCAATTTCATTACTTGTGATTGGTCTGTTCATATTTTCTGTTTCTTGCTGGTTCAGTCTGGGAACGTTATAGCTTTCTAAGAATTTGTCCATTTCTTCCAGGTTGTCCATTTTATTGGCATAGAGTTGCTTGTAGTAGTCTCTTATGATTCTTTTGTATTTCTGCGGTGTCTGTTGTAACTTCTCCTTTTTCATTTATAATTTCATTGATTTGAGCCCTCTCCCTCTTTTTCTTGATGAGTCTGGCAAATGGTTTATCTTTTTTTTTTTTTATCTTCTCAAAGAGCGAGCTTTTAGTTTTATTGATATTTGCTATTGTTTTCATTGTTTCTATTTCGTTTATTTCTGCTCTGATCTTTATGATTTCTTTCCTTCTGCTAACTTTGGGTTTTGTTTGTTCTTCTTTGTCTAGTTCCTTTAGGTGTAAGGTTAGATTGTTTATTTGAGATTTTTCTTGTTTCTTGAGGTAGGCTTGTATTGCTGTAAACTGCCATCTTAGAACTGCTATTGCTGCATCCCATAGCTTTTGGGTCATCATGTTTTGTTGTCATTTGTCTCTTGGTATTTTTTGATTACCTCTTTGATTTCTTCAGTGATCTCTTGGTTATGTAGTAACCTATTGTTTAGTCTCCATGTGTTTGTGTTTTTTACGTTTTTTTCTCTGTAATTTATTTCTAATCTCATAGCATTGTGGTCAGAAAAAATTCTTGATCTGATTTCAATTTTCTTAAATTTACTGAGGCTTGATTTGTGACCCAAGATGTGATCTGTCCTGGAGAATGTTCCGTGTGCACTTGAATAGAAAGTGTAACCTGCTGTTTTTGGATGGAATGTCCTACAAATATCAATTAAATCTATCTGGTCTATTGTATCATTTAAAGCTTGTGTTTCCTTATTAATTTTCTGTCTGGATGATCTGTTCATTGATGTAAGAGAGGTGTTAAAATCCCCCACTATTGTGTTACTGTCGATTTCCTCTTTTATAGCTGTTAGCAGTTGCCTTATGTATTGAGGTGCTCCTATTTTGGGTGCATGTATATTTATAATTGTTATATCTTCTAATTGGATTGATCCCTTGATCATTATGTAGTGTCCTTCCTTGTCTCTTGTAACATTCTTTATTTTAAAGTCTATTTTATTTGATATGAGTATTGCTACTCTGGCTTTCTCTTGATTTCCATTTGCATGGAATATGTTTTTCCATCCCGTCACTTTCAGTCTGTATGTATCCCTACGTTTGAAGTGGGTCTCTTGTAGACAGCATATATATGGGTCTTGTTTTTGGATCCATTCAGCGAGCCTGTGGCCTTTGGTTGGAGCATTTAATCCATTCACATTTAAGGTAATCATTGATATGTATGTTCCTATGACCATTTTCTTAATTGTTTTGGGTTTGTTTTTGTAGGTCCTTTTCTTCTCTTGTGTTTACCACTTAGAGAAGTTCCTTTTGCATTTGCTGTAGAGCTGGTTTGGTGGTGCTGAATTCTCTTAGCTTTTGCTTCGCTGTAAAGGTTTTGATTTCTCGATTGAATCTGAATGAGATTCTTGCTGGGTGGAGTAATCTTGGTTGTAGGTTCTTCCCTTGCATCACTTTCAATATGTCATGCCACTCTCTTCTGACTTGTAGAGTTTCTGCTGAGAAATCAGCTGTTAATAACTTTATGGGAGTTCCCTTGTGTGTTATTTGTCTTTTTTCCCTTGCTGCTTTCAATAATTTTTCTTTGTCTTTAATTTTTGCCAATTTGACTACTATGTTTCTCAGCGTGTTTCTCCTTGGTTTATCCTGTATGGGACTGTCTGCACTTCCTGGAGTTGAGTGGCTCTTTCCTTTCCCATGTTAGGGAAGTTTTCAACTATAATCTCTTCAAATATTTTCTCGGGTCCCTTCTCTCTCTCTTCTCCCTCTGGACCCCTATAATGCGAATATTGTTGTGTTTAATTTTGTCCCAGAGGTCTCTTAAGCTGTCTTCATTTCTTTTCATTCTTTTTTCTTTATTCTGTTCTGCAGCAGTGAATTCCACCTTTCTGTCTTCCACGTCACTTATCTTTTCTTCTGCCTCAGTTATTGTGCTACTGATTCCTTCCAGTGTATTTTTTTCATTTCAGTTATTGTATTGTTCATCCCTGTTGGTTTGTTCTTTAATTCTTCTAGGTCTTTGTTAAACATTTCTTGCATCTTCTCAATCTTTGCCTCCATTCTTTTTCCGAGGTCCTGGATAATCTTCGCTATCATTAGTTTGAATTGTCTTTCTAGAAGGTTACCTATCTCCACTGCAGTTAGTTGCTTTTCTGGGTTTTTATCTTGTTCCTTCATCTGGTACATAGCCCTCTGCCTTTTCATCTTGTCTCTCTTTCTGTGAATGTGGTTTTTTGTTCCACAGGCTGCGGGATTGTAGTTCTTCTTGCTTCTGCTCTCTGCCCTCTGTTGGATTAGGCTATCTAAAAGGCTTGTGCATGTTTCCTGATGGGAAAGACTGGTGGTGGGTAGAGCTGGCTGTTGTTCTGGTGGTCAGAGCTCAGTAAAACTTTAATTGGCTTGTCTGCTGATGGGTGGAGCTGGTTCCCTCCCTGTTCGTTGTTTGGCCTGAGGCAACCCAACACTGGAGCCTACCTGGGCTCTTTGGTGGGGCTAATGGTGGACTCTGGGAGGGCTCACACCAACGAGTACTTCCCAGAATTTCTGTTGCCTGTGTCCTTGTCCTCATGGTGAGCCACAGCTACCCTCTGCCTCTTGTAGGAGACCCTCCAACACTAGCAGGTAGGTCTGGTTTAGTGTCCTGTGGGGTCACTGTTCCTTCCCCTGGGTCCCAACGTGCACACTACTTTGTGTGTGCCCTCCAGGAGTGGAGTCTCTGTTTTCCCCATTCCTGTTGAAGTCCTGCAGTCCAATCCTACTAGCCTTCAAAGTCTGATCCTCTAGGAATTGCTCCTCCCATTGCTGCACCCCCAGGTTGGGAAGCCTGATGTGGGGCTCAGAACCTTTACCCCAGTGGGTGGACTTCTGTGGTATACGTGTCATCCAGTTTGTGAGTCACCCACCCAGCAGTTATGAGATTTGATTTTATTTGGATTGCGCCCCTCCTACCATCTCATTGTGGCTTCTCCTTTGTCTTTGAATGTGGCGTATCTTTTTTGGTGTGTTCCAGTATCTTCCTGTCAATAATTGTTCAGCAGTTAGTTGTGATTCTGGTGCTCTTGCAAGAGGGAGTGAGAGCACGTCCTTGTACTCCACCATCTTGAACCAGTCTCCTCAAATATACTTTATATGCCAACTGCCAAATTTAGTTCTCCAGTCCTCACCTCTGTTGTGAACTCCAAACAGTGCCTATTTGAGGTTTGGGTATGTAATACATATCTCATTCTTAACCTGTTCCAGATTAAATATCTGATCTTATCTTCTAACCTTCTTCTCTTGCTATCTTCACTAACATAATAAATGACATCTCCATCTTCCAATTGTTTAAGCCATCTGCCTTATACTTGACTTTTCCCTTTATGTCCCCACCCCTATACTCTAGCTATCAGAAAACCTAGCCACTGGCAACTTCAAAATATATCCCCAGTCTGGCTGCTTCAACTGCTACCACCATGGTCCAAGTTGCTGTTTCTCACCTGCATTATTTCATTAGGTCTGTAACTGGTCACTCTATCCTCTTGTCCTCCTTCCCTAGCTTTCTCCCCGCCACACATGTGGACCACTTTCTGCACAGTATGTAAAGTCATCTTTTTAAAATGAAAGTCAGATCATGTCACTCTCTTGCTCAGAACTCTGATGATTCCCTGTCCCTTTCGGAATAAAAGCCAAATGCCTTACATTGATCCATGAGGCCACATGTGATCTGGTTCTTGGCCAACTCTCTGAGCTCATCTCTTTCTTGATTATTCCACTCCAGCCACACTAGAGTATTTGCTCACTGCTCCATGGAATCTGCTCTCAGGAGCCCCACTGCATACTAAGCACTGTACTGTAGCGTGGGAAACTAGATGGTCAGAGCCCCTGCCCTCAAGGGACATATAGTCTAGTGAGGAAGAGAGATAGTAAACAATTCATCACCAGGGTGATTTTTTATTTAAAAGCAAAAGTTGATGCTATGGAAGACTGCAGTATTGAGATTTTTATATAGGTTAAGAAAGGCCTTCCTCTTGGGAGTGACTTTTGTTTCCTATTTCACGCTGACTAGAAAACTGTTTTTAACACAAACCCACGTGCATGTGAGCTGCCCATCTTTCCGGCTTGGGTGATGACAGGACCCGCTGGTACTTGAGGCATTCCAATCTGGGAATAAGTAAGTACAGGAGAAATGGCCTCAATTAAGGCACCAAGGATATTCAAAGAAGTATTCTAAGCGCCCTCACAATCCCAACCATGCATGCTTAAAGGGATGGCCAGGTATGTGGACAGGAACGACCATACCCCTCAAACTAGCTAGGCTTGGCGATGGAAATCAGAAGCTCTGAGTATAGAGAAGCGGAATTTTACTACCTACTCAAAATGTGAATTTTCATTGTGCTATAAATCTACAATTAACAGCCAGATTTATTTTTTTATTGAATGCTTTTAAAGATGCCTAATAACAACTATTAAGCAACTTTGATTTATATCTAAGTATTATATCATACTACATTTGTACGTTTGAAGTATCTAGTACTGTGCTGGTAAAACAATTGATTCTCAGTAAATGATTGGCTGTTTGGTTTAAATATGATGTGATCTTGTTTTTGCTGTCTCCTTTACCTTAAGCCGTTTTGGAACGCCTGAAGAGCTGAAAGAACTGGTTGACACAGCTCACTCAATGGGTATTACAGTCCTCTTAGATGTGGTACATAGCCATGCCTCAAAAAATTCAGAAGATGGATTGAATATGTTTGATGGGACAGAGTCCTGCTACTTTCATTACGGACCTAGAGGGAATCATAATCTTTGGGATAGTCGATTGTTTGCCTACTCCAGGTACGTACATAGAATATGGAAATGTCTTATTTGTTTAAAAAATAATTCAAGGGGGCTTCCCTGGTGGCACAGTGGTTGAGAGTCTGCCTGCCGATGCAGGGGACACGGGTTCGTGCCCCGGTCTGGGAGGATCCCACATGCCGTGGAGTGGCTAGGCCCGTGAGCCATGGCTGCTGAGCCTGCGCATCCGGAGCCTGTGCTCCGCAACGGGATAGGCCACAACAGTGAGAGGCCCGCGTACTGCAAAAAAATAAAAAATAATAATAATTCAAGGAATTTTACTAAATTCATTGTATGTATACTCTCTCACTGGTATTTAATTTCTTAATTTTTAAAAAAAATTTATGAGAAATGTTTAACATACTAATAGAATTTACCTTGTTTTGATTAGCACATGTATTAATGGTAAGTTGCACTAAATTTCGGTTTTACAAATCATACGCTATTTAACATATATTGGTTACATTGCCCCTTAAAAGGTTAATGTGAATAATTTTTTGATGTCTAAAAAGTACTTTATCAGTTTGAATTAAACATAGCAAATCACCTTTTAATAGAAGAATACACATTGTTTTAAGTAGGCCATTTTTTAAAAATCATACTTTATGTTTTGCTATCTTAATATTACCATGTTTTTGATCGCAGCTAAATCTTAATATTACCATGTTTTTGGTTGCAGCTAAGCTATAATAACAACTAACATTTATTAGTATGTAATATGTCAGGTATGGTGCCAAGGATTTAGATATATTAGCTACATATTTTATTTATTCTGCACAACAATTCTACTTACATGTGGTAAGTACTATTGTTATGACCATCTCACAGATAATAAACTAAGGCTTAGTGCTAAAACAATTCCTTAAGATTAAATACATCTCTGACTTGCCATCTAATTAGAAGGGTGTTTTAGGTGATTAAATCTAAATTCCAAAATATGGCAAAAATGTTGTAAAATAAAAAATACTATCAGCTTGTATCCATTTTTTATCATAAGTGAAAATATAATGAAAATATGATTTCAGGCATATTAAAAGTAGCAGAGTGTCAAGTAATGTATAACTAATTTTTATATTATTTCTGAAAGAGTTTAATGAATTTTCTGTTGGATGTTGTACCATAAATAAATATGCACATATCTGGAAAACAGTGTAGAAAAATGCTTCAGCAAGGAATTTGATAAAATGAAAAATTCTAATGTTTCAGCATAAATTAGATGACTTTTTTTTTTAGATGACTTTTATATGGAGGAAGTTGTTTTGCTTCACTCTTTTCTTATTATCATGCATTATTTTATATTTCATAGCTATATAGGAATCACTCGTGCCAGATGACGCAGCATAATATATGAGAAAAGACACAAGAGTTAGAAGCAGGTGGCAGGGTTCCAGGCCTAGTTTCACTCTGGTACAAATCGATTAATCATTCTGGTTCTCAGGTTTTCATTATAAGAGGAGGCAGAGTTTTGGGATTAATACAATTCCCTCTGTAAAGGTATTTTGTATTTGTGTCACCTTTTGAATATTGCTTTTTATACTGTAGATTTATAACGAGTAAAAGGAACTGAACCTGTGCTAATTCTATGATATGATTCTTAACAATTTCATTATTGAGTAAATCTTGTCAAAGTAGCTTGTGGACAAGAAATACAATTAATTGAACCTTCTGGTTCATATTTGGATGAATAATGTTGACTCTATCCTGTAGAACTGTGTCTTATGAAAGAAATACACAAAATTGTTAAATTTTTATGTTTTGAAACTATTCTGCTGTGGAACTGTGTCTTGAAAAGAAATGCATGAAGTAGGTGGATTTTTATGTTATAAAATGATTCTTTATTTTATTAAAATATTTATTATAGGGTATTTTTCTGTATCCTGAGCTCTCAAAGTCCATTTAAAGTTATCCAGTTTTCTAAGGAAAGGGAATTATACATAATTGTCTTAAAACAATTCTATTGTTTACATTACCGAAATTAAGGCATATTTAATATTGCGTTGGCCAAAAAGTTTGTTTGGGTTTTTCCATGTTACCCAAAAACCCGAACGAACTTTTTGGCCAACCCAATACTTAGTTTCTTTTTTATTGAATTAACTATTAATCTTTCTAAGGTGCTTACTTTTGGTAAATAACATGTAGTATGATTTTAGCTTGTTATTTTTTTATCATGACTTTTCGGGGCTGCATTATGTCATGTAGGCTTAGACCTCCGTAAATATAGTTCCATTTAAAATGTATTTCTATTATTCAATATGTGGTTCTATTTGACAATATTTAAATTCTCTAATTTTTATAGAATTAGTATTTTCTATATAGGTTTATGCTTTTAGTTACAACATCATTAAACAATATAGATAAATCCTACAAAACCAAATTTAAAAAGTTAAATCACCAAATTTAAGCTAATAATTCTGTAATATTTAGGTTTTTCAACTTATAACATACTAAAGATTCTAAAATTCTTTGAATTATTTTCTCACTACTGTGTTGTAATTTATTAAAAACTTTATTGATAAAATTTATGTTAGCCTCATGAAAGTGTACTGCATTTTTCTTTTTTTTACATTTTCTTCCTTCTATTCTGACTAGTTATAGCATATGTAATATAACATTGTTTTGGTGTAATGCGAAAACCATTTTTATAATCGGCGTTCATGATGAAAGTCCGATGCTGTTTTGGTTATTTACTGCTGCTTAACAAACCAGCTCAAAATTTAGTGACTTCGGACAACAGCAGTTGTTTATTTTACTTCCAGATCTGCAGTTGGGGCATAGGTCAGTGTGACATTTCTTCTCTTCCATGTTACGGTCTGGGTCTGGAAACTGACATGGCATCATTTCTGCTATAAGCTATTGTCCAGTTACAGATTCAAGGGGCATAGACCCTTTTATTTCAGTGACAGGAGTATTAAAGAATTTTAGGGCTAAGTTTTAAAATCCCCACATCTAACAAGTTTTAACCATACACAGTAAATATGCCAATTCACAAATTCAAAAGAGATGTATTGAAATACCTATGTGGAAATATTGTTATTTTTCTCAGCTGTATTTCTGTGGTAGAGAGTTTGTCTGAAATAGGCAATTTTCAAAAAATATACTAATCATTATAAAACTAATAATGCCATTTTTGTTAATTAGAAAATATAAAAAGGCATAGAAAATCCAAAATAAAAATTATTATTCTTTACAAATAACATTATTTTTATGTGGCTGCACTTAATGAGTATTCTTTTCATGCATATAAACACAGGAAAACCCAAACCTTTACTATTACTCTATACATAGGATAGCTATTTGTCTATAATTTTGGGCTTGTTCCTTATCCAGATGAAATCAGAAACAACAATTTATACTTCATGTTTTAAGATATAAACAATTTATACTTCACCCCTTGCCTTTGATATGTTGATTAATATTATACTCCATTGAAAAGTAGATATAAAAATGGTACAGGGTTTGCCTAAGGCCCTAATAAACCTCTTTTTTGAAAACTTGTAATAATTTTTGAAATTAAGAAAATGTTGATCTTATATAGAATCAGCTTCTGTAGAGATATGTTGCTGATGCTCATTTCATTCTATCTGTATGTCACAACCTGTCACCATTTATAATCTCTGATTCAAGTGTCATCATCAGAGTTATCAGAATTAAATCTCTCACTCTGAGTAATACCAGAGATCCTGACTGTGCTATTTCATTACCTGTTATGAATAAATTTCCAATCAGGAGCTGCCCATGTTTTAATTTTCTGTCTACTCGGCTGAGCTGCCTTCTAGCTCTGCTAAATTACTAATGACAGTTCATAACAGAGGTCGGGTTGTTCTTTCTTTAGTTGGTAAAGAGAACTTCTTGACAAATCTGTCACCCATAAGTTTCAGAAGTTTCTAGAGTGAGAAATAATGGATATAATTTAATGGTCTCAGTTTTAAATTGTATTTTGCATATGTGTCTGGCACTATGTAAATGCACTTGATAAAATAACAAGACAACTGCACAATTTGTGGAGCTTCACAATTATTATACCGTAACCTTTACTAAAGCTTCGAATGAGAACAGTTTCTTTGTTGAGTATTTCCTTCAAAGATAAGATATGAATCTCAAAGGAGATAGCATAGTAGAGCTCATGCTCATTTCCCCGCCCCCCCGAACCTTACATTTGGGTACAAAAGTAGTGTAATCATATTCTGTCAGCATGAGTTTGTAGTGTGACAACTATTAGGCAGGAAGATACTCTTATCTTGAGTTATTAGAGTTCCTTTCAGAAACAAAAAATGAATCAAGTTTGATTTTTTAAGGTCATAACCACATGGAATAAAATATCCTTTAGTACATACACTATAATATGTGGTTCTTCTTAACCTTGCTAGGTCTTTTCCACGAGTTAGAATGTGGAAGGAAATTCATGGGGCCTTCCCTTCTGAGAGTGGATATTTGAATCTTAAATGTTCTGTGATATCTTATGTGATGTTTCTTTTTTAGTTTGTCAATATAGTAAGTTGCATATATTGATTTTAATGTCAAGCCAATCTTTTTTTTTTTTTTTTGCGGTAATCGGGCCTCTCACTGTTGTGGCGTCTCCCGTGGCGGAGCAGAGGCTCCGGGCGCGCAGGCTCAGCGACCATGGCTCACGGGCCCAGCCGCTCCGCGGCATGTGGGATCTTCCCGGACCGGGGCACGAACCCGTGTCCCCTGCATCGGCAGGCGGACTCTCAACCACTGCGCCACCAGGGAAGCCCTGTCAAGCCAATCTTACATTCCTTGGATAAGCCTTCATAAACATAGGTACTAAAATTCTAAAGAAAATTTTGGCATATATTTATATGATATTACATCACGACAGTCAATTATTAATGATGAACCTTAATTTAAGAATTATTGTTCATTGATATATTAAGTAATGAATATATGACACCATTATGATTAGCAGGATATTTAATAACTAAGCATCCAGGACATGAATAGAAACCTCTAAAATATTATTTTTTAAGAGAGCTTTAAAGTCATATGCTGCTTTGTGATTTCTTAAAAGCAAAAAACAAAAAGCAACAGGCCATTGGGTGAAATAATCACTCTTTTTTGCTATAGTAGAAATGGCCACAATAACACAGAAAAATAGCATAAAAAGGGTAAATGTGTTCAACTTCTGTTGAAAACAGGTATTATCTGGAAAAGTTTTAGATTCATCTAGGACACATTGCTAGATATATATGCTTGAAATTTCTGTGCATATGCTTATCAGAAATTTGGAATAAAACAAATACAAAAAACTCACTCCCTTCAGGGTATAGGTGACATTTTAACAGTTAACTTGAAGTAACTGCTTTCAAAGAAAATTTAGCTATGGGGAAACCATTTGGGGAAAATATCAAGAAAAAGTTTCCATCTTCGTGATTTTATTGCCACAAATGATTTCAGTCATAAAAATTCTTTTATTTGCATACACATGAATCTTGGAGCATTTTTTGCCAAGTTTCTAAAATTGTTCCAATTATAGTTTGTCTTAAGCCCATTGGTTATGCTTATAAATATAATAATAAATATAAATTAATCACCTTGTGGTTAATTGGCAAGATCACCTAACTAACTTCAGGGAAAATGAAATATACAATCCATATTTCATGAAAGATGGTAGATAGTGGAAGGAGTTGGAAAAAAAAGTTTTATAACTTAATAAAGATAGCCGTTGATTCTCTTCTTTCATTTATATCTATGTATTTTAGTGAACTGTTATAGCCAGGACGAGCATTAAAATCACCTATCAATGCAATTTTAAGTTTAACCAGACCTTGATTATTTTATCTTTATTTTTAGTTTCTTTTTGTGGATCTATTAATATATTACTAAAGTGGTATATGTACAATTAAAAAATAAATACACATATGGAGGAGTGTGCTGATAAGGCACACAGTCAAAAAAGTTTACAAATAAGTGCTTAGGTAAATTAAGGTTAACGTCAAAGATTTTTTTTTTAAAGAAGAAACTTTTTTTTGTGATCAATTCATAAATTTATTGAATAAACTTATTGAGCATTTACCCTATGTCATATCTTTAGGGAGACAATATTTTCTGTATATTTAAACTAGCACAAAACCCTAAGAGAAAGTATATGTTTTAATTTCTTTGGATAGATTTCAGAACACTGAATTTTTTTTTTAATTGAAGTAATACAGTATCATTTTAGACAAATACCTTTCCTATTTGCTTAATAAAAAGCAAATGATGAAAGATTAAAAGACAATTTCAGACATAGATTTAGCAAACAGTTAACTATTCCAAAGGGAGTCGGACAATTAAAAATAAACTAAGAATAACTTACATAGCCTATTCATTAAGAATATTAAAATTTCACAGTAAGATTGTTAATAATGCTGGATGTTCCATAAAAAGTCTTTCTGTGTTCTTCTTTTACAGAATTTTCTCTCTTCCTTTTAGTAATTTTTCCTTGTTTAAACCAGAACCTTATTTCAGCTTGATTGAGGCAAATGGTTAAATCTATTTCAAAGAAGGTAGAGTTAGATTCAAAATTCAGACAGGCTAATTTTCTTTTGTAAAGGCGATTAAGGAAGTTGCTATATCAATCTAATCTGTCTGGATTTGAGTTTGAGTGGTAGAAATACTACTTCTCTTACAGGGTTTATGAGATTATTCAGCCTGGCAGAAATGTTTCCATTGCTGCAAAGCACAGCACTGGAGTAAGAATTTACAGTCTTTGTGTAAACTTTGTTCCTGGTATTATCTGCCTCGTTTATTCCCACAAGTCTAAACTTTAAGTGCACAGGGATATCATGAAAATATCTTGAGTATTTAGGTCTTACTCACCTGTAACATTCACCTTCTCAAACACAAACTCACTCTAAAGTAGGACTCTTCTTACTTGGTAATTTACCTTAAATTTGAAAATGTCGAGCATGGCTTCAAAAGCAGCATTTTTAACTTCAGGCAATGGTACATGCTTGTGAAAATGGTCCAAAGGTCCCTATTCAGTGGTTGTTTATTTAAGTCTGCGAATTTTGTTGAGTCTATAATAATAATATCTGGGTTTTTCTTATGACCTTTTTAAACAAGCAGATAAAATGTGAAAAAAATCCATTTTTCTCTTTTTATCTGTGTGTAACAAAACAACTTGTTTAAGCATATCTGTTCGCTAGGTTATGGACTAGCAGTTTTGAGGTTATGAAGAGATATTTCATGGTTCCCTAGCTGAATGATTTCCTTAGTGTTATGGTGCAGATAAATAACCTATGTTATAGTGAGCCAATTATTTTCAGAAAATATAGGTATCTTAAAATTTTGGAAGGGCACATAATTTATAAGTAACATAAAAATTATTTATTTTTGAGGGTCTCCTCCCCCCCCCCATTCATTTGGACTAGTGATCAGGCATATTTTTCTCAAACTTCTGAATTTCCCATCCCAGTTTTGTGGTGGTGAGGTATCTCTATTTGGTCTTCATTCTGCTTCTTTTTCTTTCACTGTTAGTAAGACAAGCCATCAGCCTCAGGATTTATTTCATTGTCTTTTTTCAGCTTAAAATATCTCCCCAAGATTAGACCTTTGCCTGTGTAGCCTTTCAAAATTCTCTGTCTGCTGAAAGCATCACTAAAACTCAGGGGCAGTTATAGTTAACATTTTCTCCCAGTGCTTTAGGAAACAAAACAGCATAATAGCCAACTTTTCTAAGACTTAAGCTCTATTCTCAGCACTGTGTAAAGGATGGCAAATGAGGCCAACTAGCTGTTCAGTGGGTTCATCTGATCTTTGTGAGGGATGATGGTCATGATGACTATAGTGATAATCTTTATTAAGGATCATTCAATTTGGAGGCATTAGGTGCCTACCTACCTTATTGAACTTTCTTCTCTGACAACCTGAAATAAAATATCTCCTTCAGTCTTCTGCCATTTCCTATCTCCTGTCCCTACCTACTTTTTTTCTATTGCAATTATCACCATATTACATTTGAAAACGATACTTATTTTTTAAATTTTAGTCATATATTTGTTGTTTATGTATTAAATGTGGAAGTAAAGTTAATATTTATTGTTTCTTATAGAAAATATTTTAAGTAAAGCAGTCTGTGTTTCTCTTTCTCTCTGTCTCATAAACTTTTCACCATCAAATTTGTTTGCCATGAAAGTGACACTGCAAAGTGTTGACTTGGTGTGGTTACCTGTTCTTTAGAACTGAATTCAGTGAAGAAAGCTATCAAAGATACTTCCAGCCAAAATGATGATGATAATAATAAATACTACATATAGTTAAGATATAAAAGATCTGACATAATATAAAATAAGTGGTTTTAGAATTACATGACCTTTACCTCTCTGATCTTACCAAGCTGTTTAACACTTAAATCTTGGTTTCATGGATGAAGAGCTCATAATGTACCACAGGGCAGTTATTAAAACTATATAAAATAACATCATTGAAAATGCATGACAAGCTAAATATAAGAGTTTGGAGTTGTACTTTCAGATTTTTACTAAAGATGAAAGCAGGGCTTAACTCACAAACCAGGCAGGTAACTGAGGGAAGCAGGCCAGGTGGTGGTCTTGGCAACCCAGAGCAAACAGGTCTTGTTAGAAGGGGCTCCTACTCACAAGTTCCTGCTGGTTGTTACCATGTGAAGCCACATCTTCCAGTTCTTTGAGAGAAGTCAGAAGTCCACATTTTATATGAAATATCCCCATTTTAAATGTCTGCAATTAATTTAAAATTTTGAAATTATTGTTCAGACCAAAGGAACACACATTTGGGATTGATATAATCTCTGGGCCTCTAGGGCTATCTCTGGACCCTGAGATGTACCTTGGGTTAAGAGAGTATCAGATTCTATGAAACTTCCAAAAAAAATTAGGTAGTAAATTAGGTACTGAGTCAGATAGGATAATAGGACAATGATACTTTTATAGTTTAAACACAACATTGTAATTCAACTTTCTTTGGATTATAAATGGAAAATTTTATAAACCTAAACTGGTAGTATGACACTGTCTCTCAGCAGAATTATGTTGACATCTCCTTTATTTTAAGTAGCAGATGAATCAACAAAATAAATGCCTTTTAAGATCAGGCTCAATAAATCAAAATTCACATTTAGTGAAGAAATCTACAGAGTTAAAATTCAGTAACCTTTATTTATTGTAATGCCTTGCATCTAAGTTGTAAGTAATTTCTATAAATGTAGTTACTGACTTTTGGGGGCATAATAGAGAATGGGTAGAGGCCTGGGCTTTAGGTAGCAGCCTGGACTCAAATACTAGTTCCACCGCTTAGCGTGTAACCACAACCAGATTAGTTAATCTTTCTAAATTTAGTTTCCCCATCTGTAAAATAAGATTCTAATTGTATCTCCCTCCTGTGATTGTGAAGATTTAGTGACACACTTATCCTGGTGCCTGGCTTGTAGTCATGATAATCGCCATTGTTACCAACATTGCCATATCATTGTCACAGTCTTCTTGTGGGTAGATTAACCAGCCGACCTATTCCTCTGAAACGTACTTGGAGGCTTGAAGACAAGCAATAACAATACTTTTCGTGAGCCAAATATGTGCCGTAATCGCTGTGAATCTTTACTTGTTGTGGTCTCACACAATTTTTTAAAAGCACATTCAACTGTTTTCTTGGTAGAAGCCCCAAATTAGGAAATTGACCTAGCGTGATCAACATCTAACAGTATTGAGAAATCACAGCCAAGAGAAATGGTAGAGGGAGAAAGCCCATCAAGGCCAGAAACCAGAAATGAAAGCACAGCGATGTGAGGCCCCTCAGGTGCAGCAGCAAACAGTTCCACACTCTGTCGCTCTGGGCATCATTAGACTGCACTATAGTATAATAATTGATCATAATGAATGTGAGTCATTAAAAAAACTTTAAGTCATGTTCAAAAATGTCTTTTTAGGCACTAGGAAAAAATAAAATGTTATTTCAAAGTATTTTCGTTAAAAATGTTAAATTTTTAAAGGCTATGTTAACGATTAAGTTAAAGTTATCTGTCAACTATTTTTTAATAGCGTTACTGCGAAGATTTTATTTATGTGGAGTACTTTGTTCCCCTCCAATGCAGAATAAGCAAAGCATCCCTCTACTTGTTATTATTTTTAAAATTTTCAGGTGCGGAAGGCATTTTATTAAACAGTTATTGGATTAACTACCCTGATTCTTTTGCCTTTTAAATCCAGGGCCTTCTGATCTATTTCTTAGGATAATATCTT
The DNA here is from genome assembly GCF_964374135.1 of Grampus griseus. Lineage (NCBI taxonomy): Eukaryota > Metazoa > Chordata > Mammalia > Artiodactyla > Delphinidae > Grampus > Grampus griseus. Next base: position 109,206,056 of record NC_138998.1, read on the forward strand.
ATGGTACTTTGTTGTGAGAGGGAAACAGAATTTTAGTCTCAGGACGTAGGTTCTAAATCAGATTGTTCAGTCTTTCCCAATAATGGAGTTAGGGGACAAATTTTTCAGTATAATGGCTAAGCTGTTTGCTATAACAGTACCTAGATTAGCTCAGGCAGGAAGGGCCCACTTAGTTCTTACCATCTCCTGTCTCTTCTTTCTATTTCACGTGGCCACTGATGTTGTGACAATGATTATGAGTAAGGAGATCACACCTTTATGTTTGTTGTTTGGAGCCCAGGCTGGACTAGCATGTCCTCCTGATATCTTCCTTCTGACAAAGTGTTATTATTAAGCGTTGCCTTATAATAATCTGGCACGGGCTTTGCTTGACTTTCGGTTTTTCCTCCTTGTTTCTGCCATGTGCTCATCGACCAGCTTGTGTGGTTCTATCTGAAAGGCTATTAGAAATTGCCCATCTCTTTATCTTTTCCCAGCACTTTCCGGAAGTGAGGTATCTAAGATCTCCTGTAAAAGAAGAGAATTCGGGGAGTTTAGTGATAAAATGAAGGGATGAACACTGTCAGGTCATAGAGGTGGCGAGAGAGGCACTCATTACTGCTGTCCCTGCTGACCACCTGGTACAGGAGACTGCTGCGCTGCCAGGCTGCTGGCTGGTGGGGTCAGAAGGAAAAACGGGAAATTATATGTGAGGTGTGCACAAAATAAGTGTGTAAACTAGGAACCTAATAGTCCTGCTGAGAAGCATATAGAACAACACTGTCCAAAAGAAATATAATGCAAGCCACATACATAATTTAAAATATTCTAGTACTCATATCCATCTCTAAAACGATGATTAAAATGGAGCTTACCGGGCTTCCCTGGTGGCGAAGTGGTTGAGAGTCCGCCTGCCGATGCAGGGGACACGGGTTCGTGCCCTGGTCCGGGAAGATCCCATATGCCGCGGAGTGGCTGGGCCCGTGAGCCATGGCCGCTGAGCCTGCGCGTCCGGAGCCTGTGCTCCGCAACGGGAGAGGCCACAACAGTGAGAGGCCCGCGTACCACAGACACACAAAAAATATGTGCAGTTCTTAGAACAGTTCCTGGCACATAATAAGAATTAGTTATTATTTCTTATAACTTCCATGGTTTGTTCCACAACTTCTTTGTTGATCTCAAATTTATGTATTATACAAACTCTGAACATACATCCATCTAACCATTACAGTTCCTCTTTATATTACTACCAAATTATTTCTCAAATCCAGATCCTCTTTCCTACCTCTGCCCTGCGTTAAACGCTCTTATTTGATTATCTACCTCCACTGTCTGCTCTCTTACATGTTAATATGTATTTTACTATACCGTTTTTTGGATTGCATTATTATTTAGTTTACTTTTCTCCTCTACACCAGGCAAAAATACAAGCTTCAGCAAAGCAAAGGCAGTGTTGTCTTGTTTCTGCCTTTATCCCTCAAGGCTAGAACAGTGCTTGACTTACTTATACACAAATTTGTTGAATGGATAAAGAAATAAATGAATACATTTATGTTTTCTAAGGCTCCCAAATTTAGAATATAGGTCTTATACATCTTGTAACCCTATTGTTTAGCACAGTATTTCAGAGCCTACCAGAGAGTAGACTGTCAAATATTTGTTCAGCTGAGTAAAAAATGAAACTCGTTATCTCTACAGAGTCTTACTTATTGAATAGTTTAGGTCCTTTTATTCCCAGATATAGCAAATGGTATTTCAGTTAATTCATGAAGTAACAGTGGCATCCAGATCTGTCACAGCAGTTTGTTCCATGTAACTACTATAGAAAATGATCCACCAGGGAGGAAAGTTCAGGAGGATATCCATGTGTGTCACATGAAGAGTGTTCAGTGCTCAAATAAATTTGGAAAACCCTGAATTAAATCAAGTTCAACACATTTCTTTATAGTTGAAATTCTTGGAATCTTTAATTAGCTATTGTGTATTTTGAACCTCCAAGTAAGTGCTGCACAATAATACTTCATTTCTCAAATGTCTTTGACCTTGAGGCACTTCAATGCACTTAGAAGAGATTTTTTAAGAAATCCTAACATCGAGGTTTTGAAGGACCTGCCTCTGGTCTCATCCTAACTTTCTCTTCCTCTCATTCATTAATCTCTAACCATTCTGGTCCTTTTCTTGCTTTGGAGCCTCTATGCACGCTTTTCCCTCTGCTGGAGTATTGCCTTTGTATGGCCAGCTCCTATTTATTTTCCAGTCCACATTGTAAAAGTCCCTTCTTAACTTCAGCAGTCTAAAAGCAATCCCCTGGAATGCTTGCTCATGGCTTCCTCTCTTCATTCTTCACTTATTTATCATAATCTGTAGATAAGATTTGCAATTATATTTGTATTTTGTATTTTAAAATAGTGATAACTTAACGTATTTTTCTTTTGATCTCATCTTTAGGAGATATTTTGTTGAGTGTGCGTATGTAAATTCCATATTATAAACACTGTTAATGGTGGTTGTACATTTTTGTAAAGAATATCCTATTTGAAATTTGTGTCCTTGTAAGAAGCTAAAAATTTTCACTAAACCCTTAAATACTAAAGGTATAGTGACATTAACTTGTGGTAGTTAGTGGATGGAACTAGGGTGGGTTTGCTTTGGCATCCAAGCTATGGGCTGTTCCTTACAGAGTAGTGCTTGTCACCATTTTAATTCTTTATTTTATTGAAATCTTTCATTTTCATCTCTTCTTGATCACTCTCAAGCTCCCATCAACATATAGTACCATTTACTTGTAGTTTACATTTTAGAGAAATGAAGCTTTTTTTACCATTTTCTCAAGCAGTAAGTAATAGCACAACCTGCTTCAGGATTTACACTAACTTAAACAAAATACTATTATCAGTCTTCCCCCATCAGTCCATCAAAGATTCATCTGGCTGCCTTTGTTATTCTCCTAGTTTTTCTCTTTGTCCTCTCTCTGTCTCTCTCTCTTCTCTTTCCCTGTCTCTCTCTCTCTTTCTCTTTCTCTATCTGTCTGTCTCATAGATCTCAGCTGTACATTTGGCAATTTAAATTTTGTGATATTTAAAAGGAGATACCCAACAATAAAAAAATCATGGATTTTACTTTTTTATTCATGCTTATCAATTCTGCAAAGAGCTAAGGGAAAATTGTCTCTATGTTCTTTTTAAAAGTCTTAATATATAGACTCCACTTGCCACAAGCAGGCAAGGTGTAAAATATTAAAATAGAGGCAGTGCAAAAGTAAGAACTTCACTCAGAACCAAATACTCTGAGGAGATGCTATCCTCGGTGTCTAGATTAGATAGTCATCTGTGAATTGATGAAGACCTAAGAATTTCTCCCATCAAGGCAGGAGTGAAGCATTCCGGTTTTTCTTTGTGACCTTTCTTCCTCCCCTCCCCTCCTCTTCCCTTCTCCTCCCTCCACCCACTTTTTTTTTTTTAATACAAGGGAGAGCAAGGTTCTGAGGCTGGGGAGGATTCGGGTCTGTATCAGGTGAGGGCACAGCTTTGGTTTTCTCTCCTCTTTGTCTTCATTATGACTTATTTCCCTGCTCTGCTGATAATTTCAGCATGTAGAAAAAACTGGCTGCAGCTAAAAATTTGTCTTAAGAAATGTAAACCTTTGAGACCATTTGAGCATAAACCCAGGCAATTCATAGAAGCTGGGAACAAGCCAGAGGGAAGCTTGGTCCTTTTATACACTCTTTCTGCTGGATTTATTAACATCCTGTAGAAAGTAGAATTCTGATTCTTGTGTTGTGCGTGTTTATAAATTATATTACTGTGTAGATATTAACTAGTTTATATCAATATGCACTAGATTTGAGTTTTCTTATTTATATACATGTTTATATATGTATGTGTACAGACACATCTAAAGTTCAAAGTTTTATACAGATTAATCATAGATTATTTAATGTTTTTGTTTCTTGCTGTTAGTTGTTAACACAACTAAAATTGATAGAAAATGGGGCAAGAATATAGTTTTCTATGCTGTGCAGGTAAATTAGTTTTAAAGCAAAGGAAGTTGTGCTTTAAAAATAGAAATGAAGTACTTTTTCTATATTAGAAAGGTCTGTAAAACGTCTTTAGGAAATATATACATGTACTATGTATATGTGTGTATATATATTGCATATGTATATACAATGAACTTCTGAGTGTCTCTGCTTTTTAAAATGAATGATAGGGACAGGGGGCTTTATGGACACATGTTAATGATAAAGTAATCTGCTGCTTAGAATCATGTATTAAAAATAAGTCTGGGGGCTTCCCTGGTGGCGCAGTGGTTGAGAGTCCGCCTGCCGATGCAGGGGACGCGGGTTCGTGCCCCAGTCCGGGAAGATCCCACATGCCGCGGAGTGGCTGGGCCTGTGAGCCATGGCCGCTGAGCCTGCGCATCCAGAGCCTGTGCTCCGCAACGGGAGAGGCCACAGCAGTGAGAGGCCCGCGTACTGCAAAAAAAAAAAAAAAAAAAAAAAAAAAAGTCTGGCACACACAGGTGCTGAATTAGCTAATTAATTAAATTAATTAATTAACTAACTAAACAAAATTTTGTTGAGCACTTATTATGTACCCAATATTCCTGAATCCTGGAATCCTGGAAATGAAGCAGTAAAAAACCGGGTAAGACCCCAGTTCTCTGAGCCCTGTTTATGGGAAAGGCAGACAATACAAAATAAAGTTCCAGATAGTAGCAAGTACCATGAAGAAAAATAAAGTCACCTAAAAGTGTTCAGTGTTATGCTGACTGCAGCTGTTTTTCAATGTGATCAAGATAACCACTTCTGAAGAGGTAATATTTAAACAGATTTGAATGAAGTAAGGTGCAGTATAAAATCCTGGGGTTGAGCGAACAGTGAGGAGAAAGCAGTTGTGAAGTCTCTCTGGGGGAACGGGCCTAGTGTTTTCAAGAGAAGGCAAGAAGATGCAGAATGGTAAGTGAGGGATAATTTTAGGAAAGTCCAGAGAGTTTGGCAGTTGTCAGATCATGTAAAGCCTTGTAGGTTTCTGTACGGAGTTTGGATTTTCTTCTATCTTATTCAATTTATTCTGTGTTTGATGAGAAGCTGTTAAAGGGTGTGGATCAGGGGAATGGTGTAACAATACTGAAGATAAGTCCACTATATTATAATAAGCTAGGAGGAAGAGGGATGTGGGTAGGTGTGGAATTGGTGGGCAGCGTTAAGGGTCATCCGCACTGCAGCAGTCCAGTGAGAAATTGTAGTGTTTTGGGTAAGAGTGGTACCATCAGGAGCTTTAAGAACTGCTTAGATTAAAATGGAATACATTTTGAAGGGAGAGCTGATAAAACTTGCTGAGTGATTAGTTGTATATGAGGGTAAGAACAATTATTTCTAAGTTTGTGTCCAGTAGGTAAATGGGCCTCTGAAAATAGCACCTCTATACCTTTTGAGCATGAGGTATAGCATAGCCACTTATAGAGCTGCAGGAAACTGGGAGAAGTATTGGGGGGGAAATTAAAAGGTCATTGTTGGACAACTTAAATTTGAAATGTCCATTTGACATATAAATGGAGATCTTGAGTAGCCAGTCAAATATCTGAACCTGCAATTCAGTGGAAAGGATAGGGCTGGCAAATTGAAATCAGAAGTCATCTGTTTATAGAAGGTATTTCAAGCTATGAGATTGAATTAGATTACTTGAAAAATGAGGATGAGGAGAGATATGGTCTGACTGCTGATCTCTGAGTTACTCTCACATGAAGAGGTCAGGAAGAAGGATCTGTAGGTGAAATAGAAGGACAGGGAGGGAGGGCTCAACCATGTCAGCTGCATCTGTTGGGCTTAAGTTAGATGAGGATTGAGAATTAGACATTGATTTGGCCTGATGGTCATTTATTTGGACTAAAAAGGGTTTTGTTGGAATGGTTGGGCTGAAATTCTCTTTTTGATGGGTTAAAAATGAATGCGAAGAGAGAAAGTGAAGGCAGCATGTGTAACGATAACTTTTATGAGGGGATATTCTTTAAAGGGGAGTAGAAAAGTGAGTTGGTAGCTGAAATAGAGAGTTGTAAGTCAGAAAGTTTCTTTTAAAGTAGGAGATGTTTCAGCTGATAGGGTTGAACCAATAGAGAAGGGAAAATTGCTGAGTCAGTAGAGAATGGATAACTGTAGATACAAATCTTTGAGAAGGGAAGAGAAGATGGGATTTAGGGTACAAATGGAGGGTTGGTCTTGGAAAAGTTCAGGGACAATTTATCTCATATAATAAGGAGACAGATATATGAGTTTTAAGTAGAGAGGGTGGTAGATTTGATTGGGTGTTGATGATGTTCTGTAATTGCTTCTATTTTTTCATTTATTTTTAAAGTCAAGGCAGTCAACTGAAGGTGAAAAGTTAAGAGAGAGGTGTTGGAAATTTCAGATGAGAGGAGGTGTAGAATTGTCATCTGAGAGAGTGGGAGAGTTGTTTCATCGATAAGGAAATATGATGGGATTCCTGAGTGATTTTGTGGGCCCACCTGCCTGTGGACCAAGCAGAAAGCTGGATTTGACTAAGTTCTGCTAGGACTACGAGACTTCCCTTAAATTCCACTGGAAGCTGTTTTAAAGACTGGAGAAGGGCAATCAATAAATGCTTGAATGGCAATTTTTCTACCTCCATTTTCCTTGAATTTTCATATAGTTAACATTTCCAGAAGGTTGACAACAACAAAAATAGTCAGTTTAAAGAATCACAGTTTTTCAGGTCAAATCTGTTAAATAGTAACTAGTCACAGCAGGAGGTATAATTAATTATAAGCTAAGTAAGCTTGCGTGACAATTGATTCAAATATACTCAACTCATCACCAAATATATTCTTCATAGTATTGCTGGAGTAAGCTTTCTCAAATGTAAATTTTGTGTGTGACTGACAAGTGTAAATCATTCGGTGGTAAACTATAGCCTATGACAGTTGTTTTCTAAACAGATGAATGCTAATGGCTCTGGTGACAATGGAGATCCAATGTCTATTGTAGAGTTACTCACACTTAAGGCTGCCTCCTCCTTATAGACTATGTCATAGATTGATACTTTCTTGATCATGTGAGGTAGAAATATGAGAACCAAGGACATAAAACAGGGTTTCACAAGTCAGTTATGCCATCTCAAATATGGTCCCAAATATTTCTCAGAGATTATCCTTACTGTTCCTAGTCCACTGACTGAAGGTGGGTTCCCTGATTGCCTGAAAGGCCTTGAGCACAAAAAATGACATTGTGCACTAGCTAGTTAGAATTGCAATTGGCAGTAGGCAGCACAAGGGTACTATCCAGTTTTCAGCTATCTCAGGGAATGTCTAGTGGTTGTAAAAATATGTGCATGTGCACTTGCTTTGGGGATGGTGGGTTGGGTAGTCACAACAGTCACAACATACAAGCCTAACTCCTTGTATGTTTTCCCCAGGGCTGAAACTATGGGTCCATGAATACATTTAGTTATAACTTTTTGATATACAAAAGGATCCAATTCTAAATTTTAAGAAACATACATATTAAAAGAGATGGCATTATTTTTAAAAAGTACTTGAAACAGGGATGTGGCTGCACTTCTTCATTGTATACCCTTAGCCAATTTCTGGGAGAAAGCACACAGACTTAAAGAACAATAGGCAATAGTCACAGTGGGTTAATCCTTTCTCTGCCTTGAGGCACCAGGGTAGGGGTTTCCCAGCTGCCTCTAGCAATCCCATGTGTGCTGTCCACTCAGCACTGAGGCATCTTCACTGAAGCTCTATGGGAACAAGAATCATATTTTCAAAGTAATTGGTCTTAAGGGTAACTTCCAAGTTCTTGGCAAACTAGGAGCTCAAGTATCTGATCACTTTCTACTTCTCTAAATTCTACAATGTAGAGTTTCTCACACATACCAAGTCTTTGTGTCTTTACCCATGCCATTCTTTCTCCTTTGGAATGCCTTCCCTCCTCTACTTTGCTTTATACACTATCTTATATTTCAAGACCAAATATCTATCTCCTCTTGTAGGAAACCTTCATAAAAACTCTACCATCTCCATCCTTGTCCCTGCTGCTTTAAATGTCTTCTTGCCTGTCTCATTCCAATAGACTTAAGCTGGACTTCCCCTTCTTACTTAAATACTGCATTTAAATAGGTCTAATAATGTATGTATGTGTATATATGTGTGTGTATGTATATATATATATATATATATATATATTACATGGAAAAAATCCCCCATGTTAGTCTTTCCTACTAGACAACATGTCATTTCAGTGACCTGCCTTTTGATTTTACTTCAACAGCATGTGTTGGCTCTCTAATTAATGCTTATTATCTATTAGAATTGTACCTAAAACAAAAATGTTTATCCTGAGAGAGTATTCTGTACATTTCATGAGATATTTTCATGCAGAATGTTCTGCCACTTCCTTTGGCTTTTGATGTTAAAAATTATTTCTATTTCAAAAATATTTTTAACTTCCCATGCTGCCACATAGTAAAGCCTTTTTAATTGATATGTTTTATATCATTCAGTTTTAATTTTATTTGTGCCCTAAGTAATTTGTTAAAGCAGTATTTTTAGTAGGAAATCATGATCTATTTTCTGATATACCAACTGACACAAAATCCAGTTCTTCCTAAGTATGGAGATACTTCATTTTATAAATTTGCATATATCTTAATGGTGAGGACATTTTAATATTATGCTGTTTTACTTATTATGAAAAGGTTTTACTCTGAGACCTCTGAAATAAAGCAAAAAGAAAAACTTTAAGTAGAAAATGATGTTTTGTTTCCTCATATTAAAATGCATTTAAAAATGTCAAAATAAGCATGCAAAGCCAAAATTAAATCTCTTGGTCATATTTTTGAGAAGTGATGACTTTTTCTATTTTAATTAACTCCCTAAAGAATTTTTAAATGTGGATGTCTCTAACCTAGAGGATAATTTTCAAACAGTTATATATATAATTATTAGCTTTATAATTTTTCTCCATTCCTCACAAAGTCACAATTTTATCAAATACTTATCTTACCCACCCCCCATGAAATGTATTGTGTTAAATAACTTATAAGTTCCAATCTGCCATCCCATTATCTATCATATATCTATCATGGCATATAATTAACTGCTATGATTATTTTGATTTATAAATAATTTTATATAAATATAAAAATACAGAAATATGCACTTAAGTACAGAAATAAGCAATCTGTCAATTTTATTTAATTAGCATAATAACATACATTTAATGTATGTCAGATATAGGTTTCTCTTTATTCTGATTTCAGTATGGGCAAATATAGAAGACCATAAAACCACTGTGGTCTTTGTAAATTTATATGGAAAAATGATAGACTTTTAAAATATGAATGTATGTATAGATATATTTGCACAATAAACTTGAGTCAAATTCATATAGTTATGGATAATGTGAAGGATATATTTTCTATAGAATCAATTTTACAGGTCTAGTTCAGCCATGCTGCTGAACATCTGCATAATATGGTTATTTCTGCTTCTTTTTATAGGGCAGAGACCAATGTGTAAATTATGATTATTAATGATCTTACTACTTGTGATCTCTTTTGAAAACTAAATGGATGAAAATTATATTTTCCTTGCAATTTATGACAAAATGATAAATAAAATTATTTTCTGTATATTCTCATTATTTTGACATAATTTAAAGGGTAATCTTTAAAAAGTATCTCATATACAACAAGTTCAGAGATTTCCAAGAGTACACTAGTTAAGGTGTTTCTAGGTGTGTAGAAGTTTTTCAGTCCCCCAAAGTGCCTGATGAGTCCATTTATTTAAAGGTAAAAATCATTAATAGAACACCAGTATCTCTGGGTCTAGTCATAGCTTTTCAACTAACTATAGAAGTCAGTAGTTCTACTTTCTCAAGGACAGTTGTAAAGTGTAGTGTTGCCTAAACTCATCCCTAAGCTCTTTATAGAAAAGAAAGTTCAATGTAGGATATGCATCATCAATGAAGTTTCTGACCTGGGGAAGAGAAGTGAAGCAAAAATGCCCAGGTGAACTGGTGTGGGAATAAACAAGTATTGATTGAGAATGTCAAAGGCAAAAGAAACTTCTCACTGCCCTTCAAAGTTGATTCTTCCTTGTTATTGTGATGGTTAATTTTTTGTGTCAGCTTGACTGGGCTAAGGGATGCCAAATAGCTGGTAAACATTTATTTCTGGGTATGTCTGTGGATGTGTTTCTGGAACAGATTTAGCATTTGATTCAGTGACTGAATAAAGAGACCACCCTCACCAATGTGGCCAGGCCCCATCCAGTTTGTTGACCCCGATGGAACAAAAAGGTGAAGGACTGGTGAATTTCCTCTTTCTCTCTCTCCCTTCTTGAGCTGGGAAGTTCATCTTTTTCTGTCTTTGAACATTGGAGCTTCTGGTTCTTGGCCCTTCCAACTCTGAGGCTTATACCAGTGGCACCCTGGTTCTTAGGCCTTAGGCCTCCTACTGGGAGTTACATCATCGGCTAACCTTGAACTGAATTATATCCCCGGCTTTCCTGATTCTCCAGCAGGCAGAAAGCTAGATTGTGGTACTTCTCTGCCTCTATAACTGTTTGAACTGATCTCTATAAGAAGTCGCCTCATATATGTATACATCCTGTTTGCTCTGTTTCGTTGGAGAACCCTGACTAATACAGTCATGTCTAAAAATTACCATGATAAATGAGCCTCGTCAATGGTATCAGTTGGAATCATGAAGTTGGAAGGGTCTTAGTAGTCCATCCTCTCTCTACGAGTAGGGATCACTTCTATGCACTATTTTTCTTGGTGTATAATTTTCTGCAGTCCTTTTGGAAAACAGTTTGTCAGCACTTATGTTAAAAAATGCTATAGCATGATCATTGAGTTATTTCACTTAAGGTACTTTATTCTAAGACTATAGGCCTACTGTGTATTAAAAAGAAAATACTATGTGCTTAAAGATATTTATTGCAAGTTATTAACTAGAAACCAGCAAAAATATCCTTCAGGAATGACAGGTAAATTAAGACATTCTCAAATGAAAGATAACGAAGAGAATTTGTGGCCAGCAGACCTATCCTCAAAGAATAGCTAAGGAAGGGCTTCGCTGGTGGCGAGTGGTTGAGAGTCCGCCTGCCGATGCAGGGGACATGGGTTCGTGCCCTGGTCCGGGAAGATCCCACATGCCGTGGTGCGGCTGGGCCCGTGAGCCATGGCCGCTGAGCCTGCGCATCCAGAGCCTGTGCTCCGCAACGGGAGAGGCCACAACAGTGAGAGGCCCGCGTACCGCAAAACAAAACAAAACAAAACAAAACAAAAAAACCCTACATCTAATAATGTACTTAATGGCCAGAAACTAAATACTTTCCCCCTAAGTTTGAGAACAAGGCAAATGTGTGTGCTCTCACCATTCCTATTTAACATAGTGTTGAAAGTTCTAGCTAATGAAATAAAGCAAAAGAAGGGAAAGAAAAGACGTTAAGACTGGAATAGAAGAAATAAAATTGTCCCTATTTATGGATAATATGATGATCTATGTAGAAAATTCCAAGGAATTCAAACAATCAAAAAACAAGATCTAAGAAGTAAGTTTAGCAAGATTGCAAGATGCAAGAAACATGTACAAAAATCAATTATATTTCTATGTACTAGCAATGAACATGGGACCATAAAATTTTTTTAAAAAATATGTCATTTTTAATTGTGCCCCCTTCTTCCCTCCCCCCCTTCCTCCCTTCTTCTCTTCCTCTCTCCCTTCTTCCCTCCCTTTTTTCTCTCTCAAAATAAATATTTATTTATAAATATAATAAAATTTAAACAGGACTGTATGCTGAAAACTATAAAACACCAGTGAAAGAGGTGAGAAAATCTAAATAAATGAAGATGCATACTGTGCTCACAGATTAGAAGACTCAACATAGTGAAGATGTCATTTCTCCCAAATAAAAAGCAGTTTAAGACAATTCCTATTAAAATTCCAGCAAGTTTTTTTTTAAGACATAGAGAAGATTGTTCTAAAATTATATGGAAAGGCAAAGCAATTGTTTTAAATAGCTAAAACAATCTTGTAAAAGAGAAAGTGGTAGGAATCAGATTTCCTGAGTTTAAGACATTATATAGCTGCATTAATCAAGACTATGTTGTATCAGTGGAGGGATAGATACAAATTGATGTAACAGAATAGAGAACCTAGAAATAGGCCTACACAAATATGCCCAACTAATTTTTGACAAAAGTAGAAAAACATTTCAAAGGAGGAAGGATTTCCTTTTCAATTCATGATGTTGGAGCAGTTGGACATCCATGGGCTAAAAATTAACCTCAAACTAAATTTTATACCTTATATAAAATTTAAAATAGATCATGAACTAACATATAAAATGTAAAACTGGAAAACTTTTAGAAAAAATTTCAGAATGTAGGAGTAGTCAAAGAGTTCTTAAACTCAAAAGCACAATCAATACAAGGAAAAATTTACAAATTGAACTTTATTAAAATTATGATATAAAGCCTCTGTTAAGATGATGAAAAGAAAAGCTACAGACTGGAGGAAGATGTTTGCAAACCACATATCCAACAAAGGTCTCAAGTTTAGAATACAGTTGATCCTTGAACAACGCTGGTGTTAATCTGCATTTGACTTATAGTTTGCCCTCTGTATCTTAAGATTCCTTGGTATCTGCAGATTCAACCAAACACAGAACGTGTAGTACTGTGGTATTTATTATTGAAAAATACCTGTGTTCAAATTCAACTGTATATAAAGATGTCTCAAAACTCCACATTAAAAAAAAGGAAAAAAAGAAACACAAAACAAAAACCCGGTTAGAAAATGGTCAGAAGTCATGAACAGTGTATATAGATGCCTAATAAACAGATGAAAGAAAATATATTCAACATTGTTAGTTAAGGAAATGCAAACTAAAACTACAAGGAATTATCACCACCCATCTGTTGAAATGGCTTTAGCCATTTCATTTATTTTAATAAAATGCAGTGACTATACTGAATGCTGGTGAGGATTCAGGGAGACTGGATCATTCCTGGTGGGAATGTAAAATTTTACAGTCTGTGAATGTAAAGTGTTTCACTCTGTGAAACAAGGAGGTATTTGTAAAACTACCATACAACCCAACAGTCACACTCTGGGTATTTATCCCCCCAAATTAAAACTTTTTCTCCCCACACACAAAGACATCTGCATGAATGTTCGTAGCAGCTTTATTCATAACTAGTACCTTGAAGCAAGCCAGGTATGTTTCAATAGATGAATGGTTAAACAAATTGTGGTACACCCATACCATGGAATACTACTTAGCAATAAAAAGTAACAATATTGATCCACAAAACAACTTGGATTAATTTTCAGAGGATTATGCTGACAGGAAAAAGCCTGTCTCAAAAGAGGACATACATATGATTCAACTACTTTTATGTATTATTCTTGTAGTGACAAAATAAAGAAACAGAAAAATTAGTGGTAACCAGGGGTTAAGGATAGTGGTGGGAAGGCAGGAGGCAAGTGGATGTGATTATAAAAGGGAATCAGGAGAGCCACCTGTGATGTCATTGTGTATCTTAACTGTATCAGTGCCAGTACCTTGGCTGGGATATTGTTCCATAGCTTTTCAAATGTTACCATTTGAGTAAACAGGTAAAGTCTACACAGGATCTGCCTGTATTATTTCATGTAACTGCGTGGTAATCTACATTTATCTCAAAATCAGAAGTTTTAATTAAGATTTTTTAAAATCCTCTTTATATCAGAAACAAAGTGGCTTGAAGAAATCATATGAAAATGTTAATAGTCATTTAACTATTACCGCTCATGGGCATTTGAAAGTAAGCTTCATTTTCAAAAGCATATTGACATAGGTAATAACTTTTCAAATAGATTTTTTTAAGTTTAGATTTAGTCAAATCAGGATATCTGCTGCTCATGCAGTCTTAGAACATCAATGCCAATTAAAATCACTGTGACTCAGAGCTGATACTCAACTTTAGAGTTCAGAATTCCGCCCCCCCCCCCCCGCCCCAGTTTAGATTGAGCTATAGGGGCCGCACTCACGATAAACTCATATTAACAACAACAAAAAAAACTGATCTAATAATGTTAGATGGAGTATATGCCTTAAAAGTTAGTTGGAATCCTTGTGTTCAGTAAAGAAGTCACCTTTGTTTTGTTCCAAATAGTTTTTTAATTCAAATAAGTAATTTTAAGGATTTTTAAATGAGCATAGAGTTAACACTATAAACATTACATGGTCTTAGACAATATGTAATCTTGGTAAAGTAAATGTCTTATGGACCATTCCTGCCTGACTGGTGTTACTACCCCTGTAATAAGTGGAAAGCTTGGGTTTACCAACTAGTATTTCTTTCTTCCCATTAGTGCTGGATTAGTACTGATGAATGCATTTTATTAAGCTTTATAATAATGTTTGTTTTTTACTAAGCCCCATGCAGATCAATGTTTTTTTCTTGAGATTTTTCTCAGATTTCTTCAGTACATCCTGGTTTTGACAATTCAAACTTGTCACCTTGATTGTACTCCCTAACTCGTCATCAAAGAAGCATTTATAAACTATGTGTTAGTTACATTTATTTCTGCTATTAGCTAATGTTACTTGTATGTTGGTATTTATTTTTCTCTTTTTATCAATCTGGGCTCTCTCTCATTGTAGACAATTCTCTTACTAGAAAATTCATAGATTCAAGTGTTTGAAGTGACCTCAGTAACATAGTTTAATCTTTAATCTTTGCTTCAACATCCCTGATTCTGCTTGCCCTTAGATATCTTCAGTAGTGTGAAACCCATCTCATGAGGTAGCCCGTTCCATATTTGGACAGGTTTCCCCATTAGAAAATTCTTTGTTACATTAAGTTAAAAATCTATCAATTTGTAACCCATGGACACTCAGAAGACAGATCCAATCACTTTTCTACATAGTGTGCCTTTGAGTATTATAACCTGGAGCTCTTTCTATTTCCAGAGTGTATGTTTCCATTTTCTCCCCGATTATTTTTCCTATTGCATTACGTGGTTTTGAAGTCTTATTTATTAGCAAACATGAATTTGTCTATATCCCTCTTATATTTGGAATTCTGAATGTAATATAACGATGGGTTCTGACTATATCATATTATATTTTAGTCAGAAATTTCTTAGCCATTGCCCAGTATAGACATGCATTGTATCTTTGTTATTTTCTATTTATTTTATACCTCAAAAGTACAATTGTGTCAAAAGACTTCTAGCGTACTAAGGTTTGGTTCTATTCTGTCTTTTAGACTTGTAAATAATGTGTATATAAGGTAATGGGGGAAAAAATCGCTCAGTGATATATTTTTTTCCTTTTTTTGTTTGTTTTACCTCATTTACTCTCCCTCGAGTGTATTGTGAAGATTACTATTTTTTTAAGCCTCAATATATGTCTAGTCAAAAATCTTACAATCTATCGTTTAAATTTAAATTGGATTCCGAAAGTCACTAGATTAAATCTCCTGCTATACTTAGTGAATGAAAATATATGTTAAAGGAGGGAAAGCAGACCATTTTTATGTTTCTAACAGGCTAAATTGGGTACTTGTCAGTGCTCACAATCTAGTTCTTCAGAAGTCTAAAACTGAATTTGAAAGCACCCTGGTCACCTCTGACCCACTGTGGAACACAGTGGTCACAATTGAAGAGGAAGGTGGTGCTTTTCTTTTCGAGAAGAGCCACCTGCAATCACAGGTGTTATCAACAAGCCTTGGAGCTTCAAAGAGCTATTGTATTTTCCTTCAGCCAGCCATTGTGATGACAGCGCTGCAGAGGTTACTGGGCCACTTTTAAACTTTTGTATCTTAAAAACCACAGTAGAAATATATAGGCCACCCCGATTAATCGAAATTATGTTTTCTCTCTTGCTGTAATATGATCATAAACCTTCAAAGAGGCCTTTCTTTATGAAGTGTTTATGAGTTACGAGAAACAAGTGTAGGCCTTTTATCTGTAAATGTGACAAATATTCACAAAAATGCAATTGTCTTCAACTAGATATTCCCCTTTCGTCTTTAAGAGACACACTTTTCATAAAATCAACTATTGCCAAAGACTAACAAGTATCTGTGAAACAAAGGAGCTTTGAAATTATTCTTTGATTAGCTTGCTATATCAAAGGTCAAGGAATTGCATCCTTGAGTGGTGGTGGAGAGCTGCGGAAGGCTCATGAACAGGCTTGCTCTTGCTGGCTTAGTACTGCTGTTGCTGTAGTGAAGAGAAGGCCATTTTGAACCAGTGGGTCAGACATATAACATGGGGTGTCATAATAGTTGGAAAAAATCAGCAAATTATGATAAGAAGGATTTATACTTCAGAGCAATACTCATTTTTGTGTATAGCCATTATTTTTCTGGACCTTTCTACTTGTTTATGTGCCTCTTTCATTCTCTGCTCACATTTACATCTATATTAAATTTTTATACCCTTTTTTCTCTTTTTTTCTTCATTTACTCATGTAACTGGCTGTGAATGAATCTGAATCACATATTTATGTTAGTGACAAGTCAGAATGCCAAATATGAGCTATTTGTGGCTCTGTTGTGAGCAATTTACATATTTACAGTCTCCAACATCTGCTTTAAAATATTCTAATATTATAATTCTTTCCAAAGTCGGTTTGACCATTAGCAATCAACAATAGCGACAACGAAATACATTGTGATGGTAATTGATAAATTAAAACAAACCACCTGTGTGCAAGAGGGCTCTAGAAAAAGGCAAGTTAAGATGTCTAGGGAAGTGGCGCATTGCTGCAAACTCCATGAACTTCCTGTGATACATCCGAAATTTTATAAACTTCGCTAATATACCAATAATACGGATGATAACAAGAGAAAACAAAAAACAAAAACAAAACAAAAGAGGAGGGAACAAAAATTAGAAAATAATTTGGGAGGCAGGGAAACATATGGGCTATAATCATCCGTACATTTGCTGTGTCTGTGGATAAAATCTGACTTTAAAGTTTTTTTTGGCTTTGAGAGATGTTTTGGATGGGGGGAAAGTCAGACAGATCTGTACCAGTGTCCCAATCCTTCACTTATCTGTTCAGGTGATTTTGGAAGAATCATGTAAAATCTCTTGTTTCAGTTTCTTCATCTGTAATTAGAGGGTGATAACCCTTAGTGTAAGTGTAAAGAAAAAATTAAACATGACTATATGGATAAAGCATTTGACCCATTATCTACTCTCAGTAAAGGATAGTTTCCTGTTCTTTCTTTATCTCCCCAGAATGCAAACTGCCAGCAGCCAAAGGGGAGAGGGAATCATCCTCAGGAGTTAGCAGATACATCATGACTCTGACAGTTATCGCGTGTTGCTCATTGTTTGGGCGTCATTGAGTATTGTAGTTGGAACTGTTCACAATGACAGTTCTACATGCCAATGAAAAAGCAAATGTCTCAAACCTATTCAGTGGCCTTCAGTGCAGGTTGAAAAAGGTATTGAAAATGTAGTTTGGGAGGGATTTTATGAAAGGGAGAAGATGGTATAGCCCAAATAAGCAGCTTTTTCCTAAATGCCTGATTTAATCAAAGAGTAACATGTAGAATTTATATTTCTTAAATAAAAATCTCTCTCAAGAACAATTTTCAGCAGAAGCACAGTGGATTTAACTAGATAGTGTCTCTCCTTACTTTCCTTTCATACTGTGCAAACGTTTTTTTTGTTTTGTTTTTGGGTTTGTTTTGTTTTGTTTGTTTTTAATGTGATATATCCCATAATCTTTGTATAATAGAGGAATAGACCATAGTGTTTAGGTTGCAGATTCCCTCTTACTGTAAAAAAATAGTTTGGCATGGGAGAGTTTACCACTGATCCAGAAAACCATTGGTGGTTGTATAAGTAGTGACCTGCTGATATTCAGCTGGTATCCGAATTAGTGATTTTCAGCAACAAAAACTGATTTTGGAAAAAGTAGTAGACTTAGTTCCAAGGGACTTGAGGGGCTAATATAAAACTAATCATAGATGAACATGACTATAACATTCCTTGCTTAAAACATAGTTTCTTATATATGATCCCTGGGTGTCCAGAGAAAGCCTCTCAGAGGTCATATTTGATTAAAATCTGCTTGACATTTGAGCTTGGGTTCAACTCGGGCAGAGAATTCCAGGCAGAGATGCGAAGTCCATATGGTTAAGATGAGCTTGATTGTGCTTGAGGAACAGAAAGAAGGCCACTGTAGCTGGCACTTAGTGGAAGGGAGGAAGTCACAGTATTAGACTGGTGCTTGATTGTATCAGACCTTGTAGCCAGGACTATAGAGTGGATTTTATCCCAGGTGAGATGGGACTTATTTAATAAGGCCAGGTCACTCTGACTGGACAGGATTTTGACCTGAAAGTGGGTCATTAATCTCAACCTGACGGCACGCTGTACATTTGCAAAGTGCCTGGGCATTGATAACTATATATATAAAACTCTGGGCGGGTGACTTTGACAATTCATCCTATGTCTTTATATATGAAAAAGAATCCTGAAACCATGGAAATTTAAGATAATTTGGGGACCTTTTAAAAAAGTTAATTTGGGGGCTTCCCTGGTGGCGCAGTGGTTGAGAATCTGCCTGCCAATGCAGGGGACACGGGTTCGAGCCACTGGTCTGGGAGGATCCCACATGCCGCGGAGCAACTAGGCCCGTGAGCCACAACTACTGAGCCTGCGCGTCTGGAGCCTGTGCTCCGCAACAAGAGAGGCCGCGATAGTGAGAGGCTCACGCACTGCGATGAAGAGTGGCCCCCGCTTGCCACAACTAGAGAAAGCCCTCACACAGAAACAAAGACCCAACACAGCAAAAATAAATTAATTAATTAATAAACTCCTACCCCCAGCATCTTCTTTAAAAAAAAAACCTCCCCCAAATAAATCTCTAGGCCCATGTGTTTAAAAAAAGAAAAAGTTAATTTTGTAAGCATAGGCTAAATTCTCAAAATTTTCACCAGATATCTGATATTCTGAGGAGCCTAAGCTTTTATTCCCCAGGACCTGCATCCATTGCAGATGTGAAGTTTCTTCTAATCTATTGTTTTATCTTTTACAAATTTGTCAGTTTGCCTTTTACTTCAGAATATATTTGTGTTTATTTTACTACAGTTAGCTCTTTAAGTTGCTGTCAAGAGGCAGATGTGCATAGTAGCAAGCTACTTTGATTCTGCAGTAAGAAACCTGAGTTCAAATTCTGACTTCAGCACTGGCCAGCTGTGTGGCCCCGTGAAAGTTACATATGGACACTGGTAAAATGTGAGGGTTTTTTTGTGTTTTTTTTTGTGGTACGCAGCCCTCTCACTGTTGTGGCCTCTCCCGTTGTGGAGCACAGGCTCCGGACGCGCAGGCTCAGCAGCCATGGCTCACGGGCCCAGCCGCTCCGTGGCATGTGGGATCCTCCCGGACCGGGGTACGAACCCATGTCCCTTGCATTGACAGGCGGACTCTCAACCACTGCTCCACCAGGGAAGCCCAAAATGTGAGTTTTAATTGCAGGGGTTAGCAAACTATGGCCTGCGAGCCAAATCTGGCTGCTATCTGTTTTTGTTAATAAAGTTTTATTGAACTACAGTCATGCTTACTCCTTTACATATTGTCTGTGATCTCTTACAACTTACAACAGCAGAGCTGAATCATTGCGACATAGACTGTGCGTGGCCCACAGAGTGTAAAATGTTTATACTTGGCCCTTTACAAAAAAAGTTTGCCAATCCCTGTCGTAGTGCACACTTCTGAGGGTTATTGTGGGAATTCCATGGAATAATTCACACAAAGCTCTTTGTACAAGGTCCAGCATTTAATAAGCATTCAATATATATTTATAATTACTAGAATTTTTAGAAATTCATTTTGTTTACTTCACAGTAATCAGGTCAAATTGACTCTCATGAAGATGCACCACTGTTTATGTGTATTTCTGTATATCCTTGGGGATAAAATTGCCTAAGTTTGAGAAGTCTGTTTTTTGAGTAGTCATATTTTGGTGATGCTTACCCATTTCTGCATTAATAACAGTCCTGGTTATTGGAGGTTCTATTTTGCCCACTAATCTGTCCTTGATATGAATATTATAAATTATACATATGTAAAGTTCTTGGCTATATTACAGCAATATAGGTAGATTTTTAAATTAATCATTGCAGAACCCTTTGAAAATCTAGGCAGCCATGTGCAAATGCAAAATTTATAACTGGAGCAAACAAAAAGAAGCTGATGATTCCTTAAGGATACTGATGTTTTTGTGGTTTCTTTCTTTTATTGTCGTCACCAGAGATTTATCTAACATTTGGGGAAATTTTCAATATTTAATCATAAGCATTTTTATTCCAATGTAGGCTATACGTGGAGGCCAATCTGAATTTGTTCTAACTAGAGGCTGGATATATATATATTTTTTTAATTGGGGTATATGTTCAGATGAATGCCCATGTGTGTTAAAACTTAAACAAATTCATGCATTAATAAGGAAATATGATTAGTGAGGAGTTTAATGATTTTACTTTTCATAGTGGTAAACATGTTGTAAAAGGCCCCTAAACAAAGATTGTAAACTGTGGGGAAAAAGGAAGAGGATAATCTTATTTGAGCATCCCAAGTAAATAATTTCTTATTTAGTTTTCTTCGTGAAAATATCTTCCTAAATGCCTACATCATACTATTACATAGCCACTTTTGTAGGTATCTGAAGTACCTACAAAAGTATATTTAAGTTACATTTATGCCAGTGTAGTCAAGAGTTTTGTTCTTAATTTCCATTTCCTATTTCAATGACTCTGAAAACACAGTTTCCTAAGTAATGTATACTAGGTTTTTTGGTTTTTTTTAACTACTTCAGAGTTAATGTTGGATTTTATTTGAGTTTCTTGGCTTTCTATGTACCTTATTAATTCAGTTCAGGTCAATTTGTTTAAAATTAATTTTACAAAGGTATAGGACATGATTCCTACCACATAGACATTTATTGTTGTGTTGGGAAGACTGGTTACATGAACCAGTTTATCTCCTATTTTCTTTTACACTAATTAAGGAATTGTCAGGAAGATTCTGCAAAGCTTATGCTGAGACTTGAGTAATAGGTAGAGTTTGGATAGGAGAGGAATGGGTAATAGTTCTTATATTTGTTTTTTTTTCGGGAGGGAGGCTGAATGGTTGTGTTTTTGAGTATGTGTGTTTATTTTCCCCTATCATCTAGAATTCTGTGATTGCCTAAAACACATTATTTGATGTAATAAACCTTTAGGTCTGGATTATGTTAGCATATAGTGGAGTGATTCAAATTATTTACTCTGTATCCTGAAGCTCAGAAAATTTTTGATCTTGAATTAATCTTTCACTTTAATAAAAGGTTTATTAAATCCTAAGTTAGAAGGAGAACAAATAATCTAATAACTTCTTGTCAAAGCTTATCACTCTGAGGTTCAGTGAGGTTATGTGATTTTTTACAACATCAGATGGAATAGTTTTCTTGACTCCTAACTCAGTGCTATTTGTGTGTGTGTGTGTTACAAATGCTTCCTTGATGTTCATTACGTGAAGTCTGACAATTTTCTCGTAAATTGCATCAAACCAAGGCACTTGCTTTCTTTATTTTTTCAAAATTAGTAAATATATTTATTTATTTAATGATTTCAAGCAACAGCTAGTTTTTTGATGGGCTTTCACTTTTGCCTTATCAATGACAATTTAAAAGGAAGAGAGGCTGACAAGAGAGAAAAGGAAGAGAGAAAAAGAGGTTAGAAAAGAAAAAGGAAAAGAAAGAGAAGAAGAGATCATATGGAGAGCTAGTTTAGGAATTAAGGAGCCACAGAGAGCAAGGGAAAAAAGGAATGGCTTCTTAAAACTGATAGAAAGAGCAAAGTCTCAGCTGAAGGGGGCAATAGTTTGGACAGGATTCAAGAAAAGCGTGAGCCTTAATTGGGAAAGAGACTATAGCATGAAGTGGGAATTTTCCAGAGATGTATCTTGCTAGAAAGAAAATTATCCCAAAGGTATTCTCCTTAAAGAGAAAAATTCTGGCTAATTACTGTGCCTGAGTTCGGGCTGCGGCCACTTCTCCACTCCCACCCCACTGCCGCCCTCAGAGGTGCTGAATCTGCAGGTCTGTGGCTAGCGGTGGGCACAGGTCTCTGTTCTGCAGGATGGGGTTTATTAAAGTTATCAAGAATAAGGCCTACTTCAAGAGATACCAAGTGGAATTTGGAAGAAGACGAGAGGTTAAAGCTGATGACTGTGCTCAGAAATGCATGGTAATCCAGGGTAAAAATAAGTACAAGAAACCCAAATATAGGATGATAGTTCGTATAACCGAGAGCGATATCATTTGTCAGATTGCTTATTCCATATAGAAGGAGATATGATAGTTTGTGCAGCTTATGTTCATGAACTCTCATGGATACATTGCAGAAAGCACTGATGGTCAACCTGGTGCCTTCACCTGCTGTTTGGATGCAGGGCTTGCCAGAACTACTACTTGAAATAAAGGTTTGGGGGCCCTGAAGGGAGCTGTGAATGGAGGCTTCTCTGTCCCTCACAGTACCAAAAGACTCTGGTTATGATTCAGAAAGCAAGGAATCCATTGCAGAAGTACACTGGAAGCACATCATGGGTCAGAACATTGCAGATTGTCTGTGTTACCTGATTGAAGAAGGTGAAGATGCTTCCAGGAAATAATTCTCTCAATACATAAAGAACAATGTGACTCTAGACACGATGGAGGAGATTATAAGAAAGCTCATGCTGCTGTAGGAGAGAATCCAGTCTATGAGAAGAAGCCCAAGAAAGAAGGTTAAAAGAAGAAGTAGAACCATCTCAGAATGTCAAATGCCCAAAAGAAAGATGGAGTAGCTCAGAAGAAGGCAAGCTTCCTCAGAGCTCAGGAGTGAGCCGCTGGGAGCTGATAAACCAAACCACAATTTTCTATGAAGGTTTTTCAGATAAAGACAATAATAAACTTATTGACCAAGCTAAATAAATAAACAAATAAATAAATAAAATAGAAAAATTCTGGAGAAATGCGATTCAAACATTTCAGAAGTGAATAGCTGAGTATTATATGAGAGGTTCAACCACACAAAATTATCACATAAAAAATGTTCATCTCTCACCTGTTCGTGCTCTCACCTGTTTATTTGATGGCTAATTTAATAAATAGCTTTCCAAAAAATCTGATTGTGTTGACTGTATTAGAATTGATTTTTAAAGGAGGTCACATGTTAAAGATTACACTATAGAACTGATAGTATGTAATACAAAGGTATTCTTGCTATGCCTGTCAGAAATGGATTGACAGCTTTCCTGAATTAAATTTATGGTGATTTCCAGTAAGTTTGCATGATATATTGTCCAATTTATCCTGTAGACCTCCACCTTTAATATCACTTTTTTGAGTAGCCTAGCTTCATATTTTCCACACTAGATTAACAGATCCTTTCTCATTATAGTGTCATACTACCATACTTTTCTTTGTGTTGTTAATCACTATTGTAATTAAATGCATTTGTGTTATTATTTGTAAAATGTCTGTCTCTCCCGTTAGTCTCTAAGCTCCATGAAAATGGGTGTTGTATGTATTCTATTCATGACTGTAACCCCAGCACCTAGCATTGAGCCTGGCACAAAGCAGGTACTCAAGAAATATTTGTTGAATGCACCAATAAGTAAACACCACACTACTCCAGAAAAAATAAACGCAGAATTAAAAAATAAGGCTCAAGATGGTGGCCATGGAAGTCGGAATCCTCTAAGGAATGTGTAACAACTCAACTGCTGAATCAACTAGAAAAAAAAAAGCTCATTTTGTTTTGATATTAGCCAAAACGTGCTTATCTTTAAGAATATTTATTTTCAACATAAAAGAATTATAAGTATTATAACACATTGGTCTATTCCAATTTATATTTAATTTACATGTAAACAAATACATTTAAAATCTGTTTATTATCCAATAGATGCTCCCCTTAATCAATCCTTACTATATATCAAACACTGCTAACCACATCATACACATTATCCTATTTAATCCTCTTTCAGGAGTGTGCTGAAATTATCTTCCATTTTACAGTTGAGAAAACTGAGGCTTAGAGAAGTTAAGTACCTTGCCCAAGTTCATACAACTGACATGACCACATGTTGGAGCTATGAGTATGTGGTTTTAAAAAATTATTGTACCAAGGAAATTGCCAAAAACAAAAATTAATTTATACATGGTCATGCTGAATGTAGCACTATCCAATTATACTTAAGAGTTGAGGTTTTGGACTCAAAAGGTTGAGTTCCACCTGTACTTATTAGCTGGGTGACCCTGAACTTTTTAAACTCTGATTCTCCAACCATGAAACACACTTGACATTACAGCCTTGTTAAGTGAGACTATGTAATGTGTGAATTCTAGAAGCCAGTAGACATTCAATGAATTTGAATTTCTTTTTCTTTTCTATATAACAACTATATTCTCCATTCTGTTCTATTCTAGCCAGCCTGCTAAATGCTAATTCCCTTTGTTTGTAGGAATGTGTACAAATAGACATTAAAGAACTATATCTTATTTAACAAGGTTAGTGTAAATTTGAAAACTGCTGAAGGAGTGATAGTTGAAATTTAAATATGATTAATAGCAGCTTCCCATACAGTTTTCCTCAATTTCCCACCCCCGAACACACACACACACACACACACACACACACACACACACAGGCATGCACATAACATTTTCTGAAGAACTAGGTGCTTCTTTTTTCCCTTGCCTTATCTCTATCCCTATACAACTGGTATTCCCCAACTCATCTCCTCCCCAGAGTGCTTATCCATTTTTGGTCTCAGAGTACATTGTTGCATTGCAACTTCCTTAGTATTCTAAATATCTGTAACTTTATATAAACTATAATAGTATTTTTCTTGAATGTTGTCTTAAAATATTAATTATTTAGGGTTGATAGTCGAGGAAAATCCTCTTGTAGTCAATATAGTCTATAAAATCATAATTATTTTGGACTAGAAAAGAAAATTAATTCCCAGATGCTTTATACTTGTTTATCTACAGATCTTTGTTCTCCTTCACTTGTATTTTTCTCATTTATTTTTGATGCTGTCTAGATGTATTTATCTTTAAGTTACCTCAAGTCAGTCTTTTGAAATGAAGCTGGTTAAATATAAGTAAATAAACATTATATATCTAGTTACAAATTTTAATACAGTGATGGAAAATTATCAAGTTTATGAGTTATTTTTCTACAATAGAAATATTATAATAGTTCACTTAAATATCAAGTTAATCTATTAGAAATAAATCAATCAGAAGAGAAAAATTGAAAAATGAGAAATATGTAAATAGTTAATGTTTCCAAACTTTTACCATTAAAATAAGCTTTTAAAATCTGATTACCAATTATAGTTTAATATTTGCCAATAATGTATATCTCTATATGTTTAAGTCACTGTCAGTTTTGATCTGGAGCAATAATTATTTTCATTCTATAGGTAAGGTTGAATTTTTAACCTTGTTTGGAAAAGATGGATGTGTATCTGTGTACCTGTATGTATGTATATGTAATTAGCTAACCTATAGTGATTTGTTCTGTAGAAGAGCAATTCCTTGTTCAGATGAGATATGTAATAATTTCATATAATACCTCCCCTATGTTTCATTATAGAGGATGATTTAGCTTGGCTTTCTGCTTTCTGGACCTTGAGATGCTCAGCTTTTTTGCGCCCTCTAACTTTGAAAAAGATCTAAGTTTTGTCCAAATTTTAATAGTATATTTGATAAGCTCTAATGCTTTGAAAAATCACCTTTGGTAACAATCTTTATGAAAAAGCAAAGAAATAGAAACTGATTTAAAAATAAATAGTATGGGGCTTCCCTGGTGGCGCAGTGGTTGAGAGTCCGCCTGCCGATGCATGGGACACAGGTTCGTGCCCCGGTCCAGGAAGATCCCACATGCCGTGGAGCGGCTGGGCCTGTGAGCCATGGCCGCTGAGCCTGCACATCCGGAGCCTGTGCTCCGCAACGGGAGAGGCCACAACAGTGAGAGGCCCGCGTACCGCAAAATAAATAAATAAATAAAAATAAATAGTATGAAAACTTATTAATTTCTTAATCATTCAGAGTAGTTAATCATTATCAGAGTGGGTTATTAGTTATTTTAGATTTATCTCTTTTTTTGTATCAGACTGAAAATCACTTTTGCTTTCACTGCTGGTCCCTTACCACTCTGCTCCCCACTCCTATGCACACACATACACAGGGACAAACACACTCCCCTTGAAGTTTGCATTTTTCTCATCTTACTTGAGAAGGTAACCAAGCTTGTTAAGAATATAAATTTAGAGAAAAGAGAGACTTGAACATTTCTCGAGTATTTTTTTTTTTTTTAGGAAAAGTATAATTGGAAACATTTAGCATATGAAAGTATAATATGCCATCCTTTTCTACTTATTTCCTAGAGAATACCTGATTAAACTTACAGATAATATAAATGGAGGTAATTTTAATTCAATATTTAATAAGCTAAGTACAATTTAGGCCTTAAGGGGAAGAAAATGTTTTATTGTAATAATGAATGTAGATAACCAGGGCTCAGTGGATATAATATGATTAAACAGTATATTAATTTAAATAAAATAAAGTTGTACAGGTTGAAATAAAAAAAACAACGTGATATTGAAAAGAAAACTTCAAAATCATATTTTATAATAAAAACCCATTTCTGAAATTTATATTATTACAGATTTTTAGTAGTTGAATTAATACTTTGTCTCATTAAGTTGTGTGCTTATTGCTATCTAATTTTGTTTGAAATTAATATATACAGTCGCCTCAATATACTGTCTAAAGACCTAGATACATTTTGTTATAGATGACACTATTATGTTGTATGAGATATGAATAAGCACTTTTTGCATTTTTTGATGTTTAAAATTTTTCTCAGTCAATTCCAATTGACTGACAGTATAATTTCTGTTGACAAAGTAAAAAGCAAAACTATAGCATTTTCCCTTTATTGACTAGTTATAGTAAAATTATACTGATAGATGAGGTTTTTTTATTTTTAAAAATAGAGTACGTAGTAAGATGTTACCTGCTTTTTAGTATCTTCCTTTAAAAAAATGTTAGTTTCCTTTAAAAAGAGTATCTTCCTTTAAAAAAAAATGTTATTGTGATTCAAGACTCTATCCTTCTATTTGACATGCCATATTTTTCTATAAAAGAAAAAGTCTCAAAGTACTTTCTTTGTTTAAGGTTAATCTGCTGCCTCAGTTGAAATACCCAGATCAAAACATGTAACTTTTGCTTTATGGTTTTATGATGTATGTTTTAATAGCCATTCAGCTTCAAAGACTTTGTAATAGCTAAGAGGAATATATAATTTTTCTTCATATTTTGATATTTGACCACTGCTTAAAAATGTCTCCTATTTATTTGTATGCAATATTAGTGGGGTTAGTAACATCCAGTGGTCTAAGTGGCTGATTTTGAAAATTCTAGAAGTTATTCAGGGCCACAAATAAATACATTAGGCAAATAGTTTTGAATTACAAAATGTAACTTCATCTAATAAGTGTGGTTACATCTGATTATACTTGCTTGCCAAGAAAATTTGACTATGTTTTATTTCATTATAAAGTTCATTGGCAGAATGTGAGACAAATCAACAGTTTTTGATTTTAGGGATATTTCCTAAAAACCTTAATATTAGAATTATGTGTGTGACAAAATTATCTTAATAAATCATCATTCCTTGATTACAGGTTGAATATTTCAGACATCCAAACCAATTAGACTGATTATTTTGATTGCCAGAAATCCTTAAATTTATATATTTTTCATTGACATATTCAGTTTCTATATCAGACACCTGTGATTTCAACATTTTTAGTGGTTTATGATTCACAGGAAAGTCAGTGCATTTCATTATCTTTTTCTGGATTTTAGGGATTTTGTTTTTGCTTCATAAAATATATGAGTAAGCTAATCAATCGATCTTAGGCAGTATATATGACATAGTATTTGTTTCTAATTTATGTGTTAATTGGTTTAAGATAGAAAGCTAATAACTAAAAACGATTACTTCTCAAATACATTCAAGCTGGTCCCTAAGTATATATTTGTTAGCATCAAATTCTTCCAGTTGTTTGGAAACTAGGCTACTTTGTGGTTTTTAAGGACAGACTTTAAAAGCCTTGTGTCAGTGGAATAATCTTAAAATCAAAGCCCCACCTTGTCTGCTGTAACAAACCAAAGTAAAACTGTACTCTTAAATTCTGCTTTATATTTTTATGGGACTCTAATCAACTGGATATATTAACTGTGTCATGGGCTGTCTGATGACATTTTGAAGTAGAAAAAGTAAATTGCCTTTTCTATCGTACCCTTTGCCAGACGTTTTCCTACTTTGACTCAAGGCAAACCATTCAATTGAGATGATTCAGTTCATTTATTACTACAGAGCACATTGAGTAATATTTGTAATTCAGTCATAATTTGGAATATATCCTAACTCTTCTTCTCAGCCCCTCAAAGAAGGAAAAATGCAATTTATGGGTGCTGAATTTGAAATTTATGATAGTAGGATTAGTAATAGACGTCTTCCAGAAATCTATATTTTCACTGATATATATTCCTTAAGTTTGTTCTGGTGTTCTATTTATAAGGCAAAGCTTAGATTCAGTGAACGATTTCATTCATGTATAAGCTTAATAATTGCATCGTACATGTGACTGCTGAAAAGTAGGGTGCAAAACAGAGTACCTCAACTGGAGGTCCTTTAGATTTAGATTTTTAACATATATTTAAGATTTCACCAGCCCCCAGTAAAACTCCTGAGAACTGAGTCTCTCACGAGCTTCCCTGGTAGATGACATTTCACAAGTGTTGTGAGTTTGTTGTCAGAGGAATTAAGTGTGACTATCAGGAGAGGGCGACTCTTGGAAGTTTACACCTAGACTCCTTTGAACTTTGCCCCATGCACCTTTTTCTTTACCGATTTTGCTTTCTATCCTTTTACTGTATGTAATAAATCATAGCCATGAGCATGACTATATGCTTACTCCTGTAGGTCCCCTAATGAATCACTAAATCTGGATGTTGTCTGGAGGGCTCCCGGCACAGCTTTCCTCTTGTAATTTAACTTCAGTGACCTGGGATAAATATATTTATATAATAATTGAATACATTGTTAACATTAAGTTAGATGTTTACATAGTGTAAGAAAAAAAAAGAAAGCTACATCTTTATTCCAGTGATACTGTAAAGCCTCTAAAACCTGCTGTTTTTCAACTTTGAGTTCTGGATTGTGTCCATGCAATTACTCACGTGTATGGTCTGGTTATTTAGGGACTCAGACCTCAGTCTTCCTGGTTCTCTGTCTTGTTAGGTCTTGAAAGCCCCAATTTTTGTGATCTGAGTGCAAGCAACCTGTGTTTTAAATTAGTTTTATTAGGACACTGAGTTTATAGAGTGAATTTATCTGTCTGGATTTATCATGCTAAAATGATAAGAGAAAATTTGGACTACAGAAATATTGGGAACATAATTATGAGTCTGTCTTTCCCCCTATTTCCTGCACTGGTAGTTTATTTTTTCTTGAACAACAAAGGCTATTTATTTATAAAATGTTACCTTTATAAGATCAATTTTTTTACGAACTTTTTAAAATAATCTAGTTTTAAAAAATATGTATAACCAGAGAATTAATACTTTTAACTTTTGCTTTCTATTTACTGCTACTAACTTGAAAATTTTAGATGTGATTTTTTTCCTGAATGTATTTCCCAAAATTTTGTTAAAAAACAAAATGTTCTAGAGTTTGTTTCTTTACTATTTTCATTCTAGATAGTTTACTCCCCTGTAAAATTTTGTGTCCAGTTGACCGTTGAACAACTTGGGGTTTAGATGCACATACCCCTGCTCAGTTGAAATCCACATCTGCTATCTCTGCCTCACAAAGTATTGATAAATGACTCACTCAAGCTGAAACAGTTTGGATTAGAATCAGGACTCAAACTATAGTTCTTTTGATTCCACATATTGTGATCTCTAATTGAACACAAACTTTTCCCCACAGTTCGCTAATTTAAAGATCTGTAAAATGAAAATACAGATACTGTATTTATCGAAAAATATCCACGTATTAGTGGACCCACACTGTTCAAACCCATATTGTTCAAGGGTCAACTGAAGCTCTTTTCTATCTCCACAGACTACACATCTATTTTATGTTTTATTAATGATTTACATATTCATAAAATATAATAAAATGGATTATTTTGAAAGCACTACAAATTTGATTTGTTCCTATCTGTTTAATCTTGTGGTGATTTTTTTAAAGAATTTTTATGTTGTTTAGACTTTGTTTCAGGTTAAGAGAATTTTAGAGGTCCATAGGATAGAATTTAGTATTTTTTTAACCCATTTGAACATTTTAATTATATGCTCCATTTTCATTATTGTTTCTTTTCTGATTATCACAGGAAATTCTTTTTCTATTTACTCATACCAAGAATCTGTCTACTCACATAGTTACAGCCAAGTATGTTAAATATAGTTTTATAACTCCTTTTGGTCAAGAAGAAGGTAGTTTAAATATTGTAATAACAGGAATCAGTAGGACATTTAGTAACTCCGCCCTTAATCGAGTATGTGATATTGCACAGTACTTTCTTTTTAATAATTAGATTCACATCACCTTCTTTTCTGCTTTTTATTGAATTGCAATATCATTGGCTTTTTTTCTTCTTTTCTCTTACTTTATCTCTGTAGATATTAGGATGCAGTTTTCACATTTGAATGTGTTTACCTGCCTAACATAAATGTCTAATATTTATGTTAGAAATTGACAGTAAATGTCCACCAGCCCAAGATGGTGATGTAAATGTGTCAGTAGGGTTGGTATGAAAATGTGGCATTGCAGGTACTGGGAGGAACCAGAAAGTACATGTTCCATCTTCAGAAATTCAAACTGAAAATTGAAAGTACAGTTGTCCCTCAACATCTCCAGAAGATTGGTTCCAGGAGCCCCACCATATACCAAAATCCACAGATGCTCAAGTCCCTTATATAAAGTGGCATAGTATAATGAATACTGTGGTCGCTTTGTATCCAAGGATGCTAATCCAAGAATATGGAGGGATGACTGTATATTTATTGAAAAAAAATATAAGTGGACCTGTGTAGTTCGAACCTGTGTTGTTCAAGGGTCTACTGCCTTCTGCAAGGTAAACAAAACAGTAATACATGTCAGATCAGGCCCAGGGACAGTCTGTCTGTGAACTCTGGTTTACATATTCATATCTTCATACATCTACCCAAGATATTTAGTTTTTAAACAGGTTTTGGTCCTACTCTGAGGTATTTTGGGCTAAAAATAACTTTCAGTTTGCCTTTCAGAAGTAAAATATACATTACCAATCAAATGAGAAAAGTATGACCTTTTCAAAATATTGTTTAGAAAGGATTATTGATATGCAAATTTATTCTTTCTGAAATATTCATATAGCAACCTTGTTAAAAAAAAAGTATAGGCATGCTTCCTTTAAATTTTTCAGTGAACCCAAAACTGCTCTAAAAAATAAAGTTTATTAATTTTAAAGAAACTTCAAAAACATAGAGCAATTTTGATCTATGCATTTCTTTTTGTTAAACAGAATTTTTTCTCTTTAAACCCTAAATGAATATGCATTAATAGAAACATTGGTATATTCTGCCTTCATCATGGCTTGGACCTAACAATCTAGAACCTCCGGGCTCCCTTTCATATCAACTGGATTGCTTGGATTTCTGTTTTTTTTTTTTCATTTCTTAACTTTGAGTAAGTTTTCAAAACTCAAAGTAACTTATTTAAAGCAGTTAATTACCAACGATACTCATCTTGCCCCAAAGTTTTGATTTACAATTCTGGAGTTGATTGTGATGACTTAATCTCCACTTATGTCAGATGGCTCTTTAATATATTGAAGGTTAAAAAAAGTACATAAATTTCAAATGGGTTAAGGAATTGTGTACACTATTACTGCTTTGTCATTAAACTAAATGAGGTATTAGAGTCTTAAGACCGTAGTTATAATGAGATAGAGAACTCAACCATAACTGTGTGACTAAAAAAAAAATACTAATTGATGATGCCTTCTTTTCAATTGTCCAAAATAGCCTTGTTTCATGTGGTGTTTTTAATTGAGTTATAACAGTTCTTTGTTTTCTTTCTGTTTTTATGGATATAGGACTCTTTAACTTGTAGAACTTTTTACTTTATTAAACATGTATATTCTAGTAATTAGGTCTCCTTCTTTTACCCTCACAAAACAAGTCCAGTAAGTATAATACTGCTTATCATATGGTTGATTTTAAAACTCTCTTTTTTATTTTACTTTTTATTCTGAACTATATCTGTTTTAAACTGTAGAATAAGGAAATATTTTAAGCAAACACTGAAGGCTGAAAGCAGTTTTCTATTGATAATGAAATTATATTTTCTGAAAGGAGAAACTACGTAACTGTGGTTATATTACATGAAAAATCGTGATGAAAATTCAGAGATAAGTGACAGACTTTGTGTTTTTGTTTTTCTTTTCTTTTTTTTTTCCTTTTTTTAGTAACCAATACTGTGTAGTAATCACTGTATGTTTTCATTGAACAAGACCGAGTCCCTGCACTTTGGACCAGACTGACACATTTTTTCCTTAGGTTTTTCTCAGATATTGAGTGATTTTGCAGCTAAAGAAATTTAGCACATTTTCCTATTAGAATGAATTTCATCAAACAAATGAGGTAAATCTTAGTAGTTTTCTGTTGTTTATGTGATATATTTCTTTGAACATCATGATTCCTAAGAGAGAGATTTTGATTTTAATTATTACTCTTAGCAAATGATGTATAAGAATTAAGGAAAATACTATATACATTATGCTTAAATATATATTTATCTAATATTTTAGCTGGGAAGTTTTAAGATTTCTTCTGTCAAACATAAGATGGTGGTTGGAAGAATATGGATTTGATGGATTTCGTTTTGATGGTGTTACATCCATGCTGTATCATCACCATGGAATAGGTAGGTAACCTGATACATTACAGATGTAACTAATGATTTTATTTTATTTTTTACTGGAAGATTACAACCAGGCTTGGGGTTCAGTTATGTCGCTGCAGTAGCCATTATTGTTGGATTGATTTTTTATTAGTTCCATTGTGTATGTCTTTTCTCTGATCCCTTTTTGGCAAGAGATTGGGTCAAATACATTTTATAAGTAAATAAAATATAATGATTTTCTTTGAAATATATCTACTTAATAATATGCTCTCTTTAATATGTAGCATTCTTTTAAAAATGCTTTTTAAGGATACCATTTATTACAGCACCCTCAGGCTGTGAACATGACAGCATTTGTAATGAAAAATAAATAACAAAAATAATAAATGAGAACATGTGTTAATGTATGGGTTCCTTTGCATATTAAACATTGAAGAAAATATGTATATTTTAAATATAGATGTGCTCAGTTAAAATTAAATTGTAAATTAATCTGTAATTAAAAATATGGATCAAAGATCTTCAGTTAAAAAGTTGTACAGAGAAGTGGGATCACAGAATCCTAATCCTTCAATTGATAACATGGAGAATAATTATTATTTTTTTAATGACCAAATATTTACTGGCAACAACCAATCCAAAAAATTGACTTTAGAGTATAAATCAAAAAGTGGCTGCCAAGAAAAGATGCTATATTCAAAGTGTGCTGTTAGCTGCTCTCAGTCAAGATGCTGGCCACATGAAACATTCCTAGGGAAGAAGTTGAATCTATAAGACATGACAGATTTCATTGATATCTTCCACTTTGGAGAGAAGCTGACTTAGGGGATGAAAAAGGCAAGCAATACAAAATTCAAAAATATCCTCTCCTAGATTAAAACACCTACATGCCCCAGCAGAACCTCGCTGTGCTGAGGGCTAGGTATTATCCAAGGAATTGTGGAATTGGTGAAATGAACTGAAATCCATGGATATGGGATATGCTTTTTATGGGTACAGGGTCCAAGAAATGGTAAAGAAAAACATTCTGAGTTACTTAGCATGCTTTCCCACTTTGAGATGAGGATAATAACAAATACTGAGACAGTAGACATTCTTCAAGATGGCGGAGTAGAAGGACGTGCTCTCACTCCGTCTTGCTAGAATACTGGAATCACAACTAACTGCTGAACAATCATCGACAGGAAAACACTGGAACTCATGAAAAAAGATACCCCACATCCAAAGACAAAGGAGAAGCCACAATGAGATGATAGGAGGGGTGCAATCACAATAAAATCAAATCCCATAACTGCTGAGTGGGTGAATCACAAACTGGAGAACACTTATACCACAGAAGTCTACCAACTGGAGTGAAGGTTTTGAGCCCCACATCAGGCTTTCCAACCTGGGGGTCTGGGAACGGGAGGAGGAATTTGTAGAGAATCAGACTTTGAAGGATAGCAAGATTTGATTAGAGAACTTCGACAGGACTGGGGAAAACAGAGACTGCACTCTTGGAGGGCACACACAAAGTAGTGTGCGCATCGGAACCCAAGGGAAGGAGCAGTGACTCCATAGGAGACTGAACCAGACCTACCTGCTAGCCTTGGAGGGACTCCTGCAGAGGCGGGGTGTGGCTGTGGCTCACCACGAGGATAAGGACACTGGTAACAGAAGTTCTGGGAAGTACTCCTTGGTGTGAGCCCTCCCAGAGTCCGCCATTAGTACCAACAAAAAGCCCGGGAAGGCCTCAGAGTTGGGTCGCCTCAGGCCAAACAAACAACAGGGAAGGAACCCAGCCCCACCCATTAGCAGACAAGGGGATTCAAGTTTTATTGAATTCTGCCCACCAGAACAACAGCCATCTCTACCCACCGCCAGTCCTTCCCATCAGGAAACATGCACAAGCCTCTTAGATAGCCTAATCCAACAGAGGGCAGAGAGCAGAAGCAAGAAGAACTACAATCCTGCAGCCTGTGGAACAAAAACCACATTCACAGAAAGATAGACAGGATGAAAAGGCAGAGGGCTATGTACCAGTTGAAGGAACAAGATAAAACCCCAGAAACCAACTAAATGAAGAGGAGATAGGCAACCTTCCAGAAAAAGAATTCAGAATAGTGATAGTGAAGATAATCCAGGAACTAGGAGAAATAATGGAGGCAGAGATTGAGAAGCAAGAAATGTTTAACAAAAACCTAGAAGAGGGGTCTTCCCTGGTGGCACAGTGGTTGACGCAGGAGACGCCCGTTCATGCCCCGGTGCGGGAAGATCCCACGTGCTGCGGAGCGGCTAGGCCCATGAGCCATGGCCACTGAGCCTGTGCTCCACAACGGGAGAGGCCACAACAGTGAGAGGCCCGCGTACCGCAAAAAAAAAAAAAAAAAAAAAAGACCTAGAAGAATTAAAGAACAAACAAACAGAGATGAACAATGTAATAACTGAAATGAAAAATACACTAGAAGGAGTCAATAGCAGAATCACTGAGGCAGAAGATTGGATAAGTGACCTGGAAGACAGAATACTGGTATTCACTGCTGCAGAAGAGAATAAAGAGAAAACAATGAAAAGACATGATGACAGTCTAAGAGACCTCTGG
Source organism: Grampus griseus (assembly GCF_964374135.1). Classification (NCBI taxonomy): domain Eukaryota; kingdom Metazoa; phylum Chordata; class Mammalia; order Artiodactyla; family Delphinidae; genus Grampus; species Grampus griseus. The sequence goes on from NC_138998.1 coordinate 109,241,659, forward strand.
GACAACATTAAACGCAGCAACATTGGCATTATAGGGGTCCCAGAAGGAGAAGACAGAGAGAATGGACCCGACAAAATATTTGAAGTGATTATAGTCGAAAACATAGCTAACATGGGAAAGGAAATAGCCACCCAAGACCAGGAGGCGCAGAGAATCCCATACAGGATAAACCCAAGGAGAAACACACTGAGACACATAGTAATCAAATTGGCAAAAATTAAAGACAAAGAAAAATTATTGAAAGCAGCAAGGGAAAAACGACAAATAACATACAAGGGAACTCCTATAAGGTTAACAGCTGATTTCTCAGCAGAAACTCTACAAGTCAGAAGGGAGTGGCATGACATATTTAAAGTGATGAAAGGGAAGAACCTACAACCAAGATTATTCTACCCGCCAAGGATCTCATTCAGATTCGATGGAGAAATCAAAAGCTTTACAGACAAGCAAAAGCTAAGAGTATTCAGCACCACCAAACCAGCTCTAGAACAAATGGTATAAAACTTCTGTAGGTAGGAAGAGCAAGAAAAGAAAAGGACCTACAAAAAACAAACCCAAAACCATTAAGTAAATGGTAATAGGAACATACATATCAATAATTACCTTAAATGTGAATGGATTAAAAGCTCCAACCGAAAGACACAGGATTGCTGAATGGATACAAAAACAAGACCCATATAAGCTGTCTACAAGAGACCCACTTCAGACCTAGGGACACATACAGACCGAAAGTGAGGGGATGGAAAAAGATATTCCATGCAAATGGAAATCAGAAGAAACCTGGAGTAGCAATACTCATATCAGATAAAATAGACTTTAAAATAAAGAATGTTACAAGAGGCAAGGAAGGACACTACATAATGATCAAGGGATCAATCCAAGAAGAAGATATAACAATTATAAATGTATATGAACCCAACATAGGAGCACCTCAATACATAAGGCAACTGCTAACAGCTATAAAAGAGGAATTTGACAGTAACACAATAATAGTGGGGGACTTTAACACCTCAACACCAATGGACAGATCATTCAAACAGAAAATTAATAAGGAAACACAAGCTTTAAATGACACAATAGACCAGAGAGATTTAATTGATATTTATAGGACATTCCATCCAAAAACAACAGATTACACTTTCTTCTAAAGTGCACGCAGAACATTCTCCAGGACAGATCACATATTGGGTCACAAATCAAGCCTCAGTAAATTTAAGAATATTGAAATCATTTTAAGCATCTTTTCTGACCACAACGCTATGAGATTAGAAATGAACTAAAGGGAAAACGTAAAAAACACAAACACGTGGAGGCTAAACAATACGTTACTAAATAGCCAAGAGATCACTGAAGAAATCAAACAGGAAATCAAAAAATACCTAGAGACAAATGACAATGAAAACACAACGATCCAAAATGTATCGGATGAAGCAAAAGCAGTTCTAAGAGGGAAGTTTATAGCTATACAAGTCTACCTCAAGAAACAAGAAAAATCTCAAATAAACAATGTAACCTTACACCTAAAGGAACTAGAGAAAGAAGAACAAACAAAACCTAAAGTTAGCAGAAGGAAAGAAATCATAAAGATCAGAGCAGAAATAAATGAAATAGAAAGAAGGAAAACAATAGGAAAGATCAATAAAACTAAAAGCTTGTTCTTTGAGAAGATAAACAAAATTGATAAACCATTCGCCAGACTCATCAAGAAAAAGAGGGAGAAGACTCAAATCATTAAAATTTGAAATGAAAAAGGACAAGTTACAACAGACACCAGAGAAATACAAAGCATCCTATGAGACTATTACAAGCAACTCTATGCCAATAAAACGGACAACCCCGAAGAAATGGACAAATTCTTAGAAAGGTATAACCTTCCAAGACTGAACCAGGAAGAAATAGAAAATATGAACAGACCAATCACAAGTAATGAAATTGAAACTGTGATTAAATATCTTGCAAGAAACAAAAGTCCAGGACCAGATGGCTTCATAGGTGAATTCTACTAAACATGTAGAGAAGAGCTAACACCCATCCTTCTCAAACTCTTCCAAAAAATTGCAGAGGAAGGAACACTCCCAAACTCATTCTATGAGGCCACCATCACGCTGATACCAAAACCAGACAAAGATACTACAAAAAAAGAAAATTACAGACCAATATCACTGATGAATATAGATGCAAAAACCCTCAATAAAATACTAGCAGACAGAATCCAACAGCACATTAAAATGATCATACACCATGATCTAGTGGGATTTATCCCAGGGATGCAAGGATTCTTCAATGCACGAAAATCAATCAAAGGAGTACACCATATTAACAAATTGAAGAAGAAAAACCATATGATCATCTCAATAGATGCAGAAAAAGCTTTTGAAAATATTCAACACCCATTTATGATAAAAAATCTCCAGCAAGTGGGCATACAAGGAACCTACCTCAACATAGTAAAGGCCATATATGACAAACCCACAGCACACATCATTCTCAATGGTGAAAAACTGAAAGCATTCCTCTAAGATCAGGAACTAGACAAGGATGTCCACTCTCACCACTCTTATTCAACATAGTTTTGGAAGTCCTAGCCACGGTAATCAGTGAAGAAAAAGAAATAAAAGAAATACAGAATGGAAAAGAAGAAGTAAAACTGTCACTGTTTGCAGATGACATGATACTATACATAGAGAATCCTAAAGATGCCACCAGAAAACTACTAGACCTAATCAATGAATTTGGAAAAGTTGCAGGATACAAAATCAATGCACAGAAATCCGTTGAATTCCTATACACTAATGATGAAAAATGTGAAAGAGAAATTAAGGAAACACTGCCATTTGCCATTGCAACAAAAAGAATAAAATACCTAGGAATAAACCTACCTAAGGAGACAAAAGACCTGTATGCAGAAAATTATAAGACACTGATGAAAGAAATTAAAGATGATACAAACAGATAGAGAGATATACCATGTTCTTGGTTTGGAAGAATCAATATTGTGAAAATGACTATACTACCAAAGCAATCTACAGATTCAATGCAATCCCTTTCAAATTACCAATGGCGTTTTTTACAGAACTAGAACAAAAAAATCTTAAAATTTGTATGGAGACACAAAAGACCCCAGATAGCCAAAGCAGTCTTTAGGGAAAAAAATGGAGCTGGAGCAATCAGGCTCCCTGACTTCAGACTATACTACAAAGCTACAGTAATCAAGACAATATGATACTGGCACAGAACCAGAAATATAGATCAGTGGAATGGGATGGAAAGCCCAGAGATAAACCCACACACCTATGGTCAACTAATCTATGGCAAAGGAGGCAAGGATATACAGTGGAGAAAAGGCAGTCTCTTCAATAAGTGGTGCTGGGGAAAGTGGACAGCTACATGTAAAAGAATGAAATTAGAGCACTCCCCAACACCATACACAACAATAAACTCAAAATGGATTAGAGACCTAAACATAAGACTGGGCACTATGAAACTCTTAGAGGAAAACATAGGAAGAACACTATTTGACGTAAATCACAGCAAGATCTTTTTTGATCCACCTCCTAGAGTAATGAAAATAAAAACAAAAATAAACAAATGGGACCTAATGAAACTTCAAAGCTTTTGCACAAGAAAGGAAACTATAAACAAGACAAAAAGACAACCCTCAGAATGGGAAAAAATATTTGCAAATGAATCAATGGACAAAGGAGTAATCTCCAAAATATATAAACAGCTCATGCAGCTCAACATTAAAAAAACAAACAACCCAATTCAAAAATGGTAAGAAGACCTAAATAGACATTTCTCCAAAGAAAGTATACAAATGGCCAAGATGCACATGAAAAGCTGTTCATCATCACTAATTATTAGAGAAATGCAAATCAAAACTACAATGAGGTATCACCTCACACCAGTTAGAATGGGCATTATCAGAAAATCTACAAACAGCAAATGCTGGAGAGGGTGTGGAGAAAAGGGAACCCTCTTTGACTGTTGCTGGAAATGTAAATTGATACAGCCACTATGGAGAACAGTATGGAGGTTCCTTAAAAAACTAAAAATAGAATTACCATATGACCCAGCAATCCCACTACTGAGCATATACCCAGAGAAAACCATAATTCAAAATGATACATGCACCCCAATGTTCATTGCAACACCGTTTACAATAGCCAGGTCGTGGAAGCAACCTAAATGCCCACCGACAGACAAAATCCTCCCTTTTCTTCAGAGGGATTGAATAGGAGCTAGCTAACATTAAGATCTCTTAGTGTGACAAAAAATGTATCTAAAACAAAATTTATGAATCTCTTTGGTCTCATTTTTTAGTTTTTAATTTATTTCTTTTATTTATTTATTTTTTGGCTGTGTTGGGTCTTCGTTGCTGCGTGCGGGCCCTCTCTAGTTGTGACGAGCAGGGGCTGCTCTTAGTTGCGGTGCATGGGCTTCTCATTGCGTGGCCTCTCCCATTGCAGAGCACGAGTTCTAGGCACGCAGGCTTTAGTAGTTGTGGCACTCAGGCTCAGTAGTTGTGGCTTGCGGGCTCCAGAGCGCAGGCTCAGTAGTTGTGGCACACGGGCTTAGTTGCTCCACAGCATGTGGGATCTTCCCGGACCAGGGATTGAACCCGTGTCCCCTGCATTGGCAGGCATATTCCCAACCACTGCGCCACCAGGGAAGCCCTCTTTGGTATCATTTTACTTCATTTTTCTCCTGTAAAATTCAGTTCAAATTAAATAAAAATTTTAAATCACAGGGTTTTTGTTTGTGTTTGTAAAACAAAAATTGAATTTCAGGATTGTCTGAACTTTGAATGTAGATATGGAGTACTTTTGTAAGTTAAATCATATAATTGCTGGCTCATGACATTTTGCTATGATAACAAAACTGATATCAACCATCTAATTGGTGGAGGCATTTGTGCAGAGTTAAGACTTGCATGCTACGATGATGCATCCATATTGGTTTTCTGTTCTCTAGGTCAGAATTTTTCCGGTGACTACCATGAGTATTTTGGACTAGAAGTAGATGAAGACGCTTTGACTTATATCATGTTGGCAAATCATTTGGTTCACACGCTGTATCCAGATTCTATAACAATAGCTGAGGTAAAGCTATAATGATCTCTACCCTCTGACCCCCTTTAAAATAGAACATTTTATCAGCATACAATATTTGAATGATCTCTATGTTGTCAGTAATTGCATAAGTGCAATTATACCCTGACTATAGTGCAGCTACCTTGTGTGGATGGCACATTATTCAGAATTCACTGTTTTCCTATTATCAGATAATGTACCCTAATTACTTGTCATTATTCCATTGTTAAAAAAGAAACTGCCAGTGGTTAGAAAGTAAAATACCCTAATCAGTGGACAGGTCCTTTTGCCATGTGACCTTCAGCACAGAAAAGAATTGAATATTAATATGTGTCTGGCTGTTTAATTTTTTTTTTCCTTTCTGGTTTAATCATTAGAGATGGCATGGATCACTGCCTGCGAGCTTCTCTGAAACCTCTCTTGTTCTGATGCGATTACCTTCCTTGTTTACGTTATTGCTCTGAAATTGCCAAATGTTCACTAGTTATTCATGATTACTGAAGGTTCATGATTAACTGTCCCAAAGCTGCACTGTAATGATATAATTCGATATATGCATAATTGACAATTCCCCTCTTGGTGATAAATTTGATAAATTAAGAAGTTTGTTAAATGCTTATGCTAATTTATATTTAGTAGTAAAGTCCCTCTGGTTTTGTGAGTCCTCTAACTAGGAATTATTATTAAAATTGAACTTAGTGTGTTAAAACTGTTCTATACAAAGTGTAGTGGTTGGCATATAAAAGTAGTAAGGCTATTGAAAGAGTCAGAGTTAAGGTGTATTTTCACATTTTTGGCATTTTGTTCATTGGAATGATATGCAGTAGTGACAGTCTCCTTCCTGTAGTGTTTATTATTTGTATAGCCTTTTTTCTATACATCATTTCTCAAAACTCCAAATCTCAAACTAGGTGATATGATTTCCTGGTTTATCTCTGGATCGAGAACAGAGACCTTTTGCCTCCTAAATATCTTCTAGGAATAGAGCAATAGATCCTAAATTCCTGGAGTAAATTTTCATATAAAATTTAAAAACCCCACAATTACAATGCCATTTTGATACTCTGTATTGTTTCACAATCTCTACCTACCTATATTTGGTCATAAATTATAAGTCTTTTTAGTACTTATGCTAACACTTTCTGTGCTGAATATTTTTTAATGTAAATTAGTACTTTTAAACTTTTATTTTGTCTTTATATATTTTAATATTATCTGTTAAACATCAAAAAAAATAATTAGTTTTGTCAATTATATTTATGGCAATTTGAAGCCGAGACATTATATATAACAAATTACTACAAACAATTAATGACAGCACAAATCAGAAGTGGGTACTGAAGAAAAAGAAGTAATTATTTAATACATGAAACTTAAAATTGTTACATTGATCTTTCCATTCATTTCAAGTAAAATAGTTTCATCATCTAGGGAGCTCTTGTCTGATTATCAGTGTTTCTACCAAGGAAACTTGGGGACTTTAGCCTACTTTATATTACTTGGTTTTAGATATTTTTAAAACAAGATGTATCTTCAATTTATTCTACTTAAATTGAAAACTACTTCAATTTCAATACATCACTTTTGTCTAGTGGGAGTCTCTTCAAAATGTGGAATTGATCCTCATGAACTTTTTTTTTTAAGAAAGGAATGTGGTGTAATGAATAAGTAATGCAATGTTATAATAAAGTCCTGTAGTAGAAATTTGAATTTATTTATAATAATAGTTATTAAAATTGAAGACTTTTTTCTGTATATCAACTATTATACATGGTTATATTTGCTGTGTTAATTAAAAATATTTTTTTCATAACTGAGGCTTTTTACCCCTCTGGAATAGTCATGAGTCATCTTTAGATATTAAAGAATTAAAACTATTTTAACTTCATTTGAAACATACATGATCATTTTAATATCTATGTCAGTAAGCATCAACTCCTTTATATTTAAAGCATATTTATTTTAGTGACCATTATGTTTACTTTTTTTTTTTCTTTTAAGATTTTAAAAGAATAGTCATTAACTCTGTACTTCCAGAAGAGAGCTAGAAATATCTCATATGCATTAATGGGGCAGCCTTCTAGTAGTCAGATTTAGGAGTTACGACCAATTGGTGTCCAAATATTTTTCTTAGCAGATTCTATTTCCTTTCAAACTATTTGCTAAAACTACCTGTAGACTGAATATAGACTGTACCTTAATGTTTTCTTGAGAAAAATTATTTTGATCTTTAATGTCATCTTATCACTAGTCTTAGGAAAACTCTGGGTCTTACGAAAATTCTTTTGGGAAGGCATTGTGTCCGTAATTCCAGTGCCTAACACAGGTGCCTGAGATTAATACATATTCAGCCAGTGTTTATAAGGAATTGAACTGAATACCTATCATATCTGTGAAAATGTGACATATTTTGATAAATATAATTCTTTTAAAATGGTTTCTTTTCTGTTAAACATTCATCCTTTTTCACTTTTTTTAATTCATCTTTTTTCACTTTTATAAACTATAAGGAAGTATGTAGAAATAAGATATTATTGACGAATACTTTCTTATGGATATATTCCACCATGTACTATATTTAACTGTAGCTCTCTTCCATTAGAAAACAATTAATACATATTTTGGAAGTCCAGAGAGGTCATATGTTTCTTTCTTTCCAGCTTTTCTGTGGGACAAGTTTGAGGATGAGGTGTTGTGGAAGAAGAAGCAGTTAAGTCTCAGAGAGCTCAGAGTATGTATAGTCAGAGTATAGCTCAGAGTATAGTCTTTCATAGGAAGTAAGGAAAATGATCCAAAGAATTTGGGCGATGACACACACAGAAAAGCTTGTGACAAGTACAGGGAAGAGTAAATGTTTCAAAGTGGATGAGGTATTGAATATTTGAAATGAAATAGTAAAAATAACGATGGAAAGATAGAGGTCTCTTCCTTGCACTTTCTGTGTACTTCAGCTAACAATTATGACAGCCACGCACGTTGTCATTTCGTGATAAGTGTATGTGTGTGCATGTTCATTTAGGTCCTAGTTCATGAATCCAGCAAGTCAAGTATTATGTCTTATGTATCTTGAAATCCTTGGCAGCACCTTCATGCATTCACTCAGCAGGGAGTTACTGAGTTCCTGCCTTATGCCAGCGACTCTTCTACTATTGTAGATTCCTGGCATATGTCAGTGGACAATGGCAACAGCAACAGCAACAAAAGTCCTGCTCCATGGATCTTAAATTTTAACAGTGAATGAGGAAGCCGATAATCAAATAGTGAACTATATTGTCAACACTTAAAGTATAATTGTTGAATTATATCTTAAATTGAAGAATTTGAGTTTTTTATTGTTGGCTATTGAAAGCTATCGGCAAGCAGTGATAGGAGCAGACTCTTCAGCAGCAATTAGGGTAAAGAGAAACTGGAGATGGGGAACTTTGTTTGGAAACATAGTGGTTGAAGCAAACCGTAATGTAGGTTAAATAAGATAGTGTCTGTAGAAATGGAGCAAAGGAAAAGAATTTATTGGAAAGATATTGTGGAGTTAGAATTACTAGTACTTGTCCCATATTTTACCACAGTTGTTATAATAATGTATTTTGTTGCATTTGGGTCCTTGTACCATTATTTTTTTACTTATCTGTTTGATTGTATATTTATTTGATTACTGATAATCTAGTGGTGTCATGACAGTAGGAAGACCCTGTCAAAAGGCCAGATGTCTGAGTCCTGGCTCTACCATGGAGAAACATGTCTTTAGTGATCCCTTCACCTCAATAAGCCTCGATTTCTGTATCTTCTAAATGAAGAGAATCCACTAGATAACCTCAAAGACCATTTCCAAGTGTAACTGACTATAGTGAAAGCCATCTTGCTTCTTCGCTCTTAGTGTGCTAACTCTACTTTCCATTTCATCAGAAGCTAAGTTCTCACAAAATACACTATATGTCCATGCTGTATACAAAGAGAACAAGAATAACAGATATATGGCACATGTATTTTTATGTTTGATGAAAGAAGTAGTTAATAAATATAGTACTCAAAAATTAGTATAAGAAGCTATGTTTCAACAATAACACTTTTACTATTTTGTGTTCTCTATGTGCTACTAAGGAAAAGAGATCAAATTTGTCCTGAAATGAAAAGCATTACACAAAATCTTATTGGGAAATGAGATACATTATCACAATTTTATCTACTTTTACAGTTATGCTACCAAAGTACTCCAAGAGTATTCGCCCCTATTTATTGTTTGTATTTCTTGGCCTGGATTTTACTGTCAGAAGAATATATAGTAAAAGTTTAAGCAATATGAACTGATAATTCTGATGCTCTTTATTTTAGGATGTATCAGGAATGCCCGCTCTGTGTTTTCCAATTTCCCTGGGAGGGGCTGGCTTTGATTATCGATTAGCCATGGCAGTTCCAGATAAATGGATCCAGGTAAGGTTTCATGTAAAAAAAATTTTTCCTGCGGATACTATGTTGGTTTATTTATTATTTCTTTGATTTATTTCTTGGTTGTGATCAGTAGTTACAGATATAATTGAAGTATTCTCTCATTAGGGTGTTGCTTCTTGTGCTTTTTAATAAGGTGTCTCTCAAACTTCTAAAAGTTCTAATTTAAAGTATTCACACTTGCATTATACAGGCACAGAGAAAATATGGTTGTTATAATGTTATCTGTGTAAATGGAATTTTGCCTTATCAATGCAATTATATGAAAGTTTGGTGTTCTATATTTAAAACACATTAAACTTCATCAACGCATCCATTTCTGCCTGCAAATCATCAATTAATGTAGAAGTCACTCCTTAATTCCCAGTACTTGCTTCATAGTATGGTTTTTTTCTCAACAGATTTGGATTTATCCATTCCTTCATTTAGCATTTAAAAGCCCTTACCATGTGTTAGGCACTAGGAATGAATAATTGTACATGACACCTTGCATATGATTTCTAATACAATTTTATTAAATTTAATGACAGTTCAAGTAGTTTGGATTATATTTTGTTTCATTTTATGTTTGTCTAAAAGACTAAAGTTGTTACATAGATTTGATGTAGAACATTTCTGAGTGTCCAAGTCTTTAATCATAGGCTGAATATGTATAAGGAGTCAGATACGTATCAAATAATCATTGCTTTCTGTTAAGCCCTTTAGTACAGACATGAACAGGTGCCATGAGATCACAACGGTAGAAGAGCTTAACTTTGCACAGAAAAAACATAAAGCCTACTCTGAAGGAAATAGTTATTGTAATCATCTCTTAATTGCCTTTTCTGTATCCCTAGGCAATTTGGGCAGTGCACAGCTGTGACATTAAAACTCTACCAGCACAACTTCCGCTTCTCCATCTATAATGATTTTGTAAACATTGTCAGGTCGAAAAGCAAGGGTTTTACAGAGGCGATTAGACTTAAAAATCAAAGGAACAAACAAATGTGTGTTCCAACTTTAATACCTGGGAAAGTTGCTTTGTATTTGTTACCTTAAAAAAATGCTGTGGTCTTCAAGTTTCTTACCTTAGTTGAAGGTTCTTTATCCACCCACCATCTTTTATTATTTCTAATCTTCCACACAGACTTTTTTCCCCTCACAAGTGCCAAATCTTACTTTTTTTTTTTACTGAAAAGCCTTCATCAGTCTTTGGGCAAATTCCAGGATATTTCAAGGTGTACATCAACCTAGAATTATTTTCCAGTCAGTCATGGCTCACAGTAGGATATTTCCTTCTCTGAGCAATCATGTCAGGTTTTAAAAAAAATTTAACTTACTAAACATTTCAGTACCTTGTATGCTCAAGATACTATACTACGCAGTACGTCATATAATTAGAAAAAAATGTATTGTCCTCTGTTTAGGATATGGCCATCTTGTCTTTGTAGTTTGTAAAGCCTCTGAAGACAGATCTCATCTTCTGTTTTATGTAATTACTTAACATCTTTTTTCATCACCAAAGTGGGAGCCTTAGTTAATAAGACGAGATAGTTAAAATAATATTTTTTTAAAAACTCAGTGACTTTCCAGTCCTTTTATAATTTGTGCATTTAAAAAAAATTCCATAAATGATTATCATCCCTTCAAATGTCAATAAAACACACGAGTATTGATAGAAATGACAACTACTCAGAATGTATGTGTCACGCATTTTATCTACACATGGAGTATGCGTTAGATTAGAATGCTAGATTTCATTCATGTTTTTGCTGTTCAGAAACAAATTATTTACCATTTTCTACTTGTAGAGTTCAAAATCAGTAGTTTGGGATATCATATTAGTTTAGTCATTTACTGAACAAATATTTGCCTATCTAAAATATGCCAAATTTGCTGTATCTTCTTTCATTTTATTTGATCATTTTTATTATCTAATAACTGATGTGTTCATGTAAAGGTAATATAGGTATTTAATTGAATTCATTCATTTATTAATTCCACCAAATATTTATTGAGCATCTGGTATTTTTCATTATATATAGTTTTTTTAATTACACTTTTTATATTAAGATAGTTGTAGATTTCCATGCAGTTGTAAGAAATAATACAGTAAGATCTGGTGTGAATTCTTAAACAGTATTCCCCAATGGTAACATCTTGCAAAGCTATAGTACAATATCACAACCAGGATAGTGATATGGAATAGTCAAGATATAGAACACTTCCACTACCACAAGTTTCCCAAATGTTGCCTTTATAACCACACGCACTTCCCTCTTCCCACAGTCACTCCTTAACTTTTGACCACCACTAATCTGATCTCCATTTCTATAATTTTTTCATTTCAAAAATGTTATATAAATGGAATTATACAGTATGTAACCTTTTGGAATTGCCATTTTTCACTCAATCGAATTCTCTGGGGATTTCATCCAGGTTCTTGCATGTATCAGTAGTCTATTCCTTTTCAACTTTAAAAAAAAAATTTTTATTGGAGTATAGTTGATTTACAATGTTGTGTTAGTTTCAGGTGTACAGCAAAGTGAATCAGTTATACATATATCCACTCTTTTCTTAGATTCGTTTCCCATATAGGCCATTACAGAGTACTGAGTAGAGTACCATGTGCTATACAGTAGGTTCTCATTAGTTATCTATTTTATATATAGTAGTGTATATATGTCAGTCCCAATTTCCCAATTTATCCCTCCCTCCCTCGCTTATCCCCTGGTAACTTGAAGTTTGTTTTCTATATCTGTGACTCTACTTCAGTGTATTCCTTTTCATCGTTAAATGGTATTCCATGGCATGGATGTATCACAGTTTAATTATTTGTCCATTAAAAGACATCTAGATTGTTTCTAGGTTTTGGCTCTTGTAAAGAAAGCTGCTATAAACATTTGTGTACATATTTTTGTATGACCATAAATTTTCATTATTCTAGGATAAATGCCCCAAAGTACAATTACTGGGTCTTATAGTGGTTGGATGTTAATTTGTTAAAAAACTGCCAAAGTATTTTTCTGAGTAGCTGTACTATTTTACATTCCCACCAGCCACTTTGGTGAGATCCAATTTCTGTACATCATTGAACAATAGCATTTGCTATTGTACTGTTTTTTATTTGAATCATTCTAACAGATGTGCAGAAGTACCTCACTATGGGTTTACTTTGTCTTTCCTTAATGACTGATGATGATGAACATCTTTTCCTGTGCTAATTTGCCTTCTGTATATCCTCTTTGGTGAAATGTCTGTTCATGTCTTTTGACCATTTTCTAATTGGATCATTTATTTACTGTGGAGTTTTGAGAGTTCTTTATATAGTCTAGATTCAACTCTTTTGTGGGGGGGTATGTGGTTGACAAATATTTTATCCCAGTCTTTGCTTGTCTTTTCATCCTCTTCATGTGGACTTGCACAGAACAAAAAGTTCTTTGTTTCCTTTAAATTTGATGAAGGCCAATTTATTTTTTTTTTCCTTTTAGAGATCTCTTTTGGTGACAAGCCTAAGAATTCTTTGACTCGCCTATGTTTTCTATTAAACATTTTATAGTTTTACTTTTATATTTAAACCCATAGTCCATTTGAGTTAGTTTTTGTTCAGTCAACATGTAAGGGTTTTTTTTCTGTTTTTCTTTTGCCTATAGATGTCTAACTCATTCATCATGATTTGTTGAAAAGTCCATTGAACCTACTTCCATTGAATTGTTTTTACACAGTAGTTGAACTTAATTGAGCATATTTGTATAGGTCTATACATTAGTTTCAAATTGTTGCTGTATCTAAGTACCACAAACTTAGTGTCTTAAAATAACACAAATTTACTGTCATATAGTCACAAATCTGAAATGGGTCTTACTAAGCTAAAATCAAGGCATTAGTAAGGATGCATTCCTTCTGGAGGCTCTGTTTCCTTGACTCTTCTAGCTTCTAAAAGCCTGTAAAAGCATGGACCTGTATTCCTGTATTCCTTGGTCCATGGTCCCTTCCCCCATCCTCAAAGCCAGCAGGGTAGCATCTTCAAATCTCTCTCTTACTCTGACAATTCAGGCATCTTTTAAGAAAGATGCCTGCAACTACATTCAGTCCATCCAGATAATCCAGGATAATCTACCCATTTCAATGTCCTTAACTTCGACATATCTCTAAAGTCCTTTTTGCCATGTAAGGTGACATATTCACAGACTCTGGATATTAGGATGTAAACACCTGTGGGTGGCCATTAATCTGCCTAATACAGCCTGTCCTCTGGTTCTCAGTGATTCACAGTGCAATTATGCAGGATGGCTAAGCACCTCTGAATTCCACTGAGCCAAAAAAAAAAAAAAAACTTGCAAAGGAAGATACAGGCAGGCTGGAACCCCATTTCTTGTACCAAAATCTTCATTAATTTTCTATTGTTGTGTAACAAACTACCACAAATTTAGCAACTTAAAACATTACTGTTATTATCTCACAGTTTCTTCTAAGGACACCCATTGTATTCAAAGGACCCTCCCACACTCCAGGTTAAGGATTATACAAAGATGTGAATCTGAGGGAGCCGGAATCATAGGGGCCATTTTAGAATTCTGCTTCTATCAGCGTGCCTTTGACACTTTTGGACAAGAGAAATGAACCCACTTAGAAAGAATGCGTTGAGTAAAAGGACAGGCTATTTTTACGCTATTAACTCTGAGAAGCACCAGCTTTTATAGGATAGGCAGAGGAAGGGATTTTACAGGATGTCTAGAGTGGTTGCAAAACAAAACAAAACAGTCAAGAGTTTTGCAATGGTAGACTAAGAAGGAAAGCATTTCATGGAAGGGGTAGGGTCAGCATTATCATCATGTACTGCAAGCATTTGCCTAAGAAAGAGCAATTACTGACCTAGGAGACAATCATAGTCTGAGATTTTGGCAAGGTCATTTGCACTGAAGAGGTGTTAGTGGCATAGAAGCCACACTGGAGACTGAGTAGCAGCTGAAGTGGAAACAAAAATGTGTGGTCTGTTAAGATGATAATTATTCATGATAATTAGGCTTTATACTTTGAAATAACAGTTGTTTTAATTTTTTTTTTTTAAGAATGGAACAAGACATTATTCTTGCTAATTTTTTTTTTCATTCAAACCTAAAAATGTAGCAAATATATCTCTACCTTGTGGAAGTTCCGGAAAGACATACTGCACAACACTTCACTGTGGTCATTAATCAAGAGGTAGCAGCTATTACAGAGGAAAAAGTTTACAAAAATCCTAAAATGCAGTGATCAAATCATCTGCAGAAAAACACATGCACACACACATGCAACACCACTGTCATTTGGATAGTCTGTATAAAAGCTGTGATTTCAGTAAAAGTTTTGACAAAGATATTTTTGCTCTGTGGCTGTGCTTATATCTGCATCTCAAATAATTTGGATTGATATGCTGTATACCCTCAGACTGGGATTTAAAGTAAGGGTGATAATGGTGTATTGGAATTATTTTTTGTCTTTTATTTAGTTACTTAAAGAATATAAAGATGAAGATTGGAATATGGGCAATATAGTGTATACACTCACAAACAGACGCTACCTTGAAAAGTGCATTGCTTATGCAGAGAGCCATGATCAGGTAAATTAATATGTGTATAAACCATTCTGTCTCTGTCTGTATTTATTAACATACCTAATTATAAACATATCACAGTACAAATTTCTATAGTTTAATACAGTTAATGTAATGTGTTATCTATTTTATGTGACAACTATTCATACTTGAAAAACATTTAAAAATTATTTTGTAGATCCATAAATTCCAGCTTCAAAATGCAGTACCACGTTTACCCTGCCAAACTGTAATTAAATGATTGTGAATGACAGTTTCAAGTGTTATCTTACATGTTTTCCTTTGTTGTCACAAGAGGAATGTTGGTGCTAATCCAGGTTAATTTTAATTTCCATTTTAGGTTTCCTTCTAAAGGTTTTCTTTTATGCCTTTTCACAAGCTTTCATCATTTTTTCCCTCAGTCACTGAAATCTTTTGCTGATTGATCGCCCTGACCTCTGTCCCTCTTGATTTTAGTCCATCCTCTGTAATGTAGTCTGAGGTATTTTCCAAAGGGCAAAGCTAATTTTGTCAACCCAGATCTTTTGGTTAAAGCTTCTCATTCACAGCCTGTCATATCCTGGCTCATGCCAAAGTTTATTCTCTGCTCAACCCTCCAAGAGTTCTATTCTTCAATACTGTTAAATTTCCACCCATTCCTGAGTAGGTCAACCTTGCTCCAATCTTGTACTTTTCCCCACACACCTGCAAATGCCTACATCACCTGGGAAGCTCGTGTGAATACCTAATGCCCTGGCTCAGACACACTCTCCTTGAAGCCTTCATCCAGGTGTATAGGGAAAAAATAGTTTCCCCATTCTTCACTTTCTCATCACATTTTAAGCAGAAAATTTGCTTCTGATACCTTTGTATTTCCAGCCTTAGCACTGTGCTATTCCTCGTAGTCACTCAATAAACATAAATAAATGCAGGAAAAGGCCATTCAGTTATATAAAGCCTATGAACCAGCATAAACAACATAAAATGAACTCCTTATACATTAAAAAGACAGTAAAACTGTCTGAAATTATTTGCAGTATATGTATTCAGAAAATTAAAGTTAAACCAATTAGCTCCTCGGTATTTCAGCAGAAATTGACAATTAAGGTAGACAGTAGTTTTTCAGGTGTCTCCTTTGAACTATTAAGAAAGTATAAGTAGACCAGAGGTCAGCTACCAAGGCCCATGGGCCAGATTCTGTCTGCTGCTTGTTTTTGTAAAGGTAATTGGAACACAGCCATGTTCATTCACTCACCTATTGTCTATGGCTGCTTTTGAGCCATAATGGTATATTTAAGTAGTTGAGACTGAGGAAGGAGCCCACAATGCCTACACTATGTACTGTTTGGCCTGTACAGAATGTTTGCTCACTCATAAAGTAGACATATATTAAGTTTTGCATCTTCCTAGTTGGAGCAGTACTTTCTTTTCAACTTAAATTGGCTGTGGAGCAAGATCAAATAAATACCTATGAAGAAACCAGAACCAAAACGTAACAAAAAAAGAAATGAGTAGTATTAATTTAAGATTGGGGGAATCCCTTGCCAAATACATAACAATATGAAAATTAAAATGCATGCATAAATGATATCTTTCCATTACAAACTCCTAGCAGTTATAGCATGTTTTGAGCTCCCAATATATGTGTATTTTATATGAATGAACACAAGAATAAATAAATGAGTGGAATAAACAAATTGAAGATGAAACTGGTAGGTTAATTTCATAATTTTTCTCCCCAAATGTACAGAAACAGTATGGATTTACCAAGAATTATTTCATGCTTTAAAGATCCACATAATTCTGCCTTGTATTACAAATTGTTGGGAATGTACAAAAAGATGCAGATTGCCTAGTTCTTTCTATAAAAGCAAATGTATACTGAATTTTAAACCTGATAAAAAATTATAAATATGAATATATATGTGAAAATAGCTTAGAGATTAAAATAGGTTTATAAGTAAAAATATTTTTTTAAAAATGAAAATAATCATACAGTAATAGGGTGAGGAGATTATGGTTTAGTCTCTGTGTTTCACTATATATAATTTTTTGTCAATAAATAACACTTGGCATTAGTTAGCTGTTTGTTTTTTTTTTTTAAATAGGAAAATTTAACCTCAACATTGAACTGTTTATTTTTTTTTATTATTTTTTTTTAATTTTTTTTAACATCTTTATTGGGGTATAATTGCTTTACAATGGTGTGTTAGTTTCTGCTTTATAACAAAGTGAATCAGTTATACATATACATATGTTCCCATATCTCTTCCCTCTTGCGTCTCCCTCCCTCCCACCCTCCCTATCCCACCCCTCCAGGCTGTCACAAAGCACCGAGCTGATCTCCCTGTGCCATGCGGCTGCTTCCCACTAGCTATCTATCTTACTACGTTTGTTAGTGTGTATATGTCCATGACTCTCTCTCGTATGCTAACACATATATATGGAATTTAAGAAAAAAAAAATGTCATGAAGAACCTAGGGGTAAGGCAGGAATAAAGACGCAGACCTCCTAGAGAACGTACTTGAGGTTATGGGGAGGGGGAAGGGTGAGCACTGACGGGGCGAGAGTTAGCTGTTTTTAACCATAAGTAATTCAGATCGTTAAGAGGCCTCTTCTGCTGCTCAGGGTGTTTCTGAGTTAACCTGCCCCATTTGTCAACTATTATATTTTCATATAAAACAAACTAATTTTAGATTAGATGGCAAATATAATGAGAAAGCAAATTTTACATTTTAAGAAAAAGTTGTCAATTTGCTGCTGAAGGGGAGAGGGTCCATTGTAATATATTTATATACATATTATATATATATAAATACATCTATATAAATATAAATGCATATACATATAAATTACTTTTAGGAAACTCTTCCATTCTTTCAAAACAATAAAATCATGATATGCAAGATATTTTTAAAAATCTATTAGTATTCTAATAGTTTAATGTAAGATTATGGGATTATATGAAATCATGTATGTGAAACTTTTGAAAATTGTAAAGCACTATAGAATTTAAAGAATTCATTCAATTAAAAAATTCATTGTTCAAATCCTAAGAAAAAGAAAAAATATCTGTTAGTATTCTCAACATTAAAATACATGTTTATTCTAACTTCAAAAAATGTGAAGCATCAGCTTATTATAACAAATATTCAGGTAGCTTATCATGAGTTTTTCACCAAGCTATTTTAAAAATGAAAGAAACATAGGTACATGAGATCTCTCATGTATTTCACCAGCTCACCTTCAGCATAGTGACTGTTGGAAAATACATGAAATTAATACTAATTCACACACCTCTTCTGCATTGTTTCCATTCTGTATAATTGCATGTCATTCTAGTATAAATCACAGCTGCTTAGTACTTATTATTTGCATTTATCTCAGTGACTTTTATTTATATAGGCACTCGTTGGGGATAAGACGCTGGCATTTTGGTTGATGGATGCTGAAATGTATACCAACATGAGTGTTCTAACCCCGTTTACTCCAGTTATTGATCGTGGAATACAGCTTCATAAAATGATTCGACTCATTACTCATGCACTCGGCGGAGAAGGCTATCTCAATTTCATGGGTAAGTATGAGCTGAACATATATCCAATCTGTGTTTAAAATGTTAACTAATATTATATATGACATAAGTTATGCAGAATATTTTGGTTTGGTTGTTCAGGTTTAAAATAGAAAATTATAACTTTATTTCTTTAAAGCACTGTCATTTATTTTTACAGCGTAAACTGTGAAAATTAAATTGCTTTAAGATTATTGTTATACTAATACATGATGCAAAAGTAATCTAATGGCTGGTATTTTATTTAATATTGTTGTCAATAAGTGGGGTGAACTTTTTTTAAACAGAATTATTATTCTGAATTTAATCATTGAGTTTATTAAATAGTGTTTGTAATACATTGAACATAAGAAGGATATAATTGTCATGTCATAGCATATTGAGCTAATATTATTGGTCTTCTTTGAGGTAATTGTATACCAGTATACTTGTATTATAAATGTGGAAGCCAACGCCCAAGATACTGTGATGGAAAAAAAAAATGTATTTATTTTAAAAAATAGGAAAATATGAATATTCAAAGGTCATTGTTGTCTGAAGGATCTTGAATGATAAAACATAAAAATCAACTAATACCGTTTTCAGTTCTATTTGGTCAACCATGACCATTTGATTTTTAGGACATTTCACCAGTTTTTAGGTTAGAGAGAGCTAGAAAGATTGGAAAATGCATATGGGAGACTGACATTTTTCTACAATAAAAGCTGTAGAGCTTCAGATTAGTTCATTTCTATCTGGAAATTTTTATTAAAAAATCTCAGATTGGGACTTCCCTGATGGCGCAGTGGTTGAGAGTCCGCCTGCTGATGCAGATCTTCCCGGATCTTCCCGGTCCGGGGAGATCCCACATGCCTTGGAGCGGCTGGGTCCGTGAGCCATGGCTGCTGAGCCTGCGCATCCGGAGCCTGTGCTCCGCAACGGGAGAGGCCACAACAGTGAGAGGCCCGCATATCGCAAAAAAAAAAAAAAACTCAGCTTGGACTTTTAAAAGCCTCTGTTGTTTGCTAACTTGAGATTAGGAAGCCAGACCCAATAAACCATACACCAGATTTCACCCATACAACCTGTACCTTTCAGTGCATCCCTCTTCTCTCAGGATCACCAAAATTTGTTAATATTCCCAACCTGTCAGGAAGTGGCCCTTATGACCTGTGAGACGGTACTTTGTCTTTCAGGCACCAGGCTGGGCTTCCTGGGTGGACTTTGCAGGCATTGTATTCATAAGTAAAACCGGCCTCAGTTCCTAAAAGGCAACTAGTCCTCTTTCACACAATGAACATCATTCATGAGTATGGCTTTTCCAGTAAGGCCTTAGTCGCACAGTTTATTCAATTATATCTTGATGAAAAGGTGGAGTCAATGAACTTAGGTAAACAGCTATGTCACCATGTAAAGTGAGAGAGTTTTTAATGTTTTATTTCATTTACAAAAGCAGGGTTTATTAAATTGTTGCAGTGTATATAGATAGATTAAAAAGAAAATGAAAGAGCTTCCTTATATATGTGGAAACTAAAACAACTTTCCTGTTAGAGAAATAAAATCGAAGAAGACCTCTGATTTCATGCTGTTCGTCCTGTCATTAATTCTTGAAGCCCACTGCATCCGAGAATTCTAGTAATCCTGACTTAGCTTACTGCTTTAGTCTGGAAGTTGTGTAAGCAATATCAGCTCAGAAGCCTATAGCGAAGAGTTGAGAGTGTCAGTAGTTTGAAGTACCTGATAGAGTCCTTTTCCTGAGACTGTCCTTTGCTGAAGACAATTCTAGCCCATAGCATGCAACAGAGCATCAGAGTAAAATAAAACTATCTGCAGATGACAGAGAATTAATGGCCCTAGTTAATTTAATATTGATAACTTTCAGATTAAAAAAGGTCTGATGGGGCTCCCCTGGTGGAACAGTGGTTGAGAGTCCGCCTGCCGATGCAGGGGACACGGGTTCGTGCCCCGGTCCAGGAAGATCCCACATGCCGCGGAGCGGCTGGGCCCGTGAGCCATGGCCGCTGAGCCTGCGCGTCCGGAGCCTGTGCTCCTCAACGGGAGAGACCACAACAGTGAGAGGCCTGCGCGTACCGCAAAAAAAAAAAAAAAAAAAAAAGGTCTGATGAAAGTTCATAATGAGAATTGAGTCTTGGTCAATATTTTCCCTGAGGGTAAAAATGGATCATGGACAGCTAAGATCTTAACAAATCTCCAGTAACTTCATAAATTTTGTGAAATGTTTATATTAATATACTCTTAACTGTATATATTCAACCTGAGGATGGCTAAGACGCTATTCTGTTTTGGAAACTCTTCCCATGGAACTTTCAATAGTAACACAACTAAATAAACATAATTATTTCTAGCATCTCTCTATAAGGTCTGTAAATTGACCATATTTGTGGTATCAAATATAATTTTGAAATTATTCTTTGATACAGGACTCAAAGATCTTTTGAAGTTTTCTTCTTACATTTGTCCTTCAAAAGGCTTATAATGTTTAACTCCAATATAGCACTTTTTAAAAATCCTTCTGTCTCAATGTCTTATCTAAATCTAGCATTTCTCTACTAACTTTGAAACCAGTAATCTCCAAAGTCTCTATAATTTCTGATTATTGATGTTGTTTTATGAAATTTAATATTTCCCTGTAAGCTATCATGACTTTAAATATTTTTTTTCCACTTTCTGATCATGGCACTCTCCTGCTGAATGGCTTCAATGGCTGCAGTGTCCTCCAGCTGACCTCTAGGCCTTGCATGAATGGTCTCCCATGGGTCTCCCCATTGATGGCTCTGCTCCAGTCAAGCAAGCCTTCTTTCAGTTCAATGAATGTACCAACTTCCTTCCACTATGAATTCTGTATATTTTTCTGTTCTCCCCTCTGAAATCACTCTACTCAGATACCCCCTGCCATACCTGACAATCCTTCATTTGCAAATCTTTTTTCCTTAGGGCAGTCTTTTCTAAAGCCTCAAACTTCACTAGTTTTACCTATTATACATTTTTATATTACCCTATACCTACCTTTTGTGGCACATAACAAAATTACATTTTCAAAAACTATTAAATATATAGCTGCCTTGATACATTTAAAACTGAATGAAAATAGGGGTCATCTGTATCTTATTCACTATTATATCTTCATGAACTAGTAGCAATTAGCACAGTATCTAGCACATCACAAGACTTGCACATTTTTCCAAAAAAGGATTATTTTATATATTTATATATATACATATATGCATATATATAATTACCTTGTAATTATTTTTAGCAGTAGTTCATTAGCTGCAATCACCAGTTGTAGTTTTGTTTTGTTTTGTTTTGTGTGCGGTACGAGGGCCTCTCACTGTTGTGGCCTCTCCCGTTGCGGAGCACAGGCTCCGGACGCGCAGGCTCAGCGGCCATGGCTCACGGGCCCAGCCGCTCCGCGGCATGTGGGGTTTTCCCGGACCGGGGCACGAAACTGTGTCCCCTGCATCGGCAGGCGGACTCTCAACCACTGCGCCACCAGGGAAGCCCCAGTTGTAGTTTTAAGGAAAGTTATTTTTTTTTCAAGTGGCATGTAAGAAATTAATTTTTAAAAAGATCAATTTAAGAAATTCAAGACTAAGGAGAAATCTGGTTGTTTACTCATGTTTTAGGCATTTTAAAACTTACTAGCTTTTGGAATTTTATTTTTATTTCCCTCTAGTAGAGAAAGAATGATTTAAAAGAAGTAAGAAAACAACATACTTTTGTAGTTTTTCATTTAAATCTATTTACCTAAATTCATCAGGCATTTAGATATGTGTTCTGTTTATCAAAAATAATTAAGATCAATATGAATTCTCTCACAATGATACCAGTTTGGCTGATTTGTTTTATTTTATTTGTTTTTGTCTTATATACTCATAATCTTGAGTTTAAAAAAGTTCTTTCACTCTGGTTAAAGCCAGGGGAATATTTGCAAGGTTTTTTTAATTTTTAATTTGCTAGGTTATTTTAATTGATTATGAATAAATAGGTTTATATTTCCTATTCTTCCACCATATCATCATATGAAAGAATCAAATATAGAAGAGGGGAGCAGGGATAGTTAAATTACTTTTATATCATTGATCATAAGAGTTATAATAAATATTAACAAAAGTAAATTTATATTTGACATAGCATACTATATTTTCTAAAACATTTTCATATGCCTCATCTAACTCAATCTTCATAAAAGTTTTGTTTTTTTTTTTTTAATACTGTCTGGCTTGCAAAGAAACATGGGGTGAAAGAAGAATATTCAGGTATCTAGGTAGATGTTCCAAGTCCCATTTTACTAAAGCTACAACTCAGAGAGGAAAAGGGACACACCTAATATTGTACAACTAGAAAATGACAGCAGCTGATTGTCTTTTTCTTCTATTTACAATGTGAAAAAATTAGAAATGAAAATTATTATTAGATCAGTGTATAGATTAGCTACCAAAATATGGTTAATAAATATCTTTTAAAGAAAAGGTAGAGCATAGTGGTTAAGAAAGCGATCTCGATGGGAATACAAGCTTAGCTGTGTGAGCTGGGTAAGGGGCATCATTACTCTGTGCCTTTGTTTGCTCAGTGGTAGAATGGAGTAGTGCCTGCCTCAGAAGATTGTTTTCAGGGTGAAATGATTTAATATGTACA
This sequence comes from Grampus griseus, assembly GCF_964374135.1. Lineage (NCBI taxonomy): Eukaryota > Metazoa > Chordata > Mammalia > Artiodactyla > Delphinidae > Grampus > Grampus griseus. The sequence continues at coordinate 109,264,962 of NC_138998.1, forward strand.
CAAGACTTAGAATATTGCCAGGCACATAACTCATAGTTAATGTTTCTTTAAATTTAATTTCACTTGAAGTTAAATTTATTATTACTATTTTTAATATTACTAGCTATTCCATTGAATATATGGGTCCTGAACGCTGATGTTTCAATTCCATCCAAGAGTGTTTCTTTAGAATCTTATATGATGGTATATTGTTTAATGTAAAAGTTTCTTAAAATATTTAATTCATTTCCTCTTGAAAACATCAGTAAAGGCAGTAATTCTTTGTTAAAAATCAAATGACATTGTCCTAGGTGGTATTATGTGGTTAATTATACAGAAGTTAAGCCATTTCTATAGTAAATCTCACTAAGAGTTAAGATTACTTATTTTTTTTAATTCATAGTGATGTCTGCTGAATGCTGCTGCTAAAACATCTTACTTAACTTTCACGTATGAAGAGGTGTGATGTTTGCCTTGATTCTCATTTCTAGGATAAGCCAATATGATATTAATCAGTTAACATTTATTATATATTATATGGTATCTGTGTATGAGTGTGTGTGAGCATTGCATAAAACTTAATATAGGGCTTCTCTGGTGGCGCAGTGGTTGAGAGTCCGCCTGCCGATGCAGGGGACACGGGTTGGTGCCCCGGTCCGGGAAGATCCCACATGCCGTGGAGTGGCTGGGCCCATGAGCCATGGCCGCTGAGCCTGCGCGTCCGGAGCCTGTGTTCCACAACGGGGGAGGCCACAACAGTGAGAGGCCTGCGGACTGCAAAAAAAAAAAACTTAATATATTTTTCTGGAATACCTGTGCCGAGATTTATTTTACACAGAAAGAGGGAGGAAGGGAGGGAGCGAGAGAGAGATGTAGATTGATATAAAGCAACTTCAGTTTAAAAAGTTAGTGAATTTGACATATATATCAATTTAAACTATACACAATATATTTATAACACATTCTAGAATGTGTTTTAACACAATTGATAACATTCCTTCATACTTCAGACATTTATATGTATCTACTATGTACCAGGTATTGTTAAGTGGTGGATATTCCTGGGTGAAAAAGAGTTCTTGCCCTCAAGGTCTCAAAACCCAAAAGGGGATCCAGACAAGTAAGCAGACAAGTATCTCTGTCCTAGTACATTCACTAGATACAGTGATAGAGATAAGCAGAGAATGTCATGTAAATGTGTAGGAAACTGGGTTAAGAGATTAGGTTGTTGGTGGAATTTATCAGCTGCTTCAGCCAGGCAAACATAGAAAAATAGAAAGGCACAAGAAAGCCATATGACAAACTTAGGGAAAGTCTAAGAAGGAGTAGGACTGAAGCAGTGGAGTGAGATTAAAGTCAGTTGGGAATATTAAATTTCAAATAAATGAAAAAACTGGGGCCCAAAGAAATCAATTTAGAGATCATTCATTGATTGGCAAGTTTAATGAAAAAATGTGGTTTTCAATCACTTTAAAGCATCATGAACTCTTCAGTAAGAAAGGCCTGGTATTGACTGATGGTTTAATAGCTTTATGGTTTATTTTTTTATCTATTTGTAATATAACTAAAAGGAGACAGATTAGAAAAATAAGACATGTGATTATTGATGATCTATGTGGATATGTCTATGCTATTTTTATAATCAGTGGTTATTTAATGTTTAATTGTTGGTTAAAAATAAATATAGAATGAAAAACATCTGCTTTACACATAGGATGACCTCAGTGAATATATGTTGCAGGCATACCTTGTTTCACTGCACTTCACTTCATTGTACTTCACAGATATTGTGTTTTTTACACATTGAAGGTTTGTGGCAACCTTGCGTTGAGCAAGTCTATGGGCACAATTTTTACAACAGCCTTTGCTCACTTCCTGTATCTATCCCATTTTCATAATTCTCGCAGCATTTCATACTTTTTCATTATTATTATATTTGTTATGGTGATCTGTGATCAGTGCTCTTTTTTTAATTGAAGTGTAGCTGATTTACAGTATTATATTAGTTTCAGGTATATAACATAGTGATTCAATATTTTTACAGATTATACTCTATTTAAACTTATTATAAAATATGGCTATATTTCCCTGAGCTGTACAATATATCCTTGTAGCTTATTTATTTAATACGTATCTCTTAATCTTCTACCCTTATTTTGCGCCACCCCTTCCATTTCCCCACTGGTAACCACTAATTTATGAGTCTGTTTCTGTTTTTTTATATTCATTTGTTGGTTTCATTTTTTAGATTCCATACATAAGTGATAACAGAGTATTTGTCTTTCTCTGTCTGACATTTCACTAAGCATAATACCTTCTAGGTCCATTCACATTGTTGCAAATGGCAGAATTTCATTCTTTTTTATTTCTGACTAATATTCCATTGTGTGTGTATATATATACTTTTTGTATCACATCTTCTTTATCCATTCATCTGTTGATGGATACTAAGGTTGCTTCCATATCTTGGCTGTTATAAACAATGCTGCTACGAACATTGGGGTGCATGTTATCTTTTCGAATTAGTGTTTTCATTTTCTTCAGATATATTCCCAGGATTGGAATTGCTGGATCGTATGGTAATTCTATTTTTAGTTTTTGGAGGAACCTCCATACTGTTTTCCACAGTGGCTTCACCAATTTACATCCCCACCAGCAGTGTACTAAGGTTCCCTTTTCTCCACATCCTCTCCAACATTTGTTATTTGTAGACTTTTTGATGATAGCCATTCTGACAGGTGTTTGGTGATATCTCATTGTGGTTTTGATTTGCTTTAATGTTACTACTGCAGCTTGCCAAAGGTTCAGATGATGGTTAGCACTTTTTAGCAATACACTACTTTTTTTTGTGTGTGTGTGGTACGTGGGCCTCTCACTGTTGTGGCCTCTCCCGTTGCGGAGCACAGGCTCTGGACGCTCAGGCCCAGCGGCCATGGCTCACGGGCCTAGCCACTCCGTGGCATGTGCGATCCTCCCGGACCAGGGCACGAACCTGTGTCCCCTGCATCGGCAGATGGACTCTCAACCACTGCGCCACCGGGGAAGCCCAGCAATACACTATTTTTTAAATTAAGATATGTACATTGTTTTTAGAAATAATGCTATTACTATAGACTATAGTATAGTGTAAATGTAACTTTTATATGCACTGAGAAACCAAACAATTTGTGTGACTCACTATATTGCAATATTCACATTATTGAGGTAGTCTGGAACGGAACCCACAGTACTTTCTCACTATGCCTATACTTGTATGTAGATAAACTGCTAAAGCAATTCAGAGAAGAAGAAACTGTGGTTAAGGATATATTTTGCCCCATTTTCTGGTGGTTCTCTGGTTATCTTGGAAGTGCTACCTTTTCCTAACCCAGCTTACTGAGGCAGAGGGAGTAGTTGCATGACCTTGTCATGTGACTTGTCAGGAACTGCTATAGAGAGGTGTGGCCAGGCAGGCAAATGGGCTACTATGTCCAGTAATTGTGTACTGGGAAAAAAACACCAATACTGATGCTGCAGTATTAATTCCAGATACAGTTGACCCTTGAACAATGCAATTTTGAACCGCAAGTGTCCACTCATACATGAATACTTTTCAGTATTTAGTACTACAGTACTACAAACTAAGTGGTTGGTTGGATCTACAGATGTGGAGGCGCTAAGCATATGGAGGGCCAACTATAAGTTACTAGTGGATAAACTTTGTCATTTTTCAAGAGTCAACTGAAATACCAAAATAATGCATTGATGGTATTCTTTATTAAAGACTGCTTAGAATTCTAGAAAAAGAGAAGAACCTAAGTATTTAACTCATTTAAAATATAAACATGTACATATTTTAAAATATCAAGTAAAGTATAAATTAAAATCTAAATATTAAGCACATATCTTGCTGATTTAAAATATTGGCAGACATGTATAATCTTAAGAATCAGCTATCCAAACAAAATGATGAAAATTTAATCTCAAAGTCAAAAACTAAATAATATTATTTAATCATTTTTAAAGATTTGAATTTCAAAAATAACGTGAATTAAAGTGTTGTCATCATCGAGTTAGTTCCAAGTCAGTTTCTGTGAAAAATGTTCTGGCTCTTCAGAAAGCTCTTTGTAATCCTATCCTAGGCTGGGCAATGGTAGGAGAAGGTTACATTGGACAGCTAACTCCAAATATGTTCATTTTCACGTAACCAAGTGTCTTATAACTTGAAGAAAATCTTTTTAAGCAACTTGACTTCATTTTCTTGAGTTTCATCATATATAGATAGAGATTCAGATGCAGAGTGATCTGAATCACTTTCAATACTGTCATGTTCATGTTCCACTTGTTCAGAAAGTCTTTGAACTAAAGTAAGAATCATTCTTTCAACAGAAGCTTTGCTTTCCCGGTTACCATTTTCTTTTTCCTCCTGGGGACTCTATGTTATAGAATACCATTTTCTAAATGAGTACACCTTCATTCCATTAGAAATTTTAATGCTGCATGTAACTCTCTGGGTTTATGTCAAAACATAAGTGATTCCAATTTCTCATTTAAAAAGTACTGAACTAGCAGGGTTAAAATCAACAAAACTAACAATGTTTCACTACTATAATATGGCATGGTAGTCCAGAAAACTGAAAACTCATGTTGCAGTCATAAAATACATATTCCCCATGACATCAGCTGTTACTGCATAAAACTGAAATGTCAGAAGTAATCTGGAATCATTGGGATTCATTGATTTGTTCCCTCATTTATTTATTCATTCATTCAGTTAAACCAATTGTTTTCATGTCAGTTTCTGGATGTAAGTAGAGTTGTGTGAAGGCAAAGAAGTTCATGCTTGATAACTTTTATATTATCAGTGAGGTCATCATTTGAGAGTGGAAGGAGTAAGAGACTTTTGAGAAAAAAAGTAGAAGTATGAAATGGACATCTTCAGGCGTGAAAATACTAGAGAACTGTAGTAGGATATCTAGGTAATACTGAATGCTCATTTGAGATTTGTAATCAAGATTATAAGCCAAATCAACCTCTTTGTTGTGTGACATTTTTTTTTTCCCTAGTAGTCCATGGTTGATCAAGGGTTGGAATTTTGTCAGGCATCTGTCAAAAGAGGGAAGGATTTTGAAAGTATTAGAAAATAGCTGATGTAATAGAGAACCCATAAATCACTGATTCTCAAAATTGCACACTGGAATGACTTGGAGAGTTTCAAAAAATACTAGAAATTGTGATTGAATTGGCCTTTGCTATAGCCTGGGCTTTGGAATTTTTTAAAGATTCCTTAAAGCTAGGAAGTAAAGAGAGAATTCCAAGAGGATGTAAAAGATATAGGAAAGTTCTCTGGTTCTAGAACAGAAATCATAGAGGGCACAGTACAAGGAAGGGAAGTTGGGACAGACGATGGGTATGTTGTGAGTCCAACTGTCAGTGAAGGGCCAATGAAGGACCAGGAAGCTGGACTTGGACTTCCCATAGCAAACAAGGCAAACAGGAATGGGGCTGCTTCTGGAGTTTTCCTGGTTGGTATTGAGAAGCTTTCTCGAATAGATTTTTATCAACAGATAGAATTTAAATGAGAAGGCTTTTCTACTTTTCTTATATTGTTTTCTCTATTTATAAACAAACTAAAATCATGACAATGGAGTAAACTGTCTTCTATTAACAGCGTGGTCATCTGGTGTGCGTACATCTGTTTTTATTACTTTCTTGTTTAGGAATCTCATTACCATGATGTTTTCCTAGTTTCTGTAATGAGTGGTACCTGCGGAGAAAGAGGCATAATTACCAACTGGCAATTTTCTCTCTCAGCAGTATTATGAAATTTCCATTACTAAATTTGAAGGATTTTCTCAATATGATTATATTGTATTTTGACATTTGAAATTCGGTGGGACATTCTTTAATGAATATGTTACATTCTCCCTAAAGCCACAGGGAAAGTTGGATGGATTTTGTGTCGGTCGGTCTGCATTTAGTGATAGCTGCATTATACTTCAGTGTAAAATGTGTGATCCTACTTCACATCTTCCATCTGTGATTGTTTAGTGTCAAACTTGTAAATTCTTCTTTTTTCTGATAGATAGGAATACAATAAAAATTTAAATGTCTTCCTGCTAAGTGCTGGAATTGAAGCAGTTATAAAAGGACAAAATGCACTCTGCCGAACAGTAGGAGTGCTGGTTTTTGGCATTTTCTCTTAGCTTGTTGAGGCAAGTTTACTGAATGTGACACAGCTAGGAGAAGTCTGTAAAACTGAGCTGTGAAAAACTGCAAAATTCTCAATATGAGCAGCTGTAAATGGCTTGAAGCCCTGTTAAAATGCTCAGAGACACAAATAGAATCTATTTTAAATGGCATAGACTTAAAAGTAATGGCCCTGATTTGATTCACAGCACACTGATAACCAATTTTGGCTGGCATTTAATGAGAACATGAGTACAGCATGGGGCTAAGAAGGAAGTACTGCTGCAGTTACCTGGGGATCTTTAAAATACTGAACCCTGAGCCTCATCAACCTTTCACGCCAGAGTCAGCGATCGTGAGGCTGTGACACTAGTGGTTTTTAAAAAAAAAATCTCACAAAGTGATTAACTTGTGGAGATAGAACATAGAGATCCACTGATGGGAAGGAAATGCAAAAATGAAAGTTGGGCCAAAGACAGGTCCAGACTGTGCTGGGATCACTGGGGGCTAGCTGAGGGACTCACCTGTCCCTTTCCCGACATGATTTAAATACCCCGCTCAGTACCAGAAGTGTTCTTTCTGACAGGTTAATTTTCACACAAGAACCTTCAAATCCTTGCCGAAGATTATAACCAGGGAGAAGAGTCACTTTAGAGAAGTTCATCTTAACCTAGTGAAGAATGTTTCTGATGCAATTTATCCACATTTTTCTCTAGCCCACTCACATTGTTCAAGTTGAATACATCACACCCTTTACACATAGGAAAAGGGTCTACTGGTAATCTGGATGTTGAGAGGAAAACAGAAGCAACTGAACCTATGTGTCCTTAATTCTTCCCATCTTGATCTTAGGGTAGGATATCTGTATAAGTCCCTGCATTTCTTCTTTTGGGGTCTGTGTCGTTGTCAGTGGTGTTATTGGGTGTGGTGTAAATGATTCTCCCTAAACTGCTGTTCAGCTGGGCTGACGTCCTACTGAAGTTCCAAAGAAATGGTTAAAGCAATAAGATGAGACCCACTGCAGGACCCCAGTCTTTATCCATCTAAGCAAGGTCTGCTGCTCTGTGGTCATTTGCCTCTAAGCCTTTTACACCAGAAACAAGAATTTTTTTCTCTCTTTGGTTTATTGCCCTAAAACTGCATCAGAAAGTAGAGATATTAATTATTACTGTTGGTTCAAATGTTTATTTCATTAGAGAGGCTTGCTGGGAAAATAAGATCGTTCTTCTGTGCAGAACATGCTAATCAATGGAATATTATTCCTCATGTGTTGTGGATTTTAAGCCAAAACTTACCATCTAGGGCACTGACTTTTCTCAGTGAGAAGGTATATGATCATATCTTTATAAAGAAAGAAAATTCCCACATATGGGAGACACGTATTTTTCTTTTCATCTCTCTCTCCTCAAGGTGAGATAATCACAAATAGGAAGTTCAACATGTAGGCTGCATAGCAGATTTCCTAATGTAACAAAACAATAAAATGGGCCTGGACCTTAAAATAAGTCCCAGTGAAAAGAGCACAATTTTTTTCTAAAGTTAATATCTGAATTATTTGCTCTTAGGCTACTACACACACAAAAACACACACATAAATACACATTGTATGTATACTGTGTGTGTATGTGTATGTGTATGTATGCATGTATGTATATATAACATTGAATGAACTCACTATCCACATAGCCCTGGGTTAAAAGTTTAGTATATAAACTTCTCTAGCTCCATTGTTGAGTTGTAGATGGTGGAGTTTGCAGAATGGAGGAACTATGTAATTTAACATTATTTAGAAACACAGAAATTTCATCAAACCTTCCTTATTACTTTGTTACCTAGCATTTTAAAAGAACTTCAAAGCCTCACTTTATGAGCTTCAGTGTCCCACAGAAGAATCCTCTAAATTCAGGGAGTCATCTAGGTCCAGGATCCTCTGTCAAACTGCTCATCTTCCTAAGAAGGGAAAAAATAAGGTATTATCCTAAGACATGTGAGTAAAGATAAATTAATATATAATGGACATCATACCTAGCCCTGGATTCCTAATTTAGAGTTATATCTTTAAGCCTCCCCCGATCCAATCCCAAAGGCCCACCTGGGTGATAACCTCATCTTATTGGTGGAATCTGCCTAAAGGATATGCCAATAAATGAATAAGCATCCCACTCTCCCCCACTGGTCCCATGGTATGGATTTTCTTTACACGTCACAATATTTCTGCTGTGGCGTTAGGCTCTTGAATCATTTCTCTCTTTTACTAATTCTCTTCTCTCCACTTTTACTAGATAGTAAGTCTTGTTATTTGGCTCACAGCCTTTTAGAGCTTTTCATAGGCTTCTAGAGGTTACCAAGAAACCCCCAGATCTTCCTTCCAAGCAGGATTGATCAGAGAGTTTATTTTAGCTAAAAGACTGAATGGCTGACTTTTCCAGTATTATTCAAGGAGGCTGTAAAAATCCTTATAACCATAGGATGCAAAAGGTGATTGATTATATATTACCAGAGCTGGTGAGCTATGTATGGCTGTCATCTCTTGGGATGTGATGGTGACTGCTCTAAACACAAATAATCTGCTCTGACAGCGTTTCTCCTGAGCAACTTGCCAACAGGAGATAGGATTTAGAAGGTGAATTTCTTTGCCTCTAAAACTTGAGATCATTATCTGAGTTTTAACTCTCCACCCCACCTCACTCCCCCAAACAAAGCAGGATGGTGAAATATACACACTCATCTCAGTTAGTAGTAGAGTGATTAAATTCCTTGGGAAATATAGTAATTTTTCTTTTTCCTTTCTCACTGGAGAGACACAGGTTTCTCTTTGGGAATATATTTTCCTTGAGGGATTGGGGGCATGCATATTATTTGGGTGACTTGTCTTCATTTGACAGTCTTTGAACAAGGTAGTCTTAAACTAGCTCCAATATCTTGAATATTTACCCTGAGCAAGGCAGTACAATAAGTGCTTTACATATAATATCTCATTTAAACCTGTGTTGCCATCCTGAAAGGTAGGAATGATTGCCTTCATTTCACACGTAAAGGACATGAAAGGTTAAGTGGCTTGTTCAGATCAATACAAGAGCCAGAATTTGAGCACAGCTCTGTCTGCCTCACACTACTTCATATGAGCCAATATAGTCAGCCCTCAGTTCCCGTGACGGGGCAGGGATTGCTTCCAGGACCCTCCAGGATAGCAAAATCTAAGGATGTTCAGGTCCCTTACGTAAAATCAGTCACGCAGTACAGTCTTTTGTATCAGTGGTTTTTGCATCCTGGGATACGGAGAGCCAACTCTATTATTATTTTACCTAAAATGTATGCTTAGATTGTCAGTGATGTTGGTAAATCTCTAGCTATAGACATCCCTCCAGAGGAGGTAAGTCAAAGCGGAAAATAACAAACCAAATTTTATATTGTGCAGCAATCTGAAACAAATCAAGGGAGAAAGTAACTTATTCTCAAATTTCAAGCCAGTCTTACAAATGACTTGTTAGTCCCCTATGCTTCCTTCATTCTACAGTGATTCAGCACCTACTGCCAGGTCAGGTACCAGCCTAGGACCTATCTTACAAAGAGAAGACATAGGCATTAGCTCACGGAGCGTAGTGTCCAGGAAGGAGACTGACAAAGCCAGATAGCCGTAGTGTGTTGGGTGATAAATGTCACCTTCAAGATCCGCATTGAGCAGTGTGAGTACCCCAGGGAAGAACACTAAACTGATACTCGGGGGACGGGGGTGGAAGTAGTGGGCTATAAGGGAGGGTGTCCTACAGAAAGGGAGTTCAGTTTAAAGTGCCCCATTCCTTTCTATCCTGATCCTCTATGAGTGTCCCTCACTGGAATGGTGACTATGAAAAGCTAAGAAGGTGAAACAGAATGAGGGACATATTAATTTAGGACATGAATGATGAGAGAGAGGCCAAGTCATAGAGAGCTATTGAAGGGTTTTTACAGGAGATTGACATTGTCAGATCCAGTTTAGATATGTTACTGGACTAAAAACGTGAGAGATAGATTTAAGGGGGCAGTGACCTCACACTAAATATAGCACTGCAAGATCTTCTGTCACTGGAGTTCTTTAAAATTGGTTTAAAACTGTAGGTCTCAGTTCTTTCCACACTATTCACATCAGTCAATAAATTGGATGTATCTCTTGTGGATGGGTTCAAAATCATTTACTTCATTAAAAAAAAAGATTTTTCTGAAGATTATGAGGAAAATAAAACTGCCATTTTCCAGAGCCATACAAATACTAGGATTCCTCTGATTATTGCCTCAAAATGAAAGAGAAATTTAATTGTTAATTCCACCTAAGTTATGTAATATAAGGATAAAACTATCATTATATTATTTAGGTAAATTATTCTTACTGTATATTTATATCCAAAGTAATCAAGTAATAGTACTTGAAATTTTTGGTCTATGTAGGTCATATAAAAGATACGTTTCTTTGTGCAAGTTTGAATCAACCTCTGCATTTTATTTCATAATTCAAAAATGATCCAGGTGCTTGATTTAAGCAGTTTTAAAAATATAGGTAGTATAGGTATAACTCACATTATGAAATAACTATCATTTGGAAAAGTTTTCTTTAATTTAGAGTTTGAAAATGAATAATTTGAGATGCAATTGAAAATGTGTTATTTTAAAGAATTCTGTAATATAGCAAAGAATTACCACCTGATTTGTCTTTCATGAAAACATTTTCATATCATTAAGTTGCTTAAAGTAAGTTGTACCTGTAGAAGCATAAATTATAAATTAAAAAGAATGATAGCATAACTTTTTTTTTTTTTTTTTTGCGGTACGCGGGCCTCTCACTCTTGTGGCCTCTCCCGTTAGGGAGCACGGGCTCCGGACGCGCAGGCTCAGCGGCCATGGCTCACGGGCCCAGCCGCTCCGCGGCATGCGGGATCTTCCCGGACGGGGCACGAACCTGTGTCCCCTGCATCGGCAGGTGGACTCTCAATGCGCCACCAGGGAAGTCCGATAGCATAACTTTTAAAGCCTAAACAGTTCATAACTATATTATAGAAAGTCTACAATACAATAGTTATCTGCCCTTTAAAAACATATTCAGGAAATGTATTGAAAATTAACTAAAAAGCTTATACTATTAAACTTTAAAAATGTCAACTTTCAGTTTTTATAGAGGGATTTTATAGCTTGAGAGAAACAATCCAGAAACTGCTCTGCATCTTTGTTTGTACGCCATTGTCTAATAGACCCTTATGAATTACTTTTTAAAAAAACTAATGGGACTTCCCTGGTGGTGCAGTGGTTAAGAATCCGCCTGCCAATGCAGGGGACACTGGTTGGAGCCCTGGTCCACGAAGATCCCACAGGCCGCGGAGCAACTAAGCCCCTGCTCCACAACTGCTGAGCCTGTGCCCTAGAGCTGGAGTGCCACAACTACTGAAGCCTACGCCCCTAGACCCAGTGCCCCGCAACAAGAGAAGCCCATGCACCGCAACGAAGAGTAGTAGCCCCTGTTCACCACAACTAGAGAAAGCCTGCACACAGCAATGAAGACCCAACGCAGCCTAAAATAAATAAATTTATTTTTTAAAATAATAAATAAAATGAAAAATGTAAATAAAATAAAATTAAAAGTTAAAAAAGAATAAAGGACAGTGATAAAGCAAAAAAAAACTAATGACTGGGTAGGGGCAGGGAGATGGGGAGATATTAGTCAGAGGGTACAAAATTTCAGTTATAAGACAAGTCTGGAAATGTACAGCATGGTGATTACAGTTAATAATAGTGTACCATATACTTGAAAGTTTCTTAGAGAGTAGATCTTAAATGTTCTCACTACAAAAATAAAATCGTAATTATGTGACCCAACGGAGGTATTAAAAGCTCTGGTGGTAATCATTTTGCACATATAAGTACATCAAATCAACACATTGTACACCTTAAACTAATACAATGTTATATGTCAATTATATCTTAATAAAGCTGGAGGGGGTGCCTGTGATTAAAATAAAGACACTTGGAATGTGAAGGAATAAAAAAAAAACCCAAAAAACTAATGATAGGTGTTTGAGCTTCACCAACATATACAAAACCACCATCATTCAGAGGTTCCATTTTGAGATGTGCTGAGATGACCATTTGGGGATGAAAAGATGACAAAAATGAAAGTTTGAAAACCTATATAATCCACACCTTTTCAATACTTTAATCTTACATACATTATGATTATATAAAAGTCATAAGTGAAAGTTTCATGTTATACTTGATAACACCTTTCCACAAATGAGAAGACATTCAAATATCTTGGATTATTCCAATATATTATCTATAGTTTAATAAAAAATATCAATTACATTATGTAGTTAACAATTCATTCCACATTTTATATTTTCTTTTCTTTTTCTTTACTATAATGTAAAAATGCTGTGCATTTAACATATTGTTTTAAAGATCAGCTTATTTTATGCCTAGCTATAGACTTTAAAATAGTAGTATGACAGAGCTTGATTATTACATGTTGAGCAAATAAACATTTATAACCCTGGTACATTTTGAAAAATTCATTTATTGACTTTTTGAAAGGCATTTTATTTATTAAAGCAAGGTCTTCTGAAAGCTATGTGAACTGATAGGGCTCTCTCATTTAATTAGGAGACTTTTAAATTCTGTGTGTATATGGACTCTCCTATAAATGAGGCCAAAGAAATATTAGCAGAATAAATAAATAAAAATAGTCAAACAAGTTCTTTTGCTTGCCAGGTTGGAAAGCTACTGTTATTTTTCTTTTTTATCTTTATTGGAGTATAATTGCTTTACAATGGTGTGTCAGTTTCTGCTTTATAACAAAGTGAATCAGTTATACATATACATATGTTCCCATATCTCTTCCCTCTTGCGTCTCCCTCCCTCGCACCCTCCCTATCCCACCCCACCAGGCGGTCACAAAGCACCGAGCTGATCTCCCTATGCTATACTAGCTATCTACCTTACGTTTGGTAGTGTATGTATGTCCGTGCCTCTCTCTCACTTTATCACAGCTTACCCTTCCCCCTCCCCATATCCTCAAGTCCATTCTCCAGTAGGTCTGTGTCTTTATTTGTGTCTTACCGCTAGGTTCTTCACGACATTTTTTTTTTCTTAAATTCCATATATATGTGTTAGCATACAGTATTTGTCTCTCTCTTTCTGACTTACTTCACTCTGTATGACAGACTCTAGGTCTATCCACCTCATTACAAATAGCTCAATTTTGTTTCTTTTTATGGCTGAGTAATATTCCATTGTATATATGTGCCACATCTTCTTTATCCATTTATCCAATGATGGACACTTAGGTTGTTTCCATCTCCGGGCTACTGTAAATAGAGCTGCAATGAACATTTTGGTACATGACTCTTTTTGAATTTTGGTTTTCTTAGGGTATATGCCCAGTAGTGGGTTTGCTGGGTCATATGGTAGTTCTATTTGTAGTTTTTTAAGGAACCTCCATACTGTTCTCCATAGTGGCTGTACCAATTCACATTCCCACCAGCAGTGCAAGAGTGTTCCCTTTTCTCCACACCCTCTCCAGCATTTATTGTTTCTAGATTTTTTGATGATGGCCATTCTGACTGGTGTCAGATGATAGCTCATTGTAGTTTTGATTTGCATTTCTCTAATGATTAATGATGTTGGCATTCTTTCATGTGTTTGTTGGCAGTCTGTATATCTTCTTTGGGGAAATGTCTATTTAGGTCTTCTGCCCATTTTTGGATTGGGTTGTTTGTTTCTTTGTTATTGAGCTGCATGAGCTGCTTATAAATTTTGGAGATGAATCCTTTGTCAGTTGCTTCATTTGCAAATATTTTCTCCCATTCTGAGGGTTGTCTTTTGGTCTTGTTTATGGTTTCCTTTGCTGTGGAAAAGCTTTGAAGTTTCATTAGGTCCCATTTGTTTATTTTTGTTTTTATTTCCATTTCTCTAGGAGGTGGGTCAAAAAGGATCTTGCTGTGATTTATGTCATAGAGTGTTCTGCCTATGTTTTCCTCTAAGAGTTTGATAGTTTCTGGCCTTACATTTAGGTCTTTAATCCATTTTGAGCTTATTTTTGTGTATGGTGTTAGGGAGTGATTTAATCCCATACTTTTACACGTACCTGTCCAGTTTTCCCAGCACCATTTATTAAAGAGGCTGTCTGAAAAGCTGCTGTTATGATATTTGTTAGTCACTCCCAATATTTTTAGAGCCAGACTTTTCTTTTTTTTCTTTCTTCTTCTTCTCTTTTTTTTTTTTTACAATGTTGTGTTAGTTTCTGCTGTATAACAAAGTGAGAGCCAGACTTTTCTGACAGCTCCTAAAATGAGCCTGATGGGAATAAAATCCAGGGGGCAGTGATCACGTGGACCAGATATGCTCTTTTTATATACTCTTGGAACATGTATAATCAAACAATTCTTTGACTACCTGATTCATACAGCATGTGCCTTCTCTACACGGAGAAGTATGCATGCATTTATTTTCAGCAACATGCCTATCTTCCTGGTTTCACAAACATGCCTTATTCCTGCATTCTCAAGAGGGTGCTATCACCCCAATAGGGGTGAAAATTGATCCTTAAGGGAGGGCAAACAAAACTTAGATATTATAATCGTTATTGCCCTCCAGAGCATCATAGCATATTTAAACAGATCTGCAGTAGATCTGCAGTATTTAAATTTCACAGGGTGGAAGCAATTAGGAAAAAATGTCTTAAAAGGCTTGTGTGTGTGTGTCTGTGTGTGTGTCATAGGTCAGGGGGCAATAATGACAAAAAGGTCAAAAAACACTGTATTATTCATCGTAACTCTAGGCCTTCTGTTCAAGTGTCACCCACTAGATTCTGTTTATCTCAAAGTATCAATAGTATCTCAAGGATATTTGTTTCAGTTTTCTAGTTTGATGTGTAGATTCTACTTTTAGAGTAGACACTTAAAAAGTCCTGGCTCGGCCATTCCCATGTAACTAAATGTTCTTTTTGTAAAATGAGACAAAGACGTTGGCCTCATATTCTTCCTAACAGTGGTATTGATGAGAGTTCTTATTCCCTTGGAAGATATTTCTCAAGTAGCTAAAAAAGATGGGATTTAAGTTTTAAATATGTTTGAAAGTGAAAAAAATATTTTCAGTTACCGCCAGCCTACTTCCAACTTAATTCTTTTATTCTTATCCACTTTTTTTCTTTTTCCCTTGCCAATATATGCTGCCCTCGACTAAATGAGGGCAATGGTTGCCTGAGCAAATATAACATCAAAGGCCAGACAACTTAAGATAAAGAGCTGAAACTTTTACATTCTAATTTTTTTTCCTATAGACACCCATCATATTTTTAGTAAAATACAAGGATATCTGTTCATATTTAATCAGTTGACTTTAAGGTCATAAGTTTAAATTGGAAAAAAGTTCTAATATCTCTATATTGCTATATGCATATTATGAAAATTATTTATTTTCTTGGATAAGAAAATAATATAATCATTATACACATTAGTATTTAGTATACTGAAATCCAATTGTATTAATAGTTTTGTTTCCTAAAATCAGTTTCTATCTATGTAACTAACCATGAGTACATAAAACACTTGTTTCCTTATGAGTCAGGAATATTTTAATATTTGTTTTGTCTTGAGGAGGTTAATTGGAAAAGGCGGATATAATTATTATGACTTACTGATAGAAAAACAGAATTTTTGGATTTTAATTAGAAAAAAAGATTGCTGTTTTCTGACCCTTATCACAAGATATTTTATACCAAGCAGCATTTCCCCTGCAATTTGATGGTATATAATTTAGTGACACCTAAATTGTTTTTGTTTTTCAACTGTACTTAAATAAAACAATAAATGTCTCCTTTTATGCTGTGGCTAAACATACAATATCAACAGTAAGCATTGGACTGGAAACAGTTCTTTTCACCATGATTTTTATACACATTTGTTTTAATTATTTTGATAATTATAAAATAACTAGGAAATGAATCTGAGAAACTATCAAAAACTCTTGAATCATTGCTTTAAAATGTACATTTTTCAAATTGAGAAATAGGTTACTAATCTGTGAAACTAACTAGTATTTTTATCTATTTCTCTCTACTTTGGCAAACTTCATTATGTAGTCATGTGTGTTAACCCCTCCTTCTCATACTCTTTTGCCCACTCAAACCCTTGTAGACCTCCCACTGCTGTCTCTACAGTCTGGAAACTCTGGTTTCTAAGGCCATCATTGACCTGCTGGTCTCTGCACCTACTCCCTGAACTCCCTTGATCACCTGGTTCTCTTTGATATGCCTCATGTCTTCCCTCCCTGCCTTCCTTGTTCTATCAACTATGACCCTGTTTCCTTCACAGTCTCCTTTTCATCTTGTTTCTCTTTACAACGTACATATTTCCTCAGGGGTTGTCCTGGGCCTCTTTTACTTTTTCCCTACTCTTTCTTTCTCAGAGAGCTCATCTACTTTTAGGCTTTGTCCATCTCTTTAATTCAAATAATCGCCCCCCATCTGCATCTCAGAATCGAACCTTTTGTTCTAAACTACAAATATAAATTTGGAAACTGCCTGCCTGAGATCTCTACATGGTATCTTGTTGGCTCCTGAAGCCACTGAATCCAAAACTGTAATCATCCTCCCTACAAATTGTGGTGCCTTTCAAAAATTATTATTATTATAAGTATCATCATCTCTCTTCTAGTAACCATGGGTGAACTCGAGTCATTTCAGTTGCTCCTTCCTTTTCCTTGTCTGTAACATTCAGCCAGTAACCAAGTCACAGCATCCTTATTCTTCATTTTCTTTTTCCTGTACTCCTATGCCATTTTTCTATTAATATTGCATTTCTTTAAACTTCTAAAGTTTATAAAGCATTATTGCATGCATAACTTCACTTAGTACAACCAACCTGCAAAGTCAGTATTCTTTTTATAATTTTCATTCTGAGACAGTATAACACAATGGTTATGAATTCAAGTTTGGAGACAGTCTGCCGACATTCTGATCCTGGCTGCTTTACTTCCTAGCTGCATCATCTGTGGCACATTACTTAATTTTTTTGGAACTTCACCTTCATCATGTCATAAATGGGGATTATAATGATACCTATCTTACTGGGCACTTGTAAGAATTAAAATATTTAGTGATGTTGTCTTTGGAATTATGCCTTGCATGTAATAAGTGTTTAGTAAGTGTAAGTTCTAACTATATTACAAATAATGAAAAATTATACAACTTGAGGTTATACATTGTGACAGAGTACTAAAATTCATGTCATTTGTTTCTATATCCCATGTTTTACTCACTGTATACACATAATTTTTGCCTATTTTCTAATTTCTGTAAGAGAAATTCTTTATTTACTGAAGACTCGCTAGGTTATAGTCAGAAAATTATCTGAAAGCGTAAAACTGCAATGGAATTTGTGGTTATATAAGTCAGTTAGTAGAGTTTACCTCTTAGTATGTTTTCACTCTGTGCTCCCACTGTTCCTATACGGTTTTTTGTTTAAAATGGGTCCCAGGAATAACATTAAAGCAAATATGTATATATCCCTGGATGGTTGTTTAGAATGTCTGCTAAGTTATGAATATTTAGGTATTTCATGAGTCTTGACATCTGTCATTTGGAACGTTAAAAGTTTCCTTTTCCCCTCTGAAAAAGACACAATGACTTTCCGTAAAGTTTCAAGAAGTTTTGGGATAACTTTGACACAGTATTTATATACATTCATGTACCAATTTGGGAGGGACTGTTGAGCCATGATTCTGGATGCTTATTTTAATATATTTTTAGTGTAATTAGAGTCTCTTGGAGTCTTGGAGTCTCTTAGAGTCTCTTGTAATAAAAGTCCATTACTGTTGCTATATTTCTTTACTCTTTAGGCAAGCTATAGCATTTATTTCTGAATAGCTTTCTTTATATTATTTAAAAATTAATACAGTATGTTCATTTCAGATTAAGATATGTGTTCTATAATAGCATAGTTCATATTGTTTCCCTCTGTACTATACATATAATTTCTAACCTGAAGAATGGAAGTTGACTTAGATATTCTTCATACCCTTAGGTTTTTTGGTACAGTTACATTAAATTCACTTAATTGTGTATCTATATGTACAAAACATTTCATTGTATAAAGTAAAAGTCACAAACCTGAAATGCTGCCCTTCCCACGTCATCCAGATAAGTACCCAAACACTCTCTCTACATAAGGAAGAAGGAAGAGGAACCAGAAGTGAATATCCACCAGTTGAGTCAGCTCTTTAGAAAGAATCTTCACATAAACAATTCTGCTTGTATATCTTTGGACAAAACTTAGACACAGCGCCATAAAGGAGAGCCATAAACGGAAGTTAGGAAATGTATCTTTTCTTGACATCAGTTTATCTAGCTAAAAAAAAAAAATAGGTAAGTTTCTTAGACTGAAGGAGATTTGTCTCTGACATAGAAGATGATGTTTAAGCTGGTTGTTGAAGAATGGACAGAATTTCTGGAGGCGTTTGCCTTTTTGACTTGTAACAGGCATTACAAGCCAAGGACTAACTGGAGAGAAGATGTGGAAGCAGGAAAGATGGGCCGTATCATATTACTGTGGGTCATCTGGTTTGCCTGAAGCAAGTTCTGTATATTGGGAGATAAAGCTTAAAGGCGAACAAAGAAACTCTACTCATTCAGGGACAAATAATAGTGATGAGCATTTCCACATGGAATAGTTTAATGAAATGGCTGGATACCATGAAAGTTAAGCACACAACTGATTAAATCACTAGTTGTGTTGCTTCATTTCCGTGTTCTTTTCTTTACCAAACCCTTTCTCTTATTAGAACGTAAACTTTTATGGAAGTGTAGAGACTGACTCAGCCTTATGGAAGATTGTAAGGTTCACCTGTGTGGAGGGTGGTGATGGCAGTTGTTTACGTCGCATCAAACCTCTCTAGGAGACTTGTGCATAATATTTTAAATATTATTATTTTAAAGACATAGATTGTTTGTGTTTTTGAACCCTCCCATTTAATTGCCTTCAAAGCCAGTTGATAGGCTAATTCATAAACTTGCCATGACATTTTTAAAATTCGAAATCCATTTTATTCAGAGCAAAGGGAGACACCTGAAGCAAGCAAGTACAATTACTGAGAACCTTTCTTCTTGCTGGGGGAAGAAGTTCACAGTGTTTCCCACAAGCCACCGTGCTGCTAGGGAACTTTTTTCTCATTTCTTGGGCACCAGCGGCCTGAGAGGAAAGCAAGAGCTGACAGCAGGGAAGTAGAGAAGGATAACTAGCTGTTGGCAGGAACTTGGAGGGATAGAAGCATCATCCAAAGGCAAACTGATACTGGTTCTTTGATTAAGTTATAAGCAGGTAGTTAAATCTCTCTACTAGGGAGTTAGAGTTGCTGCCTACAGAAGAAAGGCTGCGGGAGATTTAACCTCAGAAAAGCTATATCCAGGCTGTGCCTTGAAAGAGCATTAGATTCTTACAGAAATATTCATCTAGCCTGGGAATGGTACCAGGATTGAGTTAAATGGATGTTGATTATGAAGTATAGAGGATTTAAATGAACATTTTCTTTCCAATCTTATTTCCTGTGGTTATATGCTTCCCTTCTAAATGCATCTGCTTAGCTCTTAATAATTCATTAGGGAAGTGTGTTAATCTCTATTACTATGTATGTTTCGTGTGACCACAGGGAACTGACCCTGACTTGGTGGTAACATATCCTAAATTATAGGCAAATTTTAGGGGAAAATAGTACAGTGTGACTCCACTACTAAACTTTTGAGTCTAAACCTAAAGTTAGAATAGCCACAAAGCCACAAGTATAATCAATTTTATAATCAGCCAATATATTCTTTGTTTTTACATTACTGTCTTCCTCGCTTGTTTTCTACCACCTAGAAAGGTGTGGAGTCTTTCAGTGGGTGCCCTGTTCGCATGCAAAACTTTTACACTTTTTACAAGGCTGTCCATTAGCAAATCATTTTCTAAGACATTTGTTAACTACTTGCAGAAAAATCTGAATTCAGTTAGGATTTTATTAAAGAACCCCTTTTTTTCCCCCCACAATTTCTCCCTTATTCCCACTTCACTCCCCGTCAAAGAGTATCGTGAGTTCTCTGCTTCATGTAGCATCAAAATGGTTTTGGAATGAATGGCAAAAGTCCATTACTGTTGCTATCAATTTTCTGAAGAAAATATTATCTAGCTCTTAAAAATTGTGTTTGCATAAAAATAACACATTCTCAGTTCAGTCTCGTTTGTTTTGTTCATTGTCTTATCCTTGTTTGATGATACTTTTATTTATTTTAAAACAAAATTGTGCCACGAAGATGGAATGTAGGTCAAAGTATATAGAGCAACATGAACAATTCGAAATTCTGCCTCCTATTGGCATGGCAGTCAGAGGAGAACGCCAGAGGCGGCCTCTGAGAAACAGAGAGCTGAAGTTATCTTCTGGTATACATCTTCCCCTCTCTGGTGACATGGATATGCTCCTCTTTATCCATCCCCTTTCCATCCCAAAGCACTTTTGTCTGTTTTTCTTATGGTCTTATAAAGACCAATTTTGCAATCAGTTAAAAAAAATTGTTAGATACTTTCTTTATCTGAGTTCCTGTGCTGTGAACTGTATAATCAAAAAGTAAGACAGAACTTTCCATAAGCAATCTATAGCCTACTAAGGGAAGCAGATTTCCTTCATTTTTTTCTTTCAACACAGGTTTAATAAATCCTTGAATGGGTACTCTGTGCCTGTTATTAGCTTAGGCAGTAGGGATAATAAATAAAAATATAGGATAACTAGGATATAGGATGTCTATCCCCAGTCTGAGACAAGCAAAAAAAAAAAAAAAAACCAAAATTTTTACACTATTTAAGTAATTGTTTTAACAAGGGAAAAATTTACATCTAAGTACTAGTGGAAGCACAAGCACCAAAACCTTCCTGCAGAAGTTAAAAAAGGCCTCATGGAGACCAAACAGCTATCACTTGGAGTAGTAACAGCAGGAGTAACAGAACACACAAGGCACAAACGGAGCACAGGTCAGTAATAGGTATAATTTACTTGTACACTTGAGAATGGAATTGGAAATATATACCTTTACACCTTTTTATAGCTCTTTCATTACCTTTCCTAATGCCTGTACATTCATAGTAGGTTTCCAGCTAATGTTGTTCAAATTAAGTACCTAACGCCAGATACAATGGAAAGAATACAGATTATATAGGTTTGAATACTAACTTTGATATTTTATACCTTATAACCTTAGATAGTTATATTACCTTCCTGATCTATTATCTGAAAATAGGAATAATGCCCCCTCCCATATTGAGGGGTTTTTGCAACTATTATCTGAAATAACTGCTAAAAATTCTAGCACAGAGTCTGTGTATCTAGAGGGCTCTCAAGTAATTACTATTGCTTTTATTATTTTAATATAGTTTTATGATTACATTTCATTTATTTAAAGCATTTTTCCATTTTCGTGATTTAAAGGAAAGCATCAAGAAATATATAATTACCCATCAATATAATAATGGTAATTCTTCAGCATTTAAAACGACTGGTTTATAAAAGTGTCTACGTTCATTCTACCACACTTGTAGGTAATATAAAGTTAATCTGATTTTGTACTTACGGACATTGATAGTTAAGAGAATTTTTTGTTTGTTCGCTTGTTTTATTTTGATAATCTTCTTATCAAAACACGTGAGGTAAGCAAGTGTTCACCCCCTATTCTGTGCTTTATTGATGGGAACTTATCACCCAAAGCAATTCTAATCATGTAGATAAGTAAAGGTATTGATTGGTTTGGCCATGGTCCAAGCATAGTTCAAGTTGAAAATTGTTTTCCCAAGTGCCCAGAGCTCATTTGGCTATTGCCTCAAGACTTTTTATGCATAATTAATCAGGGGGAAGGCTGGGGAGAGCAGGACAGAATGAGAGTATTGACCAGCCTCACTACCGCAGCTCCAACAGAAGCATTATTTCTGGCCCCTTTAAGCTGTCACAGTGTCAGAGGCATGAACGATAGTCATGACAGTATTATTAGATGGAGGAAGACAGCACCTATAGTGCTTGATTCAGGCCACCATGCCCTTTATCTAGGGGATGAAGGACTGGAAATTATCATGTCTTTTGTTCAAAATATTAGTTTGTAAATTTGTTATAGGAATTTTAAGGAAACCTAGTAGTATACTAACCCTTTTTTTTAAATGTCTTAAAATAGGAAATATATATACATACACATATATACCATACACTGCCTCAGAATTTAAAATTTACGAGTGCAAAGCTTACATACTAAGGTGAGCCATTCTCTTCCAGGTGTTTAGTTAAATATACTACCTGTCAGAAAATCATAGAATAAACAAATAGAAAAAAATAAAGTATTCATTTCTCACAGTATAGTTTTCAGTTCTTTGGTTATACCCTCAGATATCACTGCTATTGCTCTCTTTCATCAGTGCCCTCTCTTGTTACTCAGTCTATTATAGGCTTCAGGTTTTAGTTCAGCTCGCCAGCGCTTAATACTGTTGAGCACTGTTTCCTCTAGGAAGCACTACTTCTCAGGGCTCAGTCTCCCGTCTCCTACCCGCCATGGTTTTTCTCTTCTGTCTCTGGCCCTTCCTCTGCCAGCTTTTCCAGGCCCCCCTTCCTCTACCCCAACTAGCCGTATGAGTGTGCCTCTGGCTTTGTCCCATTATACTCTCTTTTCTGCCTCTATTCCCTGAGTATTCTCCCCAGGCAATTTCATCCACTTCCGTGGCATCAGTTACCCTGTATGTTTCTAAAAGCTATATACATGCCTAGTATGCAAAGATTTTTGTTTTGTTTTGTTTTTAATACCAAGGGAAATTCTAGAATTCCAAGACTGAGTTCCTAAGACTGACTCTTCCCCCTTCCCTTTATATTGACATAATTTTCATTCCATCCTCCCTAACTGTCATCTCTCGGCATTTATATTTGCTCTTGGAGGAGGTTTGCTGCCATTCTCTCCTTTCCTCCCCTACAGTTTTTTGTTATTTCAACTCATACTGATCCTATAAGCCTTTTTTGAGCCTTCTCCCCAACTTCCTCTCTTTAAGGAAATATGTATTTTTATATTTGTTTATATATATAAACATATATATATGTATTTTTATATTTGTCTTTCTTCCTCATTCGATTGTAAGCTCTGTGAGGAAAGGGACCATGCTGATGTACACTGAGCATGTTATCTGATACACAGGATACACTTCAGTAGTTTTAAAATTAGAATTTTGTGTTATAGTTGAGCATATGGTCAATATAGGGAGTCATGAGGCTCAGAATATAATCACTCACTGACTTGCACCTTTTGAAGGAAGAGTGTACACGAGGGAGGCTCCAGAGAGCACCCAGAGACCGTAGCATTTGATTTTAAAATAGTCTTCGGTACAGGTAAGAGGAATGGGCATTAAAGTTTGTTTGGTTTTTAAAAATATTTTCTTTAGGACTTACCATATATACATACACACATACATATATTTATACACATTATATGTGTATATATAGATACACTTGATATCAACAAAGAGTTACCTAAAATCCGCAGAGTGGAGGCTGTG
This sequence comes from Grampus griseus, assembly GCF_964374135.1. NCBI lineage: Eukaryota > Metazoa > Chordata > Mammalia > Artiodactyla > Delphinidae > Grampus > Grampus griseus. The sequence goes on from NC_138998.1 coordinate 109,288,676, forward strand.
ATAGACTTTAAGGGTAAATCCCAGAAGCACTGCTGAGTTTTGTTCGTCCTGTTTTTATCTCCTCTTCTGAGTCTGTCATATTTTGTTTCTGTACCTCAAAAGAGATGATGTTAGACCTTTATCAGTTGTAGAGGGAAACATCCAACCTTAACAAATATTTAAGGAGTCCCTGTTGTAGGTATAATACACGGGAACATGCTGTGGAGAATGAAGAAGAGAAGTGTAGTGTAGCCCCTGCCCGGAGCCATAGTGATCAGTGTCAAAGGTGGGATGGAGCAGTAGATAGCAAGTTTATTTTTCTAAAAAGAGAAATCACACTCCCTAATATAGAAAAATATTTTATTCTGTGTCTCACCTTCTGGTAACTTGATGGCCTTGAGAAAGACAGAAGCATTTGATTTTAAAATAGATACTTCCTTTTAAAAAGAGTTAGTCTTCAGTACAGTTAAGAGAAGTAGGGCTTCCCTGGTGGCGCAGTGGTTGAGAATCCGCCTGCCGATGCAGGGGACACGGGTTCATGCCCCGGTCCGGGAAGATCCCACATGCCGCAGAGCGGATAGGCCCGTGAGCCATGGCCGCTAGGCCTGCGCATCCGGAGCCTGTGCTCCGCAACGGGAGAGGCCACGACAGTGAGAGGCCCGCGTACTGCAAAAAAAAAAAAAGTAGGAGCTAAAGTTTTTTATATTCTCATTAAAACTGTACCTTATTCTCATATATACATAAACTTGGTATCAACAAAGAGTTACATAACATCCACAGCATGGAGGCTGTGATAGACTTTAATTAATTCCTAGGTAAAATTAGTATGTATTACAGTTTAGAGAAACAAAACACAAAAACCGGCTAATCAAAATGTTCAGCTAACAGAGCTGGGGCTTTTTTCATTAGTTGTATTGTCTCGAATTTCATCACTGCAACAGCTGGCTTCTTGTCAATTTATAGTTTGGACCTTTACATCAAACAGCAAAAAATTAATTACAGGAAAAGAAATCCCAATAGGAATTTCGCGCTTAGAGATTTTTCACAATTAACCAGGCATGAATGGTGCTGTTTACAGACGAAATTGAAAGGGAGAAAAGGAACAGCGTAGAATTTTCTAGAAGCATTAATTAACCATAGCAATGTTAGTCACTTGCTTCCCTGTGTTTGTTTTAAAGTTGTTTAGCTAAAGCTTTCAGCCTTCTCATTTCTGGAAGCATCCACTTCTGTTACTATATTGAATGCAATGAATCATGGCCTTAACTGTGAGTTTTCTTACAAAATGTCCCAAGTGGCAGCTCAAAAAATTACCATCCTCCCTTCGTTTTGAAACGAGTACCATCCTATGTATTACCTTAGTGATCATAATTATAATTTAACGAGCAGAAAGAGCATGTTTTGATGATTAGTGCCAGGTTACTTGTAATGCATATTTTGGACTTGGAAGTCTTGTTCTCAGGAGTCACACTCATTGCCTCTCTGCACTAGAGTTAGTTTAAATGTGACTTTTCTAAGCCTCTTATCTGTTGAGTAAACCAGCCGAAGATTTTTAAAATGCTTTCCTCAATTTAGGCTTCTACTTTTTTTTCTTTTTTATGTAACTTAGAAACCCTTACTTGTGTTTCATTCTTCTAGTTCCTAACATTCTAATACAGTGAGTAGCTCTTACTCTTTTTAAGACTCAGACGCCTGGAGCATCTGAAGAACACCTTTCTCTCCTCAGAAAAATGCACAGATGAACATACATACTACATTTTGCATAAAATATCAGGAGTCTGTAGGAAAGCATGAACCCCAGGTTGTAAATGCCTGTTGCTTTCACTGAGGAATGTATACATATATTATGTATGCATGTAAACATAACATATTTATATATAATTTAGAAATATATATACACACATATTTTTTAATTTGGTTAAATTAAAATGCTGATTCAGATCATGTGTTCCCCATTCCATCAAGTTATCTGTACTAAAACAAGTCAATTACCTTCTTTGCCATTACCTGAATAAATTTAGATTTCTTATCCATCTTTATATACAGCAGGCCTTACTTATAAGCTTATTGGGGTGAGCATGTTTCACTGTACTGTCTCAAATGCTGCCACATTTCCTAAGTAATCTGTAGACCATAGCTGAGAAGAACATTCTTAACTTGTTTTAATGATAATATTTTTCTTCATTAGGTTTGTGAGCTGAGAACTAGTGTAAGATACTAACGGGCATTTTCCACTTTTCTCTTTTCAGTCTGAGAATGGTTCACTGTTATCCAAGGTCACTTTGAAAGTCTTTCTGCGATTTGCTTCCATTTATTTTATGCTTGTGTTTACAGTTTTGAACCAAATATGAATTTAATGTTGCATTTGTCTATATTAAACTTAATTTGCCCCTTGTCAGATCATTTACAACAGAGATAACATTCAAAAGCCACTCTGTAAAATGTTTTGTCTGCAATCACTAATGGAATTTTTCTGTCTATTTCTTTGTTGTATGCAACTTTCTATCTTTCAATTTAAAAAGAAGCCTCTCCAGGAGATTTTTCAGAGAATCTAAATTAGTCTGTAATAGAGATTAATAAATTATTCTCTAATAGAATAGGGTCTTCTTCATGTCATATTTTTTTAAACAGTTCTTTTTTCTAACTCAGAAGTTTAATTTCATATTCCATATTATGTAAGTATGCTTATTGGAATGTTCTTTAAAGTACTGACATACAAAATCCTAAATTGGATTATGATACCAAACATTTTTACCACTTTCATTTCTTTCTTATATTTTTTCCAAGTACTTAATTTGCCCTCATGTAATAAATTTTCTTCTTAATAGTTAATAGTTTTAGATGTTATTGAAAAGATAAATGAATGTTTAAAATCAATGTATGTTAGAAGGCACTAAAATGAAGTCTTAAATTTAAGTAATAAAGAGTACTTTTAAAGTAGAAACTTAAACATATACATTAAGGAATATAATTTGCGTGTGTGTTAAACATTATTTTGAGAAACAATTTACTACCTTGTGCCTGTGTCTTCAAATAATTAACAATGTTCAAAACTTGGGAAATGTTTTCTCTTAGAATCCTATCTGCTATTTACCTTTTGAACCAGTATTTTACTTATTCAGTTGATGTTAGGGAAATATCAGACAAGTGTACAGAGATGCATTTATAAGACTGGTCTTTTTTTATAATGCTAGAATATTAGAAAAAGCCAAAATGACTAACATGAGGAAAATAGTTAAATAAAATTGCATTTTATGTACAAAATGGAATACCAGCATGGTGATAATATACTTATTAACATGAAAAGTGTTTATATTAAAAGTCAAAATAATATATAATATATCTACCTTTTTTCAAAAACTAGTTGTTAAGTAGGTAGGTAGGTAGGTAAGATAGATAAATAGATAGATGGATATGTATATAAGTATAGGTATGGATGTAGATAGAGATATATATATAGCTATTGCTATAGATATAAATAAAAATAAATAAAATATTTATCAACAGGGAAACAGTGATGTCATTTCGCTTGGGCTGCTATAATGAAATGCCAAAGACCAGGTAGCTTATAAACAATAAAAGTTTATTTCTCACAATTTCTGGAGACTGGGGGTCTGAGATCAGAGTGCCAGCATGGCTGAGAGAGGGACCTTTTCCAGGCCATAGACTTCTAGTGATATCTTTTTGTGGTGGAAGGAGAAAGGGAGCTCAGTGGAGTCTAGTATTTATGAAAGTGCTAATCACTTTCATAAGGGCTCTACCCGCATGACCTAAACACCTTCCAAAGGTCCCACATCCTAAGATCATCATACTGAGGATTAAATTTCAACTTAGGTGGAATAGAATCATCTGTATACTATACATATACTATAAAAATATATACTATATAGCATAATATATACAATATATAGCATATATGTGTGTATAATATATAGTATAACTATAAATAACCCCTGAGAGCTTGTTCAGAGGTTGCAGGATGAACATGTAGTGGGAATAATGAAGGAAGAGTGTAGAGAGGGGATTCCTAACATAGCAACCTGATTTGCCCTATCAATCTGGGTGTCTTGTAGAAAAATTACTTTCACAGTCAATTCTGCATTTTAAGATCTAAAATAGATAATTCAAAGAACATTAATGCTTGGCTTAGGGAAATGTGTTTGTATTATAAAATATATGAATAAACGCATCAGCATAGAACTTCCACACTTTAAAGAGAAGAATAATTTTGTACCATGGAACCAAGTGAAGAAGGGCCAAATAGCTGCCTTGAATTCATCCTGGTTGCTTGTGTGTCTGCTGCAGAGTTGGGCTGGTTAGTTCCCTCCTCAGAATGATGGGAGCCAGAAATTTTATAATAATAATAAGTGAGTAACTCTCACTTATTGGCTTTTAAGTCATTCTTTTCTGAGCACCATCAGAAATGAGTGTGTAATGTAAAAGCTGCCAAACATTGAAAGCTTTAGCCGCCAGACCCTGTACCAAGTGCCTTAACGTACCTCGTTTGAACCTTAAAAGAGCTTTTATGAAACTTGTTATCCTATTTTACAGATGAGGAAACTGAGTCCCGGAGAGATTCAATTGCCTAAATTCATGTTTCTCATAAATGTCCTCATTGGAATTAAAATCCATGCAGCAGGCAGTCATCAAATCCGGTTATTTCCACCTCAAAAATGCCATTCTTTTCTCCATTCCCACTGCATCTGGTCATCTCTCGTTTTTTTTTTTTTTTTTTTTTTTTTTTTTTTTTTGGCCACGCAGTGCGGCTAGTGGGATCTTAGTTCCCCAACCAGGGATCAAAACTGGGCCCTTGGCAGGGAAGGCACAGGGTCCACTGGACCACCAGGGAACTCCCCTGGTTATTTCTTATCTTATACTTTGAATTCCGTGTTAGCTTTCCTACCATTCAGCTATTTCCAATATCCAGTGTCTCCTCCACATTGTATTTACCAGAGATACTTTAATAAAAACACATTTGAGCTTTGCATCCCCCTACTTAAAAGTAGCTTAAGGTTTAAAGATTGTAAGGCCCATCCTAATCTAGCTTCATCCTGCCTGTCTCACCTCTTCTCCTTACCACAAGCCCTATTTCATGGCTAAACCAAACTCCTTACTACATCTCACCTTCTCACTCAGCACATTTGCACATCATTCCATTATCTTGGAATCTCTGTCCACATATGAGAATTTGGTCAATGTTTACACTGTATTTCCATGGTATCTGCTTCTAAGCAATACGGGAGAGTGGTAACCAAGGGTGAGGGTGCTAAAATCGAACTGTCTGGGCTAATAGGCCCCACTACTTAATAACTCTGTGCCTCAGTTTCCTTACCTATAAAACTGGGACAATAATAGTAACTACTTCAGGGTTGTTGAAAATGAAAGGAATTAATTCATGTGTAATGCTTAGAATAGTGCCTGGCAAATAATAAGCCAACATTAAGCTTTTGTTGCTGATTCTACTATGATAATCATGATGGCAGTGATATAACAGTCTTCCCCCAGAAAGGCTAAAGAAATTGCTTATTAATACTGGAGTCAACTCAGAGATTCATGGTCATACCAAAATAAAAGTATTTTGCCTGTAGAGACCTTGGATCCGGTTTGTAGGCTACTATACTTTAGCTACCCTATGGCATTTCTGGTCTCTCCTAAATTCCCAACTAGTTGAAATCCCGCTAGTACTAGGACATATAATTTTCTCCAGACAGTACCTTCAGTATCAGCAATGAATATGCTGGACTACAATTCTGGAGGTGCATCTTTTTGCTGGTTGAATGGATGATGGAGCAAGCTATGCCATGGGTTCACTATGGGCTGATGTGAATCAGGCTCCAGACCTAGGCAGGACTCCTAAATGTAGCAGAGGGAAGTTCCCATATCACTTTAAGACACCATAAAGTAAATAAAGGCCCGCAGAGTTAGAAATCTGGTTCCCTCCTCTGTCACATAGCAGACAACAATATAAGAAGTATTGTTTAGACTGAAATACTCGAATTAAGGAAAAGTTTTGCAGACACTGTAATTTTTATGAAGCTGCTACAGATATATTTGGATGTTATTTTTATTTTGATGACTATAGTCCTGAAAAGTTAAATGTAAATTGCAGTGTTTCTTAGCAGAGTTTACCACTTAAAGCAACTCTACAGTAAATCATTTTGAATTACATCATAGCTTGTTAGTTTTTATTTATTAGACTATTAATATGCTAGCTTCTCTTCTGCCTTTCTTTTTTATTGAAGTATAACGGACATAACGTTACATTAGTTTCAGATGTACAACACAATGACTCAGTATTTGTATATATTGCAAAATGATCATCCAGTCAGTCCAGTTAAGATCCATCACCCTACATAGTTACAAAAATTTTTTTTTTCTGTGATGACAACTCTCAAGATCCTCTCTCCTAGCTAACTTTCAAATATGCAATGCCGTATTATCAACTATAGTCACCATGCTGTACATTACATCCCCACATTTTTTAATTTTCATTTTATAACTGGAAATTTATGTCTTTTGACCGTCTTCACCCATTTGCCCAACCCCCCACCCCTACCTCAGGCAACTACTGGTCTGTTCTCTGTCTCCATGCGCTTGTTTTTTGTTTGCTGGTTGGTTGTTGTTGTTGTTTTTAGACTCCACCTATCAGTTAGATCATACAGTATTTGTCTTTTTCTGTGTGACTTATTTCACTTAGCAACTATTTACTTTAAAGTAGGACACACTTGTATCATCTACGGTACTTTCCAACTCAAAGGAGAAACCTGTGGCTTAGAAAAGTGCAACATTAAAGTGGCAAATGTAAGTAAATTTTGGAAAGTAGTGTTTAATTTTTAGGAGAAAAAAAAGAAGCCATAAAATAGAAATCTAACCTGGGAAAAACAATAGGAGCCGGTCTATTAGACCACTAATATCTAAATTTGATTTTCAGAAGGAAGAATGTATAATATGTAGGTGTTATTATTTTATTTCATGTTTAAAGCGTATCAGGTTTCTGATTCTCATCATTATAATGAGAAATAATATCAAATGGGTTCCCAACGAAGTGTCCCAGCCGTATACACACACACACACACACACACACACACACACACACACACACATTTAAATTAAAGATATACATCTAATGGTGGCACATGGATCTGAGAAAGGGATGGGGAAAATGAATAATAAAAGTGATGACTTGAGTTTCTGTAACACCTGAAGTTTAAAACGTACTTGCCTGATGTGATGATGTAGAAAGAACTTTGGATTTTAATGAGAAGAACTAAATTTTAATGGTTGCTTTTCTAGTTATTATCCATGTGAGGTTGGGCAAATCCCTTAACTGTCTAGAGTTTTGGATTTCTCATCTGTGAAATGGATATAATAGAGTTCCTTCGAGGATCAAAAAATAATGTACATACAGCCTTTGGAAATTGCAAAGCGTTGTACAGATTTCAGAGATTATAGAAATAGAGATCTCAAAAATTACTCCGAGATTGCAGAGATTATTTCAGAGATGAAATAAGTATGACAGAGATATGTTCTCAGTTTGTGCATGAGGAAAATGAGATGTAGAACAAGGAATGTGTGACCAGGCTACAACTGTGCCCTGGGCTTTTGAGTCCAAATGCTGCTGGTACTGCATGCTAGACTATGCTGTTTCTAAGCCAGGGTTGTGCATCATTTATAGGGCACAGCTATAGTAAATTATAACCTAAACTGATTTCAAAGACTTTAAAGCATACAATTATTGAGTCATCTTAATAAGAAATGCTAATATTACCGGGTGATGTTTATGTTTGTTTTCAAATGCAGGTAATGAATTTGGGCATCCTGAATGGTTAGACTTCCCAAGGAAAGGAAATAATGAGAGCTACCATTATGCAAGAAGGCAGTTTCATTTAACTGATGATGACCTTCTCCGCTATAAGTTCCTAAATAACTTTGACAGGGATATGAATAAATTGGAAGAAAGATGTCATTGGCTTTCAGCTCCACAGGTAAGCTCTTTACTCTAAATGTTATGTTTTAGTCACATGCTTAGAATGGCAATTGATTTAAATCTATATGCAGATCTTTTAAACAGCATTTTATTATTCAGTGTGTAGTGCCCTGTGACATACTTCAGGTTGTCAAAACATGTTACTGAAGTCTCCCCAATAGATAATGAAAATCTTAAACATAATTCCCTGCTTACATTCCTGGTTAGCTTGTCGTTGTTGTTTAAATTTAGTAATTTTTATTTCATTTGGTTAAAATAAATGACAAAAGCTCTGCATGGCATCCACTTTGGAAATTGCTGTGGAAATATCTTAATTGTTTTGACTATTTTTCTTTATATAAATAATTATGCTGTCATAAAGAAACTGCTTTGACAACATGGAGATTTCTTTATTCCTTTTTTTTTCCTTCCTTTACTGGTCTCTAACTTGTCATTTCAATAAATGCCATTATACCTCCATGCTGTTTTGTATTTTTCATGAGCCTGAGTCTCCTCTGGAATTAAAGTCTCAGTTTTCAATAAGTTTTAGAAAATGTAATTAACAGGTTCAGATTTTATAGTGTTTTTTTTTCTCTTGCAAAAATTAGCATATAATATATGTTACTTATAATCCATTTACTTTTTACTGGTGCTGTTTGAAATTACTGTTGATGTGTTTTTACTTTGGTGTCTCTGATTTTTTTTTAATGGTTGGACAAAGGTACTTATATTTTCAGTAAGATTGGCTACATGACACAAATGCCCTAATCGCATTTATTAGTAGTGCTGTTTCCAGAAGAGAGAGCAAAATGATGCGCCTTTTCAATAGGAACAATGTTGAATGCCAAAAGGCATGCTGTTTACTCTAGAGCCTTAGCTCACATTTCTAAATTACCAAGAGTGGCGCTGCTGACGTGCATGGAAATAAGTCCTATCAAAGCTGGGGCTGGAAGAGGGTAGGGTTGAGAAAACAAAGCCTTCTCACTACCTACTGTAAAATGTGGTGTATAAAATAAGAGAGCTTGTAGATGTTGTAATTCCTTTTCAGACTTTCTCTATTATTAGGCAAAAAAAAAAGTATACTGTGAAGGACTCTTGGTTGTTTTTGAATCTGACAAAGTCGTGCAATAATGTAAAGTTTTTCAGAAAACTACAACTTCAGAAATCTGGATATAATAACAATGTTACATCATATTTTGAAAAGTAATTTTATATACCTTACTTCATTAAGGAGTAAAACAAAAGTCTTAAAGAAAATTCACTTATAAGTAGATCTAATACACACACACACACACACACACACACACACACAGATGCTTTATGTATAGCACAGGTGCTATATTTTTAGCTAAAACCTAAGCCAAAACCCTAATCCTCTGTCTGTGCTTTGTTTGAAGTTGGCAAGTTGCTGGTGAGCTTTTATACTCCTTAAGCAATTTTTTGAGACTGCTGTTGGCCTAGAGTTTGATAGGGCATGATTGCAACATGTTCAAAAAATATAACATGCTAGAATTTTCATTTTTGGCTTAATAACTAACAAGGCTGTTAATAAAGACAAAAACAACTTTTTTGTAAAGAATTTACTTGTAGCAGCATCTGGGTATTATTTAAATGTATTATGTGTTTTAATTCTTGCAGGCTTATGTTAGTGAACAGCATGAAACCAATAAGATCATTGCTTTTGAGAGAGCAGGCCTTCTTTTCGTTTTCAACTTTCATCCAAGCAACAGCTACACTGATTACCGACTTGGAACGACAGTGCCAGGAAAATATCCTTTTTGTTGCCAATGAATATGACTGTCTGCATTCAGTTTTTTTATTGCATCATAGAGCGTCAGAAAAACTAATGCTGATCTTGGTGATGGTAGCTCTCAGTTTCTTCATCTGAAAAATGAGGGACTTAAAATAGTTGATAAATCTTTGCTTAATTCAGTTACACTAAGTTAACCCTAAACTCCATTCTGGCTCTAAAAAGTATGATTTTTAATATTTTCTTAAGTAATATTTTAATCCAATATGTAGTATAGGATTAATGTACTATTAATATACTATTAATAGTATAAGAGATAATTGTTGTTTCTCTTTATGAAAATATTTTGTAAGTTGCCCCTGAGAATTGTCTCCTTTCCCCTTCTCCACTGAGTGAGCAAGTAGACAGTAGCTATAAAGATAGCTTCCTTCCCCTTTCTTTTTCCCGTCTCCTAAAATACAAGACACAGCTCGCTTTTGTGGGCCTGAATTGGTAAGGAATCAGGGCATGGGAGGTGGAAGCAAAGGAAATAATAGGGAAAATGTTTTGATATAGTCTGAACATTCATTTACTCATCCATTCATTCATTTCACAGATATTTACTAAGCATCTATCTATTGAACACCTGCATGCCAGCCCTGTGCTAGGTGCTGGAAGTACAGGAATTTTCCTGGCAGATTCAGTCACTGACCTCATTGAGCTTTTAAACTAGTGAAGAAGACAAACATTAATAATTGTAAGTGTGATCATTGTGACAAAGTGAAACCTGCTGTGTATTTTAAAGAGATTATGGCTTACCCAATCCATGGAAAAAAGTGACAGATTCAGGATCTAGCAACAAACCAGCACAGATTTTTAAACAGGCAGTAGAAATAATGTGTTCTTCCCCTGAAGCCCTAACAATGATTAATGTCAGCCACCTGAGTGAGATGCCGCATGCCAACGTGAAGTCCTACGTGTCAGGGTGTCTCTAGCTACAGTAAGAGAAACCCCCTTTTTGACTGGCTCAAACAATAAGGAAAATGCATTTTGCCAAACAATGAAAGCCCTGAGGTAGGGGGACCCCAGCACTGTGACAATATCATCAAGTTCCCTGGTCCATTGGCCTTTCTGCTTTTAACTTTCAGGGTGCCAGCAGTGTCCAAAGGCTGGCACCTGGTAGAGTTGCAAGACAACAGCCATGGTTCCAAATGTCACCTTCAGACACAACAATGGCACCTGGTAGAGTTGCAAGACAACAGCCATGGTTCCAAATGTCACCTTCAGACACAACAAAAGGCAAATAGATTTGTGTCTTTTTTCAAGAATGAAGTCACTTTAGCAAATTTCCTTTTGTATCCCATTGACCAGAATTCAGTCACATATCCCCAGAGAGGTGTCTAGGGAGGAGAATGCTATCATCATTAGTAGCTTAATCAGGAATTACCCCTGAGTCTCCAGGAAGTGGCCTCCTTGGTGAAGTGGCTGCCCAGACAGAATGTTTCTTGGCAGTTAGGAGTAAAGGGCCATACTGTCTGGTAAGTAGCCTGTGGCATCTGTGCTGCTCAGTGACATTGAGGGTCGTGAAAGATGTTCCCTGTCTTCTACCCCAACCCTCCCAGATCACCATCCCACAGGACATCAGAGCATTTGAGAGGGAAGGCTATTGCTGTGACTAATAGCCTAAATGTGCCCCCCAGTTAATACAGAGAATGCTCAGATAATGGAAATCAGTGTAATGAGGTTGTCTGCACTAAAGAAGAGCTGTACTATTCAGGAGGCAAATGTTCTCACCATCTCCATGAAGAAATGCAAACAGATGCTAGACATGTAGCAAATCATACATAAGCCTTCTCAGCTACAAACTGCTAAAAGTAATACCCCTAGACTAAATCCTGCTATATCTAATAATGTCATATAATCAAGACATAATTTTGATTTTTATCAGATCAGAATGCAATTACAGAACACTTGTGATCTATTGCAGTGTTTGTTAGTTAAGTACTGCCCTTGACCCTAAGTGGGGAAGAAGAGATGTACAAAACCAATTTAGGATGTAAGGCATAATGCAGTAAAGGGGATGGGGCAGGAAGGTTCCACAAACTTATCCTCATGTTTAACAGAGGATAAGTAAAAGAAAAATAAATAAATATGAGAGAGAGAGAGAAAGAAACAGAGATTGATTAATTGATTGATTGAAAAGAAAAAGACTTTTAAGCCTGGATCGGGGAGGAGAGAGAGAGAGATGATTGGTGGACTGATGGATTGATTAAGAAAAGACCTTTAAGCCTGGACCTTGAGAAATGGATAAAATTGTAGAAAAAATTGAGGAAGGCCGTTCAAGCTGTTGGAAATCAGACTATCCTTAGATAATGGATAGTACCATAGATTAACTGGAGAATGAGGACCAGAAGGAAAAGTACTCAGAGATAAAACTGAAAAGACAGATTGCCATCACATAATAGAATATTTTAATGCCTTATTAATTAGTTTAGGCTTTTTTTCTATAGTTTCATAGTGAGTCACTGAAGGGTTTGGGCTAGGGAGCTACTTGATAAGAATGTATGCATTTGGAAAAGTTCTCATGTACCCAGGGTGTTAGCTTTTATGAGGAGAGAGGTTGGAAGTACAGGTATCAATTATGAAAAATTGAAGTACACGTAAAAGAGAATTAGGGTATGAACTAAAGTAATGTCCATAGGATAGAAAGAGGTATATGAAGCACTTTCTTGCAGTGAAAGGACTCAGCAATTGTTTGGACACGGGGTGTAGAAAAGAAGATACAAGGTTTCACTTTGAAGAGTGAGAAGAATGGTAGTAGCATTATTACTGAGGATAGCAAAGCAAGGAGGAGGAGTAACCAGTTTGGGGAATAGAAAATATGAATTTAATTTAGCATCATTGACAAATGGAAATACATGGAATTTCAGTGATGATGTCTAGGAGAAAAATCTTGGCTCAAGCTACATTGATCCCCTATCTGAAGTCTGTGTAATTTAACAATATTATTAAATGAAAATATATATAATAACATAGTATATTTTACTAAGTAAAATCCACCCCCAAAGTTAATTTTGTTTAATGGTACAAAGTTACACTGTACATGAAAGCCTAGTTTGGTTTTGGTAAACCTTGCCACAAATTGAATCTTTCGAAATTTAGCCATTTGTTTAAATGCCCATAGGCACCTGTTATACAGAAAATTTCTATACTGATAAATACTGAATGCTTTATATTAATGACTCATTTCAGAAAATGTACTCAATAAATGTTGTAGTGATATACAGGTCTTGGAAAATTGGGCCATATCTTTATAGAAGTCATAGTTACAGCCTTAGTCATCTGTTGCGTCTCTAAGAGAACCTTGAAGAAATATTGTTTGGTTCTTTTACTACAAGGATTTTGTCTTCTACAGACTTGTGCCCACTTGGACCTTATTTACTCTTGCTGCCTTTCTCATTCCTGTCTTTCTGTAAACAAGCTGTAACTAATTCCCATATGTTATTGCTTCCTCCAAGGACATTTGCATTTTAATAACAGTCTCTTTGAATACTCAAAAGTATGGAAGACCTAATGGACTAGATATCTAGTAGAATAATTTTTTTTATAATGAGGATTTTTTTTTTGAGGAAAGGAAGGCAGGAGAGCATTTCCAACATACCTTAAACCATATTTTCTAATTAGCTATATTACTACTGCCAGCCCTAACTCCTAGCTTGAAATCATAAAAACTTCCGGTTTTTGAAATGCTTTATACTCCAATGACCCAGTTTGGTGCAGAAATCCCACCTATATACTCCTTCACAAATCATAGCAGTCATTAGAACACTTTCCATCTTAGGAATCTCACTATTTCACAAGGTAAACAATTCAAGTTTGTTTGTTTGTTTTTAATATAGCCTTAAATGTAAGTGCATTAATTCTGTACTCTGGGGCCAATGCCTGTTCTATATGCCAGCTATTCAAATCAAAAAGGCATTTAACTTGTTCCTCACAGTACCACCTCTCCTTAGTCTACCCTCTTCCAGACCAAATATACCTCTGGTTTCTTTAATAGATTCTTGTGATACTTTCCAGACCTGTTACCATCATGTCTCTCTTATCAAAATCCACCGAGCATTGTTCACACTCCTCTTCATTGTGTCTCCAGAACTAACAGCAGAATATTCCAGATATGGTCTGGCAAGTATGATATTGAGTGCCCCATTACCTCCTCTTATCTTGAGACTGCTGTCTCATTAATGGAGTTAAAGTTACATCAGCTTTTCTGGCAGCCATCACATTTTTCACTCATACTGTATTCACTTTCAAATAAAAAGCTTTAGCTTTTCTTTATGTGTACTTGTATTATGTCCTATCTCCCTTATTCTTTATTTATTCAGCTACTTTAACTAAAATCCCAAATTTAACATTGAACATAAAAAACATTATTTTTTGTCTCTAAACTATTAATAGAGAAGATAAAAGAGCACGAGAGTATTAATGTTATGATCATACCATCTCCCCTAAGCAATAGATAGATCTCTTCTTTCAGATTCTTGTTGTTTCTAGCTTAGCTTTAACAGTCCTTTTTACTATCCTTAGCATTTTACAAGTCTCATTTCTTTTTGATCTTTCATCTTTCTGACTTTGTTCTTATACCTTTAAACAACATTGTAGTTCAGCATTATAGAATCATTTCAGGTATAGAAAGTACGAAAACATTGGGATTTCTATGCTGTAGTTTCTGACTTTACCAAAGTGTTCTTCTATGACACTGGTATTTCCAACTACTGAGCCAGTGAATTGAATACAGATTTTTCTCTGTGAAGGATCCACAGAGGCAAGATTGGATGTATTAATCAAGTCAGGAAATTCATCAAATTTTTAATTCCCAGAAAAGCAGGATTTGGTACCAGAACAAATTTAAAGTTTCTAAAGAAGTCATTTGAACTTCCTCTGTCACTATGAAATATAAACCTGCAATAGGCAGCATGTCTGAATTCTTGCGCAGTTCCATTTTTTTAACCTGTGTATCCTGTATATCAAATAGCAAGACATCAACTTTCACTCAGATCTGTGTAGCATATGTGCTGACTGTCTTCCCAAGAAACTGTTGTAAGGGGAGCTATTTTGGGGGCAATGCCAGGCAGAATAGAAGCAACACTTTAAGGATGCTTTTAGCTGTCACTTCAAAATAAGATGATAAATTTGGAAAGCTGAGAGGGTTGTCTGCTTTGTATTACTAAGGTTTTGAACCTGGTCTTCACGGTGATTGCTAAAGGACATCGTATTATTTCTACAAAAGGAATCTGTAGCCATATTCTAGAAAACAAGAAATAGCAACAATAAAAACCCTTTGCCTGGGCACTGTCTCCCATTTGTCTTTTTAGCCACTAATCTGCAGTGTAATAATCACCAGCGTTCTTTCCTACAGTGGATAGCAATGTGGGTGATGCAGAACTGAGACCCAATGTACTGGCAGGTTACATGCTCAGGAAGATAAAATGCATTCTCCTGATGTGGTGTATTTGCTTATGATTTTACATTGTTTAGCTGGAGAGAAAGCAAGAAACATAATGCCCTTTATAGTATCAGAATCATTATTGTATTTCTGTGGTCACATTTCTTCACTTAGACCATTATCAAATCAGCATTGAATCAAAAGGAAAATTGCTAAGCCCCTAAGGACAAACTACTCTTTCTAATCCATTTTGAATAAAACAAATGATGCTGCCTCATTTTGAGTGACGTAGGGGAGAGCATGGGTGAAGGGTCCCTCTTTTGAGGACCTTCTGTTTGCTAGCCATTTTTATTAAGTATGTAGCTTAACATTCCCAGGTGCCCCGTAAGGTGGGTTGTATTAGATTCATGTGACAGATCAGGAAACTAGGCCTTTAAGTAACTATTCAACTTCCCTCCAGCACAGGCTGGTGAAGGTTGAGCAGTGTGTTACAAAGCCCATGTTCTTTCTATTAGACCACGGTGCCCCTTTCTGCCATTCATGGGTGCGTACATTTAGTTGCTGGTGGTAGCAATAGTGGTATTAGAGATGATGACTTATTTCTGTAATGTTCAAAAGGATTTTGCTATAGTTCTGGGAAAATAGGTAGCATGAGAAAATTATACACAATTTCATGGCACAGACTTCAGTCTTGTCAGGTTCCCTCAGTACCTCACCATCACGCTCTACAAATTTTTCCCCACATACTCTTCCTCGTGACCCCTGTCGCCATCATCCAAAAGAAAAAACTAAAAAATATATATTTTTTAAAGCAAAACATGAAGTAATTGCTTCAGGTCAATTATTGTGATTTCTCTGCATTCTGGAGAATATAAATGTGCCGTAGTTCTTTGCTCAAAGTGAAACCTTCTGATGCTTCACATCAATTAAGTTTACTGTAAAATATTTATGTGAATGTTAAGCCCTCACAGCTCATTTATAAGGTATGTGTCTTGGTATGTACAGATTCTTATCACTCTGAGAGCGTAAATAACACTAGTAACAAACGTTTTCAAATTATTTGTCAGCATGCTTTTGAGGTGGGGTGAGAATAATAGTGTTATTACAGCCCCCTTTCCAAATGGCTTTTCAGACTCTTACGATATTGAAATGTTAAGAGGAATCGTCATAAATTATAGCTTGTGAAGAATATGTGAATCCAGGCCAAAAATATTTAAAGCTAAGGGAACGGATGAGTAAATAGTTGGATTTGACTCAAGATCTTTGCAATATTTTCATTAAACTGCTGAAAGATGTACTTTTTAAAATGTAAATTCAGACACTGACATTTGCAACCTGCACACAGAGTTTCTTATGAGCATATAAGGTCACTTGGATGATTCACTGAAGTGTGATCGCCGAAGGCAGAGATGTTGTTGTGAGTTGCTTAGTTTACAGAAGCCTTTGAAGCGTGGTTTTATGTAACAGTCTGTGTTTGTTAGAATCTAGGCTTTATGCAGCAAATAAAAACAAAGGACTTAATTTAGGATTAGCTAGTTGCCACATTCTATCAAGATTTTATATGTAAAGGTTAATTTCTGGACTAAAAATGTAGAGCTTAACTTTTTAGTTTTCCAGGCTTAGATGTTTTGGTAAAAAATTAAAGGAAGAAAAAAAAACAAGTCCAAGGGTTTCTCATAAAAGATCTACATAGTGACTTTGAACAGATGCAAGCATGTTTCTTTTCCTCATGCGCATACGTGTGAGAGAGAGAGAGCACAAAAGCGCTTTTACTCTGTGTCCATTTAGTGATGAAGCTCTTTTTATGCAAATGGGGACAGGTAATCCTACTAACAATTTTATATTTAATGTAAGTCCTCCTTTTGTTTCTGTAGCTTCAAAATGGATGTACACTCATGACCTTGGTTAGCCTTCTTTAGTTTCAAGGTGAAAGTAATACTTTTAAACATTACCTCATTACCTAGAGGTACTTTTGGTAATTTTTCATTGTTAAACACTGTCCAAAAACCCCTGTGATGTAATGATAATGACAAACGTGTACCCCCCACCTCCACTGGCAATAAAGAGCCTATGATTTAGCTTCATTTTCTACTCAGGAATTTGAGATGAATCACAAAGTAAGGAAAATATTTTGCAACTGCTGTAACACTTTTAGATTGGTTTAATATATATTCATAAGACTATAGGTAATAATGAATAATGAGTGGGCCCTTACTACACACAAACGTTTTTAGTTTTTTTTTTTTAATAGCTGAGTGCTATTCAGTGTCATTCAACAGCATTTCTGATTTTGGTTCATAGCTCAGTTGCTCAGTGATAGTCTCCTCTGGTTCCAGAAATTCATCTAACAATAGCTCAGTCAAGATTTCTCTCCTGTATTTCTTGTCTTTCTGGGAAAAACAGAAATCAGAAATATTATTGTATGCTATAAAAACAGGACATTCTCACCTACTAGTTGTGTCATTAATGGGAGGAAAACATTTGTTCCTAGCATAAGTATTTTTACCAATTTGTGAAAAGAGGTACTATTATATGGCAATTGACTCCAAGATACATGGTAAGACTGTCTTTCGTATATTAACAATTATATCTTTACTTGGAATATATTAGGTAAACAAAAGCTAAATTATTGATTGATGGATGGATGGATGTATGGATGGATGGCTGGATAGATGGAGGATACAGTTTCCTAATGGTGGAAGAGCCCTTAAAGTTGTTCAAAATTAAGTAATTAAAACACAAAGATTTCTATAATCTATTGCTTTTCCCTTAGAGCAGATGTTTAATTAAATGGTAGAAAGGAAAAATTGATAAAATATTATCAATAACATACATCATGATTTTGTAGAATTTAAAATTGTGGAATCTGCTGTCAGAATACTTGCTGAACAGACTTTCATAATAAGACCTACCATCTATTTACAAACATATGCTTTGCATGCTGCAAGCACTTTACATTCACTGTCTCATTTAGTAAACTTTTTCCTTTCCTAGGGAATAGCATTGCAAACTGTAGAGGAAGGAAAAATCCACAATGAAAACACTGGCCTGAAAGATTTCATATCTAAACTTTCTTTTTAAATTGTCCTTTATTTAATTAGTCCAGAACAGATTTTTCTCTTTTATTTTGAAAAATAAATTATACATATCACCTTTATATCTGATGCCAGCTTTTTTAAAATAGAGCATTCAGTATCTAAAATAAATTTCTAATATATTGAATGTTAAATTACTTTTTCCTTCTGCATCTCTGTAGAAATTAGCCCACCCCCCCCCCCCTTTTATTTTTTTTTTCAGTGAACATCTCCTGCCTACGAGAAAGCTGTTTGGATCTTCTATAAGTGAGATATTTTTATTTTCATCATTTTCTGTTAAGCTGTTCTAACTCTCACAGAATCTCACAGGGTCAAATTGAGGGCTCAGTGTTTCATCTATATTTGAAAATGGTACCTGAATATTCCAGAAGATTTCTTAAAATTAAGCCATTATCTAATTACTGGTTCATTATAAATGTTTAAGGGCTCTTAAGGATATATGGGTGCTACAACCAAAAGAAAGTTGTGTCTCTCCAGAGAAAAGTGGAAAAAGTAAAGCCATGAACAATGTGTTCTTGGAAACAGTGGTTTCAGTTATAACCATGTGTAAGAACCATCTCTAATTCTATTAATGTGGTATCTCTTATCCTAAATGATGGCAAAATGCCTAATTAATCCCTATTTTATTTGTGAAATTTATCTGTGGAACTAATTAATCCTTTCGGTAGTTACATGATACCAACTGTTGAATAAGGAAAGCATTCTTTATTATGTTATTAAGTAAAATTATTTAATATATAACTTAAGTGCAGTCATATTACCTTTTATTGGCACACAATTAACATTTATGATCGGAACATTAATTTAAACAGAAGATTATTTTCTTTGTCTGTAAAATTATAACCATTACTGTAATTTTTTCCCCATAAGCTCTTTATTACTTAGGGAAATAGTCAATTTCACTCTACTACCTTCCCTTCTAATGCTCTTCCTTTTTGTTCAGCCTAAGGAAAACAAAAGGAAAGTAAGTTTCTCTGTGGTAGCATTCTTTTCTGATTCTGACACATTCCTTTCTTCAGTTTGTTCTCTTACCCTAACATTCTTATCTCACAAAGGCTCATGTAACTTGTATGGCAGTAGGTATTTCTGGGTCTTATATTTGTAAACATTGAGAAATTTGCTCTTTTTCCTAGGATAGTGGTTAAGAGCATTAGCTCTGGAATAAGACCATCTGAGAGTTCAAGTTCCATCTCTTCCACTTACTCATGAAAGTAATTTCTTTGTTTCCTAGTTTTCTCATTTTTAAAACACCTACTTGTAGAATTATTGTCAGAATTAAATGAATTGATGGCATGTAAAAGGCTTGGCAACAGTGTCCAGCACATACTATAAGCTCAGTACCTGTTAGCTGCGATGGTCGTAAAGTCTTCTGCTCCCTGCTATATCTTTTCCTCATTCTTGTGCCATTGGCCCACCTTTCTTCCTTACCTCCACTTTCTCCACATGCTGCACCACTATCTTGATTTCCCTTTCTTCTCTAATCACTCTTTGTGTTGTCTTTTTTCCCCTCAGATCCAAACCCAATCATTTATTCTTTTTTCTTGCTCTTTTCCCTTGAAGAACTCACACATGCTCATAACTTCAACTGTAGCTCTGTGAAGATGATCCCTAATTGCCCCTTCTACCATGGTCTTCCCCTATTCACTAAGTGAAATTTTGTGATGTTTAATGACTGTTAGGAAATACTGAGCAGTCTGGAATCATAGCTTTTTGAAAGATAGAAGAACTGTAGCATGACCTGGTTCTATTCAATTAAATAGAATTGGTTGGATCAGATGTATTTTAGAGATGGTTTCCAAATTAGTACCAAAAGTTAAATTGCATAACACTTGACAGTGTATGAATACTTTTATTTATATTGACTCATCTTGCCCTCACATCATCTTAGTGATGGGGTCAGGCAAGTATTTTTATCCTCAAATTAAATATAAGCATTAGAAAGATTTATAACTTTCACAAGATCATATTCTTAGTAAGTGAATAAATGTGATTTAAGTCTAGTTCCTGTAAGTTCAGCACAGTTTTTTACTTGGGCACCAGATAATTCACCTTTTGTTGCCCTGTAGAAACACCATTAAAATAAGTAAAGTGTGTCTCACTAACTACTTATAATTTTATTTGTTTTCTCTGCTTCTCTTTGTAGAAGTTAATGGTGTCTCTGACTAAATGTCATTTTTTGCAGTGTTACGCTGTCCTAGTTTCTGACACAAACACAGATCAATTTAGCTGGAGTATTTTTAAAATAAACATATTCACTTTAAAGGGATAAAATGATTTTCTAAGGAAAAAGATGACTGCTCAAATATTTGTTAAACCAGGATATAAATCTAAGTATATTTCAGCTTCAAGTGCAGATTGAGAAAGTGTCATGCTAGGTGCTGAAGGTTGTTAGAGGATAAAGAGTCTGGGGACTAAAAATCCCATAGAATAAAGAACACTTTACAAAGAGGTGAAAGAGAAGCGTCCTGCTATCATCAGCTTTCTTTCATTTAATTGTATATATTTCCTTTTCTTGCCTTAATAATTTTGAATGTAGGAAATTTATTCCTGGTGATATTTTGTTTGTTGACAGCTTCAGACAACTTACCTAAGGGATATACAGAATTGTCTTACTGGATTTGGTTAACTCTTTCATGACCATAGTAGTCACATCACTTTGGAATTTTAATAATATTTGGATAGTCTAAATAAAACTCAACATTTGTGAAATAACTATAAAAATAAATAATTAAGTCTACATAGAATTTGATCCAAAATGTGCCAGAATTTTTGCTCATTTCAATTATGTAAATCATCTTTATATTTGACTATCATAGCCAAAACATTGGTTCATTTTGTTTTGAATTGTACAAAAATGCACTTTTCAGAAATAACTTAGCAGCTTTACTCTTTTCTTGTGTAATTCTTTTCCACATCTACCTAGTAAGATTAAACCAATATGATTGTTTTCAAGATAATTGCAAACTACTATACTAGATTTATTATACCCCTGGAAAAAATATATATTAGCAATCACATGTGTATGTGTGTTTAAAGCTCTCTCACTCAATTTTTTTGGTGCCTGTGGAGAAATGTTTACTTTGAATCTTTTTCCTCACAATCATCAACCTAGGTAAAGTTTTGATAGTTACTGACTGTGTGCCCAGAAGTGCTCAGGAATGACTGGGAGTAATGATGCATGTGCGCGCGCACACACACACACACACACACACACACACACACACACATACTCCTGTAAGCTTTACTTGACAGTTTCTCAAGGAAAGCTAGCTCAGCCCCTTCTCATTTACCTTTCTGAAGCACTGAGTAAGCCCTGAAGTATCAGATTTTCTATTTGGTCTTAAAAGTTAAAAGAGAAAGAAGAATATAGACTATACATTACTCCTAATAAATTTTGACTTCAAATAAAGAAAAAGGATGTTTCTACTACCAACACTAAAAGAGTAAGCTTTCAAATGTTTAAGTATTTTAATGTTCATTTACTTTGCAGACTTTAACTGGCAGATGGTGGTAGAGTGTAGAAAATATTATACCTAAGTGCATATCCTGGCCTTGCCAAATTATGTATAAAATCATATATATATGATTTTTCACAGTCATTTTGATGTTCAATGCTTAACTTCAGTCATCTGTATAAAGAAGGCTAAGCAGTCAAGTTGAAAATACAAGTCTTTGCGTATATGTCGACTTTAGTAAACATGTAATCATTTATCCACTTCAACTAAGAATTATATAAAATGTCTGTCTCCAGGGCTCATACCAATCAGAGTTATTCACTTGAGAATTAATTGCTTCAAGCTGACATGCATCTGTTTAACTGTTGTGACTGTTCCAGAAAGAAGGAAAAAAAATCTTTTAAAATGTCCAAGTAAAACTTTATAGATAATGAAATGGGATTGTGTTAGAAGTTACATTGTACGGATCTGGAATATTAACTCTATAAAATGAGGGAAGAAAATCAAGGTTGTTCTTTTATGACTAAAGTAGTGTTAAATTATTTCTTAAAGTTTAGCAAGAGCATGCATAGATCAAAACCCAAGGAGGATACTACCATAGGAAAATAATGAAAAGAAGACCCACTCAA
This sequence comes from Grampus griseus, assembly GCF_964374135.1. NCBI lineage: Eukaryota > Metazoa > Chordata > Mammalia > Artiodactyla > Delphinidae > Grampus > Grampus griseus. The sequence goes on from NC_138998.1 coordinate 109,310,969, forward strand.
TAAATATTCCAGGTACTAATCTAGGTACCAGGTAGAGGGGAAGAGGGGGGATGGGGAAAGACATATTTCCCTTATAGAGGTTTATTTTAATTAAAGGAAGAGAGAAAATATAATAATTAAATTTATAGGATGATAAAAGTTGATAATGCTGTGTTGAAAAATCAGGACAAATGCAAGAGCGTGTGGGGAAGTGTTTAATTTTCAGTTAGGATGTTCAGAGTAGGCTTCTCAATCTTTCTCAGAAGCATGAGGAGCATTTTTAAAAATTCATAAAATTTTAGGGCTTCCCTGGTGGCGCAGTGGTTGAGAGTCCGCCTGCCGATGCAGGGGACACGGGTTTGTGCCCCGGTCCGGGAAGATCCCACATGCCGCGGAGCGGCTGGGGCAGTGAGCCATGGCCGCTGAGCCTGCGCGTCCAGAGCCTGTGCTCCGCAACGGGAGAGGCCACAACAGTGAGAGGCCCACGTACCGAAAAAAAAAAAAAATTCATAAAATTTTAAAAAGTGTGTAGTCCTCAAATAGTTCAATGTACTGTCCAATCAAACTTCAATGTTCAGCTTGTTTAAATAACAGGAAAAGTGTTTAGATTCTAGTGAGAACAAAGACATGGGAGAAAGGAATGGAAAAAAAGGTCACAAAGGAAGCAAAGGCCAAGTTGGGTGTAAAAAGTAAGAAAGTAAATCGACCTACTTTTACATTTTTCATCACTTTAGACAGCAGTTTAAATGGTCCAGGGTCTATAATAATAATATAAAGAGCAGCTAATAACTTGAGCATTTTTCCCAGCACTGGGCACTGTGTTAAGCACTTGATGTACATTGCTTCTGTGAATCCTTGCAGCAACCCTCTGATATATTACCTCCATTTTGCCAGTGAGAAACTGAGCCTCCAGGAAATTCAGTAACTTGCTGGAAGACACACAGTTGGTAATTGGCAGAATCAAGTTTAGAATGCAATTGTTGGACCCCAAAGCCATGCATCCACTGTATTTTACTGTTTTAGGATGCTTTCTCCTATTCTTGTCTGTCTGCATGAAATAGCTCAGATGATGCTTACTTACGCTAATTGTCATTATTTTTCAGGAACTTTGAAGGTTCCAATTATATTTTCCATTTATATATACATTGCATAGGACTCTATTAAAGGATGTATTAGAGTAAGTTTGGGTGAAGACGTTTCTTTATAGCCTATGTCAAAATTATTTTGAGTTCAAAAGCACAAGCACAATATGTTTGTAAAAAATGTTGCATCTGCATGGTCAAAACTCATTTTGATGACAAAGTATGTGTTTAAAAGATGTATAAAAATTGGTTGTTTTTTCTTTTGCAGTTCTAAATAATTGCTATTGCTTCATCAAATAATTGAATTCATAAGTTCTTTGGGTAATAATCTTTAATGTCACAGACAAAGACCAACAGTTTTAGAGGGAGGTTAGTCTAGAAGTGTGGGCATATTTTTTCCTTATTTTCCTTTCTTGAGTTACTGAGAAACAGTGACATTTTTTAGTTCAAGTTATATAATCTTCTAGGACAAAGAAAAGTTCCTAATTAGGTTAGTCAAAGAATTCTGTAAAGTATTTAGAATAATATTTCTATTTGCATAGAGAACTATGTAGTGCTCAATATTTTATATTATTCAATTTGGTGCCTAAGAATGAACTAATAATTTGCTTGAAAATGCATTTCAAAAAGCATAGCAATCCGTTAATTAACATGGTAGATTATATTTGACCCCCTCATCCTTTGAGTTTACTTTATTGTTATTCTGCATTGTACAATTTCTAAGAATGTATAGTTAAGGAAGTAAGCTTGCAGGAGTTGGAGTTTATTTTTTAGGCTAAAATCAGAAACCTACTGATGAAACAAGCACATTCTAAATTATACTAGAAATATACTTTTGTTTTTCACTTAATTAAAACATGTGGTTGTCATTTAAACTTTTAATGAAAACATTGTTCACAAACTTGAATGCACGTGTAGCTCATGCGTTGAAGTTGTTGCTTTTTTCAAGGACAATAAAATTTTAATGTAAACTAATAAAAATTTTAAAAAATATATTGTACCCTTAAAGGGAATTTCCACTTGCCTTTCATTATATTTAAAATATACTTTGACTACATTCAGTAGTAAATTTCCTATTTATTTTTATTTTACCCTCTTTTAATTTTATTTTAGAAATAGTATAATATTGGGGGAGTTTTTTTTTTAAATTAAAGTTAGGTAGAGCAAAAAACTAAATGGATATTGTCTATTGAAAGTAATATACTCATAAATGTCCATCGCCCTATAATAGTTTCAAACAAATAATGAAAATATCATTTCCATTTCCATTGGTGAATTTTTAAATCATCGTATATTCTAGATGACAGAGCTAAAGATAGAAATGCCTAAATCAGATACACACACACACACACACACACACACACACACCTGCCTCACTCTAACACACATACATTCATAAAACATACAGCAACACATTACAAGTTTTTGCTACTTCTATATTTGGAAAGAGCAGAGAGAGCAACTAAAGATTGTCATTTATGACCATTTCTGTAGTTCAGGACAATAAATGATGTATAATTTAACTATATTTATAAAATAGAGAGACAGATCTATTTGAGACGCTATACAGCCATAACCTAAGATTTTGTGAATTAGGGCTGGCAATAAATAAAATTCAATTCATGAAACATAGAAAGGGGAGCATTATGTTAGAACACTGAGGCAAGTCCTGTGCTGGGTGGTTATCTTTAGACTGTTAAAAACATGAAATTATTTTTGTTTTCTACCACCTGTTCTTATACTGCCAGATGTTTGTTCACAGTTCCTTAGAATTTCGTACCTACTGTTTTCTGCCTTTGATACAGATTCTCTCTCCTGGGGTCACTTAACTCCCAAAAGTTATTGCAATCATAATACTATGGGTGGGTTGATTAAAGAATCAGATCTAAAAATAACGTACCAAATTCATATATTCTAAGTGTACATTTTTTTCACATTTTAACATGTCTTCAATTGGGATGTATCTTACAGTGATTATCATGGTAGTGATATTTTTCTCTTTATTGGAGGTGTATAAAATAATTCATCTTAAAATTGAAGGTGTCTTAGATTTAAAGATATATGGTAACTTACCAGCTTTGCCATCTTTATGGCCACCTAGTCACTAGAGAACCCCTTTTATTGTCACTCAGTCTGAAACCTCAGGGTTTGTACCTTACAATAAATGTCCTTAGTTTCTTCAGCAGGAGTGAAGTGAGTATAGTGCAGAATGATTTAAACGATAGTACTTCTTACATCAAAATCCTTATACTTTGAACAGACACTTTATCAAGTGGCTGAGCAAACACAGCAGCTTTTGAAGTATTTGAAGAGCCATTGAATTTAAGAGTCTTCATGTCTTCACTGTTCTTTAATCTTATTAGTACAGGTCTTCAGAACATGGCTCTTCCTTGGTTCAAATTTAAGGACACATGATAAAATAATGCTTAAAACTTCTTATCTACTTCAACCTGTTGATAGATATATCAAATACTTAGGAAGCTCTTGAATTTAAAATAAGAAGAAATAATATTTTAAAATGATGACCAAATGGATAGGGATCTATTTGATCTCCTTTTTTAAAAGAAAATCTCTATAAAAATTCTATCATTCTTTCCCTGCTGTATTTTCCCAAATTGAGCAAGGTACATTTTTTCAGTTCAATAATTTTGTGTTCCCCAATCAAGTGACCAAATGAACCAACTAAACAAGAAATTGATCTAGAACAAATGCAATAAACCTCAGATATCCAGACTCCTTAAGTAATGTTAAGAATTACAGTCCTTTAACACCAATCTTTTAAATTTAATTAAACACTCAGATGGATATCACTTTATCTATTTTCCTTGTTTTTATTCTTCATGTCATGTTCATTCCAACCTCTTTATGCTTAGAATCTAAATTTAGAATTAAACAAGAAATTGCCTGCGAAAACACTTTGCCTGATTCTTGGCATAAAATAGGCATCCACTTGAGGAGAGTAGGGTAATTAGATCTGAATTTGACTTGTGTCTACATCCCAGCTCTGCCACTAAACTTATTGTGTGTCTTTGGGCACAACTATTCTCCCCTTCCAAGTGTTTCCCCAAATTGAGCATCAGTTTCCTTACATTTGAGTACCATTAGTTGCACATCCAAAATCTCATTGGTTTATGTATGTCTCTCCATTTGCATTATCCAAGTTTAGCCATACTACTATCCGTGAACCATTGTTAGGTCCCTGGCTGGTTTCTCTGACTTAGTCTTTCCTTTGTTCATCCTATTCTACCCTCAACCTTCAGGTTAATTTTTTTTTTTTTTTTTTTGCGGTACACGGGCCTCTCACTGTTGTGGCCTCTCCCATTGCGGAGCACAGGCTCCGGACGCGCAGGCTTAGCGGCCATGGCTCACGGACCTAGCCGCTCCGCGGCATGTGGGATCTTCCCGGACCAGGGCACGAACCCGTGTCCCCTGCATCGGCAGGCAGACTCTCAACCACTGCGCCACCAGGGAAGCCCCAGGTTAATTTTTTTGATTGTCATAACCTTTCTCACAAACCTTCAATGTTCTCATACTTAATTACAAAATAAATCTTAACAGTCTAGCCTAGCCTTCAAAAGTTTTTGTTTATAGACTGTCAATCCTACCTTCCCTCCTTGGCTCTACCTCTCATTGCATATTGCTTTCTGTTTTATTTATAGACATTCATATTCATTTCTAATCTCCCCTTAATAGGCTATGAGTTGCATGTGAACTAAAACCACATCTTAGTCATTTTTTTTTTATATCTTGTACAGTGCCTCCTACATTGTGTGTATTAAGTGAATGGGAAAATAATTTCTCCTACTTCCCTCGAATATAAAAAATAAGACATGTAATTTGGCCTTTCTTGGTGAATCAGGATTGTCATCCTGAATATCAGTTTCAAAGATGTATTGAGAAGCTATTATGAGAAGGCAGTCTGCTAGGTGTAGGGAGGTAGCTATGAATTAAAGAGATGTGAAGGTGTTGAGATGTCCTGCTAAATTTGTTTTATCCACTGTGGAACTGGAAACCACATGAAGAAGGTAGTTTAAGTGTAAATTGGCTCTGAGTTATATTTTCAGAGGGATGTTCTTTAGTGGAAGACAGGGCTTTGTAGGGATATTGGTGCTGTGTGGGTCCCACGTCATGTGCATGTGTGTATCTGTGTGTCTGTTTGTGTGTGCTCACATGTACATGAGAAATAGGGAGTGAGGGAATGCCTGAGTGAGAGAAGAGAAAAACAAAAATCCAATTGCGCATAAAACCTCTTTAAAAATGTTCATGCTAAGCAGTGTTCCTAAAAGACGGGGTTGCCTGATTTTTGTGTCAACTATGAATTGGCATTTTCCATTGGCACTTGCCATCTACGTCTACAAGGATTAAATCATGAGCTGCTGCATCTGCTGACTTTCAACACCCCCTGAAAGGAGTTCAGGGTGGAGAGCAGAAATGAGGCACTCTGTGCTCTGGGAAAAACTGGCAGATCAGGCCTTCAGATAGTTAGATATTTTCAGGAGCAATTTTATGAGCCCAATTCTTGTATCTCCTCATATATAGAAAAGCACTAAAATCCTTCATCGTGACGTCTGCTCCTGTGACTAGCAGTAACCCGCACGAGACTAGTAGAAAACTTCTGTAAAAAATATGCGCTTGATTGCATGTACTCCCCCGTCACCAAAACCATATATATACTGACCTTCCCCCCTGCCTCTTTGGAGCAGTTTCTCAGAGCTATCTGGGGCGCTGTCTCCCAGACTACAGTCCTCATTTTGCCCCAAATAAAACTTAACTAGCAACTCTAACATTGTGCATTTTTTTAAGTTGACACTTGAGTAGTATGTTGTAGTAATTTACAATTATAAAGCTCTTTCACAATCATTACTTTTAATCTAGTGTTTTAAATTGTTGGAATTTCTGGAGTTTAAGGGATGTGTTTTCTAAAGGACATGGCTGTATTCCCTGGGTAATAGAGACACAGGGCTGGGGAATTCCGAAAGTGGCCACAACAGAATTTTTTTCTTTAAATTATAGATCAGAGAAATATGTCTAAACTGATATTTTGAAACTTTATGGCTTTTGTAAGCTTTTTCTTTATAGCTATAAATTATAGATTAAGTGAGTAGATTCTAACCATTTTCAGTGTGATGACCCCTTTCAATGTCAAAAAAAATTGCTTCATATAACAATTGTTCTTTCAGTATCCTTGATTGAGAAAATATATCAAAAAACTTACTACAAATTCTGTGATTTTTTAAATGAATTTATATCTCATTAATCAAAAAAGTGCATATTCTTTGAAATACAGTACCAAATGGGTATAATAACATAATTTAGTCTTCAGACAATGTACATATAGAATCCATCCCAGTCCCTTTTAATAACATAATTACTCATTCTGTGAGACCCTTATAACACAATGACCAGTGATTATCAACCCACAGGTTAGGAATCGGTGCTTTTCATGGTATACTTGCTGTCTTCAGTCACAACTACCAATAATCTATGCTGTTAACCAATAATTTAATAATTGATACTGTATTTCCAGTGTTTTAGAAAGGATTCTAGGTCATTATTCTCTAAACTGTATTGTACTCTTTTTGTTTTTGTTTAATGCTTTTTGAAGACTGTGCAAGTATTTAATGAACTAGGATGAAGAACCAAAACTAAACTTTTATTTTAGTAGTTCCTTTCATTCCACAATGCTTCATTTATTTACCATGCCCCTAATGATTTATTTTCACTGTGTGTATTTCCCCATTAAATAAATCCATATGCTCAAATCATGTGCAGCTCTACTGAGTGACTTTAGAATGAGCTTGTGCCCAGTAGTCACCTTTTGAACTCAGTCTTTCTCCCCCTCCCTCTCCCTCTCTTTTAAACACAGTAACATGCTGATTACGGTATTAGTCTAAATTTGCATCAGAGTAGGCTGACCTGGATTGACTGAAATGGCGCCACCACTCCCAGCAAAAGTTCCTGTGGTGCGTCCATCTGCATCTCTTACCCACACAGAAGTCCCCTAGGCATGAAAATATGGTCATAGTTTGTTATCCACATGTACTTTTTTTTTTCCCATGTACTTTTAATGTGATAACTTTAGCTGTAATGAAAAGGTACAAATGTTTCTGAGATTAAATATTTATATACGAGGAAAATAAAATACAAAGCACCTAGACACCTATCTGTCTCCCTCCTTAGGCTAGAAGAAACTTAAATTTCTAGGTACCCATTTATATTTACTTGTGGATTTTTTAATCAAGTATCATTTCTAGACTTTCTGAGCATAAGTTTGAACATAATAACCATAGCTGTTATTTTGTTATAAATACAATAATGCTAACATGCATAATAGCTCATTGTGAAAAATCAGATGTTAAGTTGTAGCAGATCACATGATTGCAACATGAATCCACCTGTGGCATGATGGATAGTATGTTTGCATGATCTTGTGCATTAATAGAAGCATGCTGCTTGTAACCAAGGGGAAAGAATGAGCCTACTTGGTCTTCAGGCCACACATGGACCTTTAGTTCTCTTCTGTGTTCCTCACTTTATCAACCAGGATCTAGCAAACTGCAATGAATTCAGAGATAGGGAAATAGTAAAAAGCCATATCAAATGAGTAATGATCAAAGGTTCTGGGATTACATTTAGTAAGTATTTAGTTATGTATGCAGAGGACACATGGAGACAAAATAGCTATTGTTAAATATTTGAAAATTACTGTATTTTGAACTTATTCTTTATGGCTTTTCTGGGTAGAAAAAGTCCCAAGAAATCAAAATTCTGTTTAATATGGAGAAGAATTTCTAACAAATGGAATTAGTTACATGAAGAGGAAAGTAGATTCTTCGTTAATAGGTATGGATGATCATGTGACGAGCTGTGATAAAAGGATAATAAGGATCCCACGGGTGTGCGGACTAGATAGCCTATAAAGCCCCTTTCAAACATGATAAACTCAAACTCAGAAATCTTAGAGAAGAAATGAGAACATAGCACAAATCATCATTAAACAGTTTTCAAAATACTCACTTTTAAGTCCTGTCTCAGAAATGTTTTATAATGTCTCATTCAACTCCTAAACCGTTGTGGTTCCTTAAGAGTTGTACGTACAAAATTGTGCTAGATTCAGATGCAGCGGAATATGGAGGACACCAGAGACTGGACCACAATACCGATTTCTTTTCTAAACCTTTTGAACATAACAACTGTCCCTATTCTCTTTTGGTAAGTAAGATTTTTAAGGTATTTTCATTTCATTTAAATTTAATTCTGTATTTTCAAAATGATGTGTTTTTGTCCAAGGAAACAACTCTTCAACAAGTAAGCAACTTGGAGACAAGGCAGAGAGTAGGGAAATAGGATTGCACTAAAAAAATAGATGCAATGTGTGGTGCTAGACTGGGTTTTGGAAAAACAAATAATACAGGATATTTAGCTGACAATTGAGGAAATTTGAATATTAATAGGATTAAAAATTATTTCTCAAAAAATAAAAGGAAGGCACATTTTAGTTTTCTGTTATGAATATTTCTATTTTTATACAATTTACTTTCTTTCTGTTCTTGCTTTCTCTGTAATATTTTACATTAAGCAGATTTCTACATTATTGGTTATCTAATGAAGTTTAATTTAAAACACCTTAAAAGAATCTGTATATACATCTTTTTCTTTCATGTAGTTATTGATGACTGAATTCATTCTAGTTATAAAATTCTCTGGTTTCCTTATATTACTGAGGAGAGTGTTGTATTATATTAACTAACTTTTACTTTGTGATGTTGACACAATGAAAGAATATTGCTTTAGACTACTAAATTTAATTTATTTTAAAAATGTAGATAAAATTTTGCCATTTGCAACAATATGGATAGACCTGGAGGGTATTATGCTTGGTGAAGTAAGTCAGACAGAGAAAGACAGATACCATTTGTTATCACTTATATGTGGAATCTGAAAAATAAACAAACAAATGAATATAACAAAACAGAAATAGAGTCACAGATATACGGAACAAACTAGTGGTTACCAGTGTGGGGAGGGAAGGGGGTAACAGCAGGATAGGGGGAGGGATTAAGAAGTACAAGCTACTATGTATAAAATAAATAAGCTGCAAGGATATATTGTACAGCACAGAGAATATAGCCAATATTTTATAATAACTATAAATGGAGTATAATATATAAAAATTTTGAATCACTATGTTGTACACCTGAAACTAATATTATAAATCAACTATATCAATAAAAAAAATTAATGTAGAATTTAGAAGCTCTGCAGATTTGGAGGAATTCTTCGTTTAATTTATGGCCAAGTCCACATCTGCATTATGTATGTTTTCCTTTTCCTGACTAGTTATATATCTATCTTTCTTCCTCTTCCCTCTTCTCTCTGTCTCAGATCTGCATTTTTTTGTTTGTTTCACAATAAAAGGTCTTGGATTAAGATTTAAGTCAGAAAGAGAAAAACAAATATCGTATATTAACGCATGTATGTGGAATCTAGAAAAATGGCACAGATGAACCTATTTGCAGGGCAGGAATAGAAAGGCAGACATAGAGAATGGGCGTGTGGACACGGAAGGGGTAAGGGGAGGGTGGATGAATTGGAAGGTAAGGTTTGACATAAATACACTACCATGCATAAAATAGATAGCTAGTGGGAACCTGCTGTATAGCATAGGGAGCTTAGCTTGGTGCTCTGTGATGGCCTCGTTGGGTGGGATGGTGGGGGGGAGGGAGGTCTAAGAGGAGAGAATGTATGTATGCGTATGGCTGATTCACTTCAACGTGCGGCAGAAACTGACACAACATTGTAAAGCAATTATACTCCAATAAAGAAAAAGAAGGAAAAAAAAGAAAAAGGAAAGATTTGTTTCACTTATGTGAGGCCAGGATGTATCCCACAAATGTATGGCTTTATCATTGCTGTTAAATTCTCTCATTTTTTTTTAAGTTTGGGTAAAAGTCAAGCATGAGAATCTGTTTGGTACCCCTGGCTCCTCCATTTTTCTACTATATCCCCAACTCTTAGGGTGGTACCAGCACCTTACTTTGTAAGCTGCCATATTATATATGTCAAAGACAGTGGCATAAAATAAATAAAACGAGCAGGGATGAGCAAGATTAAGTTGTTGATTATCAGCTCTGAGGAAAGTCAGTAGCCTTAGGAAACCTAGGTGTTACCCTATGTGTGTGTTGAGGTGGGGTGTTGATGATGTTGATATGGCTTAGATAGAGATCTAGATTCATATGTATTTTCAAGAGGGAGGGCTCAAAGCTGCTAGTGGATTCTATCTCCAAAGAATGATTGCTGTAGTTTGTCAGAACATTCAGTTTTGACATGTAAAATAAGACTGATACAAATAGTTTCTGACATGAACAAGAAAATGATCTTAAAGCTCTGAAATAACCAAAAGAGTTAGAGACCCCTGAGGGGTTAGGGAAGGTGACAGCTCATAAAGAGGAGTCATGGAGAAGTAGCACCCACTTGTGATAAAGCTGAACTTGAACCAGTTGAACTAGACTGAAAGGGTTTTGAAAGTTTCAGATAGCAAAAATGTTATATAGCCAACTTTCCTAAAGGTTCGTGTATCCAAAGAGGGCTCTGTTGGGAAGGGAAGCCTGGTAATATAGTAAAAAAGACCACAACATGTCATGGCAGGGAATTTGGGATCATTTACCAGCTATGAGAACTTGAGTAATTTGATCTTTTTGTTACTCGGTTTCCCTGTCTGCATAGTAAGGATTAATAATAGTATCCTGCCTACAGCAAGAGGTTCTTGCGAGGCCTAAATTAATTAACACAGCCAAGCTTTGGGGAAGCTGCAAAATGGTACTGCACATGTATTCAAAAGTTACTATTGTTGTGACTATTCAATAATTATTTAGGTATTTTAAGCGTGTCAAGACACTAGGTGCTTTGAGGATATTCTCCCAATTTTGGAAAAATTATCATCTTAGGCGAGGGCTTGCAATCTTTGAGGGTGGGCAAAAAATATCTTGACATCCTTTTGATTTTTTAAGAGCGAAGATATTCTGTTATAATTAAAACGAGCCAAGTAACCAGTGGCAGCAACAGTCAAGAGATTACTTTTCAAGCACTAATTGAATTGATCTTCCAAATATGGACTGTGCAGTTCTAAATTAGCAGGTGGAATGGAGAAGGTCAGATAAGTCTCCATAAGAGGTAGAGGAATACAGCACTGCAAGCACATGAGAAATAGAACACTGCCTGTAATAGAATTCTGATCCAACTCGGTCAAAAGGTAAAGATTGGCCCTGTCTTCTCAGCAGCAGCATCTTGTTTTTGATAACTACTGATGCTTTAGGAATGACTCCATTTATTTTATTTTTTAATTTTTTTATGTTTTTTTATTGGGGTATAGTTGTTTCCCAGCGTTGTGCTAGTTTCTACTGTACAGCAAAGTGGAGTTACCTGTGCTATACAGCAGGTTCTCATTAGTTATCTATTTTATACATATAAGTGTATATATGTCCATCCCAATCACTGAGTTCATCACACCCCCCAACACTTACCCCCTGCTTTTCCCCCTTGGTGTCCTTACATTTGTTCTCTACATCTGTGTCTCTATTTCTGCTTTGCAAACAGGTTCATCTGTACCATTTTTCTAGATTCCACATATATGCGTTAATATACAATATTTGCTTTTCTTTTTCTGACTTACTTCACTGTATGACAATCTTTAGGTCCAGCCACACCTCTACAAATGATCCAATTTTGTGACTTTTTATGGCTGAGTAATATTCCATTGTACAAATGTACCACATCTTCTTTATCCATTTGTCTGTCAATGGACATTTAGGTTGTTTCCATGACCTAGCTATTGTAAATAGTTCTGCAATAAACATTGGGGTGCATGTGTCTTTTTGAATTATGGTTTTCTCAGGGTATATGCCCAGTAGTGGGATTGCTGAGTCATATGGTAATTCTATTTTTAGTTTTTTAAGGAACCTCCATCTGTTCTCCATAGTGGCTGTATCAATTTACATTCCCACCAGCAGTGCAAGAGGGTTCCCTTTTCTCCACACCCTCTCAAGCATTTATTGTTTGTAGATTTTCTGATGATGCCCATTCTAACCAGTGTGAGGTGATACCTCATTGTAGTTTTGATTTGCATTTCTATAATAATTAGTGATGTTGAACAGCTTTTCTTGTGCCTCTTAGTCATCTGTACATCTTCTTTGGAGAAATGTCTGTTCAGGTCTTCTGCCCATTTTTGGATTGGGTGGTTTGTTTTTTTAATATTGAGCTGCATGAGTTGTTTATATATTTTGGAGATTAATCCTTTGTCCGTTGATTCATTTGCAAATATTTTCTCCCATTCTGAGGGTTGTCTTTTTGTCTTGTTTATGGTTTCCTTTGCTGTGCAACAGTTTTTAACTTTCATTAGGTCCATGTGTTTATTTTTGTTTCTATTTCCATTATTCTAGGAGTTGAGTCAAAAAAGATCTTGCTGTGATTTATGTCAAAGAGTGTTCTTCCTATGTTTTCCTCTAAGAGTTTTATAGTGTCCGGTTTTACACTTAAGTCCTTAATCCATTTTGAGTTTATTTTTGTGTATGGTGTTAGGGAGTGTTCTAATTTCATTCTTTTACTTGTAGCTGTCCAGTTTTCCCAGCACCACTTATGGAAGAGACTGCCTTTTCTCCACTGTATATCCTTGCCTCCTTTTTCATAGATTAGTTGACCATAGGTGTGTGAGTTAATCTCTGGGCTTTCTATCTTGTTCCATTGATCTATATTTCTGTTTTTCTGCCAGTACAATATTGTCTTGATTACTGTAGCTTTGTAGTATAGTATAAAGGCAGGAAACCTGATTCCTCTAGCTCCATTTTTTTTTTTTTTCCTCAAGATTGCTTTGCCTATTCAGGGTCTTTTGTGTCTCCACACAAATTTTAAGATTTTTTGTTCTAGCTCTGTAAAAAATGCCATTGGTAATTTGATAGGGATTGCATTGAATCTGTAGATTGCTTTGGGTAGTATAGTCATTTTCACAATATTGATTCTTCCAACCCAAGAACATGGTATATCTCTCCATCAGTTTGTGTCATCTTTGATTTCTTTCACCAGTGTCATACTTTTCTGAGTACAGGTCTTTTACCTCCTTAGATAGGTTTATTCCTAGGTATTTTATTCTTTCTGTTGCAATGGTGAGTAGGATTGTTTCCTGAATTTTTCTTTGTGATCTTTTGTTGTTACTGTCTAGGAATGCAAGAGATTTCTATGCATTAGTTTTATATCCTGCAACTTTACCAAATTCATTGATTAGCTCTAGTAGTTTTCTGGTGGCATCTTTAGGATTTTCTATGTATAGTATCATGTCATCTGAAAGGAGTGACAGTTTTACTTCTTCTTTTCCATTTTGTATTCCTTTTATTTCTTTGTTTTCTCTGATTCACATGGCTAGGACTTCCAAAACTATGTTGAATAATAGTGGTGAGAGTGGACATCCTTGTCTCTTTCCTGATCTTAGAGGAAATGCTTTCAGTTTTTCACCATTGAGAATGGTGTTTGCTGTAGGTTTGTCGTATATAGCCTTTATTATGTTGAGGTAGGTTCCCTCTATGCCCACTTTCTGGAGTTTTTACCATAAATTGGTGTTGAATTTTGTCAAAAGCTTTTTCTGCATCTATTGAGATGATCATATTGTTTTTCTCCTTCGATTTGTTAATATAGTGTATCACATTGATTGATTTGCATAGATTGAAGAATCCTTGCATCCCTGGGATAAATCCCACTTGATCATGGTGTATCATCCTTTTAATGTGTTGCTGGATTCCGTTTGCTAGGATTTTGTTGAGGATTTTTGCATCTATACTCATCAGTGATATTGGTCTGTAATTTTCTTTTTTTGTAGTATCTTGATCTGGCTTTGGTATCAGGGTGATGGTGGCCTCATAGAATGAGTTTGGGAGTGTTCCCTCCTCTGCAATTTTTTGGAAGAGTTTGAGAAGGATGGGTGTTAGCTGTTCTCTAAATGTTTGATAGAATTCACCTGTGAAGCCATCTGGTTCTGGACATTTGTTTGTTGGAAGATTTTTAATCACAGTTTCAATCATTACTTGTGATTGGTCTGTTCATATTTTCTATTTCTTCCTGGTTCAGTCTTGGAAGGTTATACCTTTCTAAGAATTTGTCCATTTCTTCCAGGTTGTCCATTTTATTGGTATAGAGTTGCTTGTAGTAGTCTCTTACGAAGCTTTGTATTTCTGCAGTGTCCATTGTAACTTTTTTTTTATTTCTAATTTTATTGATTTGAGTCTCCTCCCTGTTTTTCTTGATGAGTCTGGCTAAAGGTTTATCAATTTTGTTCATCTTCTCAGAGAACCAGCTTTTAGTTTTATTGATCTTTGCTTTTGTTTCTATTTCATTTATTTCTGCTCTGATCTTTATGATTTCTTTCCTTCTACTAATTTTGGGGCTTTGTTTGTTCTTTCTGTAGTTCCTTTAGGTGTAAGGTTAGATTGTTTATTTGAAAATTTTCTTGTTTTTCAGGTAGGATTTTATTGCTCTAAACTTCCATCTTAGAACTGCTTCTGCTGCATCCCATAGATTTTGGGTCGTCGTGTTTTCCTTGTCATTTGTCTCTAGGTATTTTTTGATTTCCTCTTTGATTTCTTCAGTGATGTCTTGGTTACTTAGTAGCGTATTGCTTAGCCTCCATATGTTCGTTTTTTTACGTTTTTTTTTCCTGTAATTTATTTGTAATCTCATAGCATTGTGGTCTGAAAAGATGTTTAATACAATTTCAATTTTCTTCAATTTACCAAGGCTTCATTTGTGACCCAAGATGTGATCTATCCTGGAGAATGTTCCATGTGCACTTGAGAAGAAAGTGTAGTCTGTGGTTTTCAGATGGAATGCCCTATAAATATCAATTAAATCCATCTGGTTTATTGTGTCATTTAAAGCTTCTGTTTCCTTATTTATTTTCACTTTGGATGATCTGTCCATTGGTATAAGTGAGGTGTTAAAGTCCCCCACTATTATTGTGTTACTGTCGATTTCCTCTTTTATAGCTGTTAGCAGTTGCCTTATGTATTGAGGTGCTCCTATGTTGGGTGCATATATATTTATAATTATTATATATTCTCCTTGGATTGATCCCTTGATCATTATGTAGTGTCCATCCTTGTCTCTTGTAACATTCTTTATTTTAAAGTCTATTTTATCTGATATGAGTATTGCTACTCCAGGTTTCTTCTGATTTCCATTTGCATGGAATATCTTTTTCCATCCCCTCACTTTCAGTCTGTATGTGTCCCTAGGTCTGAAATGGGTCTCCTGTAGACAGCATAAGGTATGGGTCTTGTTTTTGTATCCATTCAGCAATCCTGTGTCTTTTGGTTGGAGCATTTAATCCATTCATATTTAAGGTAATTATTGATATGTATGTACCTATTACCATTTTCTTAATTGTTTTGGGTTTGGTTTTTAGGTCCTTGTCTTCTCTTGTGTTTCTGACTTAGAGAAGTTCCTTCAGCATTTGTTTTAAAGCTGGTTTGGTGGTGCTGAATTCTCTTAGCTTTTGCTTGTCTGTAAAGCTTTTGATTTCGCCATCCAATCTCAATGAGATCCGTGCTGGGTAGAGTATTCTTGGTTGTAGGTTATTCCCTTTCATCACTTTAAATATATTGTACCAGTCCCTTCTGGCGTGAAAAGTTTCTGCTAAGAAATCAGCTGTTAACCTTATGGGAGTTCCCTTGTACATTAGTTGTCGTTCTTCCCTTGTTGCTTTTAATTTTTCTTCGTCTTTAATTTTTGTGAGTTTGATTACTATATGCCTTGGTGTATTTCTCCTTGGATTTATCCTGCCTGGGACTCTCTGCACTTCCTGGACTTGGGTGGCTATTTACTTCTCCATGTGACGAAAGTTTTCAATTATAGTGTCTTGAAATGTTTTCTCGGGTCCTTTCTCTCTCTCTCTCTTCTCCTTCTGGGGCCCCTATAATGTGAATGTTTGTGCATTTAATGTTGTCCCAGAGGTCTCTTAGACTGTCTTCATTTCTTTTCATTCTTTTTTCTTTATTCTGTTCCATGGCAGTGAATTCCACAATTCTGTCTTCCAGGTCACTTACCTGTTCTTCTGCCTCAGTTATTCTGCTATTGATTCCCTGTAGTGTATTTTTCATTTCAGTTATTGTATTGTTCATCTCTGTTTGTTTGTTCTTTAATTCTTCCAGGTCTTTGTTAAGCATTTCTTGCATCTTCTCAATCCTTGCCTCCATTCTTTTTCCTAGGTCCTAGATCAACTTCACTATCATTATTCTGAATTATTCTTCTGGAAGGTTGCCTATCTCTACTTCATTTAGTTGTTTTTCTGGGGTTTTATCTTGTTCCTTCATCTTGGACATAGTCCTCTGCCTTTTCATTTTGTCTATCTTTCTGTGAATGTGGTTTTCCTTCCACAGGCTGCAGAATTGTAGTTCTTGCTTCTGCTGTCTGCCTTCTGGTGGATGAGGCTATCTAAGAGGCTTGTGCAAGCTTCCTGATGGGAGGGACCTGTGGTGGGTAGAGCTGGGTGTTGCTCTGGTGGGTAGAACTCAGTAAAACTGTAATCCGCCTGTCTGCTGATGGTTGGGGCTGTGTTGCTTCCCTGGTTGTTGTTTGGCCTGAGGCGACCCAGCACTGGAGCCTGCAGGCTCTTTGGTGGGGCTAATGGTGGCTTCTCGGAGGCCTCAAGCCAATGAATCCTTCCCAGAACTTCTGCTGCCAGTGTCCTTGTCCCTGCGGTGAGCCACAGCCATCCCCTGCCTCTACAGGAGACCCTCCGACACTAGCAGGTAGGTATGGTTTAGACTCCTATGGGGTCACTGCTCTTTCCCTCGGGTCCTGGTGTGCACACTACTTTGTGTGTGCCCTCTAAGTGTGGAGTCTCTGTTTCCCCCCTGTCCTGTCGAAGTCTTGCAATCAAATCCCACTGGCCTTCAAAGTCCAATTCTCTGGGGATTCCTCCTCCCATTGCTGGACCCCAGGTTGAGAAGCCTGATGTGGGGCTCAGAACCTTCACTCCAGTAGGGGAACTTCTGTGGTTTAATTGTTCTCCAGTTTGTGAGTTGCCCACCCAGCGGTTATGGGATTTGATTTTATCATGATTGCACCCCTCCTACCATTTCATTGCGGCTTCTCCTTCATCTCTGGATGTTGGGTATCTTTTTTGGTGAGTTCCAGTGTCTTTCTATTGATGATTGTTTAGCAATTAGTTGTGGTTCCAGTGCTCTTGGAGGAGGGAGTGAGTGCATGTCCTTCTATTCCACCATCTTGAACCAATCTAGGAATGACTCATTTTAAATAAGTCTTTAGACTCCAGATGAAGTGATCACTGGTTTTAATGTAAAAATAAGGGAACCCAATAACTCAGCTGTAATTCAATTAAAAAAAAAATTGGTTGGTGGTTAGGGATGATTTCTTAAGCAAGGTGTGTGTACCTAAAATATTCATTATAGTATTTCATATATTTTTGTATATGACATTGTGATTTTTGTAATAATTTATATTAACGCAATAAAATAATATAATAAAATTTGGGGGGGGCTTCCCTGGTGGCGCAGTGGTTGAGAGTCCGCCTGCCGATACAGGGAACACGGGTTCGTGCCCCAGTCCGGGAAGATCCCACATGCTGTGGAGCATCTAGGCCCGTGAGCCATGGCCGCTGAGCCTGTGCATCCAGAGCCTGTGCTCCGCAATGGGAGAGGCCACAACAGTGAGAGGCCCACGTACCGCAAAAAACAAACAAACAAAAAATAATAATAATAAAATAAAATTTTTTTAAAAGAATAAGGGAGCCCAAGTAGACCTGAAAATCTAATAAAACAGATTCATTCTTACCAGAGTTATCCTTCAAAGAGCCAAAGAAAAAAATTACATTAATATACATACCTAATATAAGAATGCATCATCATAATGGAACTCTTTATTAAACTGATCAATATGCGCTGGGATCCAATCAGGTTTCTTGAACATGACCCTAAGTGCTCTAGGTCTCATTCAACCACCTTCTGCCTCCCACATGCCTAGAATAAAGAGGGAAGGGGAGAAAAAATGTAATTTTTTTTCTTTTCCATGAAATTTCTGTCCATCATAACTAGTACACTGTATTTGCCAAAGCTTAATTTGCAAGCTCAATAATCCAAAGGATCTGCTGATTAAGTGTCAAATCTGTTTTCAAAGATAGCAACAAACAGAGCACAAAGGAATCTTAAAATAGCCATATATGCTGCAGCATCACCAGGTACCATCCCAGTGTCTTCTTTATATGCTCCATCAGTTGCAACTGTTAAGCCAGAGGAGAACTGCATGTGTACTACTGTTGAAACGTATATGCTAAGGTCGGAGTATCTCACAAGTGCCAAGAAGCTATAGGGCAGAACTTTTCCATTCTTCTTTACTGACAGTTTTTGGAACTCCATTTTAGCATAATGATTTCTCTATATTTTGGTTCCTGATATAGGAACTTATATTAACCTGTATCTTAATCAGTGCATGAGGAGGGGCGGGGTGCTCTCTGTCTCTTTTCTGATTCATAAATTCAAATTCCATGGCACAAATGGAAGAGCAGAGATTATTGAACCTGAAATGAATTAGATTCCTTTACAATAACTTAAGCAGTCTTAATGGTGAAATGTGAATAAAGCAATAGTTTTAGCATCTATTACTTTGCCAATTAATCTCCTTATCCTTAAGAAGTAGATCTGTTTATTCCCATTCTAAATTTGGTGATTCAAAGGTAGACTTCTAGTTTAAATAGGACATTTGGCATAGAGGTATCTTTCTTATTGTCCCTCAGTTGTAGGCATTGAAAATATAAATTAAGTTGGGAAATGTTTTTTGCTCTATCCAGAATTATGAAAATGTTTAGGTTTTTTTTTTCAAACAAAATCAATTTTGATTCTTAAAGTTTACTCTTTTTCATATTCTAAATTAAATGAGATAATATCTACTTCTACATTAATAAGATTTTTTTCTTAGAAAATATTTTGTGAACTAAAGCTTGTATGTAAAAATTGAAATTATTATATATGTCACCTTTATTTTTCAAAATAATTTTTGATTTTTTATGACAAGTGTATATATATAGATTGTTAAGGGTCTAATGCCCTTTTCATCAAATGATGTTATCACTCTGATTATGTGCTATTACTAACTTTTACAATTTCTAAGAACATTTCAAAACTTGCCTTTTAAATTTTTTTGTTTTGTTTTGTTTTGTTTTGCGGTACGCGGGCCTCTCACTGTTGTGGCCTCTCCCGTTGCGGAGCACAGCCTCCGGACGCGCAGGCTCAGTGGCCATGGCTCACGGGCCCAGCCGCTCCACGGCATGTGGGATCTTCCTGGACTGGGGCACGAACCCGTGTCCCCTCTATTGGCAGGGGGACTCTCAACCACTGTGCCACCAGGGAAGCCCTAAGTATTTTGTATTTAAAGTTATTTTCAAATTTTCTGTTTTCAAATTTTTGACATACTGTTTGCAAAAATTATGTAATTAATTTGTGTAATTAAATTGTGTAACTCAATTTTGACCCTAGAAGAACATAATACTTTGCCTGGATGACATAATATAGTAGATTATTGTGTGGTCAGTTATTTTTTGAGCCATACTAATGGTTTGCATAGTGATTAAGTCATTAAGGTAGTCAAAATAACTGGATAGATTAGCATGCATTTTGACTCTCTTAATAAATGAACTGGATTATAATGTGACATTCTGATTCCTTGTGGAGAATGGACTATAAAGATAGCTAGAAACTATGAAATTCATGGCTCTACATTACGCTGTCTCACATGTTCTTCATGTGATTCTAGCTACAAAATGTTTACGGCCTAATGGTTAGTAAGTGAGCCTAGTGAACATGTTTATCAGCATATTTTATTTGTGATGTGTGTACTAAATGGTTTCTATATACATATACTTAAACATGAGTTGTTCGTATTTAAATATAAGCATTTATGTTTAAATCTACTTAAAATATGTTCATATTTCTTTTGCCGTATGAATCTAAACTATTTATAGAATTAAAATTGTAAGTTGAGATTTACAGAGCCAATATTAGCACTAAATTATAGAGTCCCCAAATTGTTCATGTCTGTAATTGTCTCATCATAAGGATTAGCTCTAATTATCTTAAGTCCTTTAGTATAATTTGTAGTCATTTCCTAACTACTAAGAACACTGATTTATATACTCAGAACCCTAGTAAAGAAGAAAAGTCCAAAATCCATAAATAGCCATAGTTAAGAAAAATCCGTTGCTTGGGGAAATTCTTTCATGTCGTTTATACTGCAGGGGCTCTAAAGCAACATGAACACATTCTGGTAATTAACAATGCAGTGAAAAAATATAATTACACAATATTCCCATTAATGATATTGTACAATTATCAACTGATGGTTTTTGAGCAGATAGTATTAAGAGGTCTCTAAGTGTGGCTGGAATTGGCATCATAAAGGTCCTTACATAAAATGGCCAGCATCATTGAGAGAGAATTCTTGGAGGATTTTTTTAACCATTAAATGACAAAATAGGAAACTCAATGCATTTACTGCAAACCTTGAAGTTCTCATGTCATCCAGTTTGTTTTACACTTAAATTTGGGCTAGCTAGAATACCAGAGAGTAAGACTGCTTCTAAATTATCAACACATAGCTATTCATATTTCATTAATGAAATCGGTGTGAGGTTATGAATCAGAGTAAATATCAAAAGTGCATAAGATCCAGTAAGAGATTGAGGTGATGTGTCCTGCTATATCACTGTGCCACACTGAGCACGGACCTATCATTTTTTGTCCTAGGCCTGACTTGTGTGTTTTATTGCTTCTTAGGAGACTTGGGCTAATAAGAATATTTTTATCTGCATATAGGACCAAATAATATCAGAGACATGTTTTTAAGGTAAAGGGAACTGAAATTCTTTTCTCCAGTTTCTGGTGCTGCTGAGAAATTTAGATTGGTCTTCAGTTTTAGAATGGCCCTGACAGAACAAATCAGAACCATTCTGATTATAACCTGCTGTCCCACTGATTAGTTACACCTAGTTACTATGATTCCCCAAACTAAACAGCTAGAATAAATACATAGCAAATTCCTTTAGAAGGGCAGGACAACTGTCTCTTGATTCATGCCTGTTTTGAGAAGACCTGGAGAGAGAAATGATTGAATCTGATTGTTGATTTCTTTTATTTCTCCTCTTTTGCTTTGGTCTGTTGTTGCTTTAGTCTGTAGTGTCATTGTGGAAATAGGGCATCCTTTGGACTGGATTTGTCGGGACCATTGGTAATAGTCCTGCTTTGTTCATGAGTACCTCCAGCTTCCTTTTGTTGAACCAATCTTATAACATCTTACCTATCACAGTCAAAGAAACTATTGAATGGAAGAGATTATATTAGCAATCAAATCATGATGTGGTTTTATATGACATTAAAAACTGTGTAAATTGTAGGGAAACTGATTATGGCATTGAAATACGTGGGTTCCCCACACTTAACAACTGCAAGGATGTAATATTATCTTTTGGAAGTACTGGATTGCAAATCAGACTGTGAGACATTGAGTAATCCAGTAAACTGTTAGCATTTGTGAAATTTTTCTCAGATGACCATGTTCTTTTCCTAAATCACTGTTACTTTTGATTCAAAATTAGAAAAACTGTTCCCTAGTTGTTACATTCATAATATAAATTTCTCAAAATTCCATCATTTAAAAACTGCTTTAATCTTTAATGTTCAAATCTAACCAGCTGTATTGGTGTATCTTATTTTTTTTAAACAGTTGTAAGAGGTCTTTATCACAGAAACCTCAAGGGAAAACATTGTGTTCATTTGCAGAGTTGACATGCATTGGACATACAGTGGTCTCAGTCAATGAAAATCAGCTGTTCTGTTCTTTAATTTTTTTTTCCCTAAAGCCCTGTTTGCTTTGCATTTTTCATTCCAGTTCTAAACTATAAAAGCCTTTTTCTTTTATTTTTTTTAACCATCAGTCAAGCTTTCAGTTAAAGTGACTGAAAATAGTAAAATATTCACAAAGTCAGAAATGGAGAGATACTGTCACAATGAAGACAGCAATCTGTAATATTATTTTTACTGTTTGCTTTGTTAATAGTAATTAAATATGTGTAATTAAATATGTGTAAAACAGCACATAGATAAGCATCAAGCAGTTCAAATCAGTTCTCAGCTTTATGAAAATTATTTTAGATTTAAGTGTATTAAAGAATATCTTGTGAAATATGCACATATTGATCCCTCTATTACTTACTCCATCATTCATTCTTTTATTTAGTCATCATTGGCACCTACTTTGTCCATTGGCACCTACTAAAAGTTAGAAATATGAAGATATATGGCCTATACCCTGGTAAACCTCATGGTCTAGTGGGAAGGACTGATCATAAACTTGAAAAAGAATTACAAATTGTTAAGTGTTCAGAAAAAAACAAAAATGATGCTGTGATAGGAAATGGCATGGAGATACCATCAGATATAGAGTTATCAAGGAATACGTCTCCGTGGAACTGGGATTTTTCAAGATCTAAGAGATAGGGAACTAGCCAGGTAAAGAGTGTTCTGAACAGAGGGGCAGGCAGGGGCCAAGACCAAGAGGAAGGGAAGGATGTGGAGTGTTCAAGGAACGGGAAGGGCCCTGTGGCCAGAGCCTGGTGAGGGGAGAAGGGGTAAGTGAAGAGCAGATCTGAGATGGGAGCTGTACCTTTTCAAGAAGGAGCTGAGTCAGGACTCCGCGGGGCAGGCAAAGAATGTGGATTGTATTTTCGGTGCAGTGGCAAGCTTCTTGATTGATTTAAATTGGATCGGGGCCTAAAATACACTTAGGATACCTTTTACTGTTACCATTAAGGTTTTGTTCTTAACAGGAGAAAACACAAACCAGAACGATAATAAAAGTGACTTGATGTGAGCAATCTTTTGTATGTTACTTTTATTCCCCTGAATAGAATAACATTGTGAACTGGAGGGCAGCCTTCCTTCACCACCTAATAGCGCCTAAAAGGAGCAGCGAGGGCTATTTCTGTCCCTAGTGTCTGAGGAGCATTGGTTTTTGTAAAGCGTATGGAGCCCTCTAGCGGTGACTGTTTTAAAGGAGTCTTACATTGATGCCAGAACTGTTGGAACTGTGTTTTAAAGGAGTCTTACATTGATGCCAGAACTGTTGGAACTGTGGGATTTGAGTCTCCTCAGAGCCAGTAGAATTGTAAAGGTAACTGTAATTTAGGCAAATGTGAAACTGCATCATGCCTCAGTCGCTCTGACATGATGACATCACTCCCAGTTTTTCTTTCAAATGCACTGACTCTATTGTGTTGTCTTAGGTGTACATTCCAAACCGAGTGGCCCTCGTCCTTCAGAATGTGGACCTGCCCAACTGAAGAGATCTGATTTCAGCTCCAGCAAAGAAAGATGTGCACTTTGTTTTCCCACGCTTCTTGTCCCAGAGCTTGTAATGTGTAAGCTTTTCAAAATATATTTGTCTAGCCTAAATGTCAGATGTCTGAAATTCAATACTGGTTTATGAAAATGAATGTCAAACTTTTCTTTAAGGAGGAGAGGGGAACATATTTGTTGGAATTTTGGAGATCCTAGACTATATTTTCCAGCCATCTGAACAGCTAGGATCCTCAAATGAAGTGTGATATATCATGTCTTCAAACAATTTTGCCTTACAGACCAGTTATTTAGTCCTTTTAAGTTCAGATTTGAATCATGTGTCATGTTTGATTATTTCTGTTGAATGTATACAGCATCTTTTTTAAGGCGATATCTGGTGACTTTATTTGTTCTGGTATCTCTTGATCTAAATTACAAAATACCAAGATTGTTACTCTCCTTTTTCAAATTGTGTTTAGAAATACTGTAATAAGTATATAATAATAATATAAAACTAAGAATTGTGTCAAAGATAAAAGTTGTTGCCTATGAACTCATCCATGCCTTATTTTGCATAAGTTTTATCTTGTGATCTCTTGTTCACTTAGTATCTTGGTAGATGCTAATATCTTCATTTCTGAAGGCCTGACTTGGTAATTGTAACATTTCAGAAACTATCTTTTACTTTTAGTCAATAAAAAAAAAATTGCAAAATTGCCTTTGATAATGTTTATTTTGCTGTGATGTTATGGGGATTGATTTAAAGTGAATATTAAAATGCCTCTCTCAACTCTGAGACCTTCCCCACATATGTGCACATTGCACGATGGACTAGGCGTGGGGATTAATACTATTTTTTTCTTTAGGTACTATTTGGTAAGTTGAAATTATACTAAATAACTCAGATATCTAAGCTACTTTTGAGCTCTAAACCTCAACGCTTTTAGAAGCTGAATTAACTATCTCAACTCCATGGGATACTCCATCATGAAATTACCCCTTGGTTTATTAAATAGCAGGCCACAGGTAATTCATTCATAACTGAGAAATTATGATGCACTTATGAGACATAAAGTATCTGTCACTTTTTAAAAGATTTAATATTTTCCTTTGCATTAATACTGACTGCTTCTTTTTTTGTTTGTTTTTAGCTTGATTATCATGACTAATAAGGAGTACATGAAAGTCTATTAAAAACTGATTCAGTAATGGAAGAGATTAGCAAAAGAGACTTCCTTTTATAGCTAAGCCTGCATATTAACCATCTTTCTTATAAGTTGAGTAAAGCCTTGAATCTAGGTCTGACACATGTTATTTGCCTTAATTTCAAAAGTACAGTAATAGTTTGATTTCCTGACAGCGATGCCAGATGATGATGACACACATTAGGAAAGACTACTGAAAGCCTTCTGTAATGCTTTTGCCCTTACAGATGTGTTATTAACGTTTTAGCACTGCCATGATTTGTGTACTGTGCCTGTTATTGATAATAACATGATGTACAACCATGATGTTTTGTGTTCTAGTTTATAATTTCTTACCCTTGCATTTCTTATGTATAAAGAGATATGCTAATTTTCTATCATGACTCTTTAAAAAATGACAGATTACTTCACACCTAGAACTCATTTTTTTGTTTGTTTGTTTTTTTGACTTCAACCTCTGTGGAAAGTCAAAAAGACCAGAGTAATTATATGCTATATTTTCATATGTTGATTGACCTTACTATTATGGT
This sequence comes from Grampus griseus, assembly GCF_964374135.1. Taxonomy (NCBI): domain Eukaryota; kingdom Metazoa; phylum Chordata; class Mammalia; order Artiodactyla; family Delphinidae; genus Grampus; species Grampus griseus. Next base: position 109,336,153 of record NC_138998.1, read on the forward strand.
CTTTAGATTTCACAGTGTAAAGTTCGAATTTAACAATGTAATGTAAGTTAATTGCCTTTGTCAAGTGTTCCCCTGCCACAAGAACAATAAACAGATGTTTTAGGTGTGAAACATAAAAATACATGCAAAGAAATAAAATATTGAGTCCAAGTAGAATGTAATAGTTGGATTTTTCTTCCCTGTTGTATCAAACAGCCTTTATAGAACAGTTTAATATTTGTACTATATTTCACTTTACATCTTCATTTTTGATTCAGTAACATTCTCATCATCATGTAGTCCAGTGGGAAGTTTTTTCTTTTTACTGGTTAAACATTTTCAATAATCACAACAGAGAGATGCAAAATTTTACTCTGTCTGCCTTATAATGCTTTTTCCTCTGCTGTGTTTATTACCAACATCAAAAATGAGAGTGATCTATCTTTGTTGGCTTTTTTAGGATAAATATTTTTACTGTTTTAATTTTTTATGTTCTAGAAAACACGGATGAGTACAGATATCTTCCCATCATTTTTTAATATTAGCAAATATTAGTAATTGCTCTATTATCCAAAAGAGAATTTACCCCTCATGCTAATGATGCTTGATGTTTTAGTTTAATATTAGCTTACTCAGAAAATACCATAGTTTTTAATAATCAAAACTTGCACTGTAAACATTTTTCCTGGAATGTCTCTCACTTTATAGCACTTGAACTCTGAGGGTCACCTCCTTTCATATTTTCTTTTCTGTACCTTTGATGTTTCTCACTTTGCCCTGCTCTTAGCTGATGTATTCATCTCTAACATAAAATGAGGGATTTAGCCACCATGTTCCTCAAGATCAAAAAATAACCAGTGACAATAAACTGACTTTTATGGTAGCAACTGTAAAAGAATGCATGTATTTTTTCCTCTTGACTCCACACTCCCCTTAGCAATATCAACTCAACATTTGTCACCCATCAGGGTTATAGCCGTTGCTATGCGGGCTCATACAGGAGGCTGTCTGGATAAGGAGCCTATTCTTCAAATAATACAGGAGAGAGAGCAGATAGATCTGGGGGAAACGATGAAGGGTAATGTGTTTTCCTCTAGTGTTCTGCTTGCAGCTTCAGGGCAAATATCTTTTCACTGTCTCTGGTCCTGCAGCCATTGAATCAGGTGATGAAAGCATCATAAAATAGGTTTGCTATTGCTCTTCCTGTTTAGAATGAACCAGAGCAGACATACCTGATAGAAAGCAAAACAGGGAAGCAGTTTTCTGCCTGGCCTTACAACTCTCATATTATTTCTTTTTGCCTGTTTTGAATCATGCCCTTAACTACGGTTCTTTACAGTGGTGGGGTTTCATTAATCTACACATTCCTTATAGGGAGACAAGCACTGAGCTATGAACTTTGCTAGGTAGAATATTCTCATGAAAGAAAATAGAAATCTAAGGCACAGCAATGTCATGTCCTTTACGCAATAGAGTTCATTTATCATTCACAATGCGTGAGGCTTGAAATGTAGATAAATTTTCCCACTAAAGCCAGCCTTCAGGGGGAGAAAAATCGTACGAACTCCCTACTAATTTTTCTGCTCTATTATCTTATTAGTGGTGATTTGTAGAGAATTGCAGAGAAACATTCATACTTTAGGGCAGAATTTCTTAATTGGTAGTATGAGGAATTGAGACACAGTAGTTATAAGTGTTTTTGTCTCCATAATTTAAAATATTACATCTGGATTTTAACTCTTGGCAAAAACTGTGCAGAGAATGTGATGTTTATTTACATGAGAAAAAAGGGATTTTGTGATAGATCTGCTTATACCAAAGGGCGTGTCATTCACAAGTTTACTTATTACTTACAGGTTTTTTTGTCATTTCTGCTATACCAGAGAGAGGTCTCTGACCCTCATATAAGACTGTTGCATAGACTGTTTCACTTAGAAACCTGCACTGAGCTTTAAAGGAAGTGTGTGATATAATGGTTAGAAGACCTGAGTTCAAGTTACAGCTCTTAATTCCCAGTGCCTCATTTTAGAAAGCACTCAGTGACTTTTCCATGGTTTTGAGACAATTAGTAAAAAAGAGCATCGTCATTGGTTTTATAAACGGCTGTTGTTTGATCGATAGCTACATGGATGGTGAGTCAGCATTTGTAGACATTTTCCAAGTTTGTTGTCAGGAACACACTGTCCCCATCACCTGCCACTTGTCTGTCCTTCGAGGCTTCTGCAGTGTTATCTGTACTGTCCCACGCAGGGGGTGTGGGCTGCTTTACAGAGAAGGGGATTTTGCATTTCCACCACCACTGCAGATGCCCAAAACATCAGACCTCCTCCACCACTGCTTTTATTTTTTTTATTTTAGCTTCTTCTCTGAAGGCACTAGAAAGTCCCAGTGAATTCCTTCTCATGCAGTCAGTGTACTGTCCCAGCTACTCTCAGACTCTGCTCTTAAGTAACCCAGCCTTATGAAGAAAAGTTAGCAACCTCTTAATGGTAACCAGTAGATCAGGGTAAACCGTACACAAAGTGAAATAGCCACAGGTGCCCTCCAGTGAGACACAGCAACCAGGTGTCGAGGGTCTCTCTTTCCTTCTTCCCCCTTTTTTTTTTTTGTTTAAGATGTTGGGGGTAGGAGTTTATTTATTTATTTTTGCTGTGTTGGGTCTTCATTTCTGTGCAAGGGCTTTCTTTAGTTGTGGCAAGCAGGGGCCACTCTTCATCGCGGTGTGTGGGCCTCTCACTATCATGGCCTCTCTTGTTGCAGAGCACAAGCTCCAGACGCGCAGGCTTCAGTAGTTGTGGCTCATGGGCCTCGTTGCTCCGCGGCATGTGGGATCCTCCCAGACCAGGGCTCGAACCCGTGTCCCCTGCATTAGCAGGCAGATTCTCAACCACTGTGCCACCAGGGAAGCCCCCTTCTTCCCCTTCTGCTCACAGCCCAGTATACAATGCTGGCAGGAGGAATAAATGCAGAGGAAACTTAAGAACTGCAAAAGAGAGCTCATAGTTTAGAAACAGTTTGGCCCATCATTTTTTGGATTGAAAGTCTGTACTGTCATTAGAAACACACATCTTTATTAAGTAAATATTTGCACAAAAGTAATTTCTTGAAGAAAGCAGAAAGTTATCAGCCACCAATCTGTAATTTCCACAGTTGTCTGGTACTTACAAAGAGACAATGGAAAGCAGAAAACTAACAAAATAGCTATCATGCCAAATTACTTTGCTGCACAAGGATATAAATTAAACGAGGTAAGTGTTCAAATTATTTGTGCATACTTGTCTAAGTTAATATGGGAAACAGCTGTAAATGTATGAATAAAACCGTTCTGACATACATGTATTTATAGTATATGCATGGGTGTGTGAATACACACAGACATACATATAATTTGTAAGTAAGCTGAAAACTGACAAAGTACACTGATTCCAAAATTTATATGGCCATATTAAGAGCATCAATCTGAACAAGAGTGATTTCATTTGGATTCGAAGGAGTTTGCAGATCTTGCAATAAAATGCAATATATGTGTCTTAATCCTTTTAGGGAATTTCTCACCTCAGCCTATTTGGCTATAAGTCTTTTATTTTTCCTCTAGAAAGAGAGGAGGGTGGAAATGAAATAGTTTTATTGCTTCTTTATTTATATCCACTAAGGATTCTTTTTAACTGAGTTTGTAGTGTTACCTTCCATTCACCCCAGTAATATAAATAATGAAAAACACTGCATGTAATTTCATTTCACAGATGCCTCTAGCCATGTTGTCAACTATTGATTAAAACCAATCATATGATACAGAGATCCCTCCTCCAACACGTACACACAGAGTCACTCCCTATCCCCTTTAATCTTTCTTATGATAAGTGAGCATCACTCAGCTATATAGAAACAGCAGTAGTATGCCTAATTCTACTAATTACAAGCAGATATACATATCTATATGTCAATATCTCTATCTCTTTCTCTCTCTCTCTCTCTCTCTCTCTCTCTCTATATATATATATATATTTTTTTTTTTTTAAAGACATACTGCATTGGCTACCATGTGTTGAGTGCTTTCTTGTTACTATGCCCTGTGCTGACACTTAATGCACATTATCACTGAGTCTCCTGAACTCTGAAAAATGATGATTATTATCCTTTTTTGGGTCTAGGCTCATGCCCATCCAACTCACTCTGCTGTCTTCCATCATGGATCACTGATGATCTCTGGATCAAGGGTAAAAATTTGACACCCTCATTTATATTGTTTGTTTGTCTTTTTTTTGGCCTCATGGCTTGTGGGATCTTAGTTCCCCAACCTAGGATCAAACCCAGGCCCCCCACAGTGGAAGTACAGAGTCCTAACCACTGGACCACCAGGGAATTCTCTTGTTTGTCTTTAGTTGGATTTGCATGTCTTCGCTGGGGGAAGTGGATGGCATTTGAAGCCAAACTAGGGCATGTAATGCCCCACACTCTGTGGCAAGATAGTATTCAAGTTCCAGATAGTATTCAAGTTTTTGTCATGTGTTGCATAGAAACAAAAATTTAAAAGAGCTTGAACCCAGCTTCCAGATCCTTGTTTCTAGTGTTATTTTCTAAAAGAATGAACCAGGATTCCTTGGAGAAATAGCTGATTCTAGGACTGGGTAGGGAATATACAAGATAAGCCTGGGGCTTCTTATAGTGCCAGAAAGTAGGGAGATGCCCCCAAATCAAAAGAATGGAATGTGTCAAAGGGAAACAGGGATTAATTGAAAGGTACACAATGGTCATACCTGAAATAATTTGAGCAATAAAATAAATATTGTGTTATTGTGTAACGTATAAAATAAATACCTATGAATTCATTCTGATATAAATGATTGAGTAAATAAATGGGGAGAAGAGATAAATCTCCCGTACAGGAGAATGATGAAGATTTTCACAGACACTCCCCCTTAAGAAGGTAGAGCTTAACTCTCCTTACCCCCAACTCCCTCTGTGAGTGTGGGCTGCACTTAGTGACCACCTTCTGAAGAGCAGAGTAGGTAAAAGAGAATAATGACTTTGCAGTGGAAAAATCTGGAAAACTACCTCAGCCAGGTGGTCATGGTTAGCATCATCAGTAAGACACGTTGATAACATATACTCTCGAAATGATGTGATGAGAGTGATGAGAATGGCAAAAATACAATCCCCCAAACCTATAATTCTAGTCTAACCATGAGAAAAGTATCACACATACACACACACACACACACACACACACACACACAAATGAAGGGTTGCATATATAATACATATACATGTGTGTATACATATACATTGTGTACATACATACAATATGGAGATCATATATCAAGAGATTACACATATAGGATTTTGTATGTGTGTATAAGATTTTATATATGTGTGCATATCTATATAATATATATAAGGCAAATATAAAGAGATTTACTTTAAGGAATTGGCTCACATAATTATGGGGACTGGCAAGTCCAAAATCTGTAGGTCAGGCTAGCAAAACTTGAAACTCAGATAAGAGCTTATATGGCCATCTTGAGGCAAAATTCCTTCTCTGGAAAACCTCAGTTTTTTGCTCCTAAGGCCTTCAACTGATTGGGTGAGGTCCCACCCACATTATCAAGAGTAATCTGTAAAATCAAGTCATCATAAGGGTCTTCCTCTACTTACAATGGAGTTACAGCCCAATAAAACCATCTTAAGTTAAAAAGATTGCAAGTCAAAATGTGTTTAATACATCTAACAAACTGAACATCACAGTTCAGTTTGCCCAGCCTACCTTAAAGGTGCTCAGAACACTTACTATTTGCCTACAGTTGGGCAAAATCATCTAACACCAAGCCTATTTTATAATCAGGTGTTGACTATCTCATGTAATTTATGGAATGCTGTACTGAAAGTGAAAGATAGAATGGTTCTAAGTATGTCAGTGGTTTGCCCTCATGATCATGTCAGACTGGGCACGGAGCTTGCTGCTGCTGCCCAGCATCCCAACAGTGTATCTTACCACTTATCACTAGCCCAGGAAAGGATCAAATTCAAAGTACAGTTTCTGCTGAATGTGTATTGCTTTCATGCCATTGTAAGTCAAAAAGTCGTTAAGTCGAAGCATCCTAAAACTGGGACCATCTGTAGATGTTAACCGCCATATCTACAAAATACCTTCACTGTAACACTTAAGTTAGCTTGTCATTATATAACGGGGTACTATAATCTAGCCAAGTTGACAAGAGTAACCATCATAGAGACACATACCCAGACAAGGAAATGCCAGACAAGATATGTCTAAGAATCTGTCAAAGCCCAGAGCTGGCTAAAGAGGCATGACAACTAAATGGGATGTGGTGTCCAAGATGGCTTCTGGAACAGAAAAGAAACATTAGGGAAAAACTGGTGAAATTCAAATAAAATGTAGAGTTTAGTTAATATTTTTTTTTAGTTGTGTCAAAGGAGATGCCTGAACAGACAAATCTCCTTTACAGAGGAAATGTAGTGTTACAACAAATCACACCCAGTGTTCCAGGGAGACAAACCAAAACTGAAAGGAGACTGAACTTTGCAGGCTAAGAGCTTGAAAGCAATTTTCTAAAGTGGCTGAAATAATGATAACCAACCATCCTTTCCCCGTCTCCTTCCCTGACCAACAGACAAAGCAAAGCTCTAAAATCATGACTACATGAAAGCAAATGTCTAAAACGTATGTCTTGTTGATCTGTGTTGGATTACTGAGATACTATACTTAATTATTTGAGTAGTGGCCTGCAAGTGAGCAAATAAAACATTTGGAAACCAAGACTTGGGGTTTTTTCGTAAAACTTGTTCCACGTTTGACTTACTAGTAATCCATCCCATAGGCAAAATAATTCATTCAGATACTCAGGCATATATTTTTCAGCCATTTACCTTGGTAAATTCATGTTAAGAAATTATATTTGTAAATATTCTCCAAAAATTAGGAGCTTGCCTACAATCCTCAGGCTATGCAAAGTGAGGCTGAAATTACAGGTAAATCCTAAAATCTTAACAACTGGACAAAACTAGAGTATTTTCCTTTCATATCTCATTTCAGTGCAGACTAGGTGACCCCTCTCCATCTTGCAGTTATGCCATCTGGAATATGTGACCTCCAAAGTCACAATGGAAGAGAAAACTGTAGAATTACAAGAGTACATCCAGGATGGAGCTGGCTTACACCCTTCCTGTTTCACCTTCTTAGCCAGAATTCAGTCACACTCTTCTGACCTAACTGCAGGGGAGGCTAGATCTTTCTTTTTGCAGGAAGGGGAAACAGTGCAATAAAAATATAGCATAGCATCTGTCATAATTGTCAACTGAGTTTGGGAAATCTTATATGCTTTATTCCCCCTTACGGATTCATAATGCAAATTAAATATTAAAGACCCTGGGAATTCCTATAGTAAGGAAACTGGTCTAACATTTAACCAGTGTTTCCAGAACTTATTTAACATTGTTTAACTCAGTTCTCATCCACAAGGAACATCGATAAACATTTTGGGAAAAAAAACCCACTATGTTTGCTTAAACATAGTTATGATACACTAACTTGAAGATAACTTGCTCTTCTTTTTCTATGCTTCCATGACCGATAACTCTTCTTTCAAACTATTCTCTGTGTGTGTGTGTGTGTGTGTGTGTGTGTGTGTGTGTGTGTGTGTGTGTTCAGCTCACTTTCCTTCAAGGTCAGCTTATCTAGGAGTCAATATTTGCATTAAAACCACTTCTTAATCTCATAATTTAATTGTCAGTGGACAATCTAATTTCCCTAGGTTCAGAATTCTCCTGATAGCTGTTTAACTGGATCCCCAAATACTGATCTCAAAGTTCTCTGGCCTGAGTTTCCCAAGGTTATAAGAAATCTTAGAACCAGATTGAAGTCCAACTTCTATAAAATGAGTATAATTTCATGTTATGCATTTCATTTAATTACCTAATTTCTGGGTTGATCTGCTTTTTGTTGTTGTTACCCCAATCTTCCTTTGCTCTCATTATTCTTACTTTTAAATTTTGTTTTTATATCTCTTATTGTAGTATATATTTGTAATGCATCTAAATCATTTTTGGAGTAAGGAAGTAGGTATATGAATGATAGGATAGAAGATAGATAGATAGGTAGATAGATAGAGAGAGAGGCAAAATTTAAAAATACAGCTTTGGTTGTCATGATGGCATAGTCTGTAGCTTTGTGTTTCCATATTGTGACTAGTTGCTGAGGAACTACTTAGATCTAATGAGAAGTACAGGAGCTTCCCTTGATATTTCATTAGCCTAAAACTTGGATTATCTAGAGTCATGAAGATTTCTTCCCAAAATTGTGACAGCAGGATGTTAAATCGCATTATAATATGTGAAACATCTTAAAGTATATATGAAAAAAATGATTTTTTTGTTTTGTATGGCAAACAATAAATTCTTACATCTTTTATCATATTTCTATTCCTTTATAAATAGATATTAAAGATTTGTTATATTAGAAATCTGAAGGTAATATAAAAATTTAAGATAAACTAAATATTGGACAAAACTAAGAACTAAACTTGGGTTAAATATATAGAGAGATATGTATATTTATTGACAGGCAGTTACAGAAACAAAGTCAGTAATATTCACGTAGTTTCTTTTGAAGAATTCCCAAATACAAATCATTTCTGTCCTCACTGGCCAGTTATTTCTAGTACTTCTCACATTCCTAGAACAAGTATGATGTAGGCCCCTTCTTGACATTCTGGAAGGCTAGCCAAATGCCAGTTTAAAGTAAGATAAGGTTGTTATTCATTCATTATTATTAATTCATGTATTGAGATACTGTGCCAGGTTCTAGGAATGTAAAGATAAATAAGTAATAGAATTTCACAATTTAGTATGCTGTTAGTCTCAAAGGAGCGAATAGATTTGCTGTCATGGCAGAGTGTACAAGTTTCCTATCCAATGTCCATTTTTCTGTCTTCTACAATAATAGAACAATTATTCAGGTGCCAAAAGACATCCTTTTTCCATCCACGTGACTAAATTCCGAGCAAAGAAAGAAGTTAGGTAGAACTTCCAGGAAGACTCCTTAAAAGGTAAAATAGAAAACTAGGGCATTTACTAACAATAGCCTTTACCTTTTCCTTCAGCTGGTTGGTATGCAGATAAAATGGCTGGAGGTCTGCCTTCATGTTAGGTCATGAGAAATTTTAATATGCTCGATGGCAGATAGGAAAGATAGAAGATGCTAGATTTCCAGTGATTATGGATCAATCATACAACAGTGGCCTGCCTTTACTGTGGATTTATTTTATGTAAAAAAAAAAAAAAGCCCTTATAAATGTACTAAAATGTTTAGGATTTTCTGTTAATGCAGCAAATCCAATCCTAAATGATTTACTTACCAATGAAACTAAACAATCTAACTGATTAAAAAAATCAAGAATTAGGGCTTCCCTGGTGGCGCAGTGGTTGAGAGGGCCGATGCAGGGGACACGGGTTCATGCCCCGGTCCGGGAAGATCCCACATGCTGCGGAGCGGCTGGGCCCGTGAGCCATGGCCACTGAGCCTGCGCGTCTGGAGCCTGTGCTCCGCAACGGGAGAGGCCACAACAGTGAGAGGCCCGCGTACCGCAAAAAAAAAAAAAGAATTAGGCTTTGCATGTGTAAGGTTAAAGTAAGTAGGTGAATTAGGTCATATATATATAGAAAGAAGGCATATTGTTATATTAGACTTAAGAAATTACACTGAATGCTCTCTGAACACCTATTAATTCGTTCAACATGAATTAGTAGTTCAGAGTCAGACTCTGTGAAGGAAAAGAGATTTGATGGTGGAATGATGTTAGAACCAGTTTATAAATGACCTTCAATGTCTAAACTAAGAAGGCTGGATTTTACTGATTATACAGTCATTAAGGATTATTTACAAAGTAGGAGAAAAATAATATTTAGAGCTGAATGGACCTCAAAATCCACTCCTCTAACGATTTTCGTAATTTGCTATTTGGGGAATCCCCATGAGAACTACTTGGTGAGTAGGGGGCTGGGGCAAAGCATTTGGGGCTGCTGACTGGGTAAGTCTACACAGCACCACAGTTCCTCATTCAGAGCAACTCTACTTTTATCTAAGTCCACATAGCACTTCTTTGAACAAAATGTTCTAAGGCTAACAAGATGTGAAATCTACCATTTACCCCAATCCCTTCATTGTATTTGCTGGAAAATTTTGACTCAGGAGCCTTTTGCCCATGATCTCACTGCAGGTTAGGACTTGACCATGAGTCTATAGGACATTAGCCAATTTCCCCCATTATGTTATGGTGCCCATAAGAGCTGTAACTCAGAAAGACGCTCTAAAATGTACTTTGTAGGGGATAAATGTCAGTAGCTGGGAGATCAGTTGTAAAGCTGAATGAAATTGCTACTCCAGAGATGGGATTGGCCTGAAGCCAGAGTAGTTTCAGTAGAACTACACAGGTAAAGAGATGTATCAACCGCCCCCAAATGCATTCTAGCCTTTTTCATAAACAGTGTAACCAAATTCCTGCTTTTAAGTCCCTGTGTTTTAAATACTCATAATGGCCTCTCTTCTTCCGGGTTGCATCCTGACCTATACACTTTTTCACCTTGTCTTATGGACTACCATCTCATTTACCACTAATAAACTCACTACTGTCTTCACATCTCACTAGGTGAGATAACCAATATAAAGACTCATCTTTAGATGGCTCTTACCTCGGAAATTCTTCTGGTGTGAAATATTGTATTAATCAGGGGCAGATAGGAAGACAGACATCACTACAAATATTACAAAGTGATTTATTATTAGGGACATGCAAGGGCTGGTAAAGTAAAGGTGAGGAAGCTTACTTCTGACTTTCAGCAGACCCAAAAGTATAAGACTTGCCACTGCTAATAAACTTAGCTCTCTACAGCACCGAAGGCAGTGATTCTCAGGAGGATAGGGCCCAGATACTGCTGAAAGCTGCTCTTGATTATCAGAGCTGCCTACAGCACCAAAGTGGGTAATTCTCAGGAGACTGCCTAGAAGCTCCTGGGAAAACTCCCCTTCTGCCATCTGCAGATATCCTTCATCTAAGAAGAGGAAGGAGGGCTTCTCTGGTGGCGCAGTGGTTGAGAGTCTGCCTGCCGATGCAGGGAACACGGGTTCGTGCCCTGGTCCGGGAAGATCCCACATGCCGCGGAGCGCTGGGCTCGTGAGCCATGGCCGCTGAGCCTGCGCGTCCGGAGCCTGTGCTCCGCAACGGGAGAAGCCGCAACAGTGAGAGGCCCGCGTAGCGCAAAAAAAAGAGTAAGGAAGTTCCTGATTAAGAACACCTAAAATGCAGCAGAGGACACATTGAAGATGCTGAAGCTGAATTGATAGTACACCTAGTCCTTGTTTTGCACAGTGATGAGGTATCATAAAAATTACTGTGAAAGCTGAACCATGCAAAAGAATCTCAATAATCAAAAAGAAAATTACAATTGTTTTACAACCTTTAAAATGTTTATCAAAGCATTAAAATCCCTCTTACTGTAGGTTATAAATGTAAAGGAAAATTTAAACAATAGCAAGACTAATATTTATTTAGCACACAGTAATTTAAGACATTTGAAATGCAAACAATGTGTTTGGTTTCTGTGTATAAAACATTTCAACAGTAGCTTGATTAGTGCTTGCCTTTTTGTCATATAACTTCCTATACAGAGGAAACATCTTTTATATGCCTTGGTGAATTGTACTCCTTTCTAAGCTTAGATTGGCTTCCAACATTCTATAGTTTGGATTTTCAGTTCCATGAAATACCTTTGAGAATTCCTTTAATGTAGTTTTGCCAGCATCACGTCTAGGAAAGCTGTATCCTTGCTGTGGCAACTGCTTTCCTCATTTGTGTCAATAAGCCCATCTTCAGTGAACTAGTGACTATCTAGCCCCATATCTAGAGTTTCTTCCATGTTGGAGTTGTCAACATTCCCACAGCCAGCATTTTTTTATTCTTTTCTTTTTTTTTTTTTTTTTTGTACAGCAGGTTCTTGTTATCTATTTTATACATATTGGTGTATATATGTCAAACCCCATCTCCCAGTTCATCCCACCACCCCCACCCCCATGCCCCACTTTCCCCCCTTCATGTCCATACGTTTGTTCTCTTCATCTGTGTCTCTATTTCTGCCTTGCAAACCGGTTCATCTATATCATTTTTCTAGATTCCACAAATATGCATTAATAGATGATATTTGTTTTTCTCTTTCTGACTTACTTCACTCTGTATGACAGTCTCTAGGTCCATCAACATCTCTACAAATGACCCAATTTTGTGCCTTTTATGGCTGACTAATATTCCATTGTATATATATACCACATCTTCTATATCCATTCATCTATTGATGGACATTAGGTTGCTTCCATGACCTAGTTATGGTAAATACTGCTGCAATGAACACTGGGGTTCATGTGTCTTTTTGAAATATGGTTTTCTCTGGGTATATGCCCAGTAGTGGGATTGCTGGGTCATACGGTAATTCTATTTTTCATTTTTTAAGGAACCTCTATAATGTTCTCCATAGTGGCTGTATCAATTTGCATTCCCACCAACAATGCAGGAGGGTTCTCCTTTCTCCACACCCTCTCCAGCATTTGTTGTTTGTAGATTTTCTGATGATGCCCATTCTAACTGGTGTGAGGTGATACCTCACTGGAGCTTTGCTTTGCATTTCTCTAATAATTAGTGATGTTGAGCAGCTTTTCCTGTGCCTCTTGGCCATCTGTATGTCTTCTTTAGAGAAATGTCTATTTAGGTCTTCTGCCCATTTTTTGATTGGGTTGTTTCTTTTTTTGATATTGAGCTGAATGAGCTGTTTATATATTTTGGAGATTAATCCTTTGTTGATTCGTTTGCAAATATTTTCTCCCATTCTGAGGGTTGTCTTTTTCTTGTTTATAGTTTCATTTGCTGTGCAAAAGCTTTTAATATTCATTAAGTCCCATTTCTTTATTTTTGTTTCTATTTCCATTACTCTAGGAGGTGCATCAAAAAAGATCTTGCTGTGATTTATATCAAAGAGTGTTCTTCCTATGTTTTCCTCTAAGAGTTTTATAGTGTCCAGTCTTACATTTAGGTCTCTAATCCATTTTGAGTTTATTTTTGGGTATCGTGTTAGGGAGTGTTCTAATTTCATTCTTTTACACGTAGCTGTCCAGTTTTTCCCAGCACCACTTATTGAAGAGACTGTCTTTTCTCCATTATATATCTTTGCCTCCTTTGTTATAGATTAGTTGACAGTAGGTGCGTGGGTTTATCTCTGGGCTTTCTATCCTGTTCTATTGATCTATCTTTCTGTTTTTGTGCCAGTACCATACTGTCTTGATTACTGTAGCTTTGCAGTATAGTATGAAGGCAAGGAGCCTGATTCCTCCAGCTCCATTTTTTCCCCTCAACACTGCTTTGGCTATTCAGGGTCTTTTTTGTCACCATACAAATTTTAAGATTTTTTGTTCTATTTCTAAAAAAACTGCCATTGGTAAATTGATAGGGATTGCATTGAATCTGTAGATTGCTTTGAGTAGTATAGTCATTTTCACAATGTTGATTCTTCCAATTCAAGAACATGGTATATCTCTCCATCTTTTTGTGTCATCTTTGATTTCTTTCATCAGTGTCTTATACTTTTTTGAGTACAGGTCTTTTACATCCTTAGATAGGTTTATTCCTATGTATTTTATTCTTTATGCTGCAATGGTGAATGGGATTGTCTCCTGAATTTCTCTTTCTGATCTTTTGCTATTAGTGTATAGGAATGCAAGAGATTTCTGTGCATTAGTTTTATATCCTGCAACTTTACCAAATTCATTGATTAGCCCTAGTAGTTTTCTGGTGGCATTTTTAGGATTTTCTATGTATAGTATCATGTCATCTGCAAAGAATGACAGTTTTATTTCTTCTTTTCTGTTTTGTATTCCTTTTATTTCTTTGTGTTCTCTGATTGTTGTGGCTAAGACTTCCAAAACTATGTTGAAAAATAGTGGCGAGAGTGGACATCCTTGTCTTGTTCCTGATCTTAGAGGAAATGCTTTCAGTTTTTCACCATTGAGAATGATGTTTGTTGTGAGTTTTTCATTTATAGCCTTTATTATGTTGAGGTAGGTTCCCTCTATGCCCACTTTCTGGAGAGTTTTTATCATAAATTGGTGTTGAATTTTGTCAAAAGCTTTTTCTGCATCTATTGAGATGATCATATGCTTTTTATTCTTCAGTTTTTAAAATGGTGTACCACATTGATTGATTTGCATATATTGAAGAATCCTTGCATCCCTGGGATATATCCCACTTGGTCATGGTGTATGATCCTTTTAATATGTTGTTGGATTCTGTTTGCTAGTATTTTGTTGAGGATTTTTTGCATCTATATTCATCAGTGATATTGGTCTGTAATTTTCTTTTGGGGGATATATTTGTCTGGTTTTGGTATCAGGTTGATGGTGGCCTCATAGAAGGAGTTTGAGAGTGTTCCTTCCTCTGCAATTTTTTGGAAGAGTTTGAGAAGGATGGGTGTTAGCACTTCTCTAAATGTTTGATAGAATTTACCCGTGAAGCCATCTGGTCCTGGAGTTTTGTTTTGTTGGAGGATTTTTAATCACAGTTTCAATTTCAATACTTGTGATTGGTCTGTTCATATTTTCTATTTCTTCCTGGTTCAGTCTTGGGAGGTTATACCTTTCTAAGAATTTGTCCATTTTTTCCAGGTTGTCCATTTTATTGGCATAGAGTTGCTTGTAGTAGTCTCTTAGGAAGCTTTGTATTTCTTAGGTGTCTATGGAAACTTCTCCTTTTTCATTTCTAATTTTATTGATTTGAGTCTTCTCCCTGTTTTTCTTGATTAGTCTAGCTAAATGTTTATCAATTTTGTTTATCTTCTCAAAGAACCAGCTTTTAGTTTTATTGATCTTTGCTATTGTTTCTATTTCATTTATTTCTGCTCTGATCTTTATGATTTCTTTCCTTCTGCTAACTTTGGGTTTTGTTTGTTCTTCTTTCTCTAGTTCCTTTAAGTGTAACGTTAGATTGTTTATTTGAAATTTCTCTTGTTTCTTGAAGTAGGATTGTATTCCTGTAAACTCCCTTCTTAGAGCTGCTTTTGCTGCATCCCATAGGTTTTGGATTGTCATGTTTTCATTGTCATTTTTCTCTAGGTATTTTTTGACTTCCTCTCTGATTTCTTCAGTGATCTCTTGGTTATTTAGTAACATATTGTTTAGCCTCCATGTGTTTGTGTTTTTTACATTTCTTTCCCTGTAATTGATTTCTAATCTCATAGCATTGTGGTCAGGAAACATGCTTGATATGATTTCAAGTTTCTTAAATTTACCGAGGCTTCATTTGTGACCCAAGATGTGATTTATCCTGTAGAATGTTCCCTGTGCACTTGAGAAGAAGTGTAATCTGCTGTTTTCGGATGGAGTGTCCTATAAATATCAATTAAATCTATCTGGTCTATTGTGTCATTTAAAGCTTGTGTTTTCTTATTAATTTACTGTCTGGATGATCTGTCCGTTGGTGTGAGGTGTTAAAGTCTCCCACTATTCTTGTGTTACTGTTGATTTCCTCCTTTATAGCTGTTAGCATTTGCCTTATGTATTGAGGTGCTCCTATGTTGGTTGCATATATATTTATAATTGTTATATCTTCTTCTTGGATTGATCCCTTGATCATTATGTAGTGTCCTTTCTTGTAACATTCTTTATTTTAAAGTCTATTTTATATGATATAAGTATTGCTACTCCAGCTTTCTTTTGATTTCCATTTGCATGGAATATCTTTTTCCATCCCCTCACTTTCAGTCTGTATGTGTCCCTAGGTCTGAAATGGTCTCTTGTAGACAGCATAATATATGCGGGGTTTTTTTGTATCCATTCAACGAGCCTGTGACTTTTGGTTGGAGCACTTAATCCATTCACATTTAAGATAATTATCAATATGTATGTTCCTATTACCATTTTCTTAATTGTTTTTGTAGGTCCTTCTCTTATGGTTCCCACTTAGAGAAGTTCCTTTAGCATTTGTTGTAAAGATGGTTTGGTGGTGCTGAATTCTCTTAGCTTTTGCTTGTCTGTAAAGCTCTTGATTTCTCCATTGAATCTGAATGAGATCCTTGCTGGGTTCAGTAACCTTGGTTGTAGTTTCTTCCCTTTCATCACTTTAAGTATATCATGCCACTCCCTTCTGACTTGTAGAATTTCTGCTGAGAAGTCAGCTGTTAACCTTATGGGATTTCCCTTGTATGTTATTTGTTGTTTTCCCATGTTGCTTTTAATAATTTTTCTTTGTCTTTAATTCCTGTCAATTAGATTACTATGTGTCTCGGCATGTTTCTCCTTGGGTTTATCCTGCCTGGGACTCTGTGCTTCCTGGACTTGGGAGGCTATTTCCTTTCCCATGTGAGGGATGTTTTCGACTATAATCTCTTCAAATATTTTGTTGGGTCCTTTCTCTCTCTCTTCTCCTTCTGTGGCCCCTATAATGCAAATGTTGGTGTGTTTAATGTTGTCCCAGAGGTCTCAGGCTGTCTTCATTACTTTTCATTCTTTTTTCTTTATTCTGTTCTGTGGCAGTGAATTCCACCATTCTGTCTTCCATGTCACTTATCCATTCTTCTGCCTCAGTTATTCTGCTATTGATTCCTTCTAGTGTATTTTTCATTTCAGTTATTGTATTGTTCATATCTGTTTGTTCGTTCTTTAATTCTTCTAGGTCTTTGTTAAACATTTCTTGCATTTTCGTGACATTTACCTCCATTCTTTTTCCAAGGCCCTGGATCACCTTCACTGTCACTATTCTGAATTCTTTTTCTGGAAGGTTGCTTATCTCTACTTCATTTAATTGTTTTTATGGAGTTTTATCTTGTTCCTTCATCAGGTACATAGTTCTCTGCCTTTTCATTTTGTCTATCTTTCTGTGAATGTGGTTTTTGTTCCACAGGCTGCAGGATTGTAGTTCTTCTTGCTTCTGCTGTCTGCCTCTAGACTGAAGAGCTATGAAAGAATTCACTTTTTGCAATTACTTGGTTAAAACATTATGGTAAGTGTAATTTGAATTGTGTTGTTTTGAAATGGTATTATTTAACTAAAACATGGTGACTAAAATTCTTGTATGTTGGAACATTGGAAAGGAAGGACTGTTTGGCTGGAGTCCTGTGATGGTGTGGGGTGTGAGAGTTGAAAAGAAAATGAAAACCACTGATAACGTTAAAAATTTAAAGAGGAAAAATGATAACATGAGTAAGTGACATAAACAATAGAGAAATTGAGAAAAAATGAGGTTATTGACTTTGAACCCCTTATGTTTTAGGTACTGAGGTTAATCCATGTGGAAATATCTAGCAGCTGTTAAAATTTCAGTCTCTACCTCAGGAAATTTAGGAACCAGAGATATACATTTGAACACCATCCATAAAGTGATGGTAAACGGAGTTAGGAGTTAAAATTTCTGAACTCAGACCTTTCTAAGAACTCACATGTATTTGGTGTGTGTAATAACAAACCAAGAGAAGGGTAGGTAGTAGTATCTCGAGAGACATAAGGGAATCCAGAAAATGCAAAGTTATGTGACAAAAGGAAGTGAGATTTTAGAACAAAAGTAACAGCAGCAGTGACAAAAGGTAGGTGCTGAGGAGTAAGACAAGTCCTAAGTGAAAAGCCATGATTTGATCTTGCATTTAGATTGTCAGTGGTGATTCTTTAAGGGAAAACTCAACAGAATGCTGGGAGGTTGGAGGAGAAGGAGACTGGGAAGATTTGGTGAGTGGGCAGTAGACAGCTAATGACTGGCCAATGTGGGTTTGTTAGAAAAACAAAGAAAAGCTTGATAATACACCTGGAGGTAAAAAGCATAATCCCCTTTCTTAGTGAAACTGAGGGCAATCATCAGTTAGATCCTTAAACTGTAACTTGCTTAATAAATAATATCCTACAACCTGCCCTTACTGACTAAGCTTGCTCTTTTTGGGGGGTGGGGGTGGGTGGAAGTGCAGAGTCTTAACCACTGGACCACCACGGAAGTCCCTAAGCTTGCTTTAATTGTTCTTGCAAAATGCATATCCTCTAAGCTTCACAGAGCTTAGACAATATATCACACGACTCCTTTAACCGCCCCTTATAGATAACACCTCTGATATATGGGTCACTATAGTAACAGTTGCTTAAATAGTTTCTCAGGAGCCTGGAGCTAGTCTTGCCCAGTTCAAACCAATGGAGACCACCAACCATTCAACTGGGCTTGCACAAGCGCCCAATGAATGACCTTTTGACTTCAGAGGGTCAAAACTCCACCCTTAGATCATACTAATGCCACCATTTTCTGAACATTCATCCCACGAAGAAGCATGTAACTCAGATATGCCTGCTCAGAATACTGACTACTTCATCTTTTCCTTGCCTCCAGTCATCTTTCTCCATGCCTCAGACCACCCTGCTTCTCTGTCCCATAAATATCCCAAGCCTCTTGTCTTTGGGGAGGCAGATTTGAGACTTGTCCTCTGGTCTCCTTGCTTGGCTGCCTCAGGAACAAACTCTTTCTCTGCTGCAAACCTCTGCATCTCAGTGTTTGGCCTCCTGTGTGTCTGACAAATGTGCCTGGTTTGGTAACATTAGGAAAGGAGAGTGTATATTTAGTGCCAGAGAAGGAGCCAGTGAGTAGAGAGATAAAAATTGAAGATGTAAGTTCAAAAGTGGAAAGGACTGGAGTCGAGAGAACAGGCTGAGTGTGATTTGGGCAATTCTTCCAGAGACAGGAAAGAGGAAGGAGATATCAAATAAGATTTTTAGGTGAAAAGGAAAGAAACTGGTGGACACTTTACTAGCATCTCTTTTCACCTTGAAGAGTAAGACTGCAGAATCAAGTTGAAAACTTGCAAAACCTGAGAACGATTTTTAATACGCATTACAGGAGCTGATTAAACATATCTAGAAGAATTGCCTAGTAGATGTTTAACTTCTTCTGATAGGTTAGAGCATGTGAATTTGACCCATTGATAAGATGAATTTTTTGTTATTTTTTTTCTGTTACAATTCTTATCAACCTGAAAGCTGGATGGGAGAAAAGGAATGATAGTATTTCTAGGACAGTGATATAGCAGAAAGTTAAGCAAGAAAGTGATCTCTGAGTGTTAGAAAAGGCACTGTTAAAAAGGATGTCTGAATGAGGAGAGTAAAACCAGGTTGAAAAAATTGTGAATATATAGGGATTGGAGGACAGGATGATTGAAAAGTTCAAGTTTATTAAGGAGTGGCAAGCAATTCTTAAAAAATTGTCTTTACAGGTGTTCAGTGAATGTTCACCAATGTCAAATACTTTATCCTCAAGTTCAAATACATAATTACATTCAAACTCTAGGGTGCCTCTTCAAGCCCTGCATGTTTATCTCCTTTTCAAAGAATTATGTCAGACTGTTAGATCTTTGGGTTTTTCTCAGGAAGCTTTTTTTCTATGGGATTTATTTCTGACATTATTCAGTGTAACTCATTTTTGTTTCTTTTATATCAAATAGATTTTCCCACAGCTTTAAGAAAAAAATGTACTGTGTGAAAGGGAGATTTTGCCCCCCCCCCCTTTCTTTTAAAGAAATAAAACCTAATAACTTTGTGTCTTTTGGGGAATGAGCTGGAAGAAACAAGTTACAAGTATCTTTCCTTCTATATAATTATTTCCATTGGGGTATGGTGTTTGATAAAGTATGAACTGGAATGAGTGTAATCTGTTCATGTTGTGAGTTTGGTGTGGGTATACATACATCAGTTCTAACAAGTGCTTTGGAACCACCTAGAAAAAGAAAATCCTTGCTCAAGAGGGGAAACCTAAGATGGATTAAGTTTTGAGCTAATGTGCATAAAGAGAAGTTAATTCTTTTACAGATAGGATCACCTCCTAAACTGGAGATTGGTCGAAGAGCTTTCCTTAACTTATGTCAGAATTAAATGTTAAAATCAAGAACTAGAATCTTGATATGTTCAAGAAAGGTGTAAATATAGTCACAATCAACCTGAAGACTCTGTACACTTGCTAAAGTTGTTATAACAGTAATTTTTTGGATTTAACAACTCTATTCACCAATATGACTTTTGGCCTAGGAAATGAAGAAATCTGTCCATAGCAGTCTGGGAGGCAGTGGAAGAAGAAATGATACACATGCTGATGTAGCCAGCCAAGAGAGCTTGGCATAAGCAAGCTATGGCTAACAAGTGAATCTATATGTGAATATGTACATGTAACATATTTGTTTAAGTGCAGGCTCTAAACTTCTGAGTTCATCACAGTGAAGCACAGCAGTTCATACTTAGTCAAAAGTTTGGTTCAAAAGTGCTTCTGACATCACAATTGCTAGTTATGTGCTGACTCAAACCACAAGGAACTGGTCCTCACTGTAAGATGCTTTTGAAATTCAAAAAGGTTTCTTTAAACAGCAAAGCTTCAATTTCCTGATTTTAATGGCTTTATTGTGGTTTATAGGATAATGTTCTTGTTTGTAGTAAACATACACTAGTTTATTTAGGGGTGATGGGGCATCAAATCAAATCTTCAGGGGGAAAATGTTTATATTGTACTTGCAACTTTTCTGTGTGTTATTATTTTAAAATTTAAAAATATAAAAAATAAATACATTAATGCAGTCTTAAGTAAAAAAAAAACAAAACAAATAAACAAAACAAAAAACCCTGCAAAGCTGATGAGCTGGTGAAGGGGTCTCGGGAGGACAATACTTTGTCCATACTGAGGGGGTTGAGAGTGTTTAAATTTCTGTGTACACCCCCAGATTGATTTCCCATCCACCTGATTTCCAAACTTCAGTTTGCTCTTGCTAGCCAGTCCATGCTTCTGTCATCCTGCCTTCAGGCTTCTGATTTCCATCCTTCCTTTTGTACCCAAAGTCTGCTGGTTCAAAATCCACTTTGAATTTCCCTAAAGGAGACAATGTAAGAAAAGCATCTAGCATGCAGGTGTGTATTGGTTTTTAATGCAACAGCTGAAATGAACTTTATTTCTTGACCCTCTGATTTCCCGTTCTTCTGAACTCATAGCTTTTAACATTTCCCAGTGACTTATCTTTTTCAGGGGTTGTATTTCATTGCTATGAGCATTTTATATATGTGTGTTTTGTCTCCCTAACCATATTATTATACAACCTTGAAGCTCAATTCCTTATACACTATGGCTCTTTTTTTAAATTCACAATGTAGTGTATCGTATACTGACACAGAGAGTATGCTCAGTTAATTTTTGTGTGAACAAATAGTCTTTGCCAAAGAAGAGAGAATTTTCTCCTAAACGTATCATTTATCCCCTTGATATTTTGCCTACAAAAGGCTCATGCAATGTAGTTCACCAACTCTGATGTACTGAAATGATAATCTAATTTTAATTATGCAGTGTTTCAAACTGGGGGAGCTGATACGATTTAGCTATTTTATTTTGCAGGTGGGGAAACAAGAATGTTTACTCACGACTTTAACTTCTGAAGACAATAGAGGAAACAGTAGCAACAACCAGGACAAAAGCCATGTAACACGTACACAGGGTTGTCATCTACCCCAGAATATGTTGTTGTCTGACTTTCCCTCCCCTGACTGCAGAAATTTAGTTTATCTGAATTTTCTACAATACAAATTTGAGGCATAGGAATAATTTCATTACTTTTAAACCTAAGTCACTTTCACACTTAATTCTTTATAAAAATGTTTTCTGGGTTATGAAAAGAATTAGAATTTCTTATGTTTGGCCTGTCTTACAGTAAAGAGGTAGAAAATAGAATTAACTGAAACAAAATGGTGTGTTATGCGTCACTTTAAATTATTCTTTTTTTTTTTTGAGCTTGAGTTTTTCCTCATGATTGACCTTCAGATGCTTCTAAATATCTTTCTGCCGCAGAACTGAGTAGACTAGCATCTGGCCTTCCTAGGTTATGAAGTATACATTGAATTGGCTCTCTTGGGGCTTAAACCTAAGGTCACTGAGTGTCGTTTAATGGAGATTTATGAATTGAATAGTCACAGCTTACTCTTTGAAAGTTAACATCCACCTATAATCAAAGTCCATTTATGCTCTGACCTTGATAATTTTAGTGATGAGTTTATTACAAGCTGATTCTAGCAGTACTTTTGGCAAATTCTGATGCAAAATAGAACTGAGCAATGTAAAAAATAGTCAACATTTGGTGACATTCTTTTAAAAATGCCAAGGCAATCATTCAAGAAACATACTGTGTTCTAATAGTGTACTGACAGCACAATGCCATCTGTGTGTGATTTATCATAGATTCCCAATGTCGTGTTTCTGAGCACTATGGCGGTGGGCAAGAAATATATAATATGACACTTCCCCTCAAATAGCTTCGAATCTATTTGGAAAAATAAAACAAGAGAATGGCTAAATGTTTAAAATTGAGAGAAGGGAAAAGTCGTGGTAAGATGGAATATTTAAAATGATAATTTTTGTTTTTGGAAAATGGATTATAATTTGCCCACAATACAGGGCAGAATTCAGACTCACTGATGGAAGAAGCACAGTCAATTGAAGCAGATGAAATAGCATTAGTGAAGACAAAAATGTGAGCATGAATATCATGTGTTAGAGGACACAGGAGGGCAACAGCCAGAAGACAATAGACCATTCTTAGTGGGGCGTGGTGGGGAACAAGGCTGAAGATGTAGATTAACAAAGGACTTAATACAACTGAATAATGCACCTAATGGAGAATCAATACAGTGTATGTTCTTGAGCAGTGGAATTAGATACTGACATCATCTTCTGCAAAGATTAATCCGATTGATGCATTAAGATGATTGAAACAGGAGAGAGGCAAGAGTTAGAGAAAATAGAGATTTCCAACTCAGAACTACTGCTGAGAAAAAGGGAATGGAGAAGAATTTATAAATATAAAAGACATTTTAAGGAAGAAACAACTGAGCACTATGACTTAGCTGAAGAAAATGGAAGTGAAAATACAGTCAGCAATACGCCAACCTTACAAATGACCAAATATCTATGAATAATAAAAACGTTCAGTGTGTTTCCTTAGCTCTGCCACCTTGACTGTTCAATAAATTTATTCATTAAAAGGTAATGTATCAATGTCCAGCCAGTATGTAGGAGGCTAGCAAATAACAGGAAAGTGGCCTCACCTGATGCTGCTCTGAGCCAAGGGAATGAGTACCCATTATGTTTTACAGACTGCCCTTCATGACTGTTAAACAGGGATCAAATCTTTTTCATTTAAGACATAAAGCACTGCAGTTTCCCAATGTTGATTCTTTTACCCTTGTGCAAAACCCCTTCTTTCTTTGAGTTTCCTGCCACACTCTATCCCTCTATCCCACAGCTGTCATTCTCCAATCATCTATTACTCTCGAAAAATGTGAAAGCATTGATACCTTAGACATCGCTTCCCTTACACTGAGATCTGACATGAGGGTCTGCTGCTTCTCTGAAATTTTGAACTCCGGCATACCTTTTTTTTTTTGTGGTGCACTGGCCTCTCATTGTTGTGGCCTCTCCCATTGCGGAGCACAGGCTCCGGACGCACAGGCTCGGCGGCATGTGGGATCTTCCCGGACCGGGGCACGAACCCGTGTCCCCTGCATTGGCAGGTGGAGTCTCAACCACTGCACCACCAGGGAAGCCCCTCCAGCATACCTTTGTATGACCACAATCTCTCATTCGTTCAATCTCTCTCACACCTGCATTCCTAAGGCCAGTAATTTCCTAATGATCATCAGCTACTTTTGCTTTCACCAGAAATACATAACATATCCTCAACTCCCTTGCAAACCTCCCGTGATACCACAAAGCAAAACTCCAATCCTGAATTTATGCCATAATCTACCACCTCCCCTTACCCACTTGAGATACAATATAAAAATGGCCATGCTGTTGTTGGCTCTTACTAAGACTAGATTTAAGAACAGAAAAGCTAGTTCCGTGACCTCCCGTGATGGGCCCCCCTCCCCCTCCCACTGTAGGCAACCTAGTTGCCCAGGGCCTGTGCAGTATTTCACTTGTTAACTGTATCGGACCTAGACTGAGTTTCGGTGACTAGGGGGTCGTGATTTCGGCCAGTGGACTTAACAGGAGGCAGCAGAGTGGAGAAGAGTCTCCCCGAGGCTGGCAACGCCCAGGGAAGCAACTGTGGTAGTCCTGCCCCTTTGCAGAGGCGCGGTGTATTGAGGCCATCACTCCCTGGGGTGTGGGATTGCAGGAGGGAGAACACCGAGCGCGCTGACTCCCCAGGGGCAACTCGCGACACACAACCTTCATTTCCCTCGTTCTTGGAGGGATGCCCTCCCGAAGAGGCACCACTGCAGTGCCTGGATTTGCCCCGCCCACCGGCTGCATGTAGGCGTGGCTGATGAGGAACCTCGCGAGAGCTCAGTAGCCCTAGGCCTCTTTACGCGCAGGAAGGTTAGACGGAGGTTTCGGGAGGAGCCCTTGGGGGCCTGGCCTGCCCGCTGCCAGAACGCGGAGTCTGCCGCAGCTAGGGGCCAGCAGCCTGGGTGGGAGAGACGCTCCGCCGCCAAAGGCTCGGTGGCAGAGCAGTTCTGCGGCTCTCTTCCTCCCTGTCTCCGGGCCTGGCGCGGGGTGCTAGTCGCCCCGAGCTTTCCCCGCACTAGCGTGCCTCCAAAAGCTCGCTTCTGCCCTGGCTACAACTCAGCGCCCCATGCTGGCTGGCACTTTTCTGCTGCTTGGAAGGAAAGAAGTAAGTGGAAGCCATGTGCCTGGCTTGGCCAGGCCGGAGGCAGATGCACCTGTCCGGGGAAGGGAAGGGGAAATGCGGCGCTTCTGGGGGCCGGATTGGCTTAGAAACATGTGCGGGGAGGGAACAGAGAACGAACCTCCTCCACGGAGAGTCTTGGCCTGTGTTTGAGGTATTGGGCAGCAGCAGGCGTGTGAATTGGTCTGCACCTGGCTCTTACCTTGCGCCAGGCCCATGCAGAGAGGTAACCTGGCCAGACCCACGGTGGCCTGCCTGGGAAGGTGGCCCCCGCACCTGTGGGCCTGGGCTTCCCAGCGCCTCCCCAGGGCTTTCCTGTCAGTGCCAAGGAGCTTCCTCAACCAGCCTGGCCAAATTGCCACGTGCCATTTGCCAGCGTGTGGGAGCTCCGTGTGTGTCTGGGAGAGTGTTCGTAGAACTGGAGAGTCTCTTTCAAAACGGCCCCGGCAAGGGAAAGGAGTGCTCCCTCCAGCTCCCAGACAGCCTCGGCTGAGGATCCGGGCCACTGAGAAGTTTCTGTTCAGCTGGCCAACTTGTGTCATCAACTCAAAATAACAGAGATGGTCACGCCTGCTTGTAGCCCCCCATCTCCTCCCCGTCCCCCCGGTATTTGGTTCTCTATGATGATCTGGCCCATCTTCTTCCTGGAGGCCCAGTGACGTGTTCCTCTGTCAGCTTGCGAGGCAGCCACAGACTCAGTCTCCCCAAGTCAGACTTCTCTCTTTGTCCTGGGACTTCTCAGCATTCACAGAAGCTGCGTGCAGGGTGGTCAGGATGTGTGGGGCGGTTGGGGCCCTTTCCCATCCGCTACCTCAAGTCCAGCTCTCTGATGATCCCTTTGGCTGTAGCCTCCATCAGGGTTTTGCCGTTTGTGCCCGTTGATAACTTGCATGTTTTGTGAAGTGGACTCACAGCTGCGCACAGAGAGCAGGTTGTCAGTGGGGCTGGCGGAAGACCCTTTCCCCCTTTCCCAACCAAAGAGACTTCCTAGGATTTGTAGACGTCAATCCTGAGTCATCTGAAGGGGAGATGGGCAGGTGGGCAAGGGGAAAAGAAGGGTGGGCGTGGCCACCGGTGCTGGTTTTGGTAAATTGGGAGCAGGCATAAGGGAAGGTGTCCCGCAGGCAAGGCCCCGGACTACTGGGAAGGAGTGTCCTCATTGCACACCCTGCCCTGCCCTTTGTGGGGTGGTTAGGGTCTGTGAGAATGTGCGAGCCTTCCTCTTCTGTATATAGAGTGAGCCACTTGTGTGCTTGTTGCTGCTCTTGTGACATTTTTGTACACTGGTTTGCTACTTGTGGCAGGAAGAAACAAAACGAAAAGAGTCATTTCAAGCCAAGCTGTTGTTTTGGAAACCTGCTTTCTTTCGGTGTGGGTTTTGTATTATATTTGAAAGAATTCTTCGTTTCTATGGGTGTTAGTGTGGTAGAGAGAATCAGATGGTCTGACTTGTGATGTTTTCTGCTAGGAAATTCGCAGTGCCTCTGTCGTCGCGCCCTCCCGCACCCTAATCCTTCCTCATTCCCAGGGTGGGATTGCTATGCTCTGGGCAGACCCCTTCCATCACCTGCTCCCACAGTGGCTTCCTTTCGAACCGGTCTTGTGATCCCCCGAAACAGCTGCAAGGAAGAGTTATTTTTGCCAAGCTGGCTCTTGGGTGCTCTGTGCCCCACACCAATTTGGGACATTTTGTAATGTTTTCTCTGTTTTGTAAAACCTTTTGACTCTACCAAAATGGTTTCTGTGGTTACCTTTGGAAATAACTGGTCATTAATTTGTGTACTTAGCATTCTGAATTTTAGTCTGAGGTGTTTCTGTTGTTGAAGATCGCTGAATCAAAAGGAGCCCTCACCCTGGGACTTGCTGTTAAATGTTTCCTTCATTTACTGTTATTAAAAGATATATGAGGAAAAAAAAAAGAATAGACATGATCTTTAACCTCAGTGGAATCCTTATATCCAAGAATACATCTAGAGAAGAAAATAAAGCTGAATGTTTTCGACTTTTAGTATCTTTACCCACTATCTGAAAAAAACAAAAAACAAAAAGCAGCAAACTACCAATGGCTGTTTCTCTAATTACAATGAGCCCTGCGTGTATGCATGTTGATGTGTATACATTAGTGCGTGTTTCTTTCCAGGGGACAACACAGATTAAATAAAAGAGGAATCAATTTGCTTATTTTACTGTAAACCAATCCTCATTTCCTCAAACATCTTTTACTTAAGTTTCTGCCCCATGAATCTCTAGTTTTATGCAATATATTTTCCTTTTCCCCCTAAAATAAAAATGTCCCAAGGTTTTCCAGATTACATGTTGCAGTGCAAGCATTACAAAGGGATTTAGCACTTGCAAACTTTGCTCCGCTGTTTAGCAAAATTTTAGATAAATGAAAAAAATAAAGATAAGTGTTAGGTCCTATGTGCATATTTATTTGTGGATTACACATTATACGAAATGAAAATATAAAGATAAGAAAGGCACTTCAAATGTAGCATTATATTTATACTTGTCTGTACCATTCTGAGAATTACAATATTCTTTTACTTAAGAAAGCCAAAATCCCAACATGTTTCCTTGATTCTCTCATCAGAAGGGATTAGCATACAAGTTTTCTTGACCTGAAAAGTAACCTTTAGCTGACAAATGCATGTAAGGAAATGAAAACCAGCAGTGTTTCTACTCTTATCCATTTTTTTCTGATCTCTTCTGATGTAAAAACATTTCCGAGTTCAAAAAACTATTGTTTTATATCTGCATATGTTAAGGAAAGCTTTAAATAATTAAGGTGTTTCCTGAAGTGAGCATACATGTAAATTTAAAATTTAAGGCTAAGCAATAAAATATTCTCTCTGAATTAAAGTGAACTTGCTGACATGATTCATTAAATCCTTAAAAATAATTCAAACTTCAAGAATTTATACTAATGAATATTTCCCATATAGCTTGCAAATTAAGTTGGAAAAGTCTACAAAGAAATGGCTATCAATATAGAAATGCTGATAAGGCATGCAGATTCATGATTTTACTATAAAAGTTCATTAACACATGAACTATACATGGTTGTATATGTTTTGAGTATATAATTAGGAACCTCACAAAGCCAGTGATTTCACACAGGTAGATTTTCCATTTTTCTAAATGTACCCTTAAATTCCCCAAGACATACATTTATTGAAACAAAGTGTTACCAAAGGAAGCAGACAATGTAAAGATCAGAGATGGATTTCTCAGAAATACCAAAGCTTCATGCAGTTTTGTCACCTTTCATTTGGCTTAATGACACCAGCCAAATAAAGTCAGCCTCATGAATGGTTCAAAAAGCAATTGAACAGTGTCAAGAAGTTAGAAATTCCATGGAGACAGGTACTATATACTTATTCTCTAAGTAATAATTTTCCCAGAAAAAAATACTCTCCTTTTTGCATAGTTATAAATTATTCATTTTAATTTGATTTAGATATAACAATATTTATAAATCTGAAGATATTAAATTGGTTATAAAAATTAGCTTTTAAAGAGATTTTTAAATTTCTTACTTAAGATAATGATGTACAGAGATGTGGATAATGTGAGTTTCCCTAGATCAAGCAATTTGTAGTTAAGAAGAGGAGATATCTTTTTCTTCCAGGGAAAAAAGAAAAAGATATTTATTAAATGCTGGGTTTTTTGTTTTTGTTTTTGTTTTTTGCGGTACGGGGGCCTCTCACTGTTGTGGCCTCTCCTGCTGCGGAGCACAGGTTCCGGACGCGCAGGCTCAGCGGCCATGGCTCACGGGCCCAGCCGCTCCGCGGCATGTGGTATCTTCCCGGACCGGGGCACAAACCCGTGTCCCCTGCATCGGCAGGCGGACTCTCAACCACTGTGCCACCAGGGAAGCCCTAAATGCTGGGTTTTTAATAGGACACTGGCTAGGCATTATATGCTTATTTTTGTAACTAAAGTGACTGAAACTTAGGTAACTATCCAAAAATTATATGGTTGGTGAACAGGAGGAGTAGAGTTTTGAATTCAGGGTTGCTTGACCCTGAAGACTATAGTCCTTCCACTATAGCAGATTTCCTCTTACTTCTGCTGCTTTTCTGTGATACTACAGTATATGTAATTCAGAAGTATTCATCGTACAATTTATTAAATAACAAATGCACACAGATTTATGATGAATATGTTATACACTAGGACAACATTTTGTGAAAGCAAATTGGCAATAAGCATCAGATACCTATAAAAGTAATTGGGGACAAACTTTCTGGAAACTTCCTACCCCAATACATTGGAAGGGCCTGCATGTTACTGGACACAGCTAGAACCAGGTGCATGCATGTAGTTAAAAAAAAAAATATTCAATGACACTTGTTAATGATGGTAAAGAAGACTTTTTTCAAAGGATAGAAGTAGAAACCATGGCACTAGGGTCTTGCAGTGGGAGAGAAAGGCTGGGCTCAACTCCAAATACAGCAAGGGTAAGTGGGAATTCACCACCAAGAGCAGGATGTGGGTCATTGTATGGAAAATTATATGGAAACAACAGTGGTAAGGGGAAATTCTGCCCAAACCACCCTACAGAAGTCTTGCTGAAGGCGGGGTAGGGTGATCCAACATCAACTGAGGGTTGATGAAGGATGAGGAACCCAATGAGATATCAAAGGTGATCGGATATGGAGGATGAAGAATTCTAGCTAAACCAACTTAGCAGGGTTCTCGCTAAAACTGGGCAATACAGAGACAAACATGGAAGTCTAAGAGTAGAGACCTAATTGAGAAAGTTAAGGACAGCCTGAGTAGAGTTTGGTAGAGGAGAGAACCTTTGTCGATGCCTTTGGGACTTGTTTGTTCCACCTTTTCTTTCTGTTCTTTGTGTCTTGGCGTCTCTGAAACCTGCTTTCTCCACAAGGCTGGAACGGTGGTCACCAGCAGCTCTGGGTACAGTTTTTCAAGGTGAAACAAAATCAGTTTTCAGCCACCCTCCCCAGCTCCCACGATTTCCACTTATAAAGCTTTTTGGAAAGTAGCCTAATCTGCCGTGGACCATGGGACTGTGCCCTGGATGAATCACAACTGAGCAAGGGTACAGAGAACTATGATAGGCTATGCTTGTATCGGATGCTCATCCTTCAACCAGTCACTGTTGCCAAGAAAGTACAAGCATGTAAACAACAAAAAAGCCTGCTGCCTTCAAAACACTTTCCTCAATACTGGGAAAGGGTACTGTCCTGGAAAAATAAGACAATAAGTATATCTAACATACTCCGAAATATTTCCTCACTTGCTTAAACAAATTCAAATGTGTTCCAATCATTGTGGCCAAAACAGTTTAAATTATGAAATCAAAATATTTGTATTATGTATGACAAACTATACTAAAGAAGGAATCTAAATGAAAGAGATTTTTCCCTCATCCTCATAATTACCCAATCTTCAGATAGTTGTCGACTCCTCCACAGTCAAGGTGAGATCCAATGCAACCTCCAGGCCTGGGCTTGATTGTCTCAGGGAAATCCCACAGTGATTAGTTCACTGACTCAGACCTAAGTCAATCAGTGAATGGCCTTCTGCCAGCCACAGGGCTCAGGTACCAGGATTAAAATAATTCATGAGGGTGAACTTGGAGAGTTTTTCTGGGGATGACAGGAAAGAAGTCTTCTGAGTTTTTGTGAGAGAGAAATCAGGGGGAAAAAAATTCTCTGCTCTGCCACACATCTTGATTTGAGGACATGTGAAGCCTGGTACTGCTAGCGGCATTTTGTGACCATAAAGGAAGCTGGTCCTGTGGCTAAACCCGTGAAGGGCACAGCTGAGGAACTGCAGAGAAATGAAACCAGCACCATTGTATTAAAGAGAACTGAAGTTCGTCCTGCCACTGGGTATCCACTGGGTAAACAAATTTATTTGTAGCCTTTTCTTCTGTTATTTATACTGCAAAACATCCTGAGACATGAAACTCTAATTACAATATCATTACAACCGATATAAATGCTCAACCAAAGGGGAATGGAGAATAAGTTTTAAAATATCCACTCAGAGAACTATTTTGTTTAGTAACATTAAGTGGTATTATCATGAAGACTATGTAGCAATAGGTTACTGTTAAGGTTAAAAATAAATTGTTTGTTTACATTTTATTACCTAAACTATCGGTCAGCATCTGGCAGTCATATTGTGTATCACATATAGTCTGACATTAACACAGTTAGGCTTCAGAGGTCTGACATCATTGGGATGAGATATTCCACAAAAGGGGCTACCCAGAATACTCATGCTTTATTTTTAAAATAAACTAAGTGTTTTTATGGGAATGTTTGTATGATGTGTTAAATACTTCCTGTCTTATTGGAGGAGAGCACATAACAATGTTTCTTAATGACTCTGTGTCATCATTGTGCATATCAGTTTGTAGTGTATAGTAAAGTAATTATTTGAGGAGACGTTTGCCTCAAGATGCTATGCCTTTTAAAGTCTTGGGTCAGTTTGTTGTATTTACTTTTTATAATTACTTTGTGTATTTTATGGTTTCTCTGACTTGTCCCTCTCCACCAGCCTTTCAGCTGTCATTTCTTGCTGCTCTTTGATGGCCTGCCAATATAGTCATGCCCCCTTCTGATTTTCTGCTTCTAACCTGTTTTGGATTAGAAAGTCAAATAGGCACACTTTTTAGAACCGTGTTTAAAGAAGTCAAGACTTTTTAGTAAGAAATTTGTCTAACATACCAAGTTCTGGAACAGAACATTGAGTTCTTTTGTTTGGACTGTACAAATCAAGACAGGATCAGGAAAAACTTTCGCACCGTTTTCTAATTACAAAATAAAGAGCTCACTTGTGTGTGGAAGGAATTCTTCTGTTAAATCTCTTAAAATTAATGGGATTGTTTTGAACAATATTTACATTCAGTTAATTTGATTTCGCCCTGAAGTAGGCTTGTTGCCACGTGACATATAAATTTTAGATCTGTGATGATTCTTCAGCTAAAAAGCTCATTAGTCAAGATGACATGATTCTTCAGTTTACCTAGCGCACACCAGCTTCAGTGGTGTTCCTTAGTTGTTCCTAGCTAAGGACGGAGCTGGTCTGTTATCAGTACAATGTTTTTGTAGTGCTGGGGTTTCCTATGTGAAAACATCTAAGTAAACATGTTCCTTTCCTGTCTCTAAAATTACACATTTATTCCGCTGAATGGGTTTTTGAAAGAAAAATGAACTATTGACTAAATATTTTTAAAATCTGCAGTACTTTCAATTGACTTTATCTTGAGTCTCAATGGATAGTATTTATTATGACATCAATTTGAAGCACCAAGAAGACCATATGGAAATGATGCCTAAAATGTTTTCTTGATGCTTTAAATACAGTTATTTTTATAGTTATCTTTAATGTATTTACTTTGCTTAATAGCGGCTTTTAGCCATTATTCTTCCATCAGCTAAGGCATATAATGTACTGTTTTGTGTAACAGTGTCATTAGAAGCAAATCTTTACTATCTTAATTTGCTAACTCCAGTTTTGCAGTTTTTAACTGCAAATGGATATTTTTAAATAGGATCATAGAGAAAACATTTCACTTGGAGAAATTATGCCAGAAGTACTTAAAATAAATATCTCAATTTTCCTTTTTCAAGAAGGATGAAACTTTGTTTTGAGAAGTCTCATAAAGTTTGAGCCTCTAAACACAAAAAAAGGAGGGGGAAGATTCTAGAGCTCTGGTTTATAAGGAAGGTATTTGCTTCATGGGAAATTTCCCTCAGACTCAGTCCATATGGATTATCCTTTTAAATGTTTTCATCAGTTTAGCCTTTCTGCCTTGGATTGAAATGAGCCTAACCCTTGAATGTTGCTGAATTTATAGCTCTAGTAAAACAAACTCTTCTGGCATTTCCTACACACAATTGGGTTTCTTAGCTGCTAGAAAGATTTGAGCTACATTTGCTTCATTATTAAAGACATACGATGCCTGTCGTACAGATTTCCCCTTGGGCAACAGAGCTGATAAAAGAATAAAGAATTTCAAGAATCTGTATGTATCTCGAAAATAAGTCCCAAAGTATCTTTCTTTCATTTTTTTTAAGTTGTAGGAAAGCTTGCAAAATAATTTCCATTTTTATTTAGCTTTGTACTTATTGTGAAGCTGTGTGAGAATACAGCATTTACCAGATGAAATTATTTACCTTATGAAATAAACATATGTTATTTTACCTTTTTGGCCACAGTTGGTGATGATAATGAGACCTTCCTAAAAATGGGAATTTGATGTCAGTCCTAATCAGAATCCTGACTGCAGGTATAATATTATTCCAAAGGGAGCAAATGTGGTTTACTCTGAGTGTTTCACACTCTTCAACTCCTGAACACTTTTGAACACTTTGTTCATCCCAGGTAAAAATTTTTGCACAGTCGGTTGTGAAGTGTTTAAGGGTGACAACTTACATCCATCCTAATGCCTTAACGTCAGTCCAGTGGTTCTGTGATCAGAATGTCATTGTATTAAATCTGTCAAATTGCCAGGCCCCTTACAAGCAACTTGGAAACAGAGCATGCAAGCTGCAATGAGGTACTTTGTGTTTGTATGTCAGGGGAAAAAGGCAATCTTAATCCAGATGTGCTCTCATGCACTGGGCTGCGTAGCTTCCTGCAGGTATATCAAATGGCCAAAAGACTCCTTTTGTTAGTGCAGAGGATGGCAGCTGAAATAAAGAGGGGGGATGGACAAGGGTAAGACATCTGCCAGAAATCAGCCTTGAAGCAGGAGCTGGCAGTGTTGCAGAGCAGTTTTTCAGCTTCTGCAGAGTTGGCCATTGACAGACTTGGATCTAAATGTCACAGGGGAGAAAAGCACATTCTAGAATTTAGCACTGAGTCCTTTAACTGTCTAAGTCGTAGGTGATAGACCTATAGAAAGAAATTGTTATAGCTATACAGATAAAGTGCTATAGTTGTAACTGTAAAAATATGTTATCAATAAATACAGAATTTTATTCATGATATGGTCTCCAAATTTGCAGAAATCCCTTTGGGTCCCAGCCATGAGCCAGTACGTCATGCTCATAGGAAGTGTTCAGTAAGTACTTGTTAACATAACAATTTCAAATTACTGCTCAACTTGTCTTGCCCAAGTCTATCGAACGATTGGCTATAGAAAATGCATTTCTTTCTTTCTTTCTTTTTTTTTTGTGGTACGCGGTCCTCTCACTGTTGTGGCCTCTCCCGTTGCGGAGCACAGGCTCCGGACGCGCAGGCTTAGCGGCCATGGCTCACGGACCTAGCCGCTCCGCGGCATGTGTAATCTTCGCGGACCGGGGCACGAACCCGTGTCCCCTGCATCGGCAGGCGGACTTTCAAACACTGCGCCACCAGGGAAGCCTGAAAATGCATTTCTTAACTTACTTTTTGTCTAAGTATAAGGCTGAAGTAGACTCTAAAGAGAAAGTATATAACAGACCTTTTAGTTTTATAGGGGAAGAAATTTGGGCCCATAGAAGTAGAACATTTTGGTAAAAGTCACAGAGAAGGTTACAGAAGGCTGGACTAAAAATTAGGTCTCTTAAACCTCAGTATTGTGCTCTCCACTCTTTAAATAATTGGAATGCATCCATATTTTTGACTATGCTAAGGGATTAGAGAATAATTTTTATATATTATTCTGAAAATAATAAACAATGTTTATTGAGCATGTTATTTGACAGGCACTATTCTTTTTTTTTTTTTTTTTTTTGGCGGTACGCGGGCCTCTCACTGTTGTGGTCTCTCCCGTTGCGGAGCACAGGCTCCGGACGTGCAGGCTCAGCGGCCATGGCTCACGGACCCAGCTGCTCCACGCCATGTGGGATCTTCCTGGACCGGGGCACGAACCCGTGTCCCCTGCATCGGCAGGTGGACTCTCAACCACTGCGCCACCAGGGAAGCCCGACAGGCACTATTCTTTTTATAAATTATTTCAGTAAATCCTCAACAATCCTATAAAGTAACATTATTTCAATTTTACAAGTAATATTACATACATAAGGAATATTTATATGTTTATTCCTATATATAAATATGTATGTCTGTTTCTATCTCTGTCTCTCTCTCTCTCTTTCTCTTTCTCTCTCATCTATCTGTTTTTGTGTCTACAAAAAATAAGTAAATGCAGAACTGATTAAGCACATGTGTAGTCTACGTAAGAAGACTCACTCAGTTTCTCTCCATAAAACAACACAAATGGCCAGAAGTTAAGCTTAAGCAAAGAACAATCAAAATGCTAGGATTGAACAACAGTATCTCAGAATATACAACACCTTTATTTCAAAGACAAACAAACAAGCAATACAAATACATGTAACTTACTGTCTACCTAGCATTTTAGCAAATATACACACATTTCCAAATATTATTATTAAAGATCTTTATTATGCTAAAAATTCTCAGTTGAGTCTTGCAAAACTAAGCCAAGATGTAACTGGGGAAAATGGAAAGTTTTGTAACATTAAGAAGTGTGATCGTAGTTGTCTTTGTGGATCCACAATAGAAAATATTTACATAATCACAGTGAGACAAACAGTAAATATGCTGAATCAAATACTGTAAAATAACTCCATTCAGTTACTGGGAATGGAATATGGGTGGTGGTAACATAAAAATGGAAAGCCCAATCTTCAATCATTATGACAGGCAGGTAGTAGATACTGTAAGTAGATTATTGAACAGTTAACTCAGTGGAGTAAAAACAAGGGGAAGAGGTAATTATTTTCCCATTACTGTGTTTAAACCTGCTCTGTCAGATCTCCTTCACCTTCCCCTAAGAAAAAGCAAACTGTGACTTCTTTTTAGGTACATGTCCAGACCACTCCAACTTAAACCTTCAGTATCATCTCTAGTTGATAGTTTTCCGCCTCCTCCAAGGTCAGGCTGTCCTGAACTAGGCTCAGAGACCTGCACTGGAGTATCATAGGATCTGTCCTTTCACTGTCCCCCCAACTCTCTCCCATCCTCCATACTTCCTGGCTTCTTGGTTAGGGGGGGATGAAAGGGGTGAAGAGCTTAGGGCAAAAGTGGCAAAGGTCTTATGTCATTGATACTTTTGTATTTCAGTCACTGGTATCTCCTATGTGGTAGGTATTGGCAGGCTGGCTCTCTTGGAGATCACATTAGAGGTTTTCTGGGGGGTCTGCGGTTATCTCCAACCTGAACGGTTGCCTATATTGAATAATGTGCTCTTTGGTGATGTGACCTGACCCCTACAGACTGGACACCATCTGTACCTGGTACAGAATAGTCATTCTGAGGTGTCCTTTGTATTCCTTCCTTGATTTTGTGTGAGATCCCCTGTTCTTAAGAGCTCTGCCTTCTTATCTCTTCATCTATTTCCTTCCTTGCTTGAAGCACATCTTGAAAGAGCTTCCTATGAAAGG
This sequence comes from Grampus griseus, assembly GCF_964374135.1. NCBI lineage: Eukaryota > Metazoa > Chordata > Mammalia > Artiodactyla > Delphinidae > Grampus > Grampus griseus. The sequence continues at coordinate 109,372,242 of NC_138998.1, forward strand.
CCGCTTCAGAATTAGATTGTTTGACTTCTTCCATGTCTGAAAATGGTTCTTTTCTACTTGCTCACTTTATTAACCAGTTTACTGAGTGTAATTTTAGGTTGAAAGCCTTTTCCATCAGAAATGTGAATGTGGTAATCCCCCATCTTCTCGAGCAGGAAGGAAACAGAGAAATGGCATGAGGACTCGAGCTCTGGCTTCTTTGGTTTCAATCTTACTCCTGATTCCTGCCAGGACTAACTATATTTTTCACAGAGAAAAATTCAGCTTTTCCAATCCTATAAAATTTGATTACTTGATTTGTAGGCATCGTAGATTACTAGTCACAAATGGCAATCCATGGCCTTAAGGTCTTTTTGGTTTTTTTGACACTTAAAAAAAATATTGTTAAGCACATACATTTTTATTTTTCACTGAAGAAAAACTTAAATATAAGGAAATGCAAAGATCTTAGATACATAGTTCAATGAATTTTGAAAATGTATACTCCCATGTATTCAACCCCCCGCTCAAGGTCACGAATACCTTCAGTTCTCTTCAAATTAATCCCTACCTGACATAAGCAACCACTGTTCTAACCTTACCATCATAAGTTAGTACTTTATTTTTTTTTAACATCTTTATTGGGGTATAATTGCTTTACAATGGATAAGTTAGTATTTTTATAGTCTTCTTCTCTTGCCAATTTATCTAAGTCAGAAATAATAAAAGCATTGTTTACTACTACACCCCAAAAGCTCTGTCTCCTCACTGCAGAATGATGGCTCTTCATTGCTACCCATCTTATAGAATCTAAGTCAAAAAGAGTATATAAACCACAGTTTTCTGTTTCCTTTTCTCCTTTTTCTATCTAAGGTAAGACAGTTGGGAGAGTAAGTGAATTGGTGCAGGAAGATATTTTAATTTGGGAAGAAAAAAGAAAGCCCTTGGATATAGTTGAGCCTGAAATGCAAGTGATATTATTAGGGATAGGGTTAGGGTTAAGCTAAGTGCCATGATGGGTGTGCTTCAGAGCAACTATCTACTCCTGAACTTTACAGAAATGGAACTGTATTGTATGTAATCTTTTGTGTCTCGTTTTTCTTTGCTCAACATAGTATTTTTAAGGGATTCATTCATTGTGTTGAGTGTATCAGTTGTTTATTTTTTAATATTAATATTATTGTTGAATAGTATTCTAATATATGACTATACCACACATTGTTTTTATGTATTCCTGCTAAGCAACACTTAACCTGTTTCCACTTTGGGGATACAGTTGACTAAAACTGCTATAAACTTTATGAGCTTTTGTGTATAAAATAGATTTTTTTTATTTCTCTTGGTAAATATCTACAGAAGGAATTTCTTTGGCATAAGTAAATTAATGTTTAGCTTTATAGGAAATGCCAAACATATTTCCAAGGTGGTTCTACTGTTTTACCCTGTCACCAGCCATGTGTGAGTGTTCTAGCTGCTCTACATCCTTGCCAGCGTTTGGTCTGATCAATTCCTTCAAGATTTTTCTAAATGATGTGACATGGTATCTCATTGTGGTTTTAATTTGCATTTCTCTGGTGACTAATGATACCGAGAATCTTTCCATGTGCTTATTCTTTTGTGAAGTATCTTTCAATATTTTACCCATTTAATATTTTGTTTTTCTGTTATTGAGCTGTAGGCGTTTAGATATTCTGGATTCAAGTCATTTGTTAGGTACACGTATTACCAATATTTTTCCAGCCTTTTCATTTTCTTGATGAACAGACATTTTTAACTTAAAGTCCAATGTATTGTGTTTTTTCTCTCTTGTCAATGCTTGTTACACCTTTTCTCAGAAATTTTTATTTACCCAAGGTTCCAGGAAATATTTGTCCATGTTTATCTCTAGAAATGTTATAGTTTTGGTTTAATGTTTTAGGTCTATGAACATCTTGAATTAATTTTTATTGTGAGATAATGAATAAAGTTAATATTTTTTCATACTTTTATTCCATTTTTTCAGATCATTTGTTGATAAGACTTTTCATTTCCTATTGAATTGCTTGACTGTGCCTTGTGAGAAAGCAGTCTATTTCTGGATTTTCTTTTCTCTTCCACTAATCTATTTGTCTATCATTCTACCAACATTGCCCTATCTTGATTACTGTAGCTTCATAGCAACAAGCAAACAAACAAGAACAGTATATTTTTCCTCATTCCTGCTTTCTGGTGTGCCACATTTGGACACATGCTTGGTCTTTCTTTAAGGACATAGGATAAAAGATTTAGCTGTCTTTACATTTTTATACCTAGTAACCTAAAATTCCAACTACAGTGGGCACATCACCAGACTCCTAAAATATAGCAAGAGATAATTTGACTATTTACTTCGTTAGTGCATAATAGGTAACATCAGTGATCTCCTGGGGTAGACAAATTCAAGCTTTCTCATATCCCACTTTAACTCAGTCAATTCAAAAATTTATACTTTACCCCACTTGCAAGTATCAGTTTTTACAAGTTTGAATCTTTAAACTTCAAGTGACAGGCTCGCAATTATAAGCTTGCTTAAAATAATAATAAATACAAAAGGTATTATTAGTTTATATAACAGAAGAATCCAGAAATAAGAGAGCCAGCTTTAGGAAGAGTTATATCCAAAGAGTATCAACAAGTGCTTCCTCGGTCTCACCCCTGTCCCCCACCCCTCTTCCCATCTTTTATTCTCTATGTTGGCTTCATTCTCAGGCAGGCTCTCACCATACAGAGGCTGTTTGCAGCTCTTGGCTTATTAACTTAGCTTCTCTTTCCATGGATTTCTAAAAGAGTCTAGGGCTTAACTCCCTGGCTCAACTAGGGTCATATAACGGTCCTTGAGCTATTCGTTGTAAATGTGTTTGGCTGGGTATAGCTACTTCCCACCCCTCAGAGCAGGATGGAATGGGGCCAGATTTACCTGAATTACTTTGCAAAGAAAAATAGAGTTCTTAATTGCCAAAAAAAGAAAGGAAAATACATGCTGAGAAGACAAAAACAAGAGACTGTTACTACAGTTCAGAGATATCAGAGTTGAATTAGATGACCAGGCTGAAGTCCTTATTTTTAAAAGAAGTCTCATTTCATAACTTTTCATTCTACCCTTTACCTTCTGTCCCAGGGAACAAAGACACCCAGTTTCTTCTTGCAACATAACTCAAGGGGTCTTGAATATAAAGTGACTCCTCAAAGTTTATCAGAAAACACTGAAGCCTTATCATGTCTGTCTTATCAAAACTTCTGACGCGGAACTTCCCTGGCAGTCCAATGGTTAAGACTCCGTGTTCCTGTTGCAGGGGGCACAGGTTCGATTCCTTAGTCGGGGAACTAAGATTCCACATGCTGCATGGTGTGGCCAAAAGATTTAAAAAAAAAAAAGAAAGAAAAAACTTTTGACACATGTGGTTGGATATCACACAATGTATATCTTTTGACTTTTCAATAGCGTTTCCTGGCCACTAATGATAGTCGTGTGGATGCATTGCTGTGCTATAAGCAGTTCTAGGCTGGGTTCACTAATTTATAATGTAATTTCTCTGAAAGAAATTTTAGATAAAATAATTGGCATTCTGATCTCTGAAAGTATGCTTCATTTTTATAGTGATTAAAAAAGTCCATTTAGCTGATTTGTCAGCCTTGTAAGAACTTGCTGTTAGAACCTCATCAGAGTTCTTTGGAGAAGGGTCATTTATATGGGTAAAAGGGGAGGAGAGTTTAAATCTTTTTAATAGTTTTTTAGTCTCTGATACAAATCACCTGAAGTCCACATGTAAATTATCTCCAACATTACCTCAAGATTAAGCAAGCTTGTTTTAACATCACCATTTGACCTCTGGGAAAAATGGCTTTACATTTCTGTGGATCAATGTGGCTACGACAATATGTCACTGTCCTTAGGATACTCTAAGTGTTATCTTCTAATACCACTGCCTAATAGAGACATGCTAGAAAATGAATCATCACACATTTCAATAACCATCTTTGTTTAGTTTTAAGAACTTGCCTTCCTAATTTCATAGTCAAGGCCTGAGAGTCCGGGGATAAATTGGACACCACTCCAGATGGTGGATTAAGCAATCCATTCTACTTGGCCAGCATTTAGCTCAGAGACCAGCCAACTTAATTATCCTCTACTTACTTGTATAGTTACTTCACCTTAGCCCCTTCTAACTCCAGAATGCATCATGATATGACAGAACTTTCTGGAAAACTCATTTCTCTTATGGCCATTAGTGTGTGTTTTTTCAACCTCCTCCTTGCTTGCCCTCAGCATCTGTTTACAGTCCTTTGGCCCCTTTCATATTAGTCAGTTATTTTGCAAAGGGCCCCTTTCCCTCTCCTTTGTTGTTGAAAACATCACTTTACATCTCTTTACCTCTTTCTTATTATTTTAAGTATATTTCTAAATATTATAAACCTGAAAATAATTTTTCAATGAGATGTTATCGAGATGAATACTCACCCTCATGCAAGCTGTTTCTCTCTCTCTTTTCCCCAGTACCTCTGCACTAGCCTTCACAGATGGTTCACCTGTCAGAGGGAAGTAAGAGGAAGGGCTTCTAGTAGCAAACTGGGTGCAACCGTTGTAATCCCAATGGAGTGTCCAGGTGAAGGAAAAGAGGAAGCAGAGATTCTCAGTCACCTCTTGGACCTCTGTGGGTCTGTGGTTCTCCTGATTTCTTTGGTCCCCGCTTTTTTGTGGCTGCCTTGGGGTTCTTCCAGGCATCTAACACAAAGATTCCTAAGATCCCCCCCCGATAATTGCTTCTTCTTTGATGTCCTGAGTTTCCCAGGACCTGCCACTGACAAAGTGGCCTTGTCCTGTTCTCTTCTATGCAATATTGCTTTCTAGTTCTCGTAGCTCTTAGTCAGTTCATTGGACTAGTTGTCCAAAATGAAACAGAAAGCGTTTTTGCTTGTTTATAAAATATTTTCTTATAGGTTACATGCAGGCATTCCATTATCCTATCACTAAACTTGATTGTTTCTCTATTATGTGTCATTATCCATATAAGAAGTAGTATGAAACAGTGGGTAGAGATTATAGGTCTTGGTGACAAACTGCCTAAATTCAGGTCCTAACTCCAGTCATCACCAGCTGTGTGACCTTAGAAAAGCTATTTAATCTCTCTGTGCTTCAGTTTCTCAACCATAAAATAAATATAATAGTAATACCAAATCAAAGGTTATTGGAAGGACTTAGTGTGTACAACCCTTGTCTAAAGACCTTGAGACTGGATGTACCCTAGAATTAAGACATTTTTATTTTTTAAAGAAAGGCTAAATGGTGTATATGTAATATATTATACAATACCCATGACAGAGTTTGAGCAGTATAGACAAACATGTTAGCATTTCTGCAGGAAAGTATATGGATAGTCACACTAAGTTGAATAAAAAAAAAGCTGAGAAACAGCTGCATAGCAGTTCAGGTTAACGTTTTTCCATCAAATGACTTTAAGCCAGGTCAGGTGTTGCTGTCCACTGAGTCATGAAAAAACGTGTGTTTCAGCTGGAATTTCCTGAGTACAGTGTTTAGCCAGGTGTTTAGTACACAGTAAATTCTTCAGGCATTGTCTATTATTACTAGTATTGTTATTCTGTAAATACATTTACTGAGTGCCTACCATGTGCTATTAATTTTGTTATATGTTATTGTCATATGTCATATGGAGGTGCTTGATTGAGGTCAGAGCCCTTTCCTTCTTCTCAGGCTCTGATTAATTAATACCTTGTGTTTTTTTTTTTTTTTCCTAAGACTGAATGAAACCTTCAGAACTTGAAGAGACAGGTGCCAGTCAGAAGATTTTTTTCTAACAAAATTTTTAAAATTTCCTCCTCCAGATAACCTTAATATTCAGATATGGACCACAATGGTTTATTTTTTAAATTTTTTATTGATGTATAATTGACAAAGTTGTAAGATGTATGAGATGTACAATGTGATGATTTGATATATGTATATAGCAGTATGAAACAATTCCTCTTATCAAGTTACTTAACACATGTATCACCTCACATATTTAGTTTTTTTATGAGAACATTTAACTTCTGCTCTCTTAGAAAATTTTAATTATACAATACAGTGTCACCAACTGTAGTCACCGTGTTGTACGTTAGAGTCTAACCCTGTGATGGTGAAGGCTCCAAGCAGAACTGGAAATGGCTGCCACTCCCATCCTAGCCCTCTTCAAGACAGAGTGGTTCATACTTCCTCAAGTTCCTCCAACACATCCGGTCTCTGCTCCTGAGATGATCCATCTCACTCTTTTGTACTTGAGATGATGGGCAGTGTCTCTAGCCAACTGCAATATTTTGTCTCCTATCTGAGCCGCTGAGAAGTGGGCATCTCCTGTCTTCTACTGGATATTACATAGTAGCAAGTATGTGAAAAATTTCATGACAAGTTACAAAATACACAAATTATAGAAAACCGCATGCTCTTGTTTTCCTCCCTACTTAATTTTTATAAATTGCACTTCAGGATTAGGGTAGAGGAACACATGATACCATGCATTGCTAACAACAGTCTATTGGATCTATATGTTCACAGATAAAAGAAGCCTTGTTCCAAGCTAACTGGCCAAGGCCTTGACCTTCAGGGCAGCCCTCATATATTTTAAACCTAAACGTATTCAATGACCTGCCTAAGTGATAAAAGAGGTCATCATGATATCTTTCAGCTAAATTTCTATTAGTGGTCCGGCCCCTAGTTTTCATTTACAAAAAATAAAGTTTATTGTTTTATGATTATAGACCAAATTAAAGAACTATCCTATAAATTTTTGTGTAAGTAGGTTGGCCCCTGGTTTTCATTTTTTTACTGTTGAATAACCACAGATTGAATACAAGAAATTGTGTATTCGTATGTACATAGATGGTATTATAGGATATATAGTTATAAAATATATCTTATATCCATATATTTTTGTATCTATATATCCATAGATAGAAATACAGAATCTTCTATTAAAAGACTGTCTAGACTTTTTTCCCCAAAACCTGTTTTCAGGACAAATCTCCCCTATCCACTCACTGAAATGTGAAATTCACTCAGGAGGCCACTTTATTTCCAGCCTAAAATTCCTAATGCTCTGAACACTTGATATAGTGCCCTTTAGGATTACTGCCAGTTGAACCTAAATTCTGTGGCCATTACCCCACAAAGTACATCAGGCTGTGAAACAAGCTCTTAAAGGAAAGTAGTTTTTCAAGCTACATTATAGTGCTTTTAAAGGGAATAAAATCCTTAATCAGAAAACGAGTCTCTTGAGACTTCTGGCTCCAAGGTCAGCTCTGCACACTTGCCCTCTTGCTTGGCAGAGAATCTGTTAAGGTACATTTCAGGGAACCCATTCTCTAAAAGGTCCAGGATGAAGTAGGATGACAGCCTGTTCTCTGGAGCCTCTGTTGGGCAACTTTATAATTCTCTGACAGATTTCCTCAGAAGCTGTTCCCACACAACAATACCCAGTCACCAGCTTCTCCCACTGCTACAGCCCAACCAAGGAAGGAGGAACTGGGTTGCTAAGGAACCTGTTGCAATAGCACCTGATGGAACTAACACTTGTCAGCTTGTAACAGTTTAGTGTGAATAAACTTATCAGAATCCTCCCAAGTGCATTAATACATTGTCAGCTTCTGCAGGGCTTGGGCCCTTTCTTTACTTATCTTTATTTCTATTCACATCTCGTGCAGTGCTACATAAATGTTTTTGGAGTGTCAGTTGAGGACATCCTGCTGAACAGTATTGCCCTCAGCTGGCTCTTCCTGTTTGGGAGTGAGGAGGAAGAAGGGCTTTTTCTATTGCTGTTACCTCATTGCTTGAATCTATGGTGGAAGCAGTACAAAGAGGTGGCTGCTTTTAGAGGCCACAGAACTGCAGGGTGACAGAACTTACCTGGACCGTGGAGTGTGATGATTAGGAGAGGAAATGAAGCTTCAGATTCAGAATAATTCACCAAATGCCAAGATACGTATGGTGGATATTGCTGAATAAAGGATAACAGCAAACGTCTAAAAATTACTGTGCGTGAGACTTTTGGCATCTCTCTAGGTGGTCTCCATTAGTTGGTGGTATAATTTAAGTGCAACTGCCCCTCCTCTAGGAGAGTGGTTAAATGAAGCCTTGATAATGAGATACAGAAAGCAGGATTGGAATAATTCTGTTCATTCCAGCTTCCCATACAACCAGATTTAAGGCTTCTTGGTAAGCTACAATGAACACTTCAACATTATGAGAAATGGGGATGACACTAAAATGTAATTATATTTAATATATGGAATGCAGAATAGTAACATTCTGTAAGCTAGGGCAAGTCAGAGAAAAGGAGAGTCTAATCTGCTTTGCTGAGCCTCTTTCCTCTCCATCTCTTTAGCATTAACCAAAGCTCACTGTAACACCTACTAAAAGATGAATTCACTGGTGTGGTTCCTTGTTATTTTACCTTCACCCAGAAACGTAATTAAGAAGCAAATCATATTACCTTGATGACAGAGACAACGTATGTCAGAAACGACATTATTACTACAAAATTAGAGAAAACACAGGCTACATTCCCACTTCTAATTTATCACAATAATGATAAAAGTTCTAAATGCTCCTAAATGGTGAAATTGAATGAGAGTTATCAGCATTTTGTTACTTATGAGCAGAACTAATTTCTTTTCACCCTTATGGAATTAATGATATAATTTACGGTGTATGTTGCTGCTTTTAATGGTAGTAGTATGTATAACAGTAACAATACTTGGTGTTCTATCTTGAAGAGCTTTTTTCTCAAGCTCTCATTGGCCTATGAATTCACGGGATAAACTTATGTCATCAAAGTTGTAAGTAATGTTCTTGATTAAGAAAGTAAGACATAGGAGTTCAAAGGTTTATGAACTTTATTCAAGTTTATGCAGCATCTATTTCCCAGGAGGGAAAACAAATCACCACCCGCTTAATTTCACATACCTCCTGACTCTGAGCCTCTGGGGCAAAATAAAATCACTGGTCTATACTTTCTCACCCTGATGAGATCTGCTGTCATATGTGACCTTTTTATTCTTGTTCAAGCCAGGCCCAGTCACCAGTATGTGCCTGGAGGAGGACTTAAACATATCTTAACTCGTTGTACACTGCAGTCTCTTCTGCCAGCCTGCATCTGCCCAGAAGCTGCATGTAGCGCCTCCCATGCTCAGAGCTCTGGAAACAAACGATACACTCCAGCAGTGACTCCCCCCAAGTCAGCTGAAGGGGTTTGATGAAATGACATGTCCCTTCTAGGTGCTTTTTATCTTGTTGGAGGGACCACGATCATTTTAGGAGGCCATCCTTAGCTCAGATGTTGTTGTCCAAGGGCCTCTTTAAAGATTTCCCAACATCATCTTCCTTCCCCATCCTTGCCCTTGCCTTAGCACTTGAGACAGCAAACTGTTTCTTCCAGGATCTTTGTAGCAGAAGAGGGTAAGGGAAATTTTTTTTTTAGGGCAAGAGCAAGAAGAAAGGCTCAGAGCTGGGGGTGACATTAAATCTGACTGTTGAATTTTGTCCTGGCCCTTTGATGCAGAGAAACAGTGAAGGTTAAAGAAATCCCCCACTCTTGTGTTCTAGCAAACAGCGTACTGCAGAGAACCACCCTACTGCATGTGATTTAAATACAACTCACAGATGCATCTTATTTACCTATGACAAGTCAGACACAGACTCTCCAAATTTCTATTCTTTGCCTCATAAGTGATTTGCTGAACTGATTATTCCTACTGATTAATCAGAACACTCAAAGTTAATTTTCTCTCCATTCCCCAGGTTGTTGAATTTTGATCGCCTTCAGCCTGAACCAACATACACCCCTCCTTAAGAGCCCCTGTCAAGAACAGGGGGGCTTCACAGTAGAACATTCTTTGATCTGTTGTCCCATCAGGCTACCCTTTATCCCACTTGCCCACACCTGTTTTTTCCTAGCCTTGTTTAGTCCTCGCTAGAAAGGAAAGGTCCTTTCCTGCTTAACTGTTGAGACACTAGCAGATCTCTGGTCCAGAATGTTCTGCCTATTGCAATAATGGTTCACCTCTCCAACTGCAATAGTCAGTCCCCCCAGTCTTACCACATACCTTTCTTAAGCCAAATTAAATGCCTAGACAGTTCTTCTCCCTACAAGTCTCTTTGCCTCTCTTTCACACACACACACACACACACACACACACACACACACACACACACACACTTCTCCAGGTAGACTCCAATATGGCTGCTTATGTTTCTCTGATAAAATAACAGATGTGATGAATGATTAGGCAAGTTACAAGTAGCTTACCACAGAAAAGCTAATTTTTCTTTATCTTTGAATTTCTATCCACCTTTATGTTCTCTCAGATTGCTTGGCAATCTCAAACTCCTTATTGAGAGCTCTGTTTTATATAGACTTATCTTTCAAAACCCATTGGTAAATCCAATCCATTTAACTCAGAAGAAAAACAAGCTTAGAGAACACAAGCAACCCTTGATTTGTTTCTTTGCCCTCTCAGTAAACAGAGCATGATTTGCCATAAAAAACCTCAAACTGTCATAGCTGACTGAATCAACTCTAAGGATTTTAGATAGAATAAATAATGCTTATTCTAACTTGATATTGTTTTGGTATTTTTTTTCTAAGGGGAGAGGATTTGTTCATGTGTTTTAAGTTAAAAATAGTATTTGTGTTTCTTAGCATTCATTACTAACCAGGGCCTATGTAGACTTTCATGGTTTAAGCATTTTCAAATTAAATTTGAAGGACCGCTATTCTTTCCTCTTTCTTTCAGAGTAAAACACATTCTAAATCCTAATAAATCTATTTCTTTAATATTCCACTTGATGTATAATAGTGCAAACAAAAACACGTAATGGGTTCCTCTTGAGAAAGGAAAATGTATTCACTCCTGATGAAAAATCTTTTGATAATTCACTCTTGGCTTTACCACTTGATTTATATCATCTTCCCACATTAATTTGTTTTTAATTTCTTCCTGCCTTCTAAGGCTTTTCTCATTTCATGACATATACATGACAGATGAGGTTGATGAACTGCAGAAGTTAAGATCCTAACTCAGATGGAAAGCTTAAATTATTCTGCAGTCCCGTAGAATCCATGAAAAAAATCGAGACGCCTGGATTTCCAAGGGCTCGATCATAGCATTTTAGAAAAAAGTGATGAAATCGACAACAACAGCAAAACATTAAAGCAGAATGTGTTTCTTTAGCCAATACTGAATATCTCCCTGGGGTGTATTTTTTCTAAGTCTTCACCTGATTCAGTTGTGTCCTCTAAAACGATGGCAAATCTATGGAAGCTCTATAAAATCTATTCTTTATCATAGATCTTAATTTCAAAAATGTATTCTTTCTATGAACCTTATTTTAATTTAGGGGAAAGTAAATAACCATCTTCATTTAAGGAAGGAAGTAGCATAGATGACAATGCCTCAAGGTAAAACTGGTATTTAAAAGTAATAATTATCCCTTTACAATGTATGTACCTTCATATGCAAGCTCAACTACTTCAGTCCTATTTGGTTTTTCACCAGCAGGTTAGAAGCTACTTATTAGATTATTTTTCTTTATTCTGTCTCAGTAATGGGAAAAATCTTTTTTTCTCTGTTATTAGGTTGTGTGAATGTATTTTATGTATCTCTTCAATCGTCCTTTAATTTCCACCTACACCCTTTTTAAGATGATTGATTCAAAAGTATGACCCTACTGGCACACTGGCATCCCAGCACTGCTTCCTGGGGTAAATAAGAGTCTCTGTGTATTAGTTTCCTCATCTGTAAAATGGAATTCGGGCAGAGATGAAAAAAGATCATATATTTAAAGCATCAGATGCTTGGGATTGATTGATTGATTGATTGATGCCTTTAAACTTGGTGCAGTCATCCCTCAGCATCCACAGTGCCTTGGTTCCAGGACCCGCCTTGGATACCAAAATCCGCAGATGCTCAAGTCCCATATGTAAAATGACGTAGTACAAATCATTCCTTGATATCTGCGGGTCCCACATCCTGTTGATGCAGAGTTGAGTGAACTTAGTTGAGGATGATGTCTTCCAATTATTTAAATTATTAATTTTCCCCAAAGCACCTGTGTATATTGAACTTTTAATATTAGTGTGAATTGTATTGGAAACATCTGACTGTGTACTCACTGGATGCTAGCAACATCCTGGACCAGTTTTTGGAGTAAGTTTGGCTCATAAAAACAGGCGGCCAGGGCAATTCATTTTTTTCTTAAAAAAATGCATTTTCCTTTATGCTTGTCCATGCATATACTCCAAATTAACTTCATTGTATTGCAATCCTTTTGGGAAGTAAATTGTTCAAGAAGAAGTAGGAATAGGAATACTTTTAGCTAGTGAATTCCTTCAGAATAAATCAGTTTAGTTCCTTTCTTACTTAACATCCCTGGAGCAATATCTGAGTTCAGAACACTGGACTGGAAGCGTTTGGTTTGTTTGCTAAATTTCAGGATCTTCAACCTGCAACTACGGAAAGGTATGGGGAAGACTATTCCTGTTCCAGTGGTGAGCGTCCTCTTGGGTCTATTGTGGGCATCTCTCTCCGGCAGAAGTCACCTGGGGATTACAGTTTACAAATGGAAGATTCGGTTCAGTCTATGACAGTATGCAGGATCTTCAAAACATGTGTTTGTGGATGGATTTGACCATTTAATTCTTACAATTTCATTTCCACATGGACCCATGTTTTCAAAGCTATAACGTAAGTGCTTTAAGCTACAGCATTCCCTAGCAACCCACACACATTAGTGACTTACTTAGATGTGTTCTATGAAATTGTATGTGAGGAGACTTCTCAAGAAGCCCTTTTTAAAATTTTGGGTTGCTTTTTTTTTTTAAGCATTGGGAACTGATATATTTCCCACTGACAAATGGCCTAACAATGAATGATTATCAGTGTGAATAATCATTCTTTTGGGAGAAGCTATTTACAAATACTCTCTTAGTTTTATGCATCCATGCTCTAATAGACTATTTCAACCAAAGGCACCCCCCATGTTTTACTAAAGAGTTTTTTTTTAATTTGGTACTAATATTCCTATAATTTGTTGCCTGATCATTTATGTTTCTGAAATTAAGAATCTATTTACATATCCTGATTATCAGAATTTTTTTTCAAAGCAAAGTGTTATAAACAAATTGACCAAAATGGAATACTGTAGCCATTATACTAATGTAAGGTGTTATCTGTATATTTTCATTAATCCACATGACAAACTTGCAAACATATCCATCTTGTGGAATAAAAAATGTGGCGTAGAGAGTATGTGTAGCTTGCTCAAGTCATACTGCTGATCACTAAGTAGCACTGGGATTTTAACCCAGTCATCTGAATTCTAAAGCCCATTCCTGTGCTCTGTCCTGGGTCCCAGTTCTGGGTATGTGTTGTTTGTAACACAGCTTCTGACACAGCTATCCCCCAAAATTATTTGTTGGGAGATGAGTGAATAGTAAGTACTTGATGAATCAATACAGTTATCCACATATTAAATCTCTATATTGTATTTTATATTTTTATAAAAGCAAAGGCAAATGGCCAGATTTCCCACATACCTGTCCTACTGGGGAATTACTTATTTAGAATAATCATAGAATAATAGGAGCTGCTGATGTGGGGGTTAATGTTGCCCATTGCACTTGGGATGAAACAGATATCAGACTTGCGAGACAGACCTCAGCTCTTAGGCCGTGGGTTTTTCTCACTGTACGGTTATGAAGCATCATCCCTCTCCCTGTCATGATCAGGGGTCCAGTTTCTTGTGGTTAGAGCTATTTAGTGTATTGACCAATGGCATGACCTGCCACCTGAGCTCTCTTGGTTCAGGGAATATAAGCTCCTCCCTTGACTTAATTATGAATTAGAGTCCATCCCTATTGCTACACAAATATGATGTAATATGTAGGCAACCTATTCACCGCCATAGAACTCTACCAGCATTATTTGCCTTAAGGGCTTGTATTACAAATTTTCATGGAACTTTGCAAGAGATCAACATGCAAGAAATCAGGTTGAATAAGTTATGTCTTCTATTTTTGTTACTGTTTGTATAATTATTTTATGTTATATATGTTTGTAAAAATTGCTATTAGTGCCATATCTCCTCAGTATCATCTGCTTAATTCTTCATTGAGTTAATTCTCCTTTTTTGTTTTCTTTTTCTCTTTTGGGAAGAATATATAAACTTTCAAGTTAAAAAGTTCACTCATGAATGAGAATAGCAATGATAACAGTTACAATGATAAGGCAGAATTAGTATGATAATTACTTCTGCTGAATATTATACTTTTTTGCCAAACAAGACCTGACTTGTTAAGGAGAGGGTTGGAGTGGACGGCTACCTGCCTGGTATGATAAGAGGCATCAGGGAAACTTCCTTGTTCCTCAAATACTCCCTTTCTATTGACTACATTTTGAAAAATCCTGCAGTAAAAGATTATGCTGTTTAATTAAAGGCTTAAAGTGACAGTTCTCCTGGGAAAGCTAACACTGAGCAACTATCAATCCCTTTTGTGTGAATGAATTTCTGAAGAGTTAATAAGAAAAGAAATTTAGAGGGGGCCAGTAGCAAGGAGAGCCTCTATAAAGTTACCGAATAATAGAATAGGATGGTGAGAGTAGCCACTCAATAAGAAAATGTAGTTGATGTCATTAAAGCTACACTCATCTCTTTAAAGTTTTTTCTATTCCTAATGCTGCCCTAACCTATGGCTTATCAAGTAGCAGTTCCTTTTCCTATTTTTAAAGTTTACATGTGTCTAACATCTGGATAATTAAAAAACTTCAATTAGTCTCTCAATATATTTGGGTATTTGGAAATAAATGGCTATTTATTTGGAAATAAATAGAATCAATTACTGTTCTCTTAGCCTTCTTTCCAGATGGAAAGCGAAATCTCAAATGAAATTCTAGGATCACCCTGAGAATTTTAGTTTAATCTACTTAACAAAAGAATAAACATGGAAATGATAAAACGAATACATTTTTTTCTCTAAACTGCATATTGTGGATAAAATTACGGAGTCATCTCATTCAGCCAAGATTACATATAATTTTAGTTCTACTGTGTACCCTAGAGGAATAGAAAGGCAGCATTTGAATTTATTTATGTTCTATTGCTTTTCATTCAGTGGAGTCAATAGTAAAAATGATAGAGATGTTGTACATTATGCTTTAAATAATTTATTGTCTTTTTTTCTTGATCTTAGGCTACCTTTTAATTTTTTTTTTAAAGGCACAGTGTGTCAGTCATTTGCTTGGATGTAAAAAAATCCACTCATAATTATCTAGGCAAAACCTGGGACAATCTTGGCATATTTCAGAAAATCCAAGGATAAGAAATTCAGCCAGGCTTTGCAAGGGACTAAAATGAAGAGTACCCAAACCAGAGCAGTCAAGACAACCCAGAAACCAGGATAACCTACTTACCCCTGTCTCTCCCTTCCTCCAGTTGGGTTCACGTGGCCTTTAATTCTCTTTCCCTCTGTTCTTTACTCTTCTGCAATTGGACTTTCTGCTTGCCCAACAAAGCTGGTGGGCAAACATGACTGTTCCAGTTCTAATTTTACACGTTTTGCAGGGTTCAGCACCCAAAGCCCATTGGAAACTCTTCCAATTTTAAATTCTTGAGAAAGTGAATTTGACCTAACTTGGGTCAAGATATGCATTTAAAATCTCATTTCATCACCATCACTTGAGCCATTTTTGAGGCATCAAGGAGTTTTTCAGGTTACTTCATCTTCACCTGTCTAAATATTTTGAAATACAAAAATATTTGAATTGGTTCATAATGTTGTTGCTAGATATTTTATTCCCAGCCACAAGTAGTCATTCTGGTAATATTAGGACCATTAGTATTTGTTCATATTTACAAATGTATATTGCAGTCTCCTCAAAATAAATAACTGTTGCATGGATTTTAAAAGTTATCCTTAAATGGCTTATTTGTCATAGAACCCAACCCAAGAAATCATGAGGTAAGTTCTCAAAATTTAATCTCCAGATTTTTTGTGACCCCAACTTACTCCATTCTAATATTTTTTACTAGATTCATTCAGGTCTCTTAAGTATTAAAAAATCAATATTTCTTTAAAAAACATAACACAATATTCCTCCCTATAAGATTTAGTCCAGTTATCATCTCTGTGAAGCTGTCCCTCAAAATTTCCCTAACGCAGCCCCATTGCACAGCAAGAAGACCCTCCTACCTTGTCTCTGCTCCTGTAGCAGAAACATGAAAAAATGAAACATGTCACAAATGTCAGTATTAATGCTTTGTAACTGTTTAATTTTTCTCTTTTGGGGATTAAGCCATCAGCTCTGATAGGGTAGGAATTCTGTCCTTTTCAGTTTGTGTCCTCAGTGCCTACTTACCACAGTGATAAGTACACAGTGGGTGTACAGTAAAAGTCAGTGATCACTTAGAAATAGCTAAGTGTAGCACCAATGGCTGTAGTATAATGGTGGGCCCTGGCCAGTGGAGTTCATTCTATTCTTAGTTACACATTTATCCAGAAATGGCTCACTATTTATCTTGGATTGAACCTTTGTGACACATTTTTCTTTTCTCATAGTTTGGAGGACTCCCAAGAATAGAGTAGTTTTTATATAAAATGGTACAAAGAATACTAGTTTTATAAATGGGAACTTTGCACAAATGTGTGTGACACTCGTGATATTGATGCATGGCATAGATCAATCTGTTATCATTTTTGAAGTAAATGAAAGTGAGGAGTTAACTACTTGATCCCCAAAAAATTAGCATGCAATCACATTGTTTTTGACCCAAGCTTCTTATGATAGCCTATGTTATATTTTTAGAAATAACCTTATGCTTTTCTTAAGTTAAAATGACAAGTCAGAATATTTTAATGGAGAGTGAGTGTAAAAGAAAAGTGAAGTATAATAGTGTCACGTTTTAAGTCACAAACTTAGCAATTAAATATATCACAATCTATTCCAGTTTAACAACAATTTGTTTCAGTCTTTCTCTATATCATTGTGGTCCATATCCAGACTTTTTGTCTCCATCCCACCTCTCCTACTTCTCTCTCTGGTTTTAGGCACATAGACCACACACATACTGTTACGTTATTCTTATCTGGTTTGCTTCTGAGTATCTCCAGTCAAGGTATCGATCATCTTGCCTGGTTTCAGGCCTTGGTTTCCGTCCTTGTATCTTTCGTGAAGTGTCAGTGTCATCTCTCTCTGCTCAAGAAAATTCCTGAGATGCTGGCCATTTCCTACCCAGGACACACACCTCAGTTAATCCTAGCAGAAATCCTAGCAAAAATTTCTGACATTGTGATATCAAATTCTCTGACTTTCGGCTGTTACCACACACTCTGTAATATGTCACATAAAAACTTCTGGATTTCTTACATACATTTCCCAGACTGTAGAGAACGAAGAGATCACAGTCTCATGATCTATTCTCTGCCTGTGTCATCAGCACTTTATGGTAGCTACCTTGTGTTGTCAGGCTGCTTCTCCAAAGGGTTTTGAAATTTTGTAAGTTACAACTTAAAAACGAGGAGTAAGCCCTTCTCCTTCCTCCCCTTCATCCCCTTCATCCTTCTCTATGGATGTTTCTAACAGCCTATCCTAGAATTTTGGTTCCAAGGTAAATAGGATTTTTTTTTCACCTTTCACTTCCACTTTCCTCACGTCTTCCTTTCCACCAGGCGTAGAAGACTCTTTCTTTTTGAAAGAACATTGCGTTACATTAAGCTTTGGACTGAATTATGTCTGCCCAAAATTCATAAGTTGAAGCCCTACTGCTCATATGGATGGTATTTGGAGATGGGCCTTTGAGAGGTAATTATGTTTAGATGAAGCCATTATTGTGGGGCTTTTGCGGTGGGATTAGTATCCTTGTAAGAAGAAACACAGAAAGCTTACTTTCTTTCTCTCTTTACTATCGGGTCACACATCAAGAAGGTGGCTGTCTAAATGCCAAGAAGAAAGCTCTCACCAGAACCTGATCATGCTGGCACCCCAATCTCAGACTTCCAGCCTCCAGAATGTGAGAAAATAAATTTCTGTTGTTTAAGCCACCCAATCTATGGTATTTTGTTGTGGCAGCCTGAGCTGACTAAAAAAAAAATATATATATATATCCTTCTTATACCTACTGCATGGCTTAATCTTAATAAGAAAGATTGCTGGGAGATTAAATGCGATTTACCAAGAAGGCAAAATATAATAGGGATATTATGAAGTATTATTGCTGTTATGGATGAAAGGACATGAAGAAGAGCTCAAATTCAGACTAAATAATGAGAAATCATGGCTACATTATTTTTCACACTGTGAGTTACAACCCATTAACGGACTGTGAAAACAATTAAGCAGGTCACAGTTAGCCCTTATCTTAATGATTTAGAATGGAACAAAATAGAAGCCATCAGAGTTTGCTTTGTGAAAATTGTTATTATTTAGTTGTGTGCAAAAGTATTTTGCTTCATGTCTACCACGACAGTTAACAATATAAAATGCATAAAATGCCAGTTAACAATATAAAATGCAATTCTTACTGAGACGTTAGCTATTAGCACTACACCCAGCATGCTCAAAGGGATGAAGATGTAAGTACAATACCTCTTCTCATTCTAAGTCTTCATTGACTTCAACCAGGAGGCACTGGCAACAATGCCTTCTGGAAGGAACCATGTCTGCCTTGGAGACCAGTGTGGCATCTGTCCTCTCAGTCTGTCCCCTGTCCCACATCTACACATCTGGATTTCAAAATTGATGGTGACACCTCACAACCACTTTAAAAATTTTCTTTGGTATTTAATAGATTTCTTTAACTTTTCCCACCCTCGTCCCATTCTATTCCGACTCCTACAATAGCCACTTGAAATGATTTAACTTCTCTGAGCACCATTTTCCCTATTTGGAGAACAAGAGAGTTGGGCTTGCTTTTGTTTAATGTCATTCTAGCCCTAAAATTCTACAATTCTTTTGCTTTTATATTAGAGGATTGCATCTATAACAGTGTTTCTCAACCTGGGATTTCATGACCAACCTCTCAGCGTCTGAGGGTATATCTCAAGGATTGGAAAGGTTTAAAGTTTGTTGCCATGATTTTTTTTTTTAATGTTCCTAGCCTTGGGGACTCAGACACATTTTACTGGATGAGTGACCTATGCAAGGCTTAGGATCTTCAAGTTGTTTAGCATAACTGGAGCATATTTATTTATTTATGTGTGTATATATTTATTTATTTATCTATCTATCTAGCTGCGTTGCGTCTTCGTTGCTGCGCGCGGGCTTTCTCTCTAGTTGTGGCGAGTGGGAGCTACTCTTCGTTGAGGTGCGCAGGCTTCTCATTGCGGTGGCTTCTCTTGTTGCGGAACACAGGCTCTAGACGCACGGGCTTCAGTAGTTGTGGCACTCAGGCTCGGTAGTTGTGGCTTGTGGGCTCTAGAGCGCAGGCTCAGTAGTTGTGGCACACGGGTTTAGTTGCTCCGTGGCATGTGGGATCTTCCCGGACCAGGGATCGAACTTGTGTTCCCTGCATTGGCAGGCGAATTCTTAACCACTACACCACCAGGGAAGTACTGGAGCATATTTTATTATATGTAGGGACACAGGATGAGGCAAGAGATATAAGCATGAGTTGGATCATGAACAGTCTTGTAAGCCAAGTTAAGAATTTCAAACTTTATTCTGAGATGGTTATGTATATATGTGGAGTGGAGAAGGGGTGAGGTGGGTCATCAGGATGTTTATGGTAGAAGAGTGTGGAAAGAATGTATGAAAAGGGAGAAATGAAATCAAGTTTTTGTTTTAGAAACACTGCCAAGGTAGAGAATGGTTGGGAGGTAACAAGAACCTGGATCTAGTCAAGAAGGCTTTAATGTTACCAGAATGAGAAATAATATTTGCCTGCATTGGGGCATGAATAGATAATTGGGAAGAAGAGATGTAGACAATTTGCGCAATATTTTGTAGATAGAATCATCAGGACCTGATATTGGATGAGATATTAGGAATGAGGGAAAAGGAGTGTGGAGGGTAACTTTGGCATCTTCTTTGTGCCATTAGGTAAGGTGATGAAAAGGCCACCTGAGAGTATATTAGGAAATGGTGGAGTGGGAGGTAGAAAGAAAGTGAAAAAGATAGTTGATGTGGAAACAGAGAGAAAATATTACCTCCACACATTCTAGTACTATCGGGCAGTGTGGAGGGCTAATTTGGAGCAGGACATTATGAATTTGTACATTTTTTCTCCAGCAACATTCAACAGACAGTAGAAGCTAAGTAATCCAGAATTGGGAAGAAAGCAAAAGATAGATACAAGTTTGGATGGCATTCTAGGCATACTGAAGAGCCATTAACAAGACAGGAATTTTAAGTAGATCAATTTGGACCTTGCATTACACATAGGATCCACAGCTGTAGGACAAGAATGGATATAGGATTGGACAAACGGAATTACTGAAACACTATGCAGTGATAAATGCCACAGCCAATCCCACCAGGATGTCTGGAGCTAAGATGACCCTTTAGATTTGTTCCTTGGACGCGAGAAATTCTAACTTTTTTACTCCCAATGGATCTGGGCTGCTTCCAGGGAGGGAGATGTGACCTTGTGTGAGGCAGCTCTTTTCAACTTAGGGCAGTGGTTCTCAAAGTGTGGTTCATCATCCTGGTGCTTGTTAAAAAGGTAGAATATTGGATCCCTTACTGAATCAGAAGTCTGAGGGCACAGCCGTCTGTGCTCGAAGCTCTCCCAATGATTCAAATACGTATTAAAGTTTGAGAACAACTGGCTTCAGGAAATTTTGGAGAGAGACTCAGCTGAAAATTGCCAGCAGTCTAGACTCTCAGTGGTTGGAAATGAGGGCCTCAGTCCTGTAGGGAGAAATGTGGGGCACTGCATCATCAGTAGGTGAAGTCAGAAAGATCAGGCTGTGGGCAGTGACTTCTTTTCTGAGTTAGGAATATTGAGGGCAGCTTTAGTAGGAAGGACGTAGGGAGCAAATGAAAGAATTTGAATAATAATTATGAAAATGTACTGTGGAACATCGGTTTCCCCTTCTTGCCTTTTTCTGTATCTCAAGTTTTTATCTAATATACACAATTAAATAAATATTATTTAATGTCAGCAACTCTTTGGAAGTCAGCTGTGTTGATAACAAATACTTACGGATGAGGAGTTTTCTGTTGTGATTAAGCAATAGAATATCCTACTAGTTCACATAGTTAACAGTAACTCACAATATGTGTTTTCCTTTTATTATGTACAAGCTGTAAATAATTAAACTAGGAGCTCCTGAAACTAAGTTAAGTTCTAGTATATAGAAGTATTAATCTAAAGCAAATACACCTTTCCCCGGCTGATTAGCATAGGAGTCAAGTTTTCGTTAGAATAAAATACCTGATAATTCACTAAAGCACTCACAGGATTGTGTAAAACTTGATTTTAAACCCACATTCAATCAATTCTTTTCCGAGGCTGTTAGCTATATATACACTTTATTGCTGAGCTTCTGCATCTTAAATCCTTATAACACCAGCCTTGACTGGAAAAATATTCATTACCAATGCACACTTAATTTAATGCACAAAACAGTTTGATGGTTTAGTTCATTGAAGTCTAGATGCTATGAAGTGGACATCTTGAAATTTTCCCACTGCTCAGGGCTGATAGTACCTGGAAAATGTCAATCCATCCTGAAAGGGGGTAAAGGGGAAAGACCTGTCAAGTCACTTTGCCTTGTTTTTAGATTACATGCAAAAGTATTTACTTTTACAGGAGCCAGTAAGCCTTCTGTTCCACGTGAAATAGAATAAGTGCTTTCTGGCAAATAGAAAAAAAAGATATAGCAGGTTTAAATAGCCCTGAAGATGGAAAAGACTTTGGTTTAGTCACTACGTAAGGATAATTAGTAACTCTTTCGGGAAAAAAACTAAGGTTTAAATCTGTCAATGGAAACAATTTAAAACAAGGTAAAATGTAGAGAAAAACACCAAACAGGCAGAGCATTGCAACACAGCAATATATGTCTCAATTTGCATGTGATAGTTGCTTTCTAGTTTCTAAATGACCAGATCTCCTAACTGGATCTCAAGCAAAGCACCCTGGAATTGAGTTAGCAATGTGTTCCTTGTCAGGGATATGCGATTGTTCCTCCTACTGATATAGAGAAGAATGATGACAGAAGATAATAAGCAACACTGGACAGTGGGTTTTGTGGCTGCTTAGAAGATAGAAGGGGAAGTTGAACTTAGCGGCTTACAGCAGTTTTTGATTAGCAGTGGTACTTTGGGATATCCAAAAGGCAAATGGAAATGGTTGTAGAGTTCTGTTGTGGAGGAAGGTAAATATCAAATACCCCAATCTCATTCAGTGAAGTCTGTCATTATTACCATTAATCCTTTTCGTAGGTGATTTTTTTTCTTTTTTTTTTCAGTGAAATTATTTTTCTGTGTGCCCTATTCATCTTGACCAAATATGTTACTGCAAATAGGAATAATTTTTAATGTGTTTTGTTTGATGTTAAAGCCAAAGTGTAAAGTCAGTTACTTGACTCCTAAGTTTATTTCCTTTTTCTTGGTGCACTACCTTGATTTTAATGAACATCTCCTCCCTAATCTCAGGAGGGCATGTGGTGCAGGAAGCTAACTTCATTGCCAGGTACAGAGGTGGCTCCCTGGTCATGGTGATTTGTTCAGAGATGGGCTTGTGGTTTTACTGGTCTGGTCAGAATGAGTATCAGGGCATTTGTTTGGATATTGTGGCAGAAATGCTTTCCTCTGCTGGATAGGAATGCGAAGTATGATTGTTTGGAAACCACTGCCATCTATCGTGGAGTATAAGGAGAGAAGCCTCTAATGAATGAGGGAAATTCCCAGAAAGAGGGGTTGAGACATGCAAAAAGAATAAAAGTCCTGGGCAATACCTTTTGAGCTGTGGTTCAAGCACTATTTGAAAGACTTTTCAGCCACAAAAGCAATAAATTATCTTTATTAATTAAGCCTGAGTTGTGTTTTCTACTACTAGCAAATAAAAGCATTTTGATAAATGTGGTAATCCTCCATTCTCCAATCCCTAAATCATATGTAAAAAAAATAAAAAGAAAAAGAAACAGACACACATAAGCAGCAGTATTTCTATATAGTTGTAAACTTTTTCTGACTTTCCTGCGTGACTTGTATATTATGGGTGCATGCAATACCATATTTTAATTGCTTATCTCATAGCAACATAGTTGAAGCCATAAATGCCCAGTATCAGTGAGCAATTTGGAGATTGCTTACTTTATTTCCTTTTACTTCACTCATTTGCCAAGAAAATATACATAATGTAATCACACTATTATTTAGGAGTCAGGAGGCTTTTTTTTTTTTTGCGGTACGCGGGCCTCTCACTGTTGTGGCCTCTCCCGTTGCGGAGCACAGGCTCCGGACGCGCAGGCTCAGTGGCCATGGCTCACGGGTCCAGCCGCTCCGCGGCATGTGGGATCTTCCCGGACCGGGGCACGAACCCATGTCCCCTGCATCGGCAGGCGGACTCTCAACCACTGCGCCACCAGGGAAGCCCATGGAGGCTTTTTTGACATTAACAGAAGATAATCATCTGTAAACAAAAATTCTGTTTCATTCAAATACTTTGCTCATGGTAATAAAGAGCACAAGAAAGGAGAATGGAAAATCAGAGAACAAATCGTTTCTTCTCCTATTTCAAAGATTACCTGGAGGTGTCTGTTGCCCTTTACTGTATAATTAGAAAGATGCATTACTTGAAGTTAAAATTCCCAGTGAATAAAAAAACATGTTTTCATGAATATATTGATCTAAGTAACTTAGGGAAACCCATATGCTTTTATTACAGGTCAAAACTCACCAGTGGAACTACATCATTAAATAACCAAAAATCTCTGTTTTTTTTTTTAACTGACTGCATATGTATGTTTGTATAATAGTTGTTGACTACACATTCTAGTGTCTTTGTTTTTTTTTCTTTAGTATTAAGAGACTACAATAAGAAGCCCACTAGGAATGTCGACAGTGAAGGAAATAATTGGCTCTGTGGGAGATAAATGGTAAAATCAATATTAGATTATAGATCAGCAGACTTGTGACAGACCAGATGGCTTCTGGTTGAAGTTTTAACATATTTAAAGAAAAAAGGTGCCACACAGAAGGGGCATCAGTCAACTGTGGAAATGCAGGAAAAGAAACCAAGACTTTGGGCAAAAGGTAATGATCATGAAAGGAAGAAGGGAGCCTAGTCATTAGACATCAAGTTACTTATGTCCCACTGGCAAGGTTGGCCCTTAAGATTTGGAGCCAGGGGACGGATGTTAGGTCTTTCTGATCTGAATGGAAAGTGCAACTCTATTGTGAAAATGACCAACAGGTATTCTTACCTGTTGCCATTAAACATTCAATTCATCTAACTCCCATTGATTTGATTCCATGCTCACCAAGAAATCTAATTTCCACGTCTGCCTCTCTGTTTTATGGTCCTTGTCACTATAATATTTCACAGTAAATTATTAAAACAGACTTTGGTTAATGTTTATTGCATGACCACATAGTTTGGCCCTGGGGAAGCAATGTGCCAACCCTACTGACTCAAATACTTATAGGTTGTGTAAAAGTTATATTTCTCAGTGCATATAAATAAATTGATTCTTCGATATTTATCTTACATGTTTATTAGTAAGTGTGAACGAGTCATTCAAAGACTAATCACACTTTGGAACATCAATAAGAAAGTGTCTTTGGGGACTTCAAAATAAAGGAACATTATAGAAGGATTATCTCTGTCTAATACCACTTACCTACCTATATATCAATTTGTAAATTACCCATCAGAAAATTGTCAGGCATTGTATAGACATTTTTACAAAGTTTGATAATTTGCTTAAATCTTTCATAGCCTTCTGTTGCCTTCAGGATAGAATTTGGGCTATTTAGTGTGACATGCAAATCCCTTCATGATCTCACTTCCATTTTCATCTCTTGATGTCCTGCTGCATGTAATGCAGGCACATTTGCTATTATCCGAACTACCTACACATAAAAGTTTAGCCTGAACATTATCTTAGGGGAGTCACTCCTCCCCTTTATCCTTTCTCCTTATTGAATACAACCCTTCTTTGGAGCTCTAGTCTTTGCTCTCATAACATCCTTTGCAATACCATGATGTATGGTAACTGTTGGTTTGTCTATCTCATCAACGAAATTACAAGTCTTTTTGAAGGAGCAACTCTGAATTTTATCTTGGTATGACTAAAGATGTAAGGACAGTGCTTATATATGAAACTCAAGAGAGTTTACTGAATGGATGGATAAAAGGATGAATAAATATAGTAAAATTTGGCTTCCAACCCAATTTACATTCCCTGTTACTAATTATAGTAAGCTTACATAATGACCCAATTTTTTTTTAACATCTTTATTGGCGTATAATTGCTTTACAGTGGTGTGTTAGTTTCTGCTGTATAACAAAGTGAATCAGCTATATGTATACGTGTATCCCCATATCTCCTCCCTCCCACCCTCCCTATCCCACCCCTCTAGGTGGTCACAAAGCACCGAGCTGATTTCCCTGTGCTTTGCAGCTGCTTCCCACTAGCTATCTGTTTTACATTTGGTAGTGTATATATGTCCATGCCACTCTCTCACTTCATCCCAGCTTACCCTTCCTCGTGTCCTCAAGTCCATCCTCTACGTCTGCGTCTTTATTCCTGTCCTGCCCATAGGTTCTTCAGAACCTTTTTTTTTTTTTTAGATTCCATATATATGTGTTAGCGTAAGGTATTTGTTTTTCTCTTTCTGACTTACTTCACTCTGTATGACAGTCTCTAGAATGACCCAGTTCTACCTCTCCCTGTGTCCATTGCCATACACCTTTGGTAGGGCCCTTGCACTCTGACTCTTGAACTCTGCCATGTGGCTTGCACTGGGCCAATGGAATATTGGTAAACAAGATGCAAGCAGAGACTGGTGGAGAGGCATGCAAAGCAGAACCACTCTGCAGAAAAATGAATGATCCCAGCCAAGCCCAGCTAAGCTTAGCCTAGGTCAGCTGAATCCCAGTGACGCATGATAAATAAATGCTCACTGGTATAGGCCACTGAAGTTTTGAGTGCTTTATTATGCAGCATTGTCACAATACAGAATTGATACATGCATGATCATTAGTGATCTTAATCAAGCAATTCCCCTTGTAAGAGCAAAGCAATGATTAGTGTTGACCATAGGCAGTATGGACTGATGGTTAAGGTAGTGTGCTACAAAGCCAGACTGCTTGGGTTTTAACCTCATTTTTGCCACTTACCAATAACTTTACATTGATCAGATTACCGATTCGTGTCATGCTTCAGTTTTCTCATCTATAAAACGTAGAAAATAATAGCATATACTGTATAAGTTTTGTTATGAGTATTAAATATGTGATATATGTAAAATGCATGTAAAAAACTGTGCCTCATGTGGAGTAAGTGCTCAATATATGTTATTGTTCCTGTATGCAAATAGAACCTTGTCTAATAAATTTTTTCATTGTTCTTTCTCTTGATGAGTGTTATGCTATGTTGATCTTATCCATGATGTATGGTTCTGTACGTCTGTGAAGAATTATAAAAATATTAATGTTTTATCATTTGGCTCAACAGCATGGGGTCTTTTGAATTCAGAAGTAGGAAGAGTCCTAAATTGTAAGCCACACTTGGACACTTATAAAAGGGGCAATAGCAGATTTTCTGAGATAGTCACGTGAGATATCCTAATAAAATATAGAAAAGTAGGATCTGAGAAGGTAAAGCCTATTCATGATGAAGCTAATAACCAAGCCCCAAAATATTCAGGTTGAGACTCTTCTTGCAAAGTTCACTTCCTTTCAAAGCTATCCAGAAAACAATTCCCAAGGGGAAGTCAGCTTGATAGACCTTCAGGGATTAAAGTAGCCTGGACTAACCTTCAGACCTACTGCATCTTTGTCATTTCTGTTTTTTGCCTATGTTCATACCTCTTTTGGGCTCCCCATTTGTTGGTGGTACTATGGAGTGTCTTATGGATCAAATGACAGCAAGTATATGGGTTCTACTCTTTCACTGTGAGGGCCTTTGGAGAGGAAATCCTTGAGAGTAATAGTTTATCAGTATCCTTATTGCCTTCTACCATTATGCATAAGACTTTCTATTACACAGAATACTCAAGAAGGTGCTAAGGAAAATATTCAGCTTTGCCAGAAGTTGACGGGACAGGCAGATGACTAATAGTGAAGTCCTTGGATTTTGCCATATTCATTGCCAAGGTTTTCTGAACAAGAAGGAGCTCCTCAGACATCTTCTAGGATTCTTTCCATAAAGCACTGGTAACGCATCTCAGGATGCAGCATGTCTGTCATCACCATCTGTAAAGAAGAGTCAAAAAGCTGTACGTAGCAACTGTTGGGACTTGCCACCTCTCTCGAGCACTGGCACAATCCCTGAATAAACTGCTTTCAATCAGCTACTGTGCAGTGCTAAAGAAGTCTTCCAGAGTCCCTGGTAGTTTTAGCCTGCAAGTAGAGGCAGTTTTCTCTTGATAGGAGAGAAATACAAGAAGTTACATGAATTGTCTGGATATATCTCTGAAAACTTCGTATAGACATATTTTCAATTATTAGCAGACCTGAACTGAGGTACTTCTAAACAGATGTGGATATGAATAGAATTAATTTTGATGCAAAACTAGTACATGAGGATGTAGCCTTGTGGGTGACAATTGAGGAGCTGTGTTAGAGTCATTTCCTATTACTAACGGTGTAGAAGTAGGAATAGTTTGTAGATTTGGCTTCAGGATCATCTTTTCCTGAAGGCCTGCTTAGGGAGATGAGACATGAGGATTATGTTATCAGAATATAAATTTGGCCTCTGGGGAAGCTCTTTCAGCTCAAAAAATTATGGACATCTTTACAACACTCAGAAATCATTCTGCATACACGATAACTCACTGGAAATATGGAGCCAGCCACACACAGCAGAGATCCTTAGGAGAACGTCTTTGTTTGGAAGGAGATCAAAATAACAGCATCAACTTACACCTGTGATGACCATTTGTAATGCTAAAGGTAGTCCTTGGAGATGCAGAAATGAAAGCTGTCGGTACATGCTGCCTTCTTGTAAGCTTTCTGACAAAGGTTAATAGTGATAAGTGAGAAAAGAGACCCAGCCTGTGTTGGGGGTGCTAAAATAGCCTGGGAATGCATGGGGGGTTATTAAGCATCACCCCCTTTTCCAAGACCACCCTTCCACACGGTGAAAAATGAGGCAATCGAGCAGGTCAGGGTGCCAGCTTTTCACTCTGGGTATACTTGGGGAAGACATCCGGGATGGGACTAATCATAAATCTCCTTTAAGCTTTCAACCATTACTCACAAGGCTTTACATAGAACCCTCCATTTTTTTCCTGGAAACTGTGGAGCTCTATTTACATCAGAAGGGACATCAAGTACCACAACAATCACTAAAAATGAAATCCTACCACTCAGCCTGCCAACCAGCATGGAAAGTGTACAGCTGTAAGTGAGCTTCACAAGGCAAGGCACGCGCAAGGGAGGGAAGACAGCAAGATGACAAAATAGCTTATGGATAGCATGAGAAAGGGGGTCAGCTGAGAATGGTAGATGACGAAACCTAAAGACTCACAAAAGATAAATCTTTGGCTTAGCTCTCTAGAAGCAGACAGAAAAAAGAATGGAGAAACTACCTTGGGTGTGCAAGGGCAATGTCAAGCCCAGAGGTAAGACCTGCCCGAGTGCCTATGACTGTAGATGCCAGGTTTACAGCCACTCGAACCCAAGGCTGTACAGGGACCCTGGGTTACATATCAAACTTGACAGCTGTATTTGATACTCACTCTCATCTCTATCATTGTTGAGTATAAGGGGCAAGAAGCTAAAGAGCTGCAGAGACATCTTAAATATTAAGGCTGTACAAACAACACTCTCAACATGAGATCACAGACATTTCAGAAAAGGTTATCTAAATGCTCTATGTATCTGTTATTTTTGTATACACTGACACCTCTATGTAGGCAATAAAATATGGGAAAATATATTTAAACTTCGGTTAGTATCTTCTCTTCTCTGCTATTCTACTAGCTTGTTTGGCCTCAATTCCCACATATCTCAGAGATTGAACACTTCAGAACAGTGCATGTGTGAAGGATTTGATTTTTTGTTTATAGGCTGCACACACATGTACCCTCGTATTTAAAAATCTGAGCCCATCCAAACCCTGTGGGAATTCTCTCTCCTTGCTTCTCAAAAGATCTTACACTACTTAATCTCTATTCATGTGGAACAAGAAACGGTGTCCTTCTCATTTTATTCCAAAGCCATCTTTAATGCCAAATGGATATAGGCGAAGTTGACATTTACTCAGAATTATTATTCAATCAAAGTGCTATTTTCTTCTTATGATGATTTCATTTGTCAGAGCAGTTTTAATGCAAAGCTTGTGATCAGGTATTTTTTCTTAAACAATTCGTGCTACCATCTGTGTCACCTGAGGCTTCTTTTTGTTGATTATTTTGCATTGTAGCCTCATGTAATGTGACACAATGAAAACATAAATAATTTGAGCCTTGTTTTGCTGGGAAAGAACACTCCAGACGGTTGCGTGGTGCCAGAGTACCAATTCCAGAGAAGGCGAGGCAACGTAATATTCTTCCCACAAAAAACATGCCACTTTTTTTTTCATCCTCTCTTTAAAATTCTTTGTTTAGTTAGATTAGAGATCCACATCAGAGGCATTTTCTAGGGCATGGGGTCTGCCTGCTTGGGAACTTCCCACTGTGCTGATGAAGCACCATTCACCTAGTCTGAGCCGCTGGAGTTCAGAACAACCCTAGGGCATTTTTGTTTTCTGTTTTATATCTCGTTTATTCTTTCTCTTTGTTCTCTTCCATTCAGAGGAAGTTGTGTGCTAATGCCAACTTGTTAGAAGTGTACCCAGCAGGAGGAGGAAATGAGCTGTTTGGATTCTTTAAAATAGTTCTTGCTTATTCACCCGGTGCTTTAGATTAGAATTAGAAGGTAGTCTTTCCATAGATACAAGGGACTCACTCCTCATAGAGCTTAGGTTAGAAATTTCATTGCTCAATAGAAACCTATATACTTTGATGGTTGGCCCCAATTCTCTGGTAAGTAACTTGTAGTGTCTTCCCCACCCCCATGCCCAGTAGAAGTGGTTTTTGGCTATTCTTTCTGTAACAGAGCTGTCTTCAAAAAATTAGATGCATTGGAGATTGATTGACTCTGAATGTTGTTTGGAAAATGCTGGATTCCAGCATGAGCTGTATTTTCTACTGTCTTGCTAGAGCTGGCACTTGTCTCTTGGAATAGGTTGAAAAGAAAAGGGAGTACTGAGCTAAGTTAATCTGGGAGTATTTTTTAAACTTAA
Organism: Grampus griseus; assembly: GCF_964374135.1. Lineage (NCBI taxonomy): Eukaryota > Metazoa > Chordata > Mammalia > Artiodactyla > Delphinidae > Grampus > Grampus griseus. The sequence goes on from NC_138998.1 coordinate 109,402,682, forward strand.
TTTTCAGAATGTATCATCACTAGAGAGTGAAAATAAAATTACATCCTTGCAGAACATTTTAAGAGCTAGGATTTTGGATCAAAGCTCATGTTCAGCTTATTGACCAATGCAACTTCCAGGTTTAGCTGCTTTTTTTTTGTTGTTCTTGAATTTTTAAATTATATATATATATATATTTTAATACAGCATGTTCTTATTAGTCATCCATTTTATACACATCAGTGTACACATGTCAAACCCAATCGCCCAATTCATCACACCACCACCCACCCACCGCTTCCCCCGCTTGGTGTCCATACATTTGTTCTCTACATCTGTGTCTCAATTTCTGCCCTGCAAACCGGTTCCTCTGTACCATTTTTCTAGGTTCCACATATATGCATTAATATACGATATTTGTTTTTCTCTTTCTGACTTACTTCACTCTGTATGACAGTCTCTAGATCCATCCACGTCTCAAAAAACAACCCAATTTCGTTCCTTTTTATGGCTGAGTGATATTCCATTGCATATAGGTACCATATCTTCTTTATCCATTCGTCTGTCGATGGGCATTTAGGTTGCTTCCATGACCTGGCTATTGTAAAGAGTGCTGCAATGAACATTGGGGTGCATGTGTCTTTTTGAATTATGATTTTCTCTGGGTATATGTCCAGTAGTGGGATTGCTGGATCATATGGTAATTCTATTTTTAGTTTTTTAAGGAACCTCCATACTGTTCTCCATGGTGGCTGTATCAATTTACATTTCCAGCAACAGTGAAAAAGGGCTCCCTTTTCTCCACACCCGCTCCAGCATTTGTTGTTTGTAGATTTTCTGATGGTGCCCATTCTAACTGCTGTGCAGCGATATCTCATTTTAGTTTTGATTTCCATTTCTCTAATAATTAGTGATGTTGAGCAGCTTTTCATATGCTTCTTGGCCATCTATATGTCTTCTTTGGAGAAAGGTCTATTTAGGTCTTCTGCCCATTTTTGGATTGGGTTGTTTTTTTTAATATTGAGCTGCATGAGCTGTTTATATATTTGGAAGATTACTACTTTCTCCGGTGATTCATTTGCAAATATTTTCTCCCATTCGGAGGGTTGTCTTTTCATCTTGTTTATGGTTTCCTTTGCTGTGCAAAAGCTTTTAATTTTCATTAGGTCCCATTTGTTTATTTTTGTTTTTATTTCCATTACTCTAGGAGGTGGATCAAAAATGATCTTGCTGTGATTTATGTCAAAGAGTGTTCTTCCTATGTTTTCCTCTAAGAGTTTTATACTGTCCAGTCTTACATTTAGGTACTCTAATCCATTTTGAGTTTATTTTTGTGTATGGTGTTATGGAGTGTTTTAATTTCATTATTTTACATGTAGCTGTCCAGTTTTCCCAGCACCACTTATTGAAGAGACTGTCTTTTCTCCATTGTATATCCTTGCCTGCTTTGTCATAGATTAGTTGACCATAGGTGCGTGGGTTTATCTCTGGGCTTTCTATCTCGTTCCATTGATCTATATTTCTGTTTTGGTGCCAGTACCATATTGTCTTGATTACTGTAGCTTTGTAGTATAGTCTGAAGTCAGGGAGTCTGATTCCTCCTGCTCCACTTTTTTTTTTTTTTTTTTGCGGTACACGGGCCTCTCACTGTTGTGGCCTCTCCCGTTGCAGAGCACAGGCTCTGGATGCGCAGGCTCAGTGGCCATGGCTCACAGGCCCAGCCGCTCCGTGTCACGTGGGATCCTCCCGGACTGGGGCATGAAACCATGTCCCCTGCATCGGCAGGCAGACTCTCAACCACTGCGCCACCAGGGAAGCCCCTCCAGCTCCACTTTTTTCCCTTAAGACTGCTTTGACTATTCGGGATATTTTGTGTCTCTATAGAAATTTTAAGATTTTTTTCTTCTAGTTCTTAAAAAAAATGCCACTGGTAATTTGATAGGGATTGTATTGAATCTGTAGATTGCTTTGGGTAGTATAGTCATTTTCACAATATTGATTCTTCCAATCCAAGAACATGGTATATCTCTCCATCTGTTGGTATCATCTTTCATTTCTTTCATCAGTGTCTTATAGTTTTCTGCATACAGGTCTTTTGTCTCCCTAGGTAGGTTTATTCCTAGGTATTATATTCTTTTTATTGAAATGGCAAATGGGAGTGTTTCCTTAATTTCTCTTTCACATTTTTCATCATTTGTGTAGAGGAATGCAAGAGATTTCTGTGCATTAATTTTGTATCCTGCAACTTTACCAAATTCATTGATTAGGTCTAGTAGTTTTCTGGTGGCATCTTTAGGATTCTCTATGTATAGTATCATGTCATCTGCAAACAGTGACAGTTTTACTTCTTCTTTTCCAATTTGTATTCCTTTTATTTCTTTTTCTTCTCTGATTGCCATGGCTAGGACTTCCGAAACTATGTTGAATAATAGTAGTGAGAGTGGACATCCTAGTCATGTTCTTGATCATAGAGGAAATGTTTTCAATATTTCACCATTGAGAATGATGTTTGCTGTGGGTTTGTCGTATATGGCCTTTATTATGTTGAGGTAGGTTCCCTCTATGCCCACTTTCTGGAGAGTTTTTATCTTAAATGGGTTGAATTTTGTCAAAAGCTTTTTCTGCATCTATTGAGATGACCATATGGTTTTTATTCTTCAATTTGTTAATATGGTGTATCACATTGATTGATTTGCGTGTATTGAAGAATCCTTGCATCCCTGGGATAAATCCCACTTGATCATGGTGTATGATCCTTTTAATGTGTTGTTGGACCCTGCTAGTATTTTGTTGAGGATTTTTGCATCTATATTCATCAGTGCTATTGGTCTGTAAATTTCTTTTTTTGTAGTATCTGGATCTGCCTTTGGTATCAACGTGATGCTGGCCTCATAGAATGAGTTTGGGAGTGTTCCTTCCTCTGCAATTTTTTGGAAGAGTTTGAGAAGGATGGGTGTTAGCTCTTCTCTAAATGTTTGATAGAATTCACATGTGAAGCCATCTGTTCCTGGACTTTTGTTTGTTGGAGAATTTTTTTGTTGTTGTTGTTGGAGGATTTTTATTCACAGTTTCAATTTCAATACTTGTGATTGGTCTGTTCATATTTTCTATTTCTTCCTGGTTCAGTCTTGGAAGGTTATACCTTTCTAAGAATTTGTCCATTTCTTCCAGGTTGTCCATTTTATTGGACTAGAGTTACTTGTAGTTGTCTCTTAATATGCTTTGTATTTCTGCAGTGTCTGTTGTAACTTCTCTTTTTTCATTTTTAATTTTATTGATTTGAATCCTCTCCCTCTTTTCCTTGATACATCTGGCTAATGGTTTATCCATTTTGTTTATCTTCTCAAAGAACTAGCTTTTAGTTTTATTGATCTTTGCTATTGTTTTCTTTGTTTCTATTTCATTTATTTCTGCTCTGATCTTTATGATTTCTTTCCTTCTGCTAACTTTGGGTTTTGTTTGTTCCTCTTTCTGTAGTTCCTTTAGGTGTAATGTTAGATTATTTATTTGAGATTTTTCTTGTTTCCTGAGGTAGGCTTGTATAGCTATAAACTTCCCTCTTAGAACTGCTTTTGCTGCATCCCATATGTTTTGTGTCGTCTTGTTTTCATTGTCATTTGTCTCTAGGTATGTTTTGCTTTCCTCTTTGATTTCTTCAGTGATCTCTTGGTCATTTAGTAACGTATTGTTTAGCCTCCATGTTTTTGTGTTTTTTACATTTTTTCCCATGTAAATGATTTCTAATCTCATAGCATTGTGGTCAGAAAAGATGCTTGATATGATTTCAAATTTTTTAAAAATACTGAAGCTTGATTTGTGACTCAGGATGTGATTTATCCTGGAGAACGTTCCATGCACACTTGTGAAGAAAGTGTAATCTGCTGTTTTTGGATGGAATGTCTTATGAATATCAATTAAATCTATCTGGTTTATTGTGTCATTTAAAGCTTGTGTTTCCTTATTTATTTTCATTTTGGATGATCTGTCCGTTGGTGTAAGTGTGGTGTTATAGTCCCCCACTATTATTGTGTTACTGTCAATTTCCTCTTTTAACAGCTGTTAGCAGTTGCCTTATATATTGAGGTGCTCCTATGTTGGGTGCATATATATTTATAATTGTTATATCCTCTTCTTGGATTGATCCCTTGATCATTATGTAGTGTCCATCCTTGTCTCTTGTAACGTTCTTTATTTTAAAGTCTATTTTATCTGATATGAGTATTGCTACTCCAGGTTTCTTCTGATTTCCATTTGCATGGAATATCTTTTTCCATCCCTTCACTTTCAGTCTGTATGTGTCCCTAGGTCTGAAGTAGGCTCTTGTACTCTTGTAGACAGCATATATATGGGTCTTATTTTTGTATCCATTCAGCAAGCCTGTATCTTCTGGTTGGAGCATTTAATCCATTCACGTTTAAGCTAATTATTGATATGTATGTTCCTATGACCATTTTCTTAATTGTTTTGGGTTTGTTTTTCAATGCCCTCCTCTTCCCACTTAGAGAAGTTCCTTTAGCATTTGTTGTAGAGCTGGTTTGGTGCTGCTGAATACTCTTAGCCTTTGCATGTCTGTAAAACTTTTGATTTCTCCATCGAATCTGCATGAGATCCTTGGCGGGTAGAGTAATCTTGGTTGTAGGTTCTTCCCTTTCATCACTTTAAGTATATCATGCCACTCCCTTCTGGCTTGTAGAGTTTCTGCTGAGATATCAGCTGTTAACCTTATGGGAGTTCCCTTGTATGTTATTTGTCGTTTTTTCCTTGCTGCTTTCAATAATTTTTCTTTGTCTTTAATTTTTGCCAATTTGATTACTATGTATCTCAGCATGTTTCTCCTTGGGTTTATCCTGTATGGGACTCTCTGCGCTTCCTGGACTTGGGTGGCTATTTTCTTTCCCATGTTAGGGAAGTTTTTGACTATATTCTCTTCAAATATTTTCTCTGAACCTTCCTCTCTCTCTTCTCTTTCTGCACCCCTATAATGCAAATGTTGTTGCGTTTAATGTTGTCCAGAGGTCTCTTAGGCTGTCTTCATTTCTTTTCATTCTTTTTTCATTATTCTGTTCCATAGCAGTGAATTCCACAATTCTGTCTTCCAGGTCACTTATCCGTTCTTCTGCCTCAGTTATTCTGCCATTGATTCCCTCTGTGTAGTTTTCATTTCATTTGTTGTATTGTTCATCTCTGTTTGTTTGTTCTTTAATTCTTCTAGGTCTTTGTTAAACATTTCTTTCATCTTCTCGATCTTTGGTCCATTCTTTTTCCAAGGTCCTGGATCATTTTCACTATAATTATTCTGAATTCTTTTTCTGGAAGGTTGTCTATCTCCACTTCATTTAGTTGTTTTCCTGTGGTTATATCTTGTTCCTTTATCTGGTACATAGCCCTCTGCCGTTTCATCTTGTCTATCTTTCTGTAAATGTGGTTTTTGTTCCACAGGCTGCAGGATTGTAGTTCTTCTTGCTTCTGCTCTCTGCCCTCTCGTGGGTGAGGCTATTTAAGAGGCTTGTGCAAGTTTCCTGATGGGAGGGACTGGTGGTAGAGCTGGCTGTTGCTCTGGTGAGCAGAGCTGAGTAAAACTTTAATCCACTTGACTACTGGTGGGTGGGGCTGTGTTCTCTCCCTGTTGGTTGTTTGGCCTGAAGTAACCCAACACTGGAGCCAACCAAGGCTCTTTGGTGGGGCTAATGGCGGACTCTGGGAGGGCTCACGCCAAGGAGTACTTCCCAGAATTTCTGTTGCCAGTGTCCTTGTCCTCACGGTGAGCCATAGCCACCCACCACCTCTGTAGAAGACCCTCCAACACTAGCAGGTATGTCTGGTTCAGTCTCTCCTGGCATCACTGCTCCTTCCCCTGGGTCCTGATGCACATACTACTTTGTGTGTTTCCTCCAAGAGTAGAGTCTCTATTTCCCTCTGTCCTGTCAGAATCCTGCAATCAAATCCTGCTAGCCGGGCTTCCCTGGTGGCGCAGTGGTTGAGAGTCCACCTGCTGATGCAGGGGACACGGGTTCGTGCCCCGGTCCAGGAAGATCCCACATGCCGTGGAGCGGCTGGGCCCGTGAGCCATGGCCGCTGAGCCTGCGCATCTGGAGCCTGTGCTCTGCAACTGGAGAGGCCACAACAGTGAGAGGCCCGTGTACTGCAAAAAAAAAAAAAAAAAAAAAAAATCCTGCTAGCCTTCAAATTCTGATTCTCTAGAAATTCTTCCTCCCATTGCCGGGCCCCCATTTTCGGAAGCCTGATGTGGGGCTCAGAACCTTCACTCAGTGGGTTGACTTCTGTGGTAAAGTGTTCAGTTCGTGAGTCACCCACTCAGCAGTTATGGGATTTGTTTTTATTGTGATTGCACCCCTCCTACCATCTCATTGTGGCTTCACCTTTGTCTTTGGGTGTGGGTATCTTTTTTGGTGAGTTCCAGTGTCTTCCTGTTGATGATTGTTCAGCAGTTGGTTGTGATTCTGGTGTTCTCGCAAGAGGGAGAGAGCACATGGTTCTACTCCGCCAATTTGATTCCAGATCTTGAGGTTTACCTGCTTTTGCTTGATTGTTTTTGGTTGTACATGTTTGTGCTCTCTCTAGGGCACAAAGATAGTCTTCGGATATATTGGAAATTGTTTATTGGTGATAGGAAGGGTTATAAATACCATCTTTTTGTCCTCCTTCAAACATTTTCCCTTCATATCCATAAAAGAGCCAGATTTTAAGTAACAGGACAGAGCAAGCACCAGTGGACATGAGGGATTCTGATTTTCTATGTACTTCTTACTCAGAAAGTTGATTAAGTATGTTTTACTCAATTAACCACAGATGAGCCCTTGTGCTCCACTAGTTTGTAATTGCCCTAATTGATTCTGAGGCAAGATCGCTGGTCAGAGTCAAGCCAGATGTAGGCTTTGTTAGTGATTTTGATGGAATGACCCCAGGAAGCTTCATTTTTACAGCTTTGATATTAAAAAGTCGAAGAAGGTTGCCCAGGCCTCTCTGCTTACTTAATTATATTTTTGATAATTTATTTTACCAATTGACTTCTAGCCAGGCCAGGTTATGTTTGATCTTGATGAGGTTGCAGACTTGCTGGAGAGGAGGAAATGTCCTAGCTCATTATCTTCTATTCTTGCTTTATCAGACCTGTTTTCTGGAAACTATGCAAATTCTGGTTCTCAGACATTTTCTTTGAAAACCATTCACTTCTCTCCCCTCTTTTGAATTATTTCTTTAGCATAGGGTGAATAGTCTGTCCCCTGGCTTCTAATCACTGATGTTAGCGATTTCACCATTAGCCACTTATTCTGCTGTCTTAAGAATTATCTTTCCAATTCTATTCAAAAACCAATATTATTTTGGTAAAGTGAGGCTTTAGGTAGAAGATTGGGTTGAGATCAAATTCCATTAGATACAACAATCCGATTAATTTAGAATTCTTAGAACTTTACTGATAAAGCAGTGTAGCAGAAATTATTTTGATACAGGTTTTTTATTCTTGATAATATTTCCAAATTAGACTCAGCATCTACTACCCTCCTACTGTCTCCACCTGGAAGGGAGCAAGAATAGAAGGCAGAGAGTAAGCTAAGATAGGCTGTTTTCTGTCATGAGGCAGAATGAGGACTTGAGATAGACATTAAATTAAGTAATTAAAAAAATTGTTTTATGTTTTTGTTTTTTTTTAGCACCAGAGTTTGTGGGCTGTGGGGTTCATATTTACTATAGGAGTTTCTGTTATATTCTGTTATAACGGTTCTTAGAAACATTTGTTACAAGAGTTCAACTCCTGTTGACTCACACAGGCATGCTCTCTTGGAACACAAATAACTCTGGGAGTTGAAAAATATGAAGTCCTTCCTACTCCAATACCCTTCCAAATGTAGTTATTGCAGAGAAAAAAAAAAAGATGTTGGAATCCAGGAAGTATTCCATATATATGTGTAGTTACTGGAGAGCAAAGATAAATATTCTGTACATGTTTCTTTGGAGGAGAGGGTGTAGGTTCCTAGTGAGAGGGGAGGAATGTAGTCCTGAAGACACACTTTCTGTATGACATAATTTTGCCTACAGCTCCAGACTTTACAGAATTATTCTCAGTCACATTTAGTAGGCAATTCATAATCCATGGTCATGTGAGTAAATATCTTATGCTGTTAAAGAGAAAAACCACAGGCCCAAAATGGCGTCACTTGTGCTGAAACCCAAGGCACCAAACCTAGATTTAAAACCTAACCTAACAGCAGTTTCGACCTTCACCAAATATGTAATTTTAATCAACCAGTCTGGAATTTTCTGGTCAGCACCAATGAGATAATGTGCCATGTGGGACCACTCTATCCCCCATAGGAAGAAGAGGCAATTTCAGTGATAAAACCCTTGCTGTTTCCTCCCCCTCCCCCCAAAAAGATATCCTGGCTTAAAAAAAAAAAATCCTTTTTTTTTTTTTGCTAATAACTCCTTGGCCCCACGCTTCTTCCTATAAAATTCTTCCATTTGTAGAACACCTTAGACTGCCCTTTCAGTTGCTAGATGGGATGCTGCCCAATTCATGAATTGCCTAATAAGACCAATGAGAGCTTCAAATTTACTCAGTTGAATTGTGATTTTTAATAACTCAAACCTTTTTAATTTTTATTTTTAAAATTTTGCCATCTCAGTCCTTACCTTGGTGGATTTTGTGAATATTGTCACTAGGGTATAATGTCAGATTGTGCAGGTATGTGGAGTTTGAACAAACATAGTGGGAACAGTGTTGTCCATTTAGGGGAGGAAAAAATATTTTTCCTTTGCCCATCTCTGGCAGGGCCCTGTAAATTAGACTGTAAAAAGACAGATTAACAAAAGGAAAACAAACAGAAGTTTATTAACATGTGTATCCTGCACACCCATGGGAGCAACCAATGATGAGTAACCTAAAGGGCTGGTTAGAACTTGGACCCATATACCATCTTAGGGTTTGGGGCTTCTGAGAGGCGGGAACAAGTTATGAGAAGGTGACAGAAAAGTATGGTAAACAAGGGTTGTTTAGTAAGGTTTATTATACAGATTTAAGTTTTCCCTATTGATAAGAGTTGTTAAGGGTCCTTTACCAGCATCTGCTAGTTCTCAATGGCCATTACCTCAAAACAGTCCATATGCCAGAGAGGCATAATTTGGTGTGGCCTATTCTGGTACCCTTCATTCATCACTCCTCTCACTTGCATTATTTAAAATGCATTCAGTTACAAGTTAAAGACAGTTGAGCTCAAACTGTCTTAAACACTAAAAGGAAATAAAAAGTTCATCTTTTTAAAAGGTTTAATATTAGATTTAATCCAGTGACTCAACCTGGTCATCAAGGACACAGTGTTATTTCTCCACTCTGTTTCTAATGTATTAGAACCTATTCTGTGATTGTTTCCCCCATAAACACATGAAGGTTGCTGGCAGATTCCAGAGTCAAATGCCTACAACTGAAGAAAGGATCTTTGTTTCAGAATTCCCAGCAAAGTTCCTGATGCGCCATTTAATTGGTCCAGAGCAACTTTCTGATTTGACACTAATTAAGCCAGCTTAGTTTATGTGCCTGTCCCTTAAGCAATTTTTATGGGCAGGAAATTCAATACACTGATGGGCTTAATTGAGGTCATATCCTCTAGTCCTGAACAATCCCAGCCCAACATTCAGCTTCAATGAAAAAATATGGACAAAGAATGGGGATGAATGGTTCCCTTAAATCTTAAGTATTTATTCTTGCTAAAAGAAATGGGAGTAGTTGCTGGAGAGAAAATAACAATCAGTGACTTCAGTTTTCTGAGAGTTACTGGTTTAGAAACTATATACACATATAGAGAGAAAATTAAAATATATGTAAAATTTATATTTATATATGTGTATGTATGTATGCATGTATGTATTAAACAAAAGTCGTAGAAAACTTGAAAGGATAGCTTTTTATCCAAAGTAATATAGAGCTGAGGGAATGTTGCCATTGACTAGAATGGGTGTAGCCTTTGGAATAGAATCATGGAGGTATTTAGTGTCACAGAATTTTAGGGTTGAATGCAAGAAAACTAGAAGACTCCAGTTTTTAAAACCCTCTTTCTTATATTGAGCTGAAATCTTCCTCCTTTTAAATTTTGCCAAATCTTATTTTCCCTGGTATTTACATTTGAAACTACTTATAAAAAGAAATCCTTCTTTTTCATGACAGTCCCTCAAACATTTGCGGTTGGTTGTATATAATAAACAAGGTAACACTGTATTATATTTGGGTAGTGCTTTAAAGTTTTCAAAGTCCTGTTATGTCCAGTATCTTATTTCTTTATTAAAAATATATATACATAAAATTAGAAAAGTTAATCAGATTAGGAGTTTCCTTGGCAGCAAGTGATACCAATTTCAAAGATGATGTAAAAAAAAAGAGAAATGTACTGGCAAGTGATTGCAAGGAAAAGTTGAACAACAAAGCAAATAGTATTCGAGAGCTGAACTTAGAATGACTCAGTGAGCAAAACGACATGACTCTCTACTTCTTAACTGTCAGTCTCTCTGCTTATCAGCTTCTTTCCTATTGCAGTCTGCCTTTCCTTGGCAGTAACTATCATCAATAACAGCTCCTTAACTGTCACCTCCCACCTTTGGCTATTGAAGACTGTCTGACCCCTCTCTGGCTCACCAATCCCATGAAGGGCCTAGTGGACTAATCGGCATGAGGTTTCTGAACCTGCTACAACCAAATACGGTTAGAGGTTTGTTGGAGGAGGCAATCAAGAGCATGTGACTGCTGGCTGATGCTTGAGCTGGACCCTGGGAGTGGGAGGCTCCTTACCTGCTCTCCTGTCCTTGGAATGTACATCCTGTACATCAGTCCATCATTCCCACACTAAGAGCTCTTTCAAGAACACAGCCTTGAGAGAGTAAGATATTGTGACCATCTGAACAAAATAGGTGTCTAAACCTAGCTAAGGCCTCTATATAAACTCTTAAGATTCTGGCAGGTGGGTGCAGAAATCTAGTCTTCTTGCCTCTGCTCAAGACAAGCCTCGTAAGTAAGTTTCCTTGCTTATTAAAACTGCCCTCTACCGAGTCAGCGCTACCCACCACCAGTCCCCCCCATCAGGAAAGTTGCACAAGCCTCTTAGATAGCCTCATCCACCAGAGGGCAGAGAGCAGAAGCAAGAAGAACTATAATCCTGCAGCCTGTGGGAAAAAAACCCACATTCACAGAGAGATAAACAAGATGAAAAGGCAGAGGGCTATGTACCAGATGAAGGAACAAGATAAAACCTCAGAAAAACATCTAAATGCAGTGGAGATAGGCAACCTACCAGAAAAAGAATTCAGAATGATAGTGAAGATGACCCAGGACCTTGGAAAAAGAATGGAGCAAGGATCGAGAAGATGAAAGAAATGTTTAACAAAGACCTAGAAGAATTAAAGAACAAACAGAGATGAACAATACAATAACTGAAATGAAAACTACACGAGAAGGAATCAATAGCAGAATAACTGAGGCAGAAGAATGGATAAGTGACCTGGAAGACAGAATTGTGGAATTCACTGCTATGGAACAGAATAATGAAAAAAGAATGAAAAGAAATGAAGACAGCCTAAGAGACCTCTGGGACAACATTAAATGCAAAAACATTCGCATTATAGGGGTCCCAGAAGGAGAAGAGAGAGAGAAAGGGTCAGAGAAAATATTTGAAGAGATTATAGTTGAAAACTTCCCTAACATGGGAAAGGAAATAGCCACCCAAGCCCAGGAAGCACAGAGAGTCCCATACAGGATAAACCCAAGGAGAAACATGCCGAGATACATAGTAATCAAATTGGCAAAAATTAAAGACAAAGAAAAATTATTGAAAGCGGCAAGGGAAAAACGACAAATAACATACAAGGGAACTCCCATAAGGTGAACAGCTGATTTCTCAGCAGAAACTCTACAAGCCAGAAGGGAGTGGCATGATATACTTAAAGTGATGAAAGGGAAGAACCTACAACCAAGATTACTCTACCCGCCAAGGATCTCATGCAGATTCGATGGAGAAATCAAAAGCTTTACAGACATGCAAAGGCTAAGAGTATTCAGCAGCACCAAACCAGCTCTACAACAAATGCTAAAGGAACTTCTCTAAGTGGGAAGAGGAGGGCATTGAAAAACAAACCCAAAACAATTAAGAAAATGGTCATAGGAACATACATATCAATAATTAGCTTAAACGTGAATGGATTAAATGCTCCAACCAGAAGATACAGGCTTGCTGAATGGATACAAAAATAAGACCCATATATATGCTGTCTACAAGAGTACAAGAGCCTACTTCAGACCTAGGGACACATACAGACTGAAAGTGAGGGGATGGAAAAAGATTCCATGCAAATGGAAATCAGAAGAAACCTGGAGTAGCAATACTCATATCAGATAAAATAGACTTTAAAATAAAGAATGTTACAAGAGACAAGGAAGGACACTACATAATGATCAAGGGATCAATCCAAGAAGAGGATATAACAATTATAAATATATATGCACCCAACATAGGAGCACCTCAATATATAAGGCAACTGCTAACAGCTATAAAAGAGGAAATCGATAGTAACACAATCATAGTGGGGGACTTTAACACCTCACTTACACCAATGGACAGATCATCCAAAATGAAAATAAATAAGGAAACACAAGCTTTAAATGACACAATAAACCAGATAGATTTAATTGATATTTATAGGACATTCCATCCAAAAACAGCAGATTACAGTTTTTTCTCAAGTGTGCATGGAACATTCTCCAGGCTAGATCACATCTTGGGTTACAAATCAAACCTCAGTAAATTTAAGAAAATTGAAATCATATCAAGCATCTTTTTTGACCACAATGCTATGAGGTTAGAAATTAATTACAGGGAACAAAACATAAAAAGCACACACAAATGCAGGTAAACAATACGTTACTACATAACCAAGAGATCACTGAAGAAATCAAAGAGGAAATCAAAAACCATCTAGAGAGAAATGATAATGAAAACAGGATAATCCAAAAGCTATGGGATGCAGCAAAAGCAGTTCTAAGAGGGAAGTTTATAGCTATACAAGCCTATCTCAAGAAACAAGAAAAATCTCAAATAAACAATCTAACCTTACCCCTAAAGGAACTAGAGAAAGAAGAACAAACAAACCCAAAGTTAGCAGAAGGAAAGAAATCTTAAAGATCAGAGCAGAAATAAATGAAATAGAAACAAAGAAAACAATAGCAAAGATCAATAACACTAAAAGCTGGTTCTTTGAGAAGATAAACAAAATTGATAAACCATTAGGCAGACTCATCAAGAAAAAGAGAGAGAGGACTCCAATAAAATTAGAAATGAAAAAGAAGTTACAACAGACACCACAGAAGTACAAAGCATCCTAAGAGACTACTACAAGCAACTCTATGCCAATAAAATGGACAACCTGGAAGAAATGGACAAATTCTTAGAAAGGTATAACCTTCCAAGACTGAACCAGGATGAAATAAAAAATATGAACAGACTAATCACAAGTATTGAAATTGAAACTGTGATTAAAAACCTTGCAACAAACAAAAGTCCAGGAACAGATGGCTTCACAGGTGAATTTTATCAAACATTTAGAGAAGAGCTAACACCCATCCTTCTCAAACTCTTCCAAAAAATTGCAGAGGATGGAACACTCCCAAACTCATTCTACGAGGCCACCATCACCCTTATACCTAAACCAGACAAAGATTCTACAAAAAAAGAAAATTACAGCCCAATATCACTGATGAATATAGATGCAAAAATCCTCAACAAAATACTAGCAAACAGAGTCCAACAACACATTAAAAGGATCATACACCATGATCAAGTGGGATTTATCCCAGGGATGCAAGGATTCTTCAATATATGCAAATCAGTCAATGTGATACACCATATTAACAAATTGAAGAATAAAAACCATATGATCATCTCAATAGATGCAGAAAAAGCAAAAAAACAAAAAACAAAAAAAATGCCCTCTACCAATGTGAAGTCCTCTACCTCTTTCTTCAGTCTCTCCTTGCCCTCTGTGTATGGAGGCCAGTTTCAGATTTCACTAGGGAAATTCCAGAGGTCGAGAACTGATGATTGGCGAGCCAACTGAGAGACCAAATAAATGGGTCTTGGGAACATTAAAGTCAAGCACGAATGGACACCAGACTTGAAAATTCCCTGAGCAGACAAAACTAGTTAGTCATACAAGCAAAGCTTTAATCTAGCTTATTTTGCCAGACAAGCAAGGTTAACCTGTCCTGGGCCACTTCTTGCTTGTGCCTCTGAAAATTATAAGCAGAACTTAAGACGTTCCTCAAAGTTGATATGTGGTAACCACTAACCAATTCCCATTTATTTAAGAAAATTGTAACATAACCAATCCCTATAAAGAATAAACACTTAACTGCTTTCGCACTATATAAGCTGTGTTATGACAATACACCTCTGAGCTTCATTCCATGTTTTGGTTTGAGTGCTCCCAGTTTGCAAATAGTTTCTTTTTGGTGTGTGAACAACAAACTTTTACTAATTACTACTTAAGCAATTCATTGGTTTTACTGCTGTTTTTTTTATTAGCTTTTGACAGGAAAGAGGCATCCTCCAGGGAAATCATGATTTGGCCATTGACCTCTGTGTTAGATGTTTGTGGACCACTCTGTGAGTCTGCGGATGCCCTGAAATCGCCAGCTGGTCTAACACCCTTGTCTGAGGAACTGCACAGAGCATGCTGTGGCAAAGAAGGGAAACAAATGGCCCCCACAGTGGACTGGCCTCTACTGTGGCCACCGATGTCCAACTAGAGGCTGAGGTCCAGTTAGAGAGCTGGCAGAGAGCTGAGGTTAGAGAAGGATATGCGGGTGTCCACTGCTCTGCTCGCATTGGGGCTGGCGGACAAGGTGGGAGAGCAGGATAACAAGTTGGACACCTTAGTGTGTGTTTTGCAAAGCTGGGAGGGTGCAGACTGCTGAGGAGTAAGGTCCAGTTGTTTGTGACAAAGCCTGGTTAGGACAGTAAGAGGTGGAATCCCTGGGAAAGTGAGGAGAGTGAAGAGGAGGATGTTGTGATCGACAGTGAAATGGACAGAGCACCTGTGACGTCTGATCTCTGGTACAAAGGAAAGCCAAAGCACATCACCCCACACTCCCTGTCCTCTGGCAGAGACTGCATGGCACTCGGGAGGTTCAAGGTACTCACTCCCTTGTAGATTGGACTATTCGATCCTACAGGGAAGCTTGGCCCAGTGAGGGGGATCTCTGTAGGTGCATGGGGCCTTGGCAATCTATAGAGGAAGCACCAAAAATTCTTAGGAGTTGGAAATGAAACAGGCCATCTATGCTCATCGTTAAAGGCCCCGAGTGTGCCACATTTGCCGCAGGAATGAAGGACAAAATATTCCAATTCACCCCCAGCACCTGGTATGGAAAGCTGATATCCATTCTGAGCCCAGTTGTGGGACAAGATATTTATGATGTTGGAAAATCCATTGCTGATCTGGGGAAAACTGACAAATCC
The DNA here is from genome assembly GCF_964374135.1 of Grampus griseus. Taxonomy (NCBI): domain Eukaryota; kingdom Metazoa; phylum Chordata; class Mammalia; order Artiodactyla; family Delphinidae; genus Grampus; species Grampus griseus. The sequence continues at coordinate 109,418,176 of NC_138998.1, forward strand.
TGGGGATGGGTACAGGCTGTGGGAAAGGCCCAAGACAGAGAGGGAGCTGAAAAAGCCGAAAGGCTACCCCTAAAGTGTGTGGTAACAGGAGCTGGGAAGCAGTGTGGTGTGGTTTGACTTCATTGCTGCCGGGACCCACCTGAAAAGACCATCCACCCAAGGCTGTGTTGGTCAGCCTGTGCAAAGCCTTAAAACCTGAACAACAGCTCACACCTGCCCCACCTTTCCCTACCATCCCTGATGGGTTGGCTGCTTCCCATGCCCCAGGTATGCTGCAGGCTGAGATTGCTTCCAGGTGAGGGCTCTTGGAGGCGATAGGAGGCTTCCTGTTGAGCTCACTATTCAGTGCTCCTAGCAGGGTACACGGCGCTCCTCCAGGAAGAGCATCTGAGTAAGAAAGAGCATATCATTGTAAAAACTTCTCTTCCTATCAAGGGCTGGGTTGAGAAGATGTTATGTCCACAGTTCCCACACTAGGACCTGTTTCAGAGACATAGCCTCGAGAGAGTAAGATGTTGTTGAGACCATCTGGACTGAAAAGGTGACTAAACCTAGCTAAGGCCGCTGTATAAACTCTTAAGATTCTGGTGGGCAGGTGCAGAAATCTACTCTTCTTCTTTTTTTTTTTTTAGTTTTAATTAAAAAAAATGTTTTTTGTAGTTTTGATTCAGTGTTTTTTTTAACTTTTTATTTTATGTTGGAGTATGGTTGATTAACAGTATTGTGTTAGTTTCAGGTGTACAACAAAGTGATCCAGTTATACATATACATGTATCAATGACTTTTCAAATTCTTTTCCCAATTAGGTTGTTACAGAATACTGAGCAGAGTTATACAGAAATCAACTCTTCTTGCCATCACCCAAGACCAGCCTTGTAAGTTCCCTTAAAACTACCACCTCCTAATCTGGAGTGGTCTGCCTCTTTCTTCAGCCTCTTCCTGCCCTTTGTGTATGGGGACCAGCTTCATATCTCACCCTGAAAATTTCCAAGGTTGCAAACAAACAAGGTTGATCATAGTTCCCAAGTAAATAGTGGATAGTTTCCAAGAAAAGCTGTTGGGAAGACAGGCACATAGTTATCTACTACATCAATCCAATTTTACGGATGAGGAAACTGAAACTTACAGATATCAGGCAGTTTATCCAAGACAGTTTCTCTAGCAATTGACAGGTCAAGAACTTCAGGCTTTTTGACATCACATCTTTTTTTTTAATCTTTTCCCAGAATTTTCTCTTTTCTAAACTGAATTACTCCAGTTTTTAGCTGACTATCAGGATATAATCTTTCAATTATACTCTTCTTACAACTGTTCAATTTATGCATATTTTTGTACTCAGAATTTAGCAAAATTATGTTACAGAATAAAGAAAACCAAGGAAAAACAGTCAAAATATTCCTCTTAAAGGCATTATTATAATGTTATTATTCAGTTAAGTCACATTAGCCACTTTGGACATCTCTGCAATAATCAAAAACCTCTTATATTTTTCACCTGCAAAGATCTGTTAGGTGGGACTCACTAATCTTCTGTTAAAAAGATAAATCTCTTTGATATTTCATGTTTTAAGTTTGACCCACTTTTTCTTTTAGCTTCTCAAACTTTTTGAAAACCTTATTCTGTCAATCACTATATGTAAATAACATTTTCCTGAGCGCAGACATCTGGATATGTGATCTGATGAATCTTTTGGCTGCTTTTAGGTATGTCATTCTATCTAGCTATCAACATTTTAAGTTTCCTGTATAAAACTAAAGATTCTCTTATCCTCTAGCTCTGATTCTACCCTTTGGAGAGGAATAAGAGATTCCACTGAAATACATGAGTCAAAAAAGTGGGGTTTGACGCTATTTTTAAGACTCCTTTGGTTCCTAATGAATCCATACACAAGCTGGTTTGATAAAAATGAGAAATTATTAGTGTACATGAATGTAACGTCACGGGGCTGGACTGACTCAGCATGACTGGATCTATGTGCTCAAGTGAGATACCCTTGCTGCATCTCTCTTTACCTGATCTGCTTCTCTCTGTGAATTGACTTAATCTTCAGGCAGGTGTTCTCCATGTTGTAGGACTTTAGGAGCCCCTAGTGGAAATCATCTGTATTTTCCACCATCCAAAATTAGGAGAAAATCCATGCTCATCTAAAAAGCATTTACAGAGCAAATCTCAAGGTTTTGTGTTGAAAACAAGGAAGTCTGTTGTCTGAAAAGAATGTGACACTGAGTTGTAAGGATTTTGTGAAAGGGCACCGGTTTGTGATGAGCTCAAGCCAGGGCTTCACCTCTGTACCTCATTTCAGTTTAACATGCACAATCTAGATCAAAATATTTTACAGGAGCTATAAAAATTCTCGATCTTTTCATTTCTTGGATGATACATGTATATATCCCCCCAAAAAACTCATTTACACTTATAATTATGAATGAAAGAAAATCTTATCTTTATTCATTTGGGTTCTTCTTACATTTCTATGGTCACAAAGTTTTCTTTGTTTTGAAGTCTTCTAAGTTAAATGTACTATTCTACTTATTGTCCATAAATAATATTTAATGTACTTGGATTTTATAAGAAGGTATATCTTGGTTCTGTCACATTTTAGATGTCTACACTCTCAGTTAGTATGTACATAAATAAGAATTAAAAACCTAGCTGCTTGATTTAGCTCTAAAATGATTTACCTTCGGAATACAACTACAAAAGATACTATTTTATCAAAAGAACAAAATGTATTAGTTAAGATTCTGTTGGTTTTAAGTGTTCAAATACAACTTGAACAAGCTGAAGTAAAATGGGAACTTAATGACTGGCTTCTAGGCTGTCTCACAGACTGGGAAGATAAGAAAATATCTCAGCCTCACGAATAACTGGAATCAGTGGTTAATCCCTCAGAACTCTTTCCCATTTAGGCTCCTCCAATCTGAAGCAAAAGTGGTTGCCTCTAACTCACCAACTGTAGATATCTCTATCTCTATGTTTATCTCTATCTCAATCTCTATCTCTACATATATCTATCTCTGTCTCTATCTCTCTATATTATAGCTTCGGCTAGTAGAGAGAGATTTGTTCCCCTTTTTCTAGTTTTATAATCTTTAGGGAAAGACTCTTTTTGGTTCATCTTGGATCAGGGACCCATCCTAGTGACCCGAATCTGGAATTTGAAAAGAACTTGGTCCCAGCTTTTGTCAGATGCTTATGCCAATTGGAGCAGATTCCCAGCTGTGGTCAGTAGCCAGTATGACATGATGCTAAGTATTCTTTCTATAGTTACTATGTGTTTGAGGACGAGCTACCTTTCAGAAACGGATCTATAATATCCAGCACACTACGTAATGGATTTTCTCATAGCCAGTGATATTGATATTAGTTCAAGTCCTCATTGAAGATTTAACATATGTATCCTAGCTATAACTGGAGTTCATATTTCAGCATTCTTGCTAATAATATTATATGCAAAGTAAATTTGTCCTTTTCAACGCCACTTGCATATATGTTAATTATCAACTCTCTTACTAATTTTTTTCAGTTCATCCCGTGACAACTCTTGAATATAGTTGGCATTCAAAACAAATATTTTTAACTTGACTAAAGGAATAGCAGTGATTATAGAATTAAACAGACATGAATGATGTATCACAAAAAGATTCATGCTTTGGAAATTTGTTCTGTTAGTATTTGTTTTGTAAAGGGCATGATTGAAATTCTAATGACAAATGCACACATATTTCATACTTTACGTTTCTCAAAGGACTTTTAAAAAGTCATTCTATAAGGTTTCTGAAATTCCTAAAATAAAAGCTGTAGCTAATCTTTATAATTATAAATAAATAGTTGATTTTAGAAACCACTTGAAATCATCTATCAAGTAAAACTTTTCCAGAACATCCCATACACCAAAACGACACTGCTAGAAGATGCTAGTACACCATGTAGATACGATTAGGTTATCCCAAAGAAGAGGATTAAATTTCAGAAAAAAATATAATTTTCTCTTTTCATGCATTGTTCCATAAGAGCACAAATACCTCTGAGTAGCTTATTAACAGAAACTTATTTCAATAGGTGGATTAGACAGAGTTGGTAAGAAACTGAATTCAGCCCAGTTTTAAAAATTTACTAAAGCTTGCCATCTAGAGGTCTACAGGGGTATATTTTGGAAAGTATTTTCAGACACATTTTCTATAATCTAAAGTCCTGATATTTGTATGTTTAATATATTCAATCAAATGAAGACTCAAGTAAAAGGAGAACATTTCAGTTATTACTGGATCTACACAGGATATTTTAAATTTTGTACTTTTAATTTTAAATAAAAACAAGTTTGCTTCTATTTTTTACTTATACAATCATTTTGATAGTTACGTTGTAAGAAACCTTTTAGGCAAGCCTGCAAATTTCTTCACACTATATGAGAAAAGGAAAACAATACATTACAGGTTGGTAAATGTACCATAGTATATATAATGATTAACATTTTGTTGACTATTAAGGCTAACTGTCTTCTGGTTATTTGTATTCCTGGTGAGCACTGCTGTTTGATGGATGGAAAAAGAAAGTTGTTCATGTTAAATAATTATAGGAGTAGGGAAAGCAAAATTCCCTGATAATAAAAGAAAAGGGCATCATTCTAAATCTAGGTCTAGTACTACATCATTATGTATGTGTGTATAAACAAGGTGAATTTGTCAATTTGGGGTACTTTAAGAAATAATTGTAATACATATCACTGCTGCAATAGATTACACAGTGGAGGCATTTATCAAGATTGCAAGTGTGTTTTCATGAATGTTTTACAGCTGTCAGCTTATCAATGGCTAAAACAGTGGATAATAAGCTTTACAATATAGATTATGGGGCCATAAGAGAACCAACTTCTAATGAAAGCTTTCCAATCAACCGAGTTGAAGGTCAGGAATTTTCAATTCTCACTATGTCGCAGGGTGCTGGTTTTAGCAGTAAGAGAGACAAGAATGTTAATGGTTGCTGCCACTATTAATGCTTTACTTTGTCAGGAGGAGGTGGTGAGCATTCCATGTGATCCGGACAAATATGTTCACTTTTTAACAGCCCTGGAAAACCCTGAAAATGCTTTCTTAAATTAAAAACAAATAATTTGATACCATACCGATATTAAATCATTGCATTATTTTTTCCTTTTTAAGAGACCCTCTAGTTTAAGATGTCAAATCAACATTTGGGGTAGGGTATCACCTCCCTAAATGTACACATTTATATCTGCTTTTGTGATGTTAAGATGTATTCCAGTGTCAGACTTCCTAAATGGGGAAAAAGTGTTTCTAAAAAATGAGAAATTGCTGTAATAAAAATGGCTTTATCTAGTAGAGGTCATATATATGCACCTCTGTAATTAAGTATCTCATGTTATGATATAATTACTCAGTGTCCTTACATTGACCTCCAGGAAAAGAGTATCTAAATATTACATTATAGTTTTAGCATTTATCTTTTAAAATAGTACAGTTCCTGTGAAATACACTGCATTATGATGATGAAACATCCAAGACAATGTACCAGCAAAAGGTTATGCCAGCAGCAGTGAGGTTCCTCCGCCTCATTCCAGAGAACTTTTTTATCTTGAAATCGACTTAAAAATAGTAATAAGATTGAACAGACATCTCAATCTCTGGCCTCATCAGTGTTTGGGGGCTACATGAACTGTGGCCCCCTGGGGCAGACTGTTCATTATGCACCATTCACAGCCCAGTAACGATAGCAAACATTTTATATTAACAGTCCCAAGATCTGATCATGAGGAAAGCTGGCTTGGAGTGTTGCCTGAAGGAGAGACACTTCTTGAACTTAAAGCAACTCCACACTATGGTCCAAGCATGCTATTCATCACAGAGGAGTTCCTGTTTACTGTTAAGTTGATAAGCCTAATGCCATTTGGGATCTTCCCGACCACAGTAGCACTTCTTACCACTGTGTTTGTAATTGTGCGTGTATGCATGCACAGGCGCATGTGAGTGTTTGTTCATCATGATGCTGTGCTGCTTTGACTTCAAAGATAACACTTCAGTAGTCTTATAAATTCAAATTGTTGCCTTATCAAAGCAAGGTAATTCATTTTTTTAAAAAAATAGAAACCACTAATGTAAGTCTCATACATTTAGGTTTTCATGAGTCTCATATATTTAAATCTTTTAAAGATTTTCTCAACCTGGCATAATTGTTAATCTTATGGCTCTAGTATTAGTCCATTTAAGTTCATATCCCAGCTTCTGCTGAGCTCTGTAACTTTGGGCAATTTACTCAAAACTTTTCTGTGATGATGCAGATAGGGATATTAATTGTACATAACTTTTAAGATTATTGTGAGAAAGGTATGACCGAAACATAGTAAGAGGTCAATAAATATTCACTATTAGGATGATATTTAATCATTGGTCAATAGCCTTGAAACCTACCAGTGTAGCTTATTTCCCTGGGTCAACAAAATTCTTGATTACTCTTTCTCACAGGAGTCTCTTAGGTAAAAATCAACACCTGGATTTTACAAGAAGTTATTAAGTGTAAGAGGCAAGCTGAGTTTAGATTTGATAGTATTCCATAGTAATTTTAAAAATGCATGATTTTCTAAAGAACTAAACATACACTCCTGAATAAAGAACAACTCTTGAAGAATAACGAAAGGCAGTGCGGTGTTATAACAATGGGCGTTGGTATCATATCTAAGTTACAGTTACAGGTCTGTCACTTGGTCAACATCTGTAGGTCTCACACCCTTCATCTTGTAACTTAGAATAACATTATTGCCTTAATTGCAGTTTGTTGTGAGGCTTAACTGATAAATAACTAAATCTTTTAAGTAAGAGCTAATTATTTTTCTTTTTAATAGGGAGAAAGGGCAGCATGGCAGGAGTTGGCTTGACTGGGGATATTGCTCTAACTTTTACTTAATTCTGATTCTGTTTTTCTCCCTCTATGTCTGTACAATCTGCTCCCTGTTGCCCTCCTTACTTACCTTTTTCTTTCACTAAATTCTCCACTTTCTCCATGCTTATGTTGCCTCTTGCCTTCCCGTCTTCTCCTGCTGTTATTTTTCACTACACCCCAAGTAGCATTTTGATGAAAATGTTTTTCTAAGTTTGCAAAAAGAGATTCATGTTTAAAATTGCTTATGAAGTAGAGTATAACATGGCTAGCATATATTTCTTTGAATAAAGGGAAATGAATATATATAGAGAAATATATATATTTCTGTAAAGGGTCAGATAGTAAATATTTTAGACTTTGTAGGCCATGTGGTTTCTGTTGCAATTATTCAACTCAGCTTTCTAGTGTGAAGTCAGCCATAGACAATATATAAACAAATGAGCATGGCTATGTTCCAATACAGCTTTACTTATAGACATTGAAATTTGAATTTGATATAATTTTCACATATCGTGAAATAGAATTCTTTTAATTTTTCCCAGCTGTTTAAAAATGTAGAAATCATACTTAGCCCATGGATTGTATAAAAACAAGGTGATAGAGAAGATTTGGTCCACAGCTTATAGTTTATAGACCCTTGATATAAGCTATGGGATTTATGCTGAGGTTAAGGAGTTATATATTCAAACCCCCAGCTAATTAAAAATAGATTAGAAGAGACTAAATATCAGATTGAGTGGGAGCAGATTATAGAAGACTTGGAATAACAAGAAGAGACATTTAGATAAATGATGTTGTCAATAGATTGCTTTATTTATTCTGAAGCAGGAGAATTAAGTGTTACAAACCATGTTTGAGGAAGATTCATCTGGAAGTGCTGTGCAGTGTGGACAGCAAAAGGAAACACGAGTTAAAGTGAATCCACGTGTCAGCTAAGGAGGTCGTTGACTTGGTGGGTGGCTTTGAGAATTGTGAAGGTGAAAAAGGAAGAAGCAACAAAACTTGGTGAACATTTGGATTTAAGGGTAAAATGGAGGAGATGGCTAAACAAGATGGCAATTTTATTAAAGTCAGCAACTGGAATAAAACAAGGAAGTAAAAATGGTACAGAGAAGTCATAATTTGAATTACACATCTTTTCTAGACTAAAGACTGAATACAATAGGACTTCTAGCTTTTCCAGAGAGATTCACAAGAGAAAACCTTCTGAGGAATTTTCTTCTTTTTTTGGATAGTTTAATCTGTTGTTATTTTAGTTTTTATGTTGTAATCCACTAAATCATTAAGTCTGCTAATGAGTGTGAGCTAAGCAAGACCATTAAATAGCCTGCACGTGAGTGAGCAAAGTCAGAAAAGTTTCTCATAAAAATCCCACAGGCAACAACTGAAGTCCTTGTAGTTTAATAAAGCATAGGGTATGTAAACACATTTGTTTTTCTTTGTTCTGTTAGTATGTAATGGAAGAAAAATGGCTTTGTTCAGATCCCATTTTCTGGACATTTTTACAACATAACATTCAAGGATATGCATTCCAAGTAAAAATAATATTTATCAGTACACTGAATCACTGAGAATTAAATAACTCAACATTTTTGATAGAAAACTCAATTTTCAAACTGTCATATCTCGTTCCTTTCCAGGGACATGCTACCCAACTCATGGCTCCCTTTTGTGGACTTTTTATCCATCAACTGGGAGAACTGTTGTGCCTCTAAGAAGAAAGCATAGAATAGCACCTTAGGGCTATGAAGTTCTAACTTCTTGTATTTCCCAATAAAAACTGTTCCTTTAAATAACGTATTCCTTTTTAAAATTGAGAAACAGAAGACATCTTCTCTGTTTCAGAATAACAAAATGATATCTATCTATACATAAGCCATTAGTATGCAACACTATTATGCCATATCCATGTGTCTTTGGAATTGTAGTCTGTAGCTAGCACAGCAAAAAGCCTTCTATCACATGCAGGTAAGGTTGGTAGTAGATCAATTAATTGAAAAAGTTGGTTACAGTGAGGAATCACAAAATAATGTTATACGCATTGCATTAAAGGTTTTCTATTAGCCTAAAACCTACAAATAATGTTCATTAACTATTTTTTAAATGTAAGACCAAAGTTATTTTTTGCTTTTTTTTTCCTAAAGGATGGGCCCAATGATTACAGTTCATCTTTCCACATAAATCGTACACATAATAGATCTTGTATGAAAGTCAGTTTTGTTTTCTTTTTTAAGTGGACCAAGAACTTAAAGACCATTGCAAAGTAATCTAACCTAGGTAGAGAAGCCTTTAAGACGTTTAAGGTTTTTTCCCTTTAATTGTTTAAAGTTGTGTCTCCTAAACTAATTCAGCCCTGTTGGTAACCTATATTTATTGAGTCTTAACAAAGCATTCAACTTAGAAACAGCATCAAAGAAACACTTTCACAACTGTATTTAATCAGCTTAAGCAATATTTAATTGAATTGCATAATTACGATCATGAGCATAACTTATATAAACATGTTTGGGAGCAAATCCAAACTGTAGGCTTGATGAAAACAAAAACAAAAACATGAAAACCTTCTACTAGTGGAAGGAAAAGTATTAGAGAGTATAAGAGAGATCCTGTTTTTGAGCATTCAGTATGCTATGGACATTGGCTATGATATAGGGCAAATAAAGAATGTTGGTTAATATAGTGAGATATTTAAGTGGTAGTTGTATGGCATATATATTGGATTTTAAAAGTTGCTCTATTAATTTTCTTTAACAAATTTTGAAGCATCTAGAAAGCACTTCTAGGTTTTTGGCTCTTGAGAGAAAGGGATGAATCTTATTCATGATTGGATGACCAGTGCCTACCACAGTGCCTGATGTATAGTAAGCATTCAATTATTATTTGAATGGGTAAATGAGTGGATGATTGAATGAATACCTACTCCAAAGGGGAAAAGGATAATACACTGACTTCCATATGGTTTCATAAGACATGAATCTGGATTACTAAATTAATTCCACCATGAAAATATACTAACTTTCTTATTACTATGGGAAATGTTTTCTTTGCATATTTATATGATATAGAAAGAAGGTTCACCCTCAGTATGAATTTATTGTGTCTTAAACTAGCTCAGCTAACAAGATTCTACAATTTGTAATTTCACTTCCACTCTCAACAGAATTGAAATAATTTAAAGATTAAGAGTGATAATCTAAACATCTAATTACAAACTGAATCAGGCAGATTCTCTGGGTAGCTGGTCATCTATTTTCATTTCCTCACTTTTTACACTCCTGTCCTCACAACCTATACACAATTTCTAAAATGCAAAACATTCAGGCTACCTGCAGGCTAAACTACCTCTAGGTAGTCTGATTCTCCTCCTACTGTATTGTATAAGTACATCCACTTTCCCTCATAAAAATAATTAACTACTGATTCCAAAATAGCATTCGGGCTTCTTATTTCTGCATCAGGACTGATTTCTTACTGTAGTTTAATTGTGATAGTTGGTGTAAATTTTTCTAACTCTCAGAAATGTTAATAATGGTAGGCTTTAAAAAAATACTGTATTATAAAGTCCTAAGTACAAAAACTTCATCTGATGCACTCCTAAAATGATGTCACTATGTGCAAATCACAGTAATATATTGAAATTGCTTTGAATAAACACTTTCTTTTCGTTCCTCATAAAGCTATTGATATATCATATTACTTTTTATAGACTCTGTTCTGCGATATCATGTTTTAGATGTAAGTATACCCAGCATGAGAAGAAAAATGCCTTCTGATAAAATGACTTCCATTCTGTCTCCAAATAATTTTTGCTGGTATCCAGTGAACACAGAAATCACAACTCTAATAACTCTTTCTCAGTTTTTCTTGATCTTTCTCCTTTCTTTTTGACTGTTTTGTTCTCCATGGAATCCTCTGACAATAAGCTCTCCTAGCTCTCTTTCTAATTTTTCTCAATTTTCTGTATTCTCATGTTCTTTCTGTCCCCCAAATAGTTGTCCTTCAGGCTTTCTTTGTTAGCACACTCCTCATCTTTTTTTTATATACAGTTACCACTATGTGGACAACTCTCAAATATTTTTCTACAGTCCTGGCTACCTTTTTAATTCTAGTCCTGTATATGCAAAAATTGGCCGGAACCTTCACTTGGCTCTTTAATTGTCATCAAAACTAAAATCATCATAATTCTCTTCTTCTCAAATAACTTGAATTACCTCCTTATTCAGGGACTCCACGCTTCTGACCTCTTTCTACCCAGTCACTGAAACTTAAATTCTAGAGATCTAAATAGATTCTGGTACCAATTCCAATGGGTGTGTGTGGGGTCGGGGGGATGTGGTTCCCGCACAGCACCAAGTATTCTCCAGACACTGGCTGGGTGTCCTACAATTCAACTCAATTCTGATACTCTCTACCCAGATAGCATCAGATCCCACAGAGTGAGGGTTCAGTCCCTCAAGACTCTACCCCTCCTCTCCCCACTTCAGATGCCAGTCGGAAGCCCAGGTGCTTCTGACTCTATTGATTAGAGGTTCTCATGACCTCCTCCTTGGGTTCTATTAATTTGCTAGAGCAGTCACAGAACTCAGAGAAACATTTTAATTACTAGATTACCAGTTAATTCTAAAAAAGATATAACACAGGAACAGCCAGGTGAAAGAGATGTGTAGGACAGGATATGGGGAAAGGGCATGGAGCCTCCATACTCTCTGACGGTGCCACTCTCCCTGATCTCCGTGTGTGCACCAACCCAGACGCTCTCTGACCCTCCTTTCAGTTTTTTATGGAGGCTTCATTACATAGGGATAATTGATTATATCACTGGCCATTGGTGCTTGAACTCAGTCTCCAGCCTTCTCCTGTTCCCAGAGGTCCGGAGGGGTGAGGGGTAGGCGGGGTGGGGAGGGGTGTGTGGGACTGAAAATCCCAAGCCTCAAGTTACATGGTTGGTTCTCCTGTCAACCTACCCCCATCCCTAGGTGGGGCCCAAAAGTCACCTCATTAACATAAAAAAAGATACCTTTTCCACTCTCCTCACTTAGGAAATTCCAAAGATTTTAGGAGCCAAAAATGGGGATGAAGACCAAATATATATTTCTTATTATAAATCACATATCACAGCTTCTCATTTTCCCTCATTTTCTATATTCTAGAATGAACATTTTTTTAGTGACTAATGTTCCAGGTACCATATAACATCCTAGAGAATTAAATATTCTTGATTCCAGATGTTCCTGATCTTGAGAGTGTAACTTACTAAAGCAAAATGAAAGATGTTATGGAAGAAGAACAATTAAGAAGATAGGGGAAGGGATAAGCAGTCAGTTTAAATATTGTATTTCACTTTGGAGAAAGAGTGGGATTTTGGCAGACAAAGAAAGGATAAATCAGATCTTGTGTTTCCATTATCCGGACGTTCGTTTGTGCTATTCTTTCTGCCCATAATTCTCTTCTCCTTTAGCTCTACTTGTCAAAACCCCACTCAACTCTAGGACCTGTGGTTGATTTTCTTGTTCAATATTTGTTTTTCAATTGATTGCAAAGGTGTGTGTTTAGTGTGTGTGTCAGTTGTAAGCTCTATCTTGTCTTATTAACTCTAATATTTCTTGCTAGTACTAGCATTATATATTCGGCACATAGTAGGTGCCCAAATATATTGCTAAATCAATGATTAACTGTATGAGAAAATGAGCTACGTAAGAAAACAAAAATGCAGTTCACACACTGAATTTCAAATTGTCCAGTCTTCTTCTGCTGTTTTCACGTATGAAATTGGGAACTGATATTGGGATCTTAATTGTGAAGTGCAGTGTAAGTACTCTGGGGCCTTGCAGTCAGAAATAATCAGTCTTTTTACATGTGGAAATATTCACAACAAATGTTATGACCTACTATTCTAGTATCTTTTCAGTTATGAAGAAGCTGAAGTTTAATCACAAATGGCAATTCAATTATAGTGAATAATAGTTATCCAGATCTTCAGTTTCTTTTAATCTTCTGTTTCACTTTTTTCAAACTGTAACTAACACTTGCTCATAGTCTGAATTAAGGAAAAGTTGATGTTTACTGAAAATCAACTGAAATATTGCACGCCTATAGGAATAAAAATAATATTTAATACTTATTGAGTGCTTGCAAAGCCCTAGCCACTTTACATATGTTACTTCACTTAATCTATGCAGCCACCCGCTGAATTATTCATCCAATTTTATGGATGGAACTAAGGATCAGAGTGATAAGGAATCAGTGTTTTCTTTTAGAGGTTAAGATCCATACTAGTTTAGATATTTAAGAGAAGATGATATTATACCTCAATAAAGCTGAGAAAAAAATGAATGCTCTTCCTTTCCATATGATAGTCTATCAGTTGTGCCTTGGATTAGCAGGATAGTAACAAAACCAACGAGTCAAAACTTGAGAGTGAAAGAAGTTAACCAGTGGTTTGGGCTGTATTATGGAAATAATGAACCTGGAATTTTTTCATTTGTTTCTTCTCTCTGAATTAATTTGTGGTTTTCATTTTACATAAACATATTCACTGAAGAGCTATTCAGACTTGGCAGTAACCCCTGACCTGACACTCCTTAGCACAATGACTCGAAAGATACATTTTTTTAACTTCCTTTTTTCCTCTTCCTTTCGTCTTCTTGGAGTATTATATATCTAAGTGACAGGAGTCTAACAGATATTTAGGAAGATAAACACTCTTCCTCTGTTAGGTACAACAGAAGGATTCATACATCACTTATGAGCTCCCTTCTTCACCTGTCTGGTGCAGGGGAGGACAATACCCCAGACGGGCTCACTACATTGTGGCTGATTGGTGTCCAGGACATCATTATTGGTGATCTTGTCTTGTCATTGGTTTATAGATGTCACAGAGGATACTGGTCCCAAAGTGGGATTTCTGCAGCAGGGCTAAGAATCATTATATGTTATTATTCACTTGCAAGATGATGAACACTATGTTAAGATTCAGAACAGCTTCTGGAAAGAATTTTGAAAGAAATAAACGTTTTATCATTTTCTATAAAATTTCCACTTAAAAGTAGGTGGATTATTACTATTTTACAAATAATTCTTGATATTTTAAATGTTTTTTAATGTTTAACTCTCAAAAATACTAGTCAACTCTTCTTTTTCTGGAAGAATAGAATCTGGAAAACATGTCTATAACACTCTTATTGAGAAGTCCAGGACAGTGATTGCCCCTGATTTCATATGAAACCACAATGGCTCTCTTTTATTTTTCTCTCCTCAGTGAATTGATCAAACGGAGGCTAAATTGCTTGCTTGGTTATTACATGTGCATAACTTACATAAAACAAAGTGTCTGAGTCATTGTGGGCTTCTCAGGGAATTTAATGAACTTGTGCTTTATGGACCTGATGCCGGTTTTGCAGCTTCCCTCACACTGAGCATGACAGTAGCCTGCCATTGCCAGCACTGTCTCTCTGAATGGCATTGGTTACAGTGTTAGAGAAGAATACTGGGAAATACTGACTTACAAACAGGGGCTAAACTACAGGAGGCTGAGTAATCATACTGTGTGCACTATCTTCTCCCAAACCTCAAATATTACCCTCCAATCATTATTATCTTTACTTAAAGAAAAGTGAAGTAAATTAATACCATTGACATTTGAAGGGTAGCCATGCCACAGAAGCCTTCCCCTGCCTTTGTATTGGCTATGTTGAATGTGGTGATATGTTTTGCAGGCCCGTTTTAGCCATAAGAGACACCTGAAATTCAGAGATTATTTTGCACTTGCTTGACAAAGGAAGTATCCCCCTACCCCGACTCGTGCATCTGTGAGTAACTAACAATCACCTTTCCGTGACAGCTTTTCCTCCTTAAATACCTTCTATATTAAAACCTTGCTTTATACCACCTTTGCATGGCTCTGCATATGAAATACTAAAACATCATCAGTTTTAATGAAATAGTCAACCCACTACTTGAAGAATTTATATTTATGGCCCACAGACTAGCTACCCTCCAACGTGAGCTAGGTGATGCATTTCTAGGAACTTCAAATTAATCCTTGTCATTATAGAAGTAGGTACCCATGAAAATGAATAGCAATAGCTGATCTCATTAAAGGCTGAATTGAAACCAATTCTTATGGCGGCAGTAGCTACAACCTGTGATAATTTCCCTAGCTGCTATATGAGTTAAGTCCTGTAATTACTTTTAAAAAAATTCTAAATAGCATAATTTTAGGTTACATTATATTTTTATGTGTATATTTGTATGTATGTTGGAGAACAGGGTATAGAGTTGTATTTAAATACGCTTGAATTTTAATTGGCTTGGCTTGGTTTTTATATTCATAGGGCTTTATATATGTCTTTCCACAGACACAACTTTTTTCCTCTAATTCTTTTTGATTCTCATTCTCATTTTGAGAGACTGATCCTTAGATTATGACTCTCGTTATAAATGCATCCTATGCTAGAGGGCTATTTTTATGCTCACAGACTCAAATCATTCTGAGATTTTAATTTCTCTTCTATAGTTTGAAACAAATTTTTAAATTTAAAAAGATGAAGATATTTGACGTTGCCCTAGGGTCCTGATTTAAGGTTTAGACAGAAGGTTAAATATCAGAACTTTAATATGAATCAAGTGCATGCATTTCTGAATAAAGGTCTGGCACCGTCTGCACAGGGCATTGATTTCTCTAGCTAGAGGGCTGGAGAGTCTGTTTACAAAAGAATATACGATTTAGACAGAACAAGTGCCCTTCTATCAAATAGAAGAGAAGAGTCATGTCATTTGTCATTACAAGCACACCATTTCCTTTTTGGTGAGCTAATGCCCTTCCTTAAAAGGAGATTAGCTCTTTAAAGTAAAGAAACTGGAGCTGGCAGGCAGCACCAGGAGTAGATACAGATTCGAAATTCTTTAAAAGCCTGAGTTCAGACCCATTCAGAATCTCTTAAAAACATCACCAGAGAATCCTGGTATATCCACATTCACCCACCAGGATTATTTCAGAATCATGACCATGTAACTTTTCACAGTTCGAATATTCGTGCAGACACAGTTTCTTTAATAATTTACCCTCAAAATTAGATGCAATGGGTAATTATCTTGTTAGAGAATTTAAATTCAGCCTTCCTTTCATAGATGAGTCTCATACTATGAACACAATGATAATAACAGGCCAAGGAACATTTAAATATTTATGCAGATTCTACTTCAATTTATATTTGGAAACTTTACAACCCTGGTAGAAAGAATATCTCTCTTCTCACTGTGTACCATAATCTGTAGGACTGTAAAAGATAATATTTTAGTACAGAAAAGCAGTGGAGAAACCCAGTGACCCTATAGCTTTGAATAAAGACAATTCTATTAAATAAATAATAAATTCTATTCTATTCTATTAAATTAATTTATGTCACAAGCAGGGGATTGGCTGAGAGTAACATAAACATGCACCATAAATAAACTGAACATTGTTCCAGATATTATAATGCAGTAAGATATACATAACACTGATACCTATTAAAGATATTTTAATATTTCCTTAATGGCTTCGAAGCCACTTAGAAAACTTGCATCTATTTAGGATCTTCATTAATGGCATTGCAATCTTGGCGAAAAATATTAATTTTTAAGTTATTTGACTATTTAAATTTAGGACAAAAGCCTGATAGAATAATTTGTTTTATATCAACCAAGGTTTCAGACTTTTTTTCAGTGAATTATTCTGAGGCATATTATTTAAATAATAATATTGCTGCCCTTTTTTTTTTACAATAATTTTGATAGAAAAACAAAAAAGAGTATAAAGTCTAGGAAGGCATATTCTTTTTATTTATTTATTTATTTATTTGGCTACTTTGGGTTTTCATTGCGGCACACAGGATTTTCGTTGAGGCATGTGGGATCTTTCGTTGCAGCATGCAGGCATCTCTCTAGTTGTGGCGTGCGGGTTTTCTCTCTCTGTGGCACTCAGGCTTCAGGGCACACGGACTCTGTAGTTTGCGGCACACGGGCTCTCTCGTTGAGGCGTGTGAGCTCAGTAGTTGTGGCGTGCAGCTTAGTTGCCCCGGCATGTGGGATCTTAGTTCCCTGACCAGGGATTGAACCCATGTGCTCTGCATTGAAAAGCAGATTCTTTACCACTGGACCACCAAGGAAGTCCCGGAAGGCATATTCTTATAGATGGAAAAACAATGAAAGAAGGGGAAGAAATCTGAAAGGATGTGGGGTAATATGAATAAAAAGCACTTGTTATATTTGGTTCAAATTCTGGCCTTAAACTAGCTGAGTGATTTGGAGCATATAACTCTGAGAGTCCTAGTTTCTTTATCTATAAAACATAAAACATAGTTCATATTGCATTTAGTTGTTACACGGGTTAAAGGAGATGATAAAGTGAAAGCTTGGAATATAATCCTCGTGATGCTTCTACTCTCACTACCCTTTTAGGTGATAGAAAGTTTGGGCTGCCACAATCACTGTCATCCCAGGCTACTTTAGAAGGCCTCGGAAGAGAGATTTCTCCATTCCTCCGTTCTTGGGTTTTCCTTCCAGGCAGATATACCAACCAGTAGGCCAGGCAGAACTTCATGGATTACAACCTTATGATTTATTGTGGACACTGACGTGACTGGAGTCAGTAGGCAAAGCAAATTATGTGCAGCACCTTGGGGCTCAATGGAACTTGCAGATGCAATTTGGCCTTCTTATACTTAACGTAAATTCTTTTCATTATGACTTTTCAGTTTTGCCTTCAACACAAATGCCTACTAACCCTGATTCAAAACCTAGCCCCCGAGATAGATCTAAATAGACCTCATGTGATCAGCCTGTACGTTATACTTAATTTCCAAGCACCATTATAACAGCATTACCACACAGATGGGTACTACTACCAGGTAAATGGTGGTGAATTCTGCGCTGGGCAAGCTTTACTGAAAACAATACCCAATATCCTTCATCTTTTGCATTGTTTATGGTTTTCTTCATTTGCAATTCTAAGGATTCAATAAACTGGTTAAAAAAATTCATTGTGTAGATAATATAGCCATGATTCAAGCATCCAGTCTTAGCCTTGTGTTGGTCAAGAAAAACAAAGACTGGCCACTAAAAAGAAATGTGCAAATGAATTAAGTTGATTACATGTTTCAAACTCCACAAGAAGATACAAGGTTCATTGTAATATTACTCTTCTCTTCACCTACAACAAACCCAGTATCAAACTCTAATATCTAAATCTACTAAAAAATGCCTTCCCCGAACTTCTAGTCTCTAGTGTAACTTCTTCCGCAGTCTTTCCCATAATAATGCATCACAATAATGCAAACATCTGCTTCAAATTCCAGAATGCTCCTCATTGTTTGGGAAAAAGGCAGAAACTTAGCAGGCAGAGCCAGAAGTATTTTTAGTGGGAAGGGGATAGGGAAAGGCTGGAACTATTGCTGTTATTTTTATTTTGGTTTTTGAATCTTCCGGTACCAATGGAGAGAGAATACAGTAGAAGAACAAAAGAGCTATGTTAGACGATGACTATTGTCAATGGATTACTGAAGCAACTTAGCAACCTAGGGGATCAAAGAGAGCAAATTGTTTCTTCTTTAATAATGTTTGGTGACTTAAACTCTGAGGGAAATGAATTTTGGAGAATATAAAGAAGACATGATTTTTTTTTTTTTTTTTGCGGTATGCAGGCCTCTCACCGGCCGTGGCCTCTCCCGTTGCGGAGCACAGGCTCCGGACGCGCAGGCTCAGCGGCCATGGCTCACGGGCCCAGCCGCTCTGCGTCATGTGGGATCCCCCCGGACCGGGGCACGAACCCGCGTCCCCCACATCGGCAGGCGGACTCCCAACCACTGCGCCACCAGGGAAGCCCGGAAGTGCTTTTTTTAATTGGTAAAATGAGATTAATAATATCTATTACATAGGGTTAGTATAAGGATTGAGTAAAATAACCTTTTAATGCTAATACAATTCTCAGCATGGAGTGAGGGCACAATACATAGCTGCTATTATAAAACATATAAATCAATAGAAATAAAACTTTTAAACAGCCATATCACTGAGGATGTTTTTAAAAGTTATAAAAATGCAATTGTGCCAAAGTTGTCCATAAAACCGATTCATTTATAAAATGATTAAACCATTTTTTATCAGATCAATATATTCATTCCTGTGATTCAATTATGACTTCTTGATCTGTTAATATTTCGTTTACTTATGTCATCCAACTCCTTTATCTTGACATCCTCTGAAAGCACTTCAAAATGAATCTAGCACTATGTTTTTCTTGTTTGGCAGTTACCTTTTTCAGTAGCTATAAATTTAGAGATCATTACCTTTGATGGAGAATCTGAAGGAAATTGGGGGACAGTGGAAGGGTAGTAGAAGTGTTCATTGGAAGGAACCTGTTTGGTGTTGAGTATAGAAATAAATGTTGGCTACCCAAAATGAAGGTTCTAAAGAAATGCAAGGAGAAAAATCAGCACTGAGTTCCTAAACATTAAATGGAAAATTAAGAAACCAGGAAACCCAACAAAAATAACAAAACACGACTTAATGAATAATTGGTTTAAGCTGGGGATTGTGTCCTTTTAAAATACTAATTTTAATCCTTTGTCAGTTGCTTCATTTGCAAATATTTTCTCCCATTCTGAGGGTTGTCTTTTGGTCTTCTTTATGGTTTCCTTTGCTGCGCAAAAGCTTTTAAGTTTCATTAGGTCCCATTTGTTTACTTTTGTTTTTATTTCCATTTCTCTAGGAGGTGGGTCAAAAAGGACCTTGCTGTGATTTATGTCATAGAGTGTTCTGCCTATGTTTTCCTCTAAGAGTTTGATAGTTTCTGGACGTACATTTAGGTCTTTAATCCATTTTGAGCTTATTTTTGTGTATGGTGTTAGGGAGTGATCTAATCTCATACTTTTACATGTAGCTGTCCAGTTTTCCCAGCACCACTTATTGAATAGGCCGTCCTTTCTCCACTGTACATTTCTGCCTCCTTTGTCAAAGATAAGGTGACCATATGTGCGTGGGTTTATCTCTGGATTAATCTCCAAAATTTATAAGCAGCTCATGCAGCTTAATAACAAAAAAACAAACAACCCAATCCAAAAATGGGCAGAAGACCTAAATAGACATTTCTCCAAAGAAGATATACAGAGTGCCAACAAACACATGAAAGAATGCTCAACATCACTAATCATTAGAGAAATGCAAATCAAAACTACAATGAGATATCATCTCACACCAGTCAGAATGGACATCATCAAAAAATCTAGAAACAATAAATGCTGGAGAGGGTGTGGAGAAAAGGGAACCCTCTTACACTGTTGGTGGGAATGTAAATTGATACAGCCACTGTGGAGAACAGTATGGAGTTTCCTTAAAAAGCTACAAATAGAACTACCATATGACCCAGCAATCCCACTACTGGGCATATACCCTGAGAAAACCATAATTCAAAAAGAGTCATGTACCAAAATGTTCGTTGCAGCTCTATTTACAATAGCCCAGAGATGGAAACAACCTAAGTGTCCATCATCGGATGAATGGATAAAGAAGATGTGGCACATATATACAATGGAATATTACTCAGCCATAAAAAGAGACGAAATTGAGCTATTTGTAATGAGGTGGATAGACCTAGAGTCTGTCATACAGAGTGAAGTAAGTCAGAAAGATAGAGACAAATACCGTATGCTAACACATATATATGGAATTTAAGAAAAAAAAAATGTCATGAAAAACCTAGGGGTGAAACAGGAATAAAGACACAGACTTACTAGAGAATGGACTTGAGGCTATGGGGAGGGGGAAGGGTAAACGGTGACAAAGCGATAAAGAGGCATGGACATATATACACTACCAAACGTAAGGTAGATAGCTAGTGGGAAGCAGCCGCATAGCACAGGGAGATCAGCTCGGTGCTTTGTGACCGCCTGGAGGGGTGGGATAGGGAGGGTGGGAGGGAGGGAGACGCAAGCAGGAAGAGATATGGGAACATATGTATATATATAACTGATTCATTTTGTTGTGAAGCTGAAACTAACATACCATTGTAAAGCAATTATACTCCAATAAAGATGTTTAAAAAAATAAAAAAAAAAATACTAATTTTAAATACATCACGAGTTATTTGTTGAGGAAATCAACTTAATCTTAATTTATAAATTACCATCAGACATCAGTTATTTTTTATTTATTAAGACAGTGAGTACAATTATACTCCAATAAAGATGTTAAAAAAAAAGACAGTGAGCAATAAAAACTTATTATATTTATAATTTTTATTGATTGTATTGATCAGTGTTGAAAAGAAGACGAAAAATTAATGTTTCCAAATAGCAGATATGTAGTATTCTCTGCCAAAAGGGTAAACTCCAGGCAATGAGAATAAAAAATTCAAATTCATGTCCTCGGGAGGATCCCATATGCCGTGGAGCGGCTGGGCCCGTGAGCCATGGCTGCTGGGCCTGCGTGTCCAGAGCCTGTGCTCCGCAACGGGAGAGGCCACAGGAGTGAGAGGCCCGCGTACCGCAAAAAAAAAAATTAAAAAAATAAAAAAAGCACTTCCAAGAGGTTAAGTAAACTGCCTGATTCTACATACTAATAAATGTCAAAGCTGGCATTCAGAGCCAAGTCTATAGTACTCCAGAGTCCATAGCTATTGCCTTAAAACAATAATCCAATAAATTAATTTCCAAACATCAAATAGAAAATATACTAAGAATTATGACTTCTTTTCTTGAAAATTGTTCCCACCTCTTGTGATAGATCTACTGTGAGTTGGTTTAGGATTATGGAATCTCAGAGGACCCTAAGTCTAACTTTGCATTTGACTCAGGAATCTTCTCTACAGTATTGGTGATAGATTTGTTCCTTCTTCTAAATATTTCGAACAGCAGACAACTCCCTTCTTTAAAGGCATTTGTGTATCTATATCAATTAGGGACCATTGTATTTTTATTTTATCTATTTTTAAAATTCTCTATTATTGAGCAGATATTTGCCTTAACAAATTATTAACACCCACCTTTGATTCTAATTCTGTAGTAACCAGAGTAAGTCACAAAAATCTCTTTACAGAAAGTGTGAGGCTCAAGAGGATGTAAGCCAAACTAAAGCTTAGTGTACAGGTAAATTCATGAGAATATTCAATTCTAGAGTGGTCGGGAAAATATTTATTTTCTTGCCTAAAAAATGTATAATCTAGAATGCTCTCTGGGGTGCATTATTAGTTTAATGCAATAGCATTGTAGCAATAGAACCATGTAATAGTATGATAATCCTATAGAAAATGTGAAGAATTGTTCTGAGCCAGATGTAGCCAAGGTTATCCAGTGAGGAAATCATTTTAAATTGGATGCAGAAGTACCAAACTTTGAAAAAAAAATTTCAAAACATTCCATGTGATATTGGAGAATATAAACAGTAAAAGAGGTACTTCTGTCACAGACGATGTTTGATGGAAATGATTTTTTGGAAGGGCAAATAAATCAAATATATGGCATTATGTTCAATGTAATCAGAATTCTTATACAGAATAGCCAGTAGCTTTTTGACAGTATGTAGAGCTCATGAAACTAAACAATTATGAAGAAGGCAACTGTAATATCCACTTCTTTATAATATTGAAAATCTTCTTAAAAGGAATCCAGGTGTGTTTGAAGGAGAGTGACTAGCCCGTCACAGGATTGTATTCCCTAGTTGGATGAGACTGAGGAATTAGCAGTTTTTCAGGACCATGCATGAAAGATAGCATATATGTGTAGGGCAGGAAAAAACTAAGTACAAATATAAGTTGTATATTGTTCACCTGAACCAGTTGTTCACACCTATTTTAGTATAAGCGCCTCATCTAATATATAATAGTTCCAATCAAGCACCTGGGCAGACAGACACCGCTGTGGAATATTTCATCACCTTCCTTTGATCTTCTAATCCTTTCAATGTTCCTCCTTCATTTTGCTTATTCAGAATCTAGGTTGCATCTTCCTCTCCTAATTACTTGTTCCTACATTTACTTGTACTCCCATCACCAGAATCACTCTCACCAAAATCATCAGTACTTTCATCAAGCCAGTGTGGGCGTCTCAGTGACGTACAGGTCAGAATCACAGGATACTTGTCCTGCCCTCACTATTTCCTAAGTATGTGATCTTGGAAAAGTGATGTACATATTTGGGCTTCTATTTACTTATTTATTAAATAGTACTGTGTTTCTATATATTAACTCATTTAATCATCCCAATAATCTGTTGAGGTAGTTGGTACTATTATCCCCATTTTACAGATTAAGTGAAGGACTTGCCCAAGGTTACACAGCTGAAAACTGGCAGAAATAAGAATCACTTCCAGGCAATTTAGGTCTGGAGTCCAGCAATCTTGAGCATTATGCTGCATCACCTCTTTAATATTGCCTAGATGCTGTAACTTGATTCAGCTTTATGTTTAAAGGGAATAACATTTGGTGTGCTCATATCTTTATCATAAGAAACTGTACAATTCAGATTACCAAAGTCTTTAACCTTGTGAGAAGAGTCAACATAAAATGCCCAATCTGTTCTTTTATGATGAATGTTTTGTTTGCAATGAGTAAATTCAGATTTTCCTTTTGTTTCATTTCTGTTTTTCATTCAACAGTTGGAGTTGTTCTTGGACCTTCCTCACAGCTCCTTATGAACTTGTTTCCCTACTAAGCACTCCTGCAGCAGTGAACTGGGGAGTACACAGTGTCTTTCAGGAGACTGTCTCACAGTGAAACCCTCCTGTTATATGTCATGGGGTAATGGAATAGGTAGTATTTTAGACTCTCATCCTAACAGAATTTTATCATCTACAGCAGCGGTCCCCAACCTTTTTGGCACCAGAGACTGGTTTCATAGAAGACAGTTTTTCCACAGACGGGGCATGGGGGGGGATGGTTCAGGCGGTAATGAGAGCGATGGGGAGTGGCAGATGAATCTTCGCTTGCTAGCCTGCTTCTCACCTCCTGCTGTGCGGCCCAGTTCCTAACAGGCCACAGACTGGTACTGGTCGGCAGCCTGGGGGTTGGGGACCCCTGCTCTATATAGTAATGTTTTTTAAAAAAATTTAATTAATTAATTTATTTTTGGCTGCGTTGGGTCTTCCTTGCGGTGCATGGGCTTCTCATTGTGGTGACTTCTTGCAGAGCATGGGCTCTAGGCATGCAGGCTTCAGTAGTTGTGGCACGGGGCCTCAGTAGTTGTGGCTTGCTGGCTCTAGAGCACAGGCTCCGTAGTTGTGGCGCATGGGCTTAGTTGTTCCGCGGCACGTGGGATCTTCCCGGATCAGGGATCAAACCCGTGTCCCCTGCATTGGCAGGCAGATTCTTAACCACTACACCACCAGGGAAGTCCCTATAGTAATTCTTAAAAGATTTGAACTCCAACTGGTTTCTCTGTCCCATTGGATTTATCTCTGTTATTGTGTTAACTCTAACCATATTCCTGATTAATCCGATTCCATTTGGCTTCTACAATGAATCTTTTGAATTCTGGATACCTGGCATATCCTCAAGAGATGCTTTTAGAAAAACCTTCTAATTTTTGATATCCACAGAGAGGTGGCATTCAGCTGTTATATAATACTCATAGAGGATGCTGTTAATGGGCCTCCAAATATAGCCTTTTTTTGAAGAAACCGGTCTTTCTGTTTTTACAGTAGGTGGTGCCAGCATTGTGAGGAAGAACATGAGTGAAATGCTTAGGTGCTATTCAAGGAGGTGGCTGAAAATAACCCTGGCTTGTTTTAGAATCTTCTGGAAGGTATTCCCAGCCCCTCCCTTTGTTTGCTTTTTTTGTTTCCAGGAAGTGTTCTTTCCAGTCATATTGTAGAAAACTACCAAGAGCTTATTTTGTGATTATGGCTGGTTTGGACAAAACAGTGCTATCCAGGCTGTAGAGGGGATGGTCACACCTCTAAAACAAACACATTATCCAGCACTTATTGTGGTCTCACTTAGCATGCCTTCAGGAATGTGAAGCTTTTTGCATTTTCCCAGTTGAGTCCTCAGACCTATTATTAGCATATTATGATTTACAGCAGAGTGGGTTTTTTTAATAACAGCACTGAGAAAGCAAAACCCGTTTGTTCATCCCAAGAGGTTTGAGAGCACATTTTAAGCACAGTGTGGTCAGAATAAAAACTAATACAAGTACACAGTCTATGATTACTCCTAATCAGAGAAAACACCCAATTAGAGCCAAAAGGCTGAGAAGTACATTGTTTACCATAGTAAATCATTCTCATAAATATCATTATTTAAAACATTTGAACTCTATTTAAGGACATAAACAGTGATGTGGGCTTTACAAGGAACACTAAACAGCTGGCTGTCTTTAAATCTTAGTGGCAAACACATTGGAGGCTGCCAGGGGCTTCTGCTGTTCCATTTCAGCTAAAGGCAGGAAGCTGCATTATATCCTCCATCTCATTTTCAGCTCTGTTGCACCAATTATGCTGCATTGAGGCTTATAGGGACTTACATTGAGTTTTAGATAGATGGAAGAAGCCAGTCTATATTCTTTGTGATAAAAATAGTCATTAATTACTGAGACTTGTAAACCGCTTAGCATCCTTCTTCATGTGGCCCCTCAGGTGCTTCTCCTCATTCTATAGCTAATCAGCAAAAGAGGAGAAAAATCCTCAGAAGAAGATGATCTTTTCTGGCTCAAACAGAAAGCCAAGGTTAAAAATAAATCAAAAATACACTGAAAACCTAAGCCAATATGCACTCACTGGCAAAATACTGACTTGCTTTCTTTTCAATCAAAGTTGATCAGAGAAAAATTTCTTATAACACTGTTCCATGGGGTAACTAATTATAAATATAATATTTTTTCCCTGTCTGATAGAAAACAGTGTGTTCTGAGGAGTTGAATGCATGAAAACACATTTACAAATAGCTCAAATAGAATTAGATAATTATCTAATTAAAGGAAAGTAAAATGTCATAGAAATTAATGAAGAAATTCAGTAGAGAGGGAACCCAGCTAGTAAAGGGCCTGCTGAAAGCAAAAATGGATAGTTTCATCTTTAAATGGACAGCTTAAATATGCTGGCAGAATTTCAGGTTAGTCTGTTTCAGAATTGACTGCTACGTCCAGTATTTTCATTTTTAACAAAAGCCTTGTGTTTAATTGGCAAAAATGCCCATTATGCTACTTCATTAAGGCAATCAGAATTATGGGTAATGTCAATGTGAGGAACTATAACAACCTTCATTTGGTAGACAAAATTCAGATGAATGGCTTTTGTATGTAAAAGTATCCCACAGGTTATAAATACAGAAAGCATGTCTACTACATGGAGTGTAAGCACGTGTTGAAGGCTTCTTTTTTTAACATACATATTTTATAAGTAAAAACCATGCTTCAAGGAATGCCGTACAACCACATTTCATGCATTTTGATATGACTAATATTCGTGAATGGGAGTACAGTTTTTCAAAGCAATGGGCAAAGAAAATTGGAGTGATGGTTTATTGGCTAGGTTGATTTTTATAAAAGCCTTGTAGAGAGCTTCAGAAATGAATAGTGTGTGC
The DNA here is from genome assembly GCF_964374135.1 of Grampus griseus. NCBI lineage: Eukaryota > Metazoa > Chordata > Mammalia > Artiodactyla > Delphinidae > Grampus > Grampus griseus. The sequence goes on from NC_138998.1 coordinate 109,444,625, forward strand.
AGGGAAAAAAAAAAAAAAACTTTGAAAGAAATTACAAGTGGGTTTCACTACATTACAAGCTTGAGATTGCTTATTAAATACATAACTTGTTTTTCTGCTGTACCAGTCATTTTACATAAGTGTGTGATTTGGCTTTCATTTATAATGTGTAACTGCAGCATGCTTCAACGGTGCCACGGGGAATACTTGTTATGGATTGAATATTTGGTTAAAATCTTTGGAAAAATTCCAAAAGCATTAACATAACTGTGGCAGCTTTGGGTAAGCACTCCTTGTCAGTTCACTTCTCTCCTTGGCAAATGGGGAGAAAACAACTGCCCTCTAGACACAGGGCAGACAATATATCCCCATTGCTCTTTTTCCCACTCCAAGTTTTTTTGAATTTGTGGTATCTGTATTTGAAATTAATTTACATCTCTACTGCTACTTGGGAAGGAGTTGCTTTAGAATCTGTAAAATCTTGAGCTATATAATGCTCACTCTATGCATGTATAGTAATTTTATTCATAAATAATTATTGTATTTAAAAGCAACAATGAAGTGCTAACTTGGTACACTTTCTAGTACAGTTTCCAATTGCACAGCAATTCTGAGAGGCAGGGAGGGGTAGAGAGGAAGTGTTATAAAAGTAGATGAACAAGAAGAAATTTATCCAAAGCATAGAGAAGTGGGTCCTTCATATGCTGGACCAAGTACAGATTCTGGCACAGATTTTATGATGGACAACTGGAAAAAGTAAACATATATGTATATATATGTATGTATGTGCATGTATATATATGCACACCTGGTATTTTTCTTTCCATTTTAAGGTTTCACCGGAGAAAATTACATATATATGTTTGTGTGTATATATATGGCATTTAGATATAGTTGTTGATTTATTATATGAGAGGAAAGGCACCCCCAAGGGGAGCCAAAAATGGGACTTAAGGCTGAAAGAATGGAGAAGAAATATTTAAACAAGTTCCAGGAGTGTTCATTTTCTAACTGCTTTGCTCTATCTTGTACAATTTGAAAGGCTTTGTATGAGCAATCTGTTAGCAGAGGGAATACAATCTCATTTTTCATAAAAAGGAAAGCACATGGAGGCTGATAGATGATAAAAAACATTCTTTCCTTTCCACACTGTCACCTTGCAGTCTACACGGGGCGTGCCTAGGTTAAATGGGCATTTGGAAACCATCTCTTTCTCTGACCTCTCTTCTTTCTCTCCTCATCCTCCTGTTCCTCATCCTCAACGCCTTAGTTTCTTCTACATTTTTCCAATTGTCTGTGCCCTCTTCACCAGGATATTAGGATGCAGGTTTCATCTTGACAAGGAGCTTTAACATCAATGTCATGTAGGAAATCCTGCGTAGGTTTGCATGTAGCTGATAGCAATTATGTCCTTATGTCTTTGGAGGAGTAGGCCTAAGCGTTTCAAAATAATCACAGGGCAGCATCAAAAGATCTCCTCACTGTCAAGGTTGAGGAAGTGAAGAAATAAGAACAGAAAACTCTGTTACCTCTAGTGGTCTTCTTTGAGTTTTTAGAACAGATAGCACTGTCTATGTTTCCTCAGTGAGTGGATTTGTGTTTTTGGAGTTGGGAGTAAGATATCTCTAAGTACCATGTACCAGCGAGCAGTTAGCCACCTGGGGGAAATCGTTCTTGGGCATACTTGGCAGATCATATGTCAGTTATGCATAGAACTAAAACACCAAACTGAAGTAAGTAAAAGAGGAACATTATTGGCTCACATAATTGAATAGATCTGAGCACAATGTGATCTTCAGCTAAAAAATTTCACCATGGACTAAATGTTCTCTCTATTTTTCAACTTCTTTCTCTTGGTTTTGGCTTCCTTCTTCAGCTTCAAATGTCAGAAGATGACTGTCAGCACTTCCAGAGTAAAACCATTTTATTATCTAAGAGTAATGAGAAAAGGCATATGTTGCATTCTATTTCATCTAAAGGTTAGAAGTAAGTAGTTCAACAGGACAGGTTTGAATTGACAAGAGATGGGAGTGATGATATAGTTGTTTTCTGAAAGCATGCTTATGCCCCTTAGGCATAAGATTCAATATTTTTTTCCAGAATGGAACATCTGGAACACTTTCAGAATGGAACACTTATATAGGAAAAGTGGCTCATCTTCAGTCAGAAACAATTGCCAACACTAGTCAGCATCTGAGAACCAGGGGAAACCCTGTAAATATGAGAGCAGACCAAGTGAGTCTCATTAAGTCCTTGGGAGGATCATGGACTTTGGTATTGGATTTGAGTCTGAATCTATACTTTAGGTTGTCACCAGAAAATCAAAGGCACATGTGTGAGAGTTAATTGGCTTTGGGTTGATATTTAATTTAGGGTTTTGTTTAAATATCTTGAGTTTATTAATAAGCATTTCAAATAAAGTACTCTGTTAATGGAAAAGTTAAATGTTCTTTGGAAGTACATGATTTCAGTTCTGGTGAAATGTTCTCTATCAAAAAACAATATCATGGACTGTTGATAAAAGATGATCTACTACCATGCCTGGCGTGTTGAATCTGATTGTTCAAAGGGAGTCTGAGAATAATTTTTTTTTAAATTATGCAATATCAGATTATGGTCAAAATGTGTACCTGACCTTGAGTGAGAAAGAAAATGTTTATAACCTTCATCAGTTGTTAAGGTCAGCAGTTCCTTTACTGAACCCGAGTGTGGAAGAACCCAATCAGTTTTTGAGCACTTGTGTCAGACATTAGTTCATATTTCCACAGAGAATTCAAGGAATTCATATTTTCACAGAGAATATTGGCCTTATTCATCCATTACCAAGTGCCTAACATCTGTCAGACACTGCACTTAGTTCTGGTGAAACAATGATGAAAACCATTGATTTTGTCCCTGCTCTCATGTAGCTTAGATTTCATTGTTGGGAGAGGGGGAAAAGTGATAATCATATAATCCTACAATGCAAGTGTGTCTGAGATAAGTGGTGTCAAGAAAGGTTTATGATTCTGAAGAGTCTATACTAGAGGGATTTGGTCTAGTTAGTGAGGATGAGAAGTGTTTCTGGGGACATGAAACACTATCTGGAGGATGCTAATCTGAAGGATTCTTAAGATTTAATTAGAAAAGGCAAAATGCGTAGAGGTAAGTACAGGGACCCTGTAATGGGAGGAAACATAGCTCCTTCCTGGAGCTGAAAGATCAGTGTGACCAGGTTACACATTTTATGTGAAGTAAGGGGCTGAGTGAGGAATGTCAGAATACTTGGCTTGAAGGATATATTAAGGATTTTGGACATTGTCCTAAGAGTTCTGGGAAGCTACTGAAGTGTTTAAAGCAGAGTGTGAAATGTTTAAATTATTATTTCATTAAGGTTATTCTGCCGGCTTTATGTGGAGAATAGATTGTAAAGGGACACAAATAATTATAAGCACACCTTTCATGCAGCTCTTGCAGTAGCTCAGGAGAGAAATGATAATCATCCAGAACAGTGGTGGTAGAGATGGAGTTATACGTACAGACCTGAGAAGTATTTAGAAATTATAATCATTAAGACTTGGTAAGGTACTGGATAAAGGTAGTGAAGGGGAGGGAGGTATAAAGGCTAATTCCTAGGTATTTGGTATTGTACCCTTGTTGATCAATTTCATCAAGAAAGAATGCCAAGGAAAAAGATCAGTTTTGGTATCATAGCCATATGCACAAATTGCTAAAGACATTAAAAGAAGTGGCCAAGATGTAACATGTGTTGAACAGCTCACATTGAGATTTCTTATACACACACACCCACGTATGTTCATGGAGAGCTAGGATGGTGGCATAATACCCAGTAGAATTATCAGCATTGGGGCCAGCCAGTTATTATCCTGTGTATAAATTTTTGGATATTTAACTGCAAACAACAGAAATCAACTCTGGTTAAATTAAGCAAAAGAGAATTGATTGAGGAAATAATGTAGGTTAGAAAATTCATGGGACACTGGGTATGAGCATTGGAAATGAGTAGGTCAAGTAGTCCCAGAGTCTAGGAAGCCAGAACAAGAAGGGCCTAGGAAGAGTAATAATCTGGGTGAGTCATGGTTGTTAGAATGGGATAGGTTCCAATTACATCTGGTATCTTTGTCCTTCTGCTCAAGAGGAAGCATCTGATTGGCCTAGCTCATATAGCATGTCATCTATTGAATATGGCAACAGCAGAACATACTGGAGAAGGTAATTCCTCAAAAGGATATATAGATTGTATTAGAAAGGGGAATTGAAATCTGAAAAGCCAAAAACAAATCTCGGCTACACCCTAGAAGGCACTTAAGAGTCTTTACTGAAGCAATTCAGAAATGAAATAACGCTTTCAAACATTGTTTGCTCACACGTGTGAAAACAGGAGGATCCTCTTGATTGGCAGTGACTACAGCAGTGAATAATCAATTGAGTTTGCCCTTCTCTGCATCCTCCTTCCCTTTTTCACTGCACATATTCTAGGGTTGGTAAGGTAGCTAGATCTATTCATCTTGGATTTTGCAACTACTGAGTATATTACATTATAGGGGGGTATTAGTTTGGGAGGAGGGGAAGAAACTTTCTTTAGCACACCAATACAAGCTAGTTAAAAATACAAATAAACTTTATATAAAGTATTTTACACAGTTTGTCATAAGTCAAATTGAATTCTAAAAGGATTGCGTCATGATTTAGAGAGATAAAAATACGACTTTTTATACTGCAGTTTTCTCTCCACAAAATAAGCATCTTTCTATATTTCAGCCCTAACTGTTCTAAAGTTACGTACTTTAAAGAGGAGGAATTTGTATCACAGTTTAATTTACATATATTTCGCAATACTTCCCTACCCTTCCACAAAGACAATTCAAAGATATTCATCAGAACTTATACAGTTGCATATGAAATAATTACTTCCCATCAGTTCCCTGTCAGTACAATTCTCCTCACTTCTCTCAGGAAAATACGTCTATTTTGGTTCCTGACTGTGTTAAGTAATTTATCTCCAGTTGTTGTCCAAACTCCTGCACCAAATTACCTGAGTTGTCAGTCAGGTTTCCACATATTGATTCAGCAGTCTCAGCCTTATGTCCTGCCCAACTCCAGCAGAGAGCTGATTGCTTTACTCTAAAATCCTTTGAAAAGTTAAATTGTTAACAATACAAATTCACTGGATATTGGGATAACTCTTTGCCTTAGCTTCTGTCTCTTCACCTTGAGCCCTGGGCATTTAGAACTCATCTCTGGACAGCAGGGCAAGGAATTGGAAAGTGGTAATGCAATTACTGCCAGGAGCCAAAGGAGTACTTAGATGTCTGCTTACTCTGGCAGTGGGTGCAGCTGATATTCAGACACTCACCTGCCTCCCAAAACAAACAGCTACTGATAGAGAGGGTCAACTAAATATAACCTGCATTCCAGGGTCCCTGCTTATTCCTGGCCAAATAACCAGAGACAAAAATAAATGGTCCCGGAAGGTAAGGGAGCCATTTACTTTAATCCACATCTTTGCCTTGATTCCACTCTTGCTCCAAAGAGAAGCATTTTATTATAATACCAATTAGGAACATTGTTCTGTGGATTATTTCCATAATAACTAATGGAAATCATATCTAATTGCAAATACCATACCTTTATAAGAAGGCACTAAAGCCTTAAATAGCCTTGAGTGCTTTTTACTTAATGTTCAATTTGTAGCTAATATACTTTAGGAGTTAAGTGCTCGTGTTTAACCTGTTAAGAGATTGTAAGTTAACTTGGGTGTTTAACAATGAGCTGTTTTGAAGTGAGCAGGTGTTTAAGAGAGTGGATCATAATTTAAAGTACTTGACTGAAAAATAGGAATACTTTTTTTTTTTTTTTTTTTGCTGTACGCGGGCCTTTCACTGCCGCGGCCTCTCCTGTTGCAGAGCACAGGCTCCGGACGCACAGGCTCAGCGGCCATGGCTCACGGGCCCAGCCGCTCTGTGGCATGTGGGATCCTCCTGGACCCGGGCACGAACCCGTGTCCCCTGCATCGAAAGGCGGACTCTCAACCACTGCCCCACCAGGGAAGCCCAGGAATACTTTTTAATGACATTTACGTGTTAAATCTTTGGTAAAAGCTCTATATGGAAAAAAATATTGACCCAGTAAGGCAGAATAATGCATTTGCATTGCTGTTCTTCACATGATCATGATGTTGAATCTTGAAGTTAAAAGGGAGCCTAGAGTCCTTTTAATTGCATCTTTTCATCCATTCTTTTAAAAAATGTTTTTTCGCATTTTATCTTCAGCAACTTTCCAACTTCTCTGCCCTGTTTGTAACAAAAATTCTAAAAGGCATTGTTTACAGATGTAACCTTATTTTGTATTCTCTTATTCTCTCTTACACCCATTTCAATCAGTATGTTGACCCTGTCACACCATAAAAACCCTCCGTCAAGGCCACCAATGATCTCCACACTCCAAAATCCAGTTACTAATTGTATTCTCATCTTAATTTATCTCTCAGAAGGATTTTACACAGTTGATTCTTCCCTCCTTCATAAGGAGTTTTGTTCACAGGTCCCATGGCATGCATTCTCCATTGCTTCTCCTTTCCCTCATTGGCGGCTCATCCTCAGTTCCTCTTTATCTCCCTGACATTTTAATGCTGAAAGTCCATAGACGTCCTCTTTTTTCCTTCTACATTGATTCCCTTCCTCGTATTGTCCAATTTCATGACTTCCTTTGTTGGACCCTAAATAAGATGTTTAGACTGAATGGCTCTGAGATAATTATTATTACTCTTCATACTCTTCATATGACTCTATCTCAGTCAATTCATATCCATTATATATGTTACAAAGGTGAACTTTATGGTACTTAGTTCAGGTACACGAGAGAATCCAAATGTTTGCCAATTTTCAGACTAAGAATGAGCACAGAATAGTAAGACTGAACCAAAGACAGAAGCACTCCGTAAAGGACAATTGAAATGGAAGTTTATGGTACAATATTTTGTTTTGGGGGCTTGGAAAAATGTTTGAGGAAGTCATCAAGAGGGCGTGACTGCATGTTGACCTGTGGGATGGACCTAGGCAATAGGAGGCTCCTTACCCCCTCCTCTGTCCTTGGAATGTACCTTCTGCCCACCATTCCCATGCTAACTGCTGTTTCAAGACTATGGACTTGAGAAAGTAATGTGTTTTCCACTGGTACTTTCATGGGCCTGGAGGATGTTATAGCACACATAGAAGTCCTTACTAAATTCACCCAGCCTGCCTCGAATGATAGCTGGCAAAGCCTGTCCTTCATGAACACTGAAACATCTCTAATGAGAAAAGCTGTCCCCCAAAACAGAATGGCCTGGGACATTATTACTGCCTCACAGGGAGGCATCTATGCCATTATCCAAACAGCATATGTTCATACCTGATTAATCTGGATACAAGTGAACGCTCTAAGTGATCCAGCTCCCCAAAACTCCTCACCCTGCCCCACCCCGGCCTGGGGCAGAGAAGGCATAGAGGAGTTAGTAAATCAGTGGTTTTGGATCATGGGCCTTTCTGTTGAAAAATTTGTTTCTTATATCAGAAATCATTATCTTAATCTGCGTTTGCTCTTGCATGTGCTTAGATTGTTGCTTGGGCATCTGCTTCCACTGCAGCCAGATGGCTGCCAAACGAGCTACCTCCAGGCTAGTGAAACCCCTTGCTGACCTCTTGGGGCACGTTAAGGAAGAAGGAGGTGGGTGAGATCATAAGAGCGTTGGAATGTTGGATGAGGTCGTTGGGAGGACCTGACTGTGGTTGACCCACCAGCTGGACCTGGCCCATCAGAGACTCGTCACCCTCTCCCATCCTTGAAATGTATATTCTGCCTGCCACTTCTGTCACCAGCAAAGTCCACTGGGGTCCCTGGGAAAAATAAGATGAACTCTAGGTGATAAGGTCTAACCTCTTCTCTTAGTGCTTAGTCTAGTTTCACTTGCCTGTAGGAGGCTGTGTATAGAAGCTGTGCACCTAACACGTTGGATCAGAGTTTCCAGGGCAGAACCGCTGCACCTGATGCAGGGACTTGGTGGGCCATGCGCAGAAGCACTGCGCACAACACCGCCAATTGAGACGGCGGCGGAGGGCGGGCCGTGTGCAGAGACACCGCTCCAGGCGCTTCATTATAAGGTGCCGTGAGCGACACGACTGTGCAGGACTCGCGGGAACTGCGTCTCATCCCTGCAGATAAAGCAACCCCGCCCATAGAGCCCGGAGCCCGGCAGAGAGTGTATGCTCCAGATCGTGAGCTTGCGCCTCTCCATTCTTTGATCAAAAAACAAAGCTTTCCTTTGCTTCTGAACCGAACTCAGTCTCATTCTATTGGTTCCAGTGACACCGGTTAGGTGGACCCTTGGTGGGGCTCCACTCGGGAAGGTCGGTAACGTTTCTACAGCGGGAGCTATTTTCATGGATGAGGCCTCGAGAGAACAATGTGTGCTGAGACCATCTGGACAGTATATGTTAGTGAACCCAGTTAAGGCCTCTACATAAACTAAGATCCTGGCAGGTGTGGAGATCTACTTATCTTGCTGCCACCCAAGACAAGTCCTGTAAGTAAGTTCCTGCGCTTGTTAAAACTGCCGCCTACCAATCTGGAGTGGCTGCCTGTTTCTTAAGTCTCTCCATGCCTTCCTTGTCTGGGGTGAGGAGGGCAGTTTCAGATTTCGCCAGGGAAATTTCCGAGATTGAGAACCTACAAGGAATTGGATAGTTTTACAGATGACAAAAATTCTCTTAGAAGTGCAAAAATTCACCTCAAATACTTCCTATCAAATAGTCATTAACAATTATCTATAGGCAACAACCTGTCCCCCAACAAATACCTTCTAATTGTATGTTAATACTGGTACTACAAGTTCTCTTTGAACAGTTTGAGTTACAATATGGTGTCTCTGGAAGCAGTCTTTAAGATGGAGTTTGGGATTCAAGACGTATATGAGAGAGAGAACTCTGTGAAAGGAAAGGGAAAGAGGCAAGCTTGGGCAAAGGAGAAGGTAAAACAAACTAGACACTTAGAACAAACCAACAAGGGGCTCTGGAGCAAATTCACTTGTCAGAGTGATGTGCCTCAGGCTGAACTGTCTAAACTTTATACCCCTCCTCACTTAGCAGCCAGTGTGGATGATAACTGGAGGGTGTCTGCAGAGCATACTCCCCACATCAGCTCATGTCTTTATGGAGGATCTGGGCCACATCACATCTATCCCAGTGTACCTCTTGCACCATAGGATCTACTTCATATATACTCAGACAGCAGCTCCATCTCACGTGTCAGCATCTTAGGATTTCCTATTCAGAGCCCTGTCCATGGTGTAACTGACTTGCCTCAGTTTGGCATTTCACCTTGTTTGTTATTGGACACTTAACCACTTGGTCTATTAGGTCCTGGACTTGTCTTTGGCTTTTTCTATCATGTCATACAGATGATAAGAGCATCTTTGTAGGCAGCCACGCAGACCTCTGGCTTTCATACTTGGTTTTTGATTCCTTGTTACCTCTGCTGCTTGTTATCTTTCCAAATGGAGCATGAAGGCTCTTAGCCATAGCCAGCCTATCCTGTTATCTTTACATCTACAAGTTTCTCTGTAAGTTGCAATGCCTGATCTTTACCTATGCTAATTTATTCCCCCTTCCCTGGGATATCCTTCTGATTCACCACTGGTAAAACATTGACTGCCACCTTGTTGGAGGAATGTTCTTGACCTACCACTAGTGATGGCACCCTCATTGCCTACAGGTTGCTGAGTCATCTAGCCCCAAAGCTCCATCTTTTGGCCTACTTTCATAGACCGTACTTCTGGGTTCTCCAGGAGCTGAGATAGAGCTTGGGGTGCAAAGTGTTTATTAAGGATCAACTTCTGTGAAAGGAAAAGGAGGAGGCAAAACTTGACCTTGAAAGAGTTGAATTGCAGTGTGGGCCCCATAAAGCCCTAGATGAATTGGCAGGGAGTTCTAGAGTGAGTAATGCTCATCAGAGTGTCATATCAGGCCAAAATTCCTGGGACTTCATACCCTCACCTTGCTCAGCAATAAGTATGCGCTCAAAACGGTGTTACTTCTGAAACTGGGGCACACCCTGAAGGAGCTAAGAGCTGAAGGCTACTTGCTCAATATGCTGTAGCTTAACAGCAAGTTCATTCTTGAAGAGGTGCCTCTGGACAGCACATATGACAGAACTCTTGTTTTGTTGGTCAATAAATACATTTGTATAAATGTAAGTAGATCTTTTGGTTTTCAGTGTTTGTCATTTCAACTTTTGAAAATTCAACTTATCTTTACCATTGTAATCAACTGCCCTCTTTTCCAAACCTTCTTTAGTCTCTTAAATTAAGCTAATCTTTCTTATTTATGCTTTCACAGTGTTAACATTATCTTCCTGTACCATATTGTAATAAAATTATGGTCTAACAGGGATAAAACTTGTGAGGAATTTCTGTATGTATTTTGCTTACTGGAAAGAATTATTTCCTCTTCTTAAAATCTGTCCATAATTAGGGCTAAAGTATGTGGCTTTATGCCCCCTGGAAGAAACATAAGAAAAATATAAGATATGGTATGTATCTGGTGACAGAAAATAGTATAAGAGAGATCTTCTTTTCCTCTAAAGAAGTATAGGTTTTATAGTATAGATAGGAGAGAGGTAAGAGAGTATTTTGTTGAGGGGAAAGAAAAGGGAAGGAGTGCTTTTTTGTTCTATTTCCTATTTGGAATTTAAAATGAGAATTCAACATGGGGTAGCTACATCAGAGTAGAAATGGATGTATGTTCTATTTGAACAAGCAGAGAGAGACAGAGACAGAGAGAGCTGGAGCTAGTGACAGTTTGGGTGTGTGTGCAGAAGGGATAAATAGAAACATCCCTCCATGATTTTGGAAGGATGAAGGTGACTGATACTGCTGGCTTATGAGCTTGGGGGAGGATGTTTAGGGAAGCTTGATCTGGTGGGACAAAGTACACACACGGCCAAGGCTATAAGAAGAACATAGGGAGAGCCCAAATGGCAACAAGGATCAAGGTGTTGATGAGAAAGCAAAGGGGAACTGAGCTTGGTGAACCCACAGCACAGAGCAGCCAGGATTCAGAAGACAAGATGCAGATTGGAGAGAGTGTCCAAATCTTGGGAATCTTGCAAGCTCCACCCCTCAATATACGCATTGGTTTCTTAAGAAACAGAAGTGGAAGTAGGAGAAACAGCATGATAGGGGTTAAACTTTGCATTAGCTGAATAATTAATAAGTTAAAATGAGACTGTCAAGCAAACTTGAAGAACCAATCTCATCACTGTTATGCACCAAGGTGGAGACTTTTGAAGCAAGATAAGATTGACATGAGAAATACATGTCCTCCATTTTCTTGGCATACATGAACAGTAAAGTATAAACAGCAATGATTAGTTTATCCACAGCATTCCTCAGGGGATTGTGAGCTCCTCTAGATCAGACATGACTTCTCTGCATCTTTTTAATCCTTGGGCTGGCATTTATAGTCCTCAGTTAACGTTTGTACCTTTAAAGGGTGGGGGCTTTGCTTTATTTTTCTGTATATCTTATAGTGCCATGAGCTGAGTTTGGAAAATAGAGAGTCATTTAGAAAATACTCTTTATAGTTAACCATATAATTTCGTAATCAGCTTAGTTTCCTCTTCTGTGTGCATATGGATCTAGTGTTTATGAAGGAAGTCCACTGAAAGCATTTTGACCATTTTTGAGATTAAATTTATCTGTCCTCTTGCATTTCTATGTATTAGTGTTTGTATTGCTACATTCCATTTCACCTAAAATTATCTTTTGTTTTTATTAAAATTAGATGGCTTTGGTGGTATGAATTAATTTTTCCTTGCTTATATAGTTAAAAAAATCTCTAATACTTTTGAACAAGAAAATGGGCCTAAAAAGAAGTATTTATTGCTAATTCACTTAATACTTATTTCTTTACCAGATTTTTAAATATGAATGACACCATTTACTGGAACAGAAAATTTCACAAGGTTTTTACATTAATTCTTCCTCTAATTCTTGCCAATTTGCTGCAACAATGTAATTGCATTGCCTACATTATGGTTAACAGGAAAGATTAGGTGTGTAGCATTTTATTGTCTTTGACAGCTTGATGAATTGTGACTTGAAGTGAGCAAGTGCCTTTGTTCTAATTGTCTCTTTTTCATTAAAGCTGAGAACTATACTTGGGAATTGGGGGAATACTCTTCTTACTGCTTTTAAGTTAGAGCTGTTCACACTGATGAATGTTCTCCACCTAAATATTGTGCAGGCAGCTCTTTGTTTATATTCCACCCTTTTTATCATTTCAAGGCTAAAACTGATGAAGATCAATCAATACAACTGACTGAAAAAAAATTGTCAGGGAAAGTGATTTCAAGAAATGGAATGTACTTTCCTGCTTCCCAAAGTAGAATAAGATAAAAGAATCCTTGGTATTGTGTCATTTTTTCCATGGATACATATAAGTGTTTTGTTTGTCTGTGTAGGGTGAATGTGTGGTTCATTAATACCAGTTAACTTCATTAATCTGATCCCTTAGAGTACACATTTGCATTTCTCTGTTCCAGAGCTTTAAGTTAATTCTAACTAGTTGTTCCATAGTGTCATTTATCCGCTCATTCATTCACAGTTAATTTATTTCATTTATTTGGCACACGCTTATTGAGGGTCAACCATGAGCCAGGCTCTATACCGTAGGCAGTGTGGACAAAAGATGAGTGTAATATATCCAGTCCCTAAAGAGGTTATGTTCTACTCTTAAGAGGGATCAGAAGAGAGACTTTGACTCTAACAGTGAAAATTCCATCCCTTTGCTGCAAATATCATATTAGTTCATGATTAATGTCTTCTGTAGGATGGAAGTGCAGTGTCAGTTGGGAAATAGCTGAAAGGAATGTGTTGGAAATTTTCACTATAGTGCACAATTCCAGCGGGTGCCTTTCACATGGCAGCAGTACACAAGGTCCCACTGGGGTGAAAAGGGGAAGAAGAAGTATGTTTGGGGCATGTTATCCCTTTTGTTAGGTGAAGAAGTTTGGTAGTGACATTTTTCTGAAGTTGGGAAGAACCACTTAAGTTTTAAGGAAATGATTGAGAGATTATTTCTGAGTTTTAAAAAGCTAAGTGGCAGCATTGAGAGGGGATTGAAAGCAGGGAGAATAGCTATTTCAACATTCCTTTTGAGATTAAATATTTTTAATATATTTGTAGTGAAAAATGGCAAACCAGTCAACTGACTTAATTCCAGGTATACTAGAGAATGCGGTAGAGGAAAGGGAGGTGTTTGGCATCTCTCTTTCACTTTCTGCTTGACTTCTTGTACCTGTTTGCTACTTTTGTTTTCCCCAGTAACTCTGGAAACTCCATGCAAATGCCCTGCTGACTTGTGCTTGTCTCCTGGGTAGCCTAGGAAAAAAACATCAGTCTCTAAGACTTGGTAGCTTTGCAAAATATGTGTGAGACTCAGTAAATTGAGGACATGAAACAGGATGAATTAGATGAGCAACTTAAAGTGTGTTTGAAAGGGTTTTTCAGGTAAAGAACACCATATCAGAGAGCATGCAGCTGTTGGGTGAGTGGACTACTACATCCCTAGAAAGAGAGTACTTTGATGGCAGAGTCTTTGAAAAATATGCTGTGAATGAGGTGTTCTGTGGATGGCAGAAGAACATAGTGTCTTGAGCCAGGAGAGGTCGCATTGACATTTGGCTCCCTTGCCTGACTCACGTTCCATTTTCTACTCAAAGTGGATAAGTTTTGGATCTCCAATTCTAAATTACTTTTTTTTTTATACTGACTTTATTTCTTAGGTGTAGTGTTCCTGGCTCCATGTACAGTATTTCTCAGAATTATGTTTACATGAATAGATGTTTACTTGAACAGATCAGAGCTGGAGCTTAAAGTCAAGTCTTCTTCATTTCTGGCTCCCAGGTTGGTGACTATAACGTCCAGGCAGGATACCTGGTAACCAAGAAGACCTTAACATTTCCCTCAGCATGACTAAACTTTAGACAAGTTTCTTCCAGTCTCTAAGACCCTGATCTCCCTTTTCTTGGAACATTTACTTTAGAAAATGAATAATTATAAATTATTTTCATATCCCTTTGAAGTGTAAATCTTCTAAAAGCTTCTTGCCAGTTTTACAGCCCAGCGTGGTCTTTCTCAAGGACCTGGGAGCCACTCCTTTGAAATGTAATCACAAAGGCAGAGAGTGTCTCTGTCTCCCAGTCTCTGTGGGAGAGTAAGAGCTTAATTTAGGGGGATACCTTGCTCTAAGTTGTAAAACTACCTCCTGTTATGAAGCTAAGGGAGAGTTTACTTTTCCTTTGAGTAAATCCAATTAGCAAACACAGATGACATACATTCCCCCATCAATGCCTTCAGTTTTCCTCTAAGAAGCTTGATTTTACATTTGGAGTGGTGGGTCAATGATTTTGTTGCATAATAACAGGTAACCACGAAGGGACAAACACCACTGCATTCTGGGCTGTTCTTGGAAGTAGCAGTGTTCCTTCGGCAATACATCTGCCTAGAGGAAGGAAAGTGGGAGGGCTGGCGACTGAATAGGCTACAGACCCAGATTGGTGAGTTGCCCTAGGTGTTCCAGGTTCTAAAGACAATAAGTTCTTTGTAGTGTCTGTTCAAGTCTATGCAGTGGTTGGAAAGATGACAGCAAAATTAATGATCCAAAATCTCAGAATGATGGATTTCCTGGGAAAGAAATAAAACACAGTAACAAGGGTGTTAATAACCAGTGGGAAGAAGGCAGAGCTGGGAATGGGGTGGGGTAGGCTGGGTAGTAGGAAGAGTCCCATTCCCTGTAAGTGGACTAAAAACCAGAAAACTGACACAGTTACAGAGGGAAGTTGTGCTCGGGGCCAGTGATTGTCTTTGAGGATGAGGGGGCCTAAAAGAGATTTAAGAATATTACAAAAATTAGCAGTACTTGGGGGTAGAAATGTATACACTTCTCCTAGAGAGTAAAAATACTTGGAATAACCTAAGATAGGGGCTGCTCAGCAGTGCATCCAGGTCGATTGATTTATATCAATACCTGGAATTTATCTGGCTATTTGTGCCGTGAAAAATGTAAACAACCCAATGGTTTGATGTGAAACCTGGATTCTTGAATTTAAGAGAATTATGAAGAAATCTCATTTTATTATATCTAGTTGTTAATTATTTTGTTGGGGGGAGGGCCCTGGTAAAGGTGGGGTTTCTGGACTGTGCTTGTTTTTTGTGTTATCCTACCTTTAATTAATATGGAGTGCATGGGTACCTGAACCTATGGATCAGATGTACACATTGTGAGTCTTGTTGGTGGCTTCTCTAGTATTTGAATGGCTCAGAACTGCTTAAAGTTTATCAAGGTTGTGGTGTGGAATAATGTCACCTCGCAAGAGAAGGATGAATCACTGATAAAAAAAAAAAACAGCCCTCCTCTGAGGTGGGTAAACCCTATGGAATGCCTTAGCCATCTGCCAAACATAATGGGAGTAAGTTGTTGGTAAACCACAGCATTAGTAGTTTTATGTATGGACAAAATTTTAGTTCTCCATGAAGCAGCATCCCTGAAATTGACTAAAATAAACATCTACATTGATGCATGGTACATGACATAGAATCCTTCCTGATCCAGACTCTTCTCAGGCTCCCCTGAACTTTTCAACCAGACCTTCCACGTTCGTCTCTGCACTGTCCAGTTTTAGAAAGAGTCCTGCTAATTTGGTTTAACTCACCAACTATAAAACTTAAAATACTCCAGATCTGAGTGAATATGTTTGTTGCTACTTACAACCACAGCCTGTTAGTCCTAGTGTTTTAACATGGTCTTTATCAACTTCTGTTATAGACTCACAAGTTTAACTGTCTTGTTATAACAGTTACATATCAACAGTATGGTTATGACCTTTATTAATACAAAAAACAAATATATAGTCAATTTATTGTGTCTTAATTTAATCATTATACACATTCCATTTTTAAGTGCTTAAGTAGGTACTATAGTGCAAAGAAAATGCAGTGATATAATTAACCAGCCATTAAAAGTTTACTTCTACAGGTTAAAAAAGTTTTTTCCATATCCTATTACCCTTGACAAATAATCAGGTTTCTTATCCTCTTCCATTCCCCAGGTAATGTCCAATCACCTTGGCCTGCCTTCAACAAGAATTTTGTTAGTTGGGTTAGCCAGAATCCCCCCTTACTCCTAATATTTTCTCTTAGTAACTTTCTATCCACTGACCTGCACCCTGCTCCTTGGCTATAAATTCCCACTTGCCAATACTGTATTTGGAGTTGAGTTCAGTTTCTCTCCCCACTACAAGACCCCATTGCAGTGGTCCCTACACCCATTGTAATGACTCCCATTGAATAAAGTATTTCTCCTGTACTTTAACAAGTGGCATAGAACCACCATAATGGGTGGGGATGCTCAATGGGAAAAGTTTTGACACTCAGAGTATCCTCTATTTGCCCCTATTCTAGCCTCTCCATTAACTATATCTATGAGGCTGGGCCGGCTGCCTGCCGCTCTTTAAAAGTTGTACATATGCTTTTATATCTAGTTTGCCTGGCTGAGCAGCAGTGCACCTCGAAGTCATGAGTTAGTAAGAGTTTGAGGAGGAACATTTTAGCCATGTTCAGTATTTTCAAAATTTGTGTTTGCTTTGGCAGTGCTGTATGTATGTATGGTTTATGACCTTGGTGAGTGGATGAATAGTGTATGTTGCCAAGATTAAGGACATCTGGAGAGATATGAATCTAGATAGTGGCTCTGCCTCTTATAGCTGTACAACTACCTTCTTCTATGCCCAGAAGTTGCTTTTGATAACAAAAGGGTGATTTCTGAGTCTCTGAAGAACTTATTTTTAATGAAAAGTGGATATACAGCCTAACATAAACAAAGAGGAGTAGCAGACCTCAACTAGACAGGCACAAGTTCCTCTGACCCCAGAAAGTTTGGTGCATGTAGATTTCCTATTTTAGATATGGATGAAAAGGCCAAAATGGTTTTTCACAATTGTTTCAAGCCATGGCTTGCTATCTTTCTCAGCTGCAAGAGACCTACTAGGTAATTATGCAAGAATCACTGTTACCCAGAATCCATGAGAGCTAATGGAAAGACTCGTACTTAATGAGCCACCAAGGGCTAGGAGGTGGGCTGAGGAGAGACAAATTTGGATGAGTCTGAGGCTCGTTCTCCCCCTCCCACCACTCCCACACTCTTTTGATAGCTTAGCAGGCTACTCCCACAGTAGTTTTGAATTAGCTCAATAGTAAAACAGCTGGGTATCAGAAGCTAAGCTTAAAGGCTCTCCAGCTGTGCTCTACCCAAGCATGCCTCTCTACTTGATCCAAGAGGATGGAGGAGTCATGAACTCTGCTGCATCTCTGCTTGTGAGTTTTCCCGATAAAGCTTCTTTTATTTTACCTCTATACCTTATAGTACCTTGGTATATGTGTGTCCATGGATGACAAATGCAGAAAGAATATAAGTATCATTTTTACCCATAAACCTTTGTTTAAACCCTGATGGTGGGGAGGAAGAAGCTCTATTAAGGACCCAAAAGGAAACATAAGATTTGTCAACATTATTTCAAGTAGATGTGGATAATTTAAAACCCATAAATATGTAATGCATAACTGAAAAGTTTTCAAATATAAGATGTAAATACATTGTAATAGACCTTGCCTCAGAAGACAGAGGAAAATATTACAAGGCCTTTAGTGCATGTAGATAACTCTGCATGCACTAATGGTAATGGTAATCTATTACCATTAGATTATAACTGTAAAATCCAGATATGATATACAATAAATCACAGTGCACAGAGTTTCAGCTCGGTGAACAATGTTTCAAATAAAAGCAACCTTATATACAGGAAAGGAATACACATGAGTTTTCTTTTCAGTGGGATTTCCATAAAGATGGCCTACTTACTAGAGATCATCCAAGCTCAGACATACAACTACAAATCTCATTTGTATGTTTATTGTGAGACCAATGATGAAATTCTTGTTTCCATATCGCATTGAAAGGAACATTCGTGACTTCAATGCAATTCTGTGAGTTATAAAACAGTTTTATTTTTTGTTTTGGGAGATCAGGTATCATTGTTAATAAAGAATCGGTTGTGTTGATCCTGAGCTTTTTCATATCTTGGTATTCATCAAATACAAGGTGGCAGTTATAGAGGGATTCTGCATCAGTAGTACAGGCAAGGGGAGTTAGTGGAATTGAAAGATGGAATTTGAAATGATTCCCTGAAAAAGGACTATCTTGGAAGTTACTAGCATATGAACTCATAGGTAAAGAATGCAAAGTCTTAGAGACAGTTATGACAAGTATAGCCACTGTTCACTTTAGACATTTTGAAAGAACTGAAATGATAATACTCTTCACTATTGGACTTATTAAAAATACATTGGAAGAAAAATGATTACTTCTAATATGGAAAATCAGAAATAGTTACACATAATGTGATTCATGAATCTTCAGGAAGAAACAGAATAAAGAAGATAGCAAGTGTTTTATCTTAGTGAAAAAAAAGCACTTCTTCAATCTTATGAAAATTACTAAAGATTTTAGTGGCGTGACTTCAGAAATGATTAATGGCAGAGCTCAGAGGACCAATAGCCATTGTCCTTTATCAGGAACAGAACTGAACCTGAGGCAAAGTAAAGGTTTAAATATGATGATAGACTTGGCCTGTCAATTCTTAAAGATTGAGCCAACCTAGTCCATCAGAAAATCATGAAATTCCATCTACTTGATGAGGTACTTAATAATATTCTTGTTCAATTTTCATGAATGCTACACTGGTGCATGTTCTGTAAATTTTGATTATAACCTGGGTGGATAGCGAAGGTCCCCACAAATGAAGCATTTACAGGTTTTCTTTTTTAATATAATTTGGAAATATTTTTAAAGTATAAGGAAACAGTCCCAGTAAAATAAAAAGAATATCATACAAAAATTGGAAGTTCTTTGGAAATTATTGGAGCCTATCAAGTGACTATTTTAGTGGGCAGAAGGATTCTATTTCTGGAAACTATTTCTAAGGTATTTTTATTTTGGGGAATGGATTAAATTTTTAAATTTACACACAATGCAATTCACGTGTTTTGGTATACAATTCTATGAGTAAGGACAAATGCGTAGCGTTGTGTATCACCAACACAATCAATATACAGAAAAGATCCATCACCCCAAAGAAGTCCCCCATGCTGACCCTTTGTAAACACGCCATTTCCCCATCCCCAAACCCAAATAACTACAGATCTGTCCTCCAATCCTAGAAAAATGTATATTTATATAATAAAATTTGCCATTTAATCATTTTTAAGTGTACAATGCAATGGCATTAATTATATTTACAATACTGTGCAACCATCACCATTATTCATTTCCCAAGCTTTTTCATCACCCCAAACAGAAACTCTGTAACTATTAAGCAATAACTCCCTATTTCCCTCTCTTCCCGGCTCCAAGTAACCTCTGATCTCTTTCTGTCTCTAGGAATTTGCTTGTTATAGATAGTTTATACAAGTGGAATTGTACAACATTTGTCCTTTTGTGTATGGCCGATTTCACTTAGTATAATGTTTCCAAGTTTCATCCATGTTGTAGCATTTATCAGAACTTCATTCTCTTTTATGGCTGAATAATATTCCATTGTAGGTATATGCCACATTTTGTTTATTCGTCTGTTGATGGATGTTTTGCTCATTTCCAGCTTTTGGCTATTGTGAATAATACTGGAATGAGCATTGGTGTACAAATATAGGTATGAGTCTCTGCTTTCAATTCTTTGGGGTATATACCTAGGAACGAAATTGCTATATTATGAGGTCATTCTGTGTTTATCTTTCTGAAGAATCGTCAGACTGTTTTCCAGAGTAGCTCTTCTTTACTGTACATTCTTACTAGTAATGTACAAGGATTCTAATTTCTACCTTCTCACCAACGTTCTACATTCTCACCAACACTTTTTTTCTTTTCCTTTCTTTTCTTTTGTTTTTTTTTTTGGATTATAGCTATCCTAGTATGTGTAAAGTACTATTTAATCATGGTTTTGATTTACATTTCTCTCATGATTAATTATGTTGAGCATCTTTTCATGTGCTTATTGACCATCTATATATCTTCTTTGGGCAAATGACTATGGAAGTCCTTTGCCCATTTTTTTAATTTGGTTGTTTGTTTCTGTTATTCTTGAGTTATAGAATTTCCTTATATATTATGGGTATTAAATCCTTTTCAGATATATGATTTGCAACATTTTCTTCCTTTCTTTACATAGTCTTTTTACAGTTTTTGATAATGCGTTTTGATACACAAAAGCTTTAAATTATTATAAAGTTCAAATTATCTATTTTTTTAAATTTTGTTCCTCATGCTTTTGGTGTTCTATCTAAGAATCCATTGCCAAATCCAAAGTCATGAGGATTTACCTCTATGTTTTCTTCTAAGTGTTTTATGGTTTTGGTTCTTATATTTAGGTTATTGATTAAATTTTAGTTAATTTTTGTATATGCTTTGATGTAGAGGTCCAAATTTATTATTTTCCATGTGGAAATTCAGTTGTCTCAGCATCATCTATTGAAGAGACTGTTCTTTCTCCATTGAATGGACTTGGCAATTCTGTCAAAAACTAGTTATAAAAGTACAGGTTCAACTCTATTCCATTGGTTTATATACCTATCCTTATTCCAGTACCACTCTATTTTGATTATCATAGTTTTGTAGTGAGTTCTGAAGTTGGGAAGCATGAGTCCTCCAACTTTATCCTTCTGTTTAAAAATTGTTTCAGCTCTTTGGGGCTCTTGTAATTCCATATAAATTAGAAGATTGGCTTGTAATAAATGTAAGTGCATGAAATACACACCAATTAAGAGACAGAGATTGTCACATTGGATCAAATATATGCTGTCACAAGAAAGTTGCTTCAAATATAATGTTAAAGTTAGATTAAATATTAAGCCACAAAACAAGTCTTAATAAATTTTAAAAGATTGAACGCATACAGTGTATCTTCTCTGGCTGTAATGGAATGAAGCTAGAAATCAATAGCAGAAGAAAAACAGGAAAATTTTAAAATATGTGGAATTTAACACACTCTTAATTTTCTTTTCTGTTATTTTTTAATTGAAGTATTGTTGATTTACAGTGTTGTGTTAATTACTGCTATACAGCAAAGTAATTCAGTTATACATATATATATATATATACATGCTTTTTAAAATATTCTTTTCCATTGTGGTTTATCATAGGATATTGAATATAGTTGTCTGTGCTATACAGTAGGATCTTGTTGTTTATCCATTCTATATATGAAAGCTTACATCTGCTAACCCGAGCATCCCACTCCATCCCTCCACAAGCCCCTGCCCCTTGGCAACCACCAGTCTGTTCTCTATATCTGTGATTCTGTTAAATGACATACTCTTAAACAATCAATGGGTCAAAGAAAAAAAAACACAAGGGAAATTAGGAAATATTTTAGTATGAATAAAAATGAAAATGTATGGGATGCAGCAAAGGCAGTGTTCAAAGGGATATTTTTAGCTATATGTGCCTAGACAGGATTTCTCTCAGGGTTTTGTGGGTTTTTTTACTTTTTATTTTGAGGTAATTGTATATTGAGATGCAAGTATAAGAAATAATACAGAGAAATGTTATATACCTTTCACTAAGTTTTCCCCAATAGTAACATCTTGTATATCTAGAGTAAAGTATCACAATTAGGAAATTGATGCAGTCTACTGACAATACTAGATTTCACTAGTTTTACATACACTAATTTGTGAATGTAGTTCTATGCAATTTTATCACGTGTAGATTTGTATGACTACCATAATACTCAAGATACAGAACAATTCTGTCACAAGGATCTGTCATCTACCCCTTTTATAATCACAGTCACCTTTTCCAGTCCCCTTACTAACCTGCTTTCTAACCTCTATCAACTGCTAATCTGTTCTCCATTTCTATAATTTGTGATTTAAGAAACATTGCATAAGTGGAATCTTATAGTGTGTGACTTTTTGAGATTGTCTTTTTCACCCAGCATAATTCCCTTGAGTTTCATTCAGGTTGTTGCATTTATCATTGCTTTTAACCTTTTTTAATACTAAGTAGTATTCTTGGTAAGGATATACCACAGTGTAACTATTGATCCATTTAAGAGTTGGATTGTTTCCAATTTCTGGCTGTTATGAATATAGCTGCTTTGAGTATTCCTGTACAAGGTTTTGTATGAACATAAGTGTTCATTTCTCTGGGATAATTACTCAAGAGTGCAAATGCTGAGTTGTATGGTAAATACAAGTTTAGTTTTGTTTAAGAAACTACCATACTGATTTCCAGAGTGGTTGTACCATTTTACATTCCCACCAGCAATTTATGAATGATCCATTTCTCTTAAGGTTTTAGGTTTCTCTGCTGCTGTAACCAGTTGATATTGGCTGACTTCAGAGCAGGTCCAGGAAAGAAACAAACCCAAAACAAGTCAACAACAATAAAATCCCACCAGGTATTCCTCTTGCATTCTCCAGCTGAAGAGTTTCCTTTTCACAGTCCCATTTTTAATGGGGCTTCTCTGGGAGATTTTCCTGTCCATGGCTTCTATGCAGTTATGGGGCCCAGCTTGCTCTCAGATCAATTATAGGAGATAAGAAAAGGGGGAAAAAAGCTATTAACTCACCACTACGTTGGATTCTCTTCAAGTTTTTTAAATTTATTTATTTATTTTTGTTGCGGTACGCGGGCCTCTCACTGTTGTGGCCTCTCCCGTTGCAGAGCACAGGCTCTGGACATGCAGGCTCAGCAGCCATGGCTCACGGGCCCAGCCGCTCCGCGGCATGTGGGATCCTCCCAGACCGGGGCACGAACCTACGTCCCCTGCATCGGCAGGCGGACTCTCAACCGCTGTGCCACCAGGGAAGCCCCTCTTCAAGTTTTGACCTCCATCCTCAATCTGTCTGTTACTGTTTATTTTTAGAGCCTTTCATAATTTCTCTTTGTATTCCCTCTAGAGTTTTAGTTATTACCATTGCAAGCTATAGGCTACACTTCATCGTGGCCATTACCACAATCATTTCACAATTTATGAATTCTGAAACTGTTGGTACATTTTCAAATACATTGCTGCTCCAGCATTTTTTTTTCAGATCTGTTAGATTTCGTTTTGGCCAGCTGGGAAAGATAGTTGCATGTGTTCTGAAGTGAATAATGACTGAGTAATAATTGTCATCTAGCTGATGATCTAATAGATGAGAATACAACTTTTGACATTGAAGATGATGAATAATGTAAAATTAATGGTATGCCTTGAAACCAGGGCATATTTGGAATTCTTTGAAGATGACTCCCATTGCAGTACTTAGGAGATTTACGTTTTTCAATGGGAGATGATTAGGTAAAAAGCTTCCTGAGTAAATCCTTTCATTTAGGAAAAAGAAATGGTAAATCCAATTTCTATTTTTGTTTCCTCTGGTATTCTTCCATTTATCTTATCTTTGGATAGAATAAATCACTGCAGTTTCAAAGGCATGAACTTAATCCATGATATATTAGGGTGTCCAAATTCCTTCTGGGATTCTAGTCTTTCCTCAGGAGAGAAAATTAACCTCTGAAAATAGTCACTTATGCAGTTACACCTGGTGGTTTAAGAATTAATTTATTGCATTTACCTTTCTGACTAATCACTTCAGGCTGGAGCCGTGATTGGTAAGGATGTAGAAAAAGAGGTGACCCTCACAGGGACATTTCAGCAATTGGAAACCCAAAGTATTGCATTCTGGTATTCAATATTTAGGTTCTACGGTGCTTTTTAAAATAATAATTCTAGGATATTTTCCTCTCTTGGTGCCCGGAAAGTTCATAGGACATCAACTCTATAAAGAATTTACTTTGCATCCAGGTCTATCATTTACTAATTATGTTACTTTGGATAATTTATTATTGTAAGCCTTAGATTCCTCATAAAAAGATGTGATTAATAATATCAATCTCATTATTGTGAGAATGTGAACTCAATCACATAATTTTGTTCTGAGTTCCAAATTTTATATATGTATATATGTATCTATGATGTATTACATATGATTATTATATATATTTACATATATTTGTATATAAATATTTAGTTTAACATTTAAACACATATTTAAGTGCTTTGTAAGACTTTAAACAGCACATAAAATAAAGGAGTATTATTTTTCTGTGAATAATTTATGCCTGAAGAACAATTATTTCTTCCCCAGTGGGAAAAGGAGGCTTAGAAACTTTAGTGAATTCCTGACAGTAGTCATTGGAATATTTGCAATATTCTATACTATATTTCTACTAGGAATATCTCTAAGTAGGTTGCAGAAACCGAGGATTCTTTCTGTTCCAGTTTATAATTATATTTTGCAGGCTCTCTTTGACGTTCTGAATCTTTGTACTCACCAATTTAGAATCTACATATAAATTGCTGTGTACTGTTAATTTTACTATAGTCAAATACATTTCAAAGCCAAACATCATGATGTTTAAAAAGGGACAAAGAACAATTATATTTGACAAACAATTTTTACATGACCTGAAAATGTCTCAGGATTAAAAACCTTTAATACTGATTTGCTTGGAAGTATTTGTTTAGTTGAAACTTGTGGAATCATTTCACTTTACTTTATGGACTGATTGAAAAAGTTGGAAAAGCCTCAATAAAGATTTTGAATTTTGCCTCTTTGCTCACTGGGATGAGAGCTCCCAGCAGAGGAATCTTCAAGTTTGTAGTGAACATATTAGGAGTTGTTACAACTAGCACTGTAATCATTTATGCAGTTTTCATGAATACCCAGGAGATGGTAGTACTTTTCAGTTTCAGGAGTGCAGGTTTACTGCTCAAAACACTTGACATACTATAAGCAAACATCTAATGTTGAAATAGAAAATAGCTATCTTTTTGTTACATTTAGCATAAAACAGTATTCATGTTTTTTCTCACAGTTTAAAACTAGGTGTGCAGAAAATATTGTGTCATTCAGAGGGAAAAAATAATAATAATAATTCACACTGGAAAGTAGCTGCCCTAGAATCTGAGAAATTTCTCTAAATATGAATTTCAATTGACTGCACTTTTAAAAATCTTGTTTCAATTCTCTGGATATATTCATATTTCAGTGAAGGCTTGTAAACTGATGGAAAGGTTAAAGAACAATTCCTAAACATCTGTTGGGTCAATAAAGTTTGAGTCGTGCAATATTTCTCATTTGTCTCCCCGACTGCCCTATCTGAAGGTTCTCTTTATGGCCCAGCATCTTGCCATCCCATCCTTATTTTTTCCAAAGAGAATACTTCAGAATTTAAATTTTTTAAAGTTTTAAGAATGACTCAGAAGATTAAAGTTATTTTGGCATATGGTTCTAGAAATAAAACTCATGCAAGAAGCACTTTTTCTGAAAAGAATTGGAGCAGGTTTGATATTCTCTTCCTGAGAATAAATAACTTGTAGAGACAGGGCAGTACCTTCAAAGCCTCTGTTTTTTTTAACAGGGGTTCTATAACATAACCACCTCCATTCTTTAAAGTGAAAGGTTTTGCCAAGTTTCAATTAATTCATAAGTACTCCTGGAGATTAGTAAAAAGGCCACCTCTCACCCCTGGAAGGGAAAAAGAAAAAAACATTTTTTTTTCCCCAATCTTAGAAAAGATGAAGAGTAGGACCTTAACTCCCTAAGTAGAGTTCAATGTTTGAACTCACAAGCACACACACACAAAAGTGCACATGTGTAAATAATTCTTTTTAGTTGTTGTTTATTTTCCTATGAGAAGTCATCAAACAGGACATGGCTTTGGCTAGTATTGTTATTTCTTTATCTTTTGGCTAAAATAATAGATATAAGTAAGTTAGCAACAAAGTGGTAATATAGCATTATATACATATATATATATATATATATATATATATATATATATACACATACACATGTATATATCTGTGATAGAGCATATACCTAAGACTATAGGCATGAAGTCGTTCTCCTGTTATTCAAATCCTGGTTCATTATTACCAGCATAATCCTCACTGTTATTTTTTGAAATTTTGTTTTATTTGATTATATCAACCTTTTATCTGGATGGATTACTTTTGTTCCTATATTTAGTAGAGGAAAGTGCATGTATTTGTATTTTGTGTTTGGGTATTTAATAGTTCGTTCTTATATTCTCAAAAGGCTGAACATAAGAGTAAAATAGCATATCATATTTTTCCTCTTAAACAATACATAAGATATATGATTATAATTTTATATCCCAAAAATCACTCAAAGTGCTTTAAAAATCATTACATTTCAATAATTTAAATTAAAAAAAATAAGAAGTTCTAAAAAAGAAAGAAGTTCTTAGATGCTTTATGCCTCTCTTTGAACTCTAGTAGCCTAGCTCATTACATAAAGTTTACTGTATATTGAAGGTAAAATGGAAATCTGTACCTTTCCAGAACACGGTAAGGTGAGGAATGGAAAGAGAACAAAATGAAAGAGAAGAGAAATCCAATTTTGTAATCTAATTCCATATTCATTCCAGTACCATAAATAAAACTATCCTTCTTCTAAGAAAATGGCCCCGGGTTTTTATCTTTGGTGCTAAGATATTAAAGGTCATATGGCTCTATATCTCATTTGCAAGGAAAAAAATTACAAAGTAATCCTCCAAGTACTTTACAGTAGAGGATGGAGGAGAGATGGTGGAGGACAGAATTTATCCACGGGGGGGAGAAAAACAAAAAATTATATTTAAAAGTCAATCAGGGGATATTGTTTAGAGACAGCTAATATTTGTACTTATTTATCAATTTCACATATTATTCATTCTTCTGCTAAATGTTATCTTCCCTTTCTTTGCCTGGATAAAACTACTGTTTTTTTTCATGTCTCAGCTAAGACAACGTTTATACCTCATTTCCCTACTTCTACCTTACTTCTTAATCATACCTCCCAAACTGAGAAGCATCAATTCCTTTCTTCCTATCAAGAAAACAATCACCGAATTTTTATTGCCTCAGTAGTTGTATATCTCTCACTAGACTGAAAAATCCTTCCTTATTTCTTGTAGTTGGTACTTAGTAGGTACATAATAAATGTTTGTCAAATTAAAGAATAAACTTATGTACTAAAGTTAAATACATACAGAATCCTCACTAGAAAATTTGATCCACATACAAAGGAGAAAGAAAATCGATTAAATTTTTCATTATCTAAATCATCCCCAAATTACCTCAGTCCTATTCTTGGCATTGTGTGTGTGGACACTGATTTGTTTATAGTAATGACTTAAAATTTCATTCTTATCTCTCTTTTCTATACACTGATGACAACACTTTTAGAAGACTCCTTTACTCTGATTTTTATAGAAAGGATTAACTTTTCAGATAGATGAAAATATTCCAAATAACACTTTAATATGGTCTTATTTTAGCAATTGACATAAATCTAAATGATTTATCCTTGATTATCATCACAGAACTGTGGAAAAGATCGTATAACAATATGTGAGTAGCATTGAACAGGGCTACAAAAATTCTTTTTTCAAATGAAGGGGTCTTACATTAAAAAAGAGAAAGGAAGAATGTGGAAAAGAGGAAAACTACGTTAGAGTGAATTTAAAAATGTTGCTAGATACAAAGTTAATATTTAGAAATCAACTGTATTTACATATAAATTATGATTTTAATGACATTTGAAAAACACCCTCCATCTCTAATAGCAGCAAAAAGCATAAAACATCTAAGAGTAAATCTAATAAAGAATGTGCACAATCTGTATACTTCAATCTATAAAATATTGCTAGGAGAAATTCAAGAACTAAACAAATGAAGATCTATACCACATTCATGAATCAGAAGAGGAAATATTGTTAAGATGTGTATCCTTAAATTTATCTATAGATTTAAGATAATCCTAGGTAAAACCCCAGCATTACTTTTTTTGTGGACATTGACAAGTTTATTCTAAAATGAATGTTTAAACTCAGATAATCTAGATTAGCTAATGCAATATTGAAGAAAAATTTGAGGACATAAAACACAGAATATAAGGACATTATAAAACTGTAGTAATTAAGCCAGTATGATACCATGCAAGAAAAGACAAATCAATAGAACAGCTTAGAATGAAGAAATAAATCTATGAGTATAATAATAGCCTGATTTGTGACAAATTTGCCAATACAATCAGTGGAGAAGAAAAAAGTTTTTCTAATAAGTGTTTTTTCATCAACTAAATGTCCATATGGAAAAACCAGAACCTGAACCATATACAAAAAAAATGTTTCTAGATAGATTATAGATCTAAATGTGAAAAAAATACTACAAGGCTTATAGAAATTATCGAGGTATAACTTCATGATTTTTCAGTAGGCAATGCTTTCATAAATAGCACAATATATTTAGTATTCATAAAAGAAAATAAAATCTTATTAAAATGAAGAATTCTGTTCTTCCAGAGAAACTGCTGAAAGAATGAAAACAGCAAACCATATAATGGGAGAAGATGTCTGTAAAAATATATCTGGAAAAGGATTTATATTCAGAATATATAAAGAACTACTTCACATTACTAAGAAAGACATAGACTACCCAGCTTACAAATGAGCAAAAGTCTTCTGCCCATTTTTTGATTGTGTGGTTTTTTGTTGTTGAGTTGTATGAGCTATTTATATATTTTGGAAATTAAGCCCTTGTAGATCGCATCGTTTGCAAATATTTTTGCCCATTCTGTAGGTTGTCTTTTCATTTTGCTTGTGGTTTCCTTTGCTGTGCAAAGGCTTGTAAGTTTGATTAAGTCCCATTTGTTTATTTTTGTTTTTATTTCTGTTGCCTTGGGAGACTGCCCTAAGAAAACGTTGGTAGGATTTATGTTAGAGAATGTTTTGCCTATGATCTCTTCTAGGAATTTTATGGTGTCATGTCTTGTGCTTAAGTCTTTAAGTCATTTTGAGTTTATTTTTGTGTGTGGTGAGAGGGTGTGTTCTAACTTCATTGATTTACATGTGGCTGTCCAACTTTCCCAACACCACTTGCTGAAGAGACTGTCTTTTCCCCATTGTATATTCTTGCCTCCTTTGTCGAAGATTAATTGACTGTAAGTGTGTGGGTTTATTTCTGGGCTTTCTCTTCTGCTCCATTGATCCATATATATGTTTTTGTGCCAATACCATGTCATTTTGATTACTGTGGCTGTAGTATTTTCTGAAGTCTGAGAGGGTTATGCCTCCTGCTTTGTTCTTTTTCTTCAGGATTGCTTTGGCAATTCTGGGTCTTTTATGGCTTCATATAAATTTTAGGATTATTTGTTCTAGGTCTGTGAAAAATATCATGGGTAATTTGATAGCGATCACATTAAATCTGTAGATTGCTTTGGGTAGTATGGCCATTTTAACAATATTAATTCTTCCAATCCAAGAGCATAGGATATCTTTCCATTTCTTTATACCAGTTTGAATTTCCTTTATTAATATTTGATAGTTCTCAGTGTATAAATCTTTCACCTCCATGGTCAGGTTTACTCCTAAGTATTTTATTTTTGGGAGTGCAATTTTAAAAGGTATTATATTTTTACATTCTTTTTCTGATATTTAATTGTTAGTGTAAAGAAATGCAACTGATTTCTGTATGTTAATCTTGTATCCTGCTACCTTGCTGAATTCATTTATCAATTCTGGTAGTTTTTGTGTGGAGTCTTTAGTATCATGTCATCTGCATATAAGGACAATTTGACCTCTTGCCTTCCAATTTGGATACGTTTTATTTCTTTTTATTGTCTGATTGCTATGGCTAGGACTTCCAATACTATGTAGAATTAAAAGTGGTGAGAGTGGGCATCTTGTCTTGTTCCAGATTTTAGCAGGAAGGCTTTCAGCTTTTCACTGTTGAGTATTGTATTGACTGTGGGTTTGTCATAAATAACTTTTATTATGTTGAGATATGTTCCCTCTATACCCACTTTGGTAAGAGTTTTTATCATAAATGGATGTTGAATTTTGAAGACCTAAAGAGATATTTCTCCAAAGAAGAAATACAGATGGACAATAGGCATATGAGAAGATGCTCAACATTGCTAATTATTAGAGAAATGCAAATAAAAACTACAGTGAGGTACCACCTCACACCAGTTAGAATGAACATCATTAAAAACTCTACAAAAAACAAATGCTGGAGAGGGTATGGAGAAAAAGGAACTCTCCTACACTGTTGGTAGGAATGTAAATTGGTGCAGCCACTATGGAAAACAGTATGGAGGTTCCTCAGATAACTAAAAGTAGGAATATCATATGATCCAGCAATCCCACTCCTGGGTATATGTCCAGACAAAAATATAATTCAAAAAGATACATGCACCCCTATGTTCACAGCAGCACTATTCACAATAGCCAAGACATGGAAGCAACCTAAATGTCCATTGATGGATGAATGGATAAAGATGTGGTCCATACTGGAATATTACTCATACATTAAAAGAGAATGAAATAATGCCATTTGTAGCAACATAGATGTAACTAGAGATTATCATACTAAGTGAAGGAAGTCAGAAGGAGAAAGACAAATACCATATAATATCACTTATATGTGAAATCTAAAGTATGACAGAAATGAGCCTATCTATGAAACAGAAACAGACTCATGGTTATAGAGAACAGACTTGTGGTTGCCAAAGGGGAGGGATTTGAGGGAGGGGTGGAGTGGGAGGCTAGAGTTAGCAGATGTAAGCTATTATATATAGAATGGATAAACAACAAGGTCCTACTGTATAACACAGGGAACTATTTTCAATATCCTATGATAAACCATAATGGAAAATAATATTTAAAAAATAATGTATATATATATATATAACTGAATCACTTTGCTGCACAGCAGAAATTAACACAACATTAAACCAAATATAGTTCAATAAAAAATAAATTAAAATTTAAAAAAATGAGCAGAAGCCATGAGCAGACACTTCATGAAAGGAGATATCAAACACAAAAAAGCAGGTAATATCATCAGTCATTTTGGAAGTATAAACATAAACCTATACCACTTAAACTCACCAGAATGATTAAATTAAATGGAGAGCAATATCAAATGCTAGGAAGAATGTGGAGCATTTGAAACAATGATACAATGCTACTGGAAATATAAATTGGAACAGGCTCTTTGGAAACTGTATCTACAAAGCCAAACATCATGCCCTCTGTTCTAGCAGTTCCACTCCTGGGCACATACCAAACAGAAATGAGTCTTTTTATTTTATTTTATTTTATTTATTTTTTATACAGAAGGTTCTTATTAGTTATCTATTTTATACATATTAGTGTATACATGTCAATCCCAATCTCCCAATTCATCCCACCACCTCCCACCCCCCGCTTCCCCCCTTCATGTCCATACATTTGTTCTCTACATCTGTGTCTCTATTTCTGCCTTGCAAACCAGTTCATCTATACCATTTTTCTAGATTCCACATATATGTGTTAATATACGATATTAGTTTTTCTCTTTCTTACTTGTTTCACTCTGTATGACAGTCTCTAGGTCCATCCACGTCTCTACAAATGACCCAATTTCGTTCCCTCTTATGGCTGAGTAATATTCCATTGTATATATGTACCACATCTTCTATATCCATTCGTCTGTCGATGGGTATTTAGGTTGCTTCCATGACCTGGCTATTGTAAATAGTGCTGCAGTGAACATTGGGCTGCATGTGTCTTTTTTTTTTTTTTTTTTTTTTTTTTTTTTTTTTGCGATATGTGGGCCTCTCACTGTTGTGGCCTCTCCCGTTGCGGAGTACAGGCTCCGGACACACAGGCTCAGCGGCCATGGCTCACGGGCCCAGCCACTCCATGGCATGTGGGATCTTCCCGGACCGGGGCACGAACCCGTGTCCCCTGCATCAGCAGGCGGACTCTCAGCCGCTGCGCCACTAGGGAAGCCCTGCATATGTCTTTTTGAATTATGATTTTCTCTGGGTATATGCCCAGTAGTGAGATTGCTGTGTCATATGGTAATTCTATTTTTAGTTTTTTAAGGAGCTTCCATACTGTTCTCCATAGTGGCTGTATCAATTTACATTCCCACTAGCAGTGCAAGAGGGTTCCCTTTTCTCCACACCCGCTCCAGCATTTGTTGTTTGTAGATTTTCTGATGATGCCCATTCTAATTGGTGTGAGGTGATACCTCACTGTAGCTTTGATTTGCATTTCTCTAATAATTAGTGATGTTGAGTAGCTTTTCACGTGCCTCTTGGCTGTCTGTATTTCTTCTTTGGAGAAATGTCTATTTAGGTCTTCTGCCCATTTTTTGATGTTTTTTTTTTTTTTTTAAATATTGAGCTGCATGAGCTGTTTATATATTTTGGATATTAATCCTTTGTTGATTCGTTTGCAAATATTTTCTCCCATTCTGAGGGCTGTCTTTTCATCTTGTTTATAGTTTCCTTTGCTGTGAAAAAGCTTTTAAGTTTCATTAGGTCCCATTTGTTTATTTTTATTTCCATTACTCTGGGAGGTGGGTCAAAAAAGATCTTGCTGTGATTTATGTCAAAGAGTGTTCTTCCTATGTTTTCCTCTAAGAGTTTTATAGTGTTCAGTCTTACATTTAGGTCTTTAATCCATTTTGAGTTTATTTTTGGATATGGTGTTAAGGAGTGTTCTAATTTCATTCTTTTACATGTAGCTGTCCAGTTTTCCCAGCACCACTCATTGAAGAGACTGTCTTTTCTCCACTGTATATCCTTACCTCCAGAAATGAGTCTTAATGTTCACCATTTAACATGTATAAAAGTATTCTGCTGCAGCATTCATAATAGCTCCCCGAAAGAAACAAGCTATAATTTCCTTCACAATAGAAATGATATTTAAAAGGTAGGCTATTCACACAACGTAACACACACAACTATGAAAAAGAATAAACTTCTGCTACGTGCAACAACATGGACAAAGTGTTATGTGCAAAAATACATACTGTAAAAATCTACTTATGAGTAGTTGAAAGGTAGAAAAAATTTATGTATGATGATAGGAATTAGAATATGCTACTTGGATTTAATTGGGAGTTTGCTGGAAATGATCCATATACGTGTGTGTGTGTGTGTGTGTATGTGTGTGTGTGTGTGTGTGTGTGTGTGAAGTCCGTCATTGAACTGTATGCTAAGGATTAGTACACTTTATTATATGTCTTTTATTCCTCATTAGAAAAAGGAGGAGTGGTGGAGGAGGGGGAGAAAGAGAGAAAGAGGAAGGGGGAGAGAGAGAGAGAGAGAAAGAAGGAATAGAGATGTCTGATTTCAGTATGACTAAAGTCTCTATTAGCTGTTCTTATCTCTTCTTATTCATACCTCCTTTATTTTTTAGGATACTGACATTCTTTATAATTTTAGGTTTGTTAATTTGAGGATGAGTTTTCCTGATTATTGTGACTTATCTGATTAATCTTGTTATATCCTATTTCTTTTGAAAAGGAGTGGAATCTGGTTTGTATTTTTCATTCTTTGCCAAAGATTGAACCCAGGCATATTTGCCTTATGTAGGGGGAAATCTGCCAGAAACAAAACCATTTGACAATGTAACACATCAGTCCAGGCATTTTTTGTGTATCCCACCCTCTCAGAATGTCACTGAAAGCTAAGATTTATTTCCAGGTAAATATACTTTCTGGATATGAGTGATATATCATAACCTGACATAAATATGGATACTGGTGCTCTCTAATCCATAAGCAGCTCCTTAGTCAATTAAGCCATCCTGAAGTCATCTTGCTTGTCCTTGTATTTTTTTCCCATGAGGGTGGAATTCAAATTTTTCATGTAATAATTTTATCAGTTGCCAAATTTCTTTTTAGTTGCAACCTTTAACAACCCATGTTTTTCCTGCATTCTTTGTATTCTCTGGCTTAGCAGTTTTCTCTCCACTTTTTTACTTTCAGTATTTATATACCATCAGAGAATGTGTACGATTCAGATTCAGGCTGCATAGAAGCAAAGAGAAATATTCTGAACCCAAATTGGCAAGCATACCTAAATCTTTGAGTTCAGCTTGGAGTCTCAAACAAATACATAAAGTGACACTGTTAAGAAGAAAAGAAACCTTAGAGGTCCCTGGAGAATACCTTCACCTCTACAGTCTCCAATGATTATACTTAAACAGAACTTCATGTAATCTTTAAATTTCTTACATTGTATTTCCTTAGACCATTTCTGTTTATTTTACAAAAGAGGGGTCTTGACTATCGTGGGATTACTAAATCCATCTCTGGTTATTACTGCTGGACACCATGCCTGATCTTTTGATAAAATCTTTGATTCCAGATCTTTTCTCTTTTGCAAATCATTCAGGATAGTTCTGACAATCATCTGAAATAAAAATGCTGAAAAGGAGAGAATTCTTTTATTAAGTATCACATTCTCTTATTGCTCTCCTTAGATGCCCTGGGATTCATCCTTAACTCCATCCACACCTGCAGCCCCCTGCTCTGGTGTGCTTTTTTGTCTTCTACAGAGGCCAGCCCTCAGCTTACTAGAGCTACTCTGATCACTTGGGCAGAGAGCCCAGAATGCCTGGAAGGGGACTTTACTCTAGCAGGCCCTTAGCTAGTGACCAGTCTTGTGAAAGTATGACAACCCAGCTCCCTCACCTCAGTTTGGGACAGTTCTGAAACATAATACTGCAGAGTTCTGTAGTAGCAGGCTGCAGGTACCCTTCTGGGACATTGTCTGCAATTACATTCTTGGTTACCTTCTTCCCTTTCTCTGTCTTGTGTTCCCAATAAACTTCTCTTAGTGATTTCTCCTGGGATTATTTCCTTACTACAACACTAGCAAAAGAATCTTCTTAAGGTCTGCTTCTGGGGAACCTGGCCTAAAAGAAACTATAAGCCAAATGATTAACTTCTTCCAGTCTATGTCCACTATAAGTTTCAGTTCTCTTTAGCAAAATTTCACAATGTTTGTAAGACTAAGTGTTTGTACTACTGATATTTTAGATTGATACCTTCCTAAAACCATGACTGATATTTTACATACAAAGAATAAGTCTACTGACTTTCCTCTGACTGTAATCAGTGAACTTATAGTCTCCAGAAAAAAACATCAGCCTGAATGTGACTCTCTTAATTTGCTTATTTTTTGATAGTACACTTAAGCTTCCCACTTCGTGGACCCAGAAATCATATTTCTGAAACTTTAGAAATGATGCATGAATTGTTAACTTTCATGAATTTTTATATGATAATTTTTTGATATAATGACTGCTAGTCAAAAAGGATCAAAATGACATTATACACGTGTTGTTTCATGTACCGTAGTGAATGCAAATAGTAAGAACTTGAGTCCATCCACAGAAAACAGTCAGCTGGGGACAGAGAAACTTGCTGCAGTGTCCATGGACTGAGTTAGCCCATAGGAGCAATCCACCATGGCCGAGGAACTTGCCAGAGAGTGACTGCCGCTGGGCCTCTTGTATACCCATCTACTGGGAGCTGCAACATAAGAACCTACTAAATCCGGAAGAGGAGCTCCTTCTTCTGTTTTGGTCTTGCTGCATCCCTTCAGCTCCCTCTATTGACAAAGCCTGACATTGTGCCAGCTGGCATGGGGAAAATTTTAGAGTCCAATGTCAACAACACAAAGAAGAGTTAAAGAGCATGGATTTGAAACTGAGAGGAAATAAATTGATAACACACACACACACACACACACAGAGTTCTGTTTGTCTTACATTTAAAGTAAATATTCAAAATTTTGTTACGGTGACTGGGTCTATTTCAGAAGGCACAGAGCTATTTTCTAGATTCATCTTTCCCAATACAAATCAAAGTCACTAAGTTATATAGAAACAGAGAGCAGTGTGTTAGTTTTTGAGTAGGGGCTAGTAATGGGGCTTATTGCTTGGTAATTCAAACACTCCTGTCTATTTATTATTTACTGTTTACTTTTATTGTTACTGGACTATATCCTGCAGTTTCTTCTGCTCTGCTCTTAAATGAATGAGAAGAGGAAAGGTGAATGTATATATTCAACTCAGGGCTTAATTTTGATTTCAGAGTTGCTAAAATTCATTCTCGCAGTCAAATATGAATGGTAATTTGTGGATGACATGCCAGCCATTGTCTTTGTTTGTTGGTCTTAATGGAAGGAATATTTTGAAATCCTTTTCTCTTTTTATCCTTGATGGATTCATAAAGCTAAATGTGGTATTGTTTATCAAACGGTAGCAACATCTCATTTTACAGATGAAAAGACTGAGAGCTAAATGAGTTGATAGAGGTCACAGAGCTTGCTTGTGACGGAATCAATGAATGTAAGAATCTAGACGGGGACGAGCGGAAGATGGCGGAAGAGTAAGACGCGGAGATCACCTTCCTCCCCACAGATACACCAGAAATACATCTACACGTGGAACAACTCCTACAGAGCACCTAGTGAATGCTGGCAGAAGACCTCAGACCTCACAAAATGCAAGAAACTCCCCACATACCTGGGTAGGGCAAAAGAAAAAAGAATAAACAGAGACAAAAGGATAGGGACGGGACCTGTACCAGTGGGAGGGAGCTGTGAAGGAGGAAAGGTTTCCACACACTAGGAAGCCCCTTCGCCGGCAGAGACTGCGGGTGGCGGAGGGGGAAGCTTCGGAGCCGCAGAGGAGAACGCAGGCACAGGGGTGTGGAGGGCAAAGTGGAGAGATTCCCGCACAGAGGATCGATGCTGACGGGCACTCACCAGCCCGAGAGGCTTGTCTGCTCACCCGCCGGGGTGAGCGGGGCTGGGGGCTGAGGCTTGGGCTTCAGGCGCTGACTGGGAGAGGACTGGGGTTGGCAGTGTGAACACAGCATGCAGGGGGTTAGTGCACCACAGCTAGCCGGGAGGGAGTCCGGGAAAAAGCCTGGACCTGCCGAAGAGGCAAGAGAGTTTTTCTTCCCTCTTTGTTTCCTGGTGCGCAAGGAGAGGGGATTAAGAGCGCTGCTTGAAGGAGCTCCAGAGACTGGCACGAGCCGCGGCTAAAAGCGCAGACCCCAGAGACGGGCATGAGATGCTAAGGCTGCTGCTGCCACCACCAAGAAGCCTGTGTGCGAGCACAGGTCCCTATCCACACCCCCCTTACGGGGAGCCTGTGCAGCGCGCAATTGCCAGGGTCCCGGGATCCAGGGACAATTTCCCCAGGAGAACACACGGCGCGCCTCAGGCTGGTGCAACGTGATGCTGGTCTCTGCCACCGCAGGCTTGTCCCGCACTATGTACCCCTCCCTCCCGCCCCCCCCGGCCTGAGTGAGCCAGAGTCCCCGAAGCAGCTGATCCTTTAACCCCATCCTGTCTGAGCAAAGAACAGACGCCCTCTGGCGACCTACACGCAGAGGCGGGGCAAAATCCAAAGCTGAGACCCGGGAGCTGTGAGAACAAAGAAGAGAAAAGGAAGTCTCTCCCAGCAGCCTCAGGAGCAGCGGATTAAAGCTCCACAATCAACTTGATGTACCCTGCATCTGTGGAATATATGAATAGACAACGAATCATCCCAAATTGAAGAGGTGGACTTTGAGAGCAAGATTCATGATTTTTTTCCCCTTTTCCTCTTTTTGTGAGTGTGTATGTGTATGCTTCTGTGTGAGATTGTGTCTGTATAGCTTTGCTTCCACCATTTGTCCTAGGGTGCTATCCGTCCGTTTTTCTTTAAAAAAAATTATTTTTTCTTAATAATTATTTTTTATTTTAATAACTTTATTTTATCTTACTTTATTTTATTTTTTCTTTCTTTCTTTCTTTCCTTCCTTCCTTCCTTCCTTCCTTCCTTCCTTTCTTGCTTCCTTCCTCCCTCCCTCCCTTCCTCCCTCCCTCCTTCCCTCCCTCCCTCCCTCTCTCTCTTCCTTCCTTCCTTCCTTCCTTCCTTCCTTTCTTGCTTCCTCCCTCTCTCCCTCCCTTCCTCCCTCCCTCCTTGCTTCCCTCCCTCTCTCTCTTCCTTCCTTCCTTCCTTTCCTTCTTTCTTCCTTCCTTGCCTTCCTTCTTTCTTTCTTTCTCTTTCTTTTTCTTTTTCTTTCTCTTTCTTTCTTTCTTTTTCTTTCTTTCCCTTTCTTTCTTTCTTTCTTTCTTTCTTTCTTTCTTTCTTTCTTTCTTTCTTTCTTTCTTTCTTTCTTTCTTTCTTTCTTTCTTCCTTCCTTTCTTCCTTTCTTTCTTCTTTTTCTCCCTTTTATTCTGAGCCATGTAGATGAAAGGCTCTTGGTGCTCCAGCCAGGACTCAGTGCTGTACCTCTGAGGTGGGAGAGCCAACTACAGGACACTGGTCCAGAAGAGACCTCCCAGCTCCACATAATATCAAAGGGCAAAAATCTCCCAGAGATCTCCATCTCAACACCAGCACCCAGCTTTACTCAACGACCAGCAAGCTACAGTGCTGGACACCCTATGCCAAACAACTAGCAAGACAGGAACACAACCCCACCCATTAGCAGAGAGGCTGCCTAAAATCATAAGTCCACAGACACCCCAAAACACACAACCAGATGTGGACCTGCCCACCAGAAAGACAAGATCCAGCCTCATCCACCAGAACACAGGCACTAGTCTCCTCCACCAGGAAGCATACACAACCCACTGAACCAACTTTAGCCACTGGGGACAGACACCAAAAACAATGGGAACTACGAACCTGCAGCCTGCAAAAAGGAGACCCCAAACACAGTAACATAAGCAAAATGAGAAGACAGAAAAACACACAGCAGATGAAGGAGCAAGATAAAAACCCACCAGACCTAACAAATGAAGAAGAAATAGGCAGTCTACCTGAAAAAGAATTCAGAATAATGATAGTAAAGATGATCCAAAATCTTGGAAATAGAATAGACAAAATGCAAGAAACATTTAACAAGGACCTAGAAGAACTAAAGATGAAACAAGCAATGATGAAAAACACAATACATGAAATGAAAAATACTCTAGATGGGATCAATAGCAGAATAACTGAGGCAGAAGAACGGATAAGGGACCTGGAAGATAAAATAGTGGAAATAACTACTGCAGAGGAGAATAAAGAAAAAAGAATGAAAAGAACTGAGGACAATCTCAGAGACCTCTGGGACAACATTAAACACACCAACATTCGAATTATAGGGGTCCCAGAAAAAGAGAAAAACAAAGGGACTGAGAAAATATTTGAAGAGATTATAGTTGAAAACTTCCCTAATATGGGCAAGGAAATAGTTAATCAAATCCAGGAAGCACAGAGAGTCCCATACAGGAAAAATCCAAGGAGAAATATGCCAAGACACATATTAATCAAACTGTCAAAAATAAAATACAAAAAAAAACATATTAAAAGCAGCAAGGGAAAAACAACAAATAACACACAAGGGAATCCCCATAAGGATAACAGCTGATCTTTCAGTAGAAACTCTGCAAGCCAGAAGGGACTGGCAGGACATATTTAAAGTGATGAAGGAGAAAAACCTGCAACCAAGATTACTCTACCCAGCAAGGATCTCATTCAGATTTGATGGAGAAATTAAAACCTTTACAGACAAGCAAAAGCTGAGAGAGTTCAGCACCACCAAACCAGCTTTACAACAAATGCTAAAGGAACTTCTCTAGGCAAGAAACAGAAGAGAAGGAAAAGACTACAATAACGAACCCAAAACAATTAAGAAAATGGGAATAGGGACATACATATCGATAATTACCTTAAATGTAAATGGACTAAATGCTCCCACCAAAAGACACAGATTGGCTGAATGGATACAAAAAAAAGACCAATATATTTGCTGTCTACAAGAGACCCACTTCAGACCTAGAAACACATACAGACTGAAAGTAAGGGGATGCAAAAAGATATTTCATGCAAATGGAAACCAAAAGAAAGCTGGTGTAGCAATTCTCATATCAGATAAAATAGACTTTAAAATAAAGACTATTAGAAGAGACAAAGAAGGACACTACATAATGATCAAGGGATCGATCCAAGAAGATATAACAATTGTAAATATTTATGCACCCAACATAGGAGCACCTCAATACAAAAGGCAAATACTAACAACCATAAAAGGGGAAATCAACGGTAACACATTCATAGTAGGGGACTTTAACACCCCACTTTCACCAATGGAAAGATCATCCAAAATGAAAATAAATAAGGAAACACAAGCTTTAAATGATACATTAAACAAGATGGACTTAATTGATATTTATAGGACATTCCATCCAAAAACAACAGAATACACATTTTTCTCAAATGCTCATGGAACATTCTCCAGGATAGATCGTATCTTGGGTCACAAATCAAGCCTTGGTAAATTTAAAAAAATTGAAATTGTATCAAGTATCTTTTCCGACCACAACGCCATGAGACTAGATAATCAATTACAGGAAACGATCAGTAAAAAATACAAACACGTGGAGACTAAACAATACACTGCTTAATAACGAAGTGATCATTGAAGAAATCGTAGAGGAAATCAAAAAATACCTAGAAACTAATGACAATGGAGACACGATGACCCAAAACCTATGGGATGCAGCAAAAGGACTCCTAAGAGGGAAGTTTATAGCAATATAATCCTACCTTAAGAAGCAGGAAACATCTCGAATAAACAATCTAACCTTTCACCTAAAGCAATTAGAGAAAGAAGAACAAAAAAACCCCAAAAGTTAGCAGAAGGAAAGAAATCATAAAGATCAGATCAGAATAAATGAAAAAAAAATGAGGGAAACAATAGCAAAGATCAATAAAACTAAAAGCTGGTTCTTTGAGAAGATAAACAAAATTGATAAACCATTAGCCAGACTCATCAGGAAAAAAAGGGAGAAGACTCAAATCAATAGAATTAGAAATGAAAAAGGAGAAGTTAACAGCTGACACTGCAGAAATACAAAAGATCATGAGAGATTACTACAAGCAACTCTATGCCAATAAAATGGACAACCTGGAAGAAATGGACAAATTCTTAGAAATGCACAACCTGCCAAGACTGAATCAGGAAGAAATAGAAAATACGAACAGACTAATCACAAGGACTGAAATTGAAACTGTGATTAAAAATCTTCCAAGAAGCAAAAGCCCAGGACCAGATGGTTTCACAGGTGAATTCTATCAAACATTTAGAGAAGAGCTAACACCTATCCTTCTCAAACTCTTCCAAAATATAGCAGAGGGAGGAACACTCCCAAACTTATTCTACGAGGCCACCATCACCCTGATACCAAAACCAGAGAAGGATGTCACAAAGAAAGAAAACTACAGACCAATATCACTGATGAACATAGATGCAAAAATCCTCAACAAAATACTAGCAAACAGAATCGAACAGCACATTAAAAGGATCATATACCATGATCAAGTGGAATTTATTCCAGGAATGCAAGAATTCTTCAATGTATGCAAATGAATCAACGTGATACACCATATTAACAAATTGAAGGAGAAAAACCATATGATCATCTCAATAGATGCAGAGGAAACTTTCGACAAAATTCAACACCATTTATGATAAAAACCCTGCAGAAAGTAGGCATAGAGGGAACTTTCCTGAACATAATAAAGGCCATATATTACAAACCCACAGCCAACATCGTCCTCAATGGTGAAAAACTGAAAGCATTTCCACTAAGATCAGGAACAAGACAAGGTTGCCCACTCTCACCACTCTTATTCAACATAGTTTTGGAAATTTTAGCCCCAGCAATCAGAGAAGAAAAGGAAATAAAAGAAATCCAAATCAGAAAAGAAGAAGTAAAGCTGTCACTGTTTACAGGTGACATGATACTATACATTGAGAATCCTAAAGATGCCACCAGAAAACTACTAGAGCTAATCAATGAATTTGGTAAAGTAGCAGGATACAAGATTAATGCACAGAAATCTCTGGCATTCCTATACACTAATGATGAAAAATCTGAAAGTGAAATCAAGAAAACACTCCCATTTACCACTGCAACAAAAAGAATAAAATATCTAGGGATAAACCTACCTAAGGAGACAAAAGACTTTTATGCAGAAAATTATAAGACACTGATGAAAGAAATTAAAGATGATACGAATAGATGGAGAGATATACCATGTTCTTGGATTGGAAGAATCAACATTGTGAAAATGACTCTACTACCGAAAGCAATAGATTCAATGCAATCCCTATGAAACTACCACTGGCATTTTTCACAGAACTAGAACAAAAAATTTCACAATTTGTATGGAAACACAAAAGACCCCAAATAGCCAAAGCAATCTTGAGAACGAAAAATGGAGCTGGTGGAATCAGGCTCCCTGTCTCAGACTATACTACAAAGCTACAGTAATCAAGACAGTATGGTACTGGCACAAAAACAGAAAGATCAATGGAACAGAATGGAAAGCCCAGAGATAAACCCACGCACATATGGTCACCTTATCTTTGATAAAGGAGGCAGGAATGTACAGTGGAGAAAGGACAGCCTCTTCACTAAGTGATGCTGGGAGAACTGGACAGGTACATGTAAAAGTATGAGATTAGATCATTCCCTAACACCATACACAAAAATAAGCTCAAAATGGATTAAAGACCTAAATATAAGGCCAGAAACTATCAAACTCTTAAAGGAAAACATAGGCAGAACACTCTATGACGTAAATCACAGCAGGATCCTTTTTGACCCACCTCCTAGAAAAATGGAAATAAAAACAAAAATAAACAAATGGGACCTAATGAAACTTCAGAGCTTTTGCACAGCAAAGGAAACCATAAACGAGACCAAAAGACAACCCTCAGAATGGGAGAAAATATTTACAAATGAAGCAACTGAAAAAGGATTAATGTCCAAAATTTATAAGCAGCTCATGCAGCTCAATAACAAAAAAACAAACAACCCAATCCAAAAATGGGCAGAAGACCTAAATAGACATTTCTCCAAAGAAGATATATAGACTGCTAATAAACACATGAAAGAATGCTCACATCATTAATGATTAGAGAGATGCAAATCAAAACTACAATGAGATATCATCTCACACCAGTCAGAATGGCCATCATCAAAAAAAACTAGAAACAATAAATGCTGGAGAGGGTGTGGAGAAAAGGGAACCCTCTTGCACTGCTGGTGGGAATGTGAATTGGTTCAGCCACTTTGGAGAACAGTATGGAGGTTCCTTAGAAAACTACAAATAGAACTACCATATGACCCAGCAATCCCACTACTGGGCATGTACCCCGAGAAAACCATAATTCAAAAAGAGTCATGTACCAAAATGTTCATTGCAGCTCTATTTATAATAGCCCAGACATGGAAACAACCTAAGTGTCCATCATCGGATGAATGGTTAAAGAAGATGTGGCACATATATACAATGGAATATTACTCAGCCATAAAAAGAAATGAAATTGAGCTATTTGTAATGAGGTGGATAGACCTAGAGTCTGTCGTACAGAGTGAAGTAAGTCAGAAAGAGAAAGACAAATACTGTATGCTAACACATATATATGGAATTTAAGAAAAAATAATGTCATGAAGAGCCTAGGGGTAAGACAGGAATAAAGACACAGACCTACTAGAGAATGGACTTGAGGATATGGGGAGGGGGACGGATAAGCTGTGACAAAGTGAGAGAGAGGCATGGACATATATACACTACCAAACGTAACATAGATAGCTAGTTGGAAGCAGCCACATAGCACAGGGAGATCAGCTCAGTGCTTTGTGACCACCTAGAGGGGTGGGATAGGGAGGGTGGGAGGGAGGGAGAAGCAAGAGGGAAGAGATATGGGAACATATGTATATGTATAACTGATTCACTTTGTTATAAAGCAGAAACTAACACACCATTGTAAAGCAGTTATACTCCAATAAAGATGTAAAAAAAAAAAAAA
Source organism: Grampus griseus (assembly GCF_964374135.1). NCBI lineage: Eukaryota > Metazoa > Chordata > Mammalia > Artiodactyla > Delphinidae > Grampus > Grampus griseus. The sequence goes on from NC_138998.1 coordinate 109,488,461, forward strand.
AAAGAATCTAGGCGTACAAATATCCAGGCATGCAAACTGTCTGTGAAGGCAGATAATGGAGGTACTAGTGTGGAATTAGCTATTTCTGTACAAAACGTCACCCCAATATTTAGTTACTGGAAACAGTGTGCATGTAGATCATGGTTTTATAGTTTGACAATTCAGGTGAGGTTTTGCTAGGCAGTTCTTCTGGGTTTGCCTGGGCCCTGTCACCTACCTGTGTCCTCTTCTAGTTGGGTAGGCAGCTTTGCTGATTTCAGCTGGGCTCCGTCATAGTGGACCTCAGCTTTGACAATTAGGTTGACTTGGAGCCATTATTCTGCCTACCACAGATGGCTAGCAGTCCCCTATTTTCTGTAAAATATTGGTATTTCCCCACTTCACAACTCTTGCCACCAGGGCATGTTGCTTGTCTTGCTTAGTTTCATGGAGAGAAAAAAAAAAAAGCTTTGAAAGATGGAAGTGATAGACAGAGCTCACTAGAGTTGGGAGAGATAACAGATGCTGTAGGTGCACTCCACATTCCCTTGGCCTACTCCAGATGTCATCTACAGACAGAATGAAGACCCAGAGTTCATTTTGCAAGTGAGAGTGGCCTCAGTAGCAGACGGATGAGTTTGAAAACTTGCTTCAAGAACATGTCTCTAGAGCAAGTCCAGAGTCCAATGGAAAGGTTTTATAGCAGTGCTTACAAAGATGGTACATGCAGATATAGGAGGTAGAGGCAAGAGAAATCTTAAAGGGGTATGTGTATGGGGGCTGATCATAATGCGGCATGAAGAGGCTTTTAGTGTTTGTGGGAGTGATGGAAAGCAGCTATTCAAGAGTGACAGTCTGAATTTGTGGGCATGGACTGGAACAAAAAGTTAACGATATAACCTCCATTCATAAGAATATGTAAGTACTGATTGGTTCCCTAATTCACCATTTATTATGTTTTAATTTGTTTTCCTCCAAGCCTCTCAATGTTCATCTGTAGGTGTAGTGCAGCTGAGATGTATAGTTTTCTTTGTACAACCTTCCTGGCACAGATCTTTCATTTTCATCAGTGGCTTAAGAATTGGTTTCAGTGGCATTCAAGGAATGACCATTTCTTCCTGACTATTTTTGAAGCAGAATGAATGGTTTGTAAGAAGACTAAAATCTTTCTTTCTATACTAATAGCTGTATTTCACCTTCTATGTATTTACCTGTGGGATACTTTTTCTCATACCGGTATAAGAACAGCACATAATTGCCGTGAGAAAGGCAAGTTTGACACTTTTGTTTGCGAGCAAATAAAACCTAAGTATTGGAAAAAGAAAAACTTGGAGTTTGATTAAGAAGTGGAGGGCTTTACGTGACACTCTAGTGCCTTGGGCTGGAGTTTCAAAAAGTTGGCAAGGGAATTGAATCCCCCAGAGCTCAGGCTTATGACGGCAAGAATAAAGCTATTTTTATCCTCTAGGCAACAGCTTTCCTCTGCCAGGTTTCCCAAGACTCATACAATGAGAGCATCCATCCCAATATGATTAATGCAAATTTAGTAATTGTGCATATGGATCATTTCTCTGTCACCCATTTTATCTGTAAAATGTGCCTTTCTCTCTATGCAGGCATTGCTCATGTTTTGTGCCGTTTACCTGTTGCTGGGGGCATGGAACAAATTACCTCTTTGTGTGAGGCTGTGGGAAGAAGAAATTATCACATTTGTGGCTGGCACCCACTACTAAGCCAAGCATGCAATTATTTGAATCATAATGATTGTATGCACAGAGTCAGATTTATCTTAGCTATCGGAAGGATAGCATATGAGGTCTGATACACAGCTGGACAGTATTCCAAAATGGAGCTAGGTGGGAAGATATAGGCCTCTCTTAAAGAAGATAAATATTTGGCAGCACAGACGAATTTCTATAGAAGCCAATGAGGTCTCAGGGGTTCTGGCTTTTGTAAAATTTTAAGTGAAGTGAGTACAAGTGCAGGGTTTTGAGTTGAGAACACTGGGGAAGTTAATCACAAAAAGAAGTATTGTATTGCCAGTCTCACAGTGTGGACTCCCCCAAAGCACTTCACACAAGACCCTCAAACTTAATCAACCAACATGTCTCAGAGGTGTAAACTGGAAAGCCCCTTAGGCTTGTGATATCCCTTTCAAGTTTCTAGGAAGAATTGATGCCTGCCTAATAGGGCCTTTTTGGAAACCACTAGCTCCTTTTTAGAGGGTACCAATCAACCCGAGGCTCTCTTCCATCTGGGCTTTAAATCAACAGTGTAAGGTAGAGTAGACATAGTAAGGTATGGGCCTCCTCCATAGGAGCCGTTTGCTGCTTAAACATCCCACTCCATGCTGACACTCCCATTTATTAATCCGAGATGCTACATGCTCACTCTACTCTCTTCTGCCATGTTATAACAGAATGTCTACCAAATTTCTCTTGTAAACCACAGGCTGTCAAGCAGATTTTCTGAAACAAACATGATCTTTTAAGTGCCAGTAAATGGTGGTGGATAAAAAAAAGAATTTTCTGAATGGAGAATTGGAAGAAAACTGTACAAACAGCACATGGCTACTTATAAGTGCCACCAAAAGATGTTAGGCATAGAAACTACAGTGATTTAGCGCATCCTTTTCTCAAATGCCGGGCAGCTAAACTTTTTGAAAAGCAGTTGATTTGAAACCCCACTTTAAAAAAAAAAATAATTTTTATTTTTGGTTGTTTTGGGTCTTTGTTGCTGCGTGTGGGCTTTCTCTAGTTGGGGCGAGCAGGGGCTACTCTTCTTTGTGTTGTGCAGGTTTCTCACTGCAGTGGCTTCTCGTTGTGGAGCATGGGCTCCAGGCGTGCAGGCTTCAGTAGTTGTGGCACATGGGCTCAGTAGTTGTGGCTCGCGGGTTCTAGAGCGTAGGCTCAGTAGTTGTGGCGCATGAGCTTTGTTACTCTGTGGCATATAGGATCTTCCCAGACCAGGGTGTGAACCCATGTCCCCTTCAGTGGTAGGAGGATTCTTAACCACTGCACCACCAGGGAAACCCTGAAACCCCACTTTTAAGGAAGCTTGACTATAAGTCTCCTCTTCTTACTTTAGGATAAATTGAAATAATAATAGCAATGGCAACGAAACACAACATACAAAAATAGAAAGTTTCAGTTGATAGGATTGTAGGGGAAAATTGCCAAAGGCATTAAAATGAACAAAAATCAAAAATTACTTACTGTTCTGGGTAGATCACCTTTCCTGGTTATCTGATTCTATCTGGTTCTGATCCTTTCATACTCTTTGAGCTATTTAGTAATGCAAATAATTCTTATCCATAGAGATGAAAGTGAATTTTGTCCAGTAGATTATTACCTCATGGATATTCATCAGATTTACATATATTTGCAAGTTTATTTTAGTATTCTTGATTGCCTTTATATGTGTGAGTTATTTGAATTCTCCTTTGAACCAATTGTAACATCTTACTGGTTCCCTCATTAATTAATGAGGTAAAACAATATTTTGCACATGTTCATTTTATATTTCTATGCAAGTTATACTGCCTTTAAAAAAATATATCCTTTATTAACATTAATTCAGGGGATTCTTTTTTTAAAAATTAATACTGAGAAGACCTTGTGATTTAAAATGCTGTTCTCCAAAAGAAACCATAGGTACCCCACCCAATGGGAGAAAATGAATAAGGAATAAATTTGGAGAGTGACTTGAAAATAACACATGCTCATTAATGAAACCAAAGTGCCTTTAATAGAAAAATGATGTGTTGCAGTTGTGTTTAGCATCAGCCTGATCTTCATGCTTAATCAAATGAGCATTCAGTAAATGAAACCTTGGGAAAGTTCTCTTTAATTAAACTATAGCATTCAAGACTTCCTAAATTATCTAAAGTTAACATACAACCTTCTCTACCTTTAAACCTTTATACACACTGTACTTCAGTGAAACTAGGCTGCTTTCTGATCCTAGAACATGTGAAATACTTTGCTTTGTGAAAACCTTGGAATGCCCTCCGTATTTATATAGAAACATTACCCATCCTCTAATACAGAGCTTCTCAACCTCTCTGTGATGAAGGACCAGTTTTTTGGAAGTTTCTATTCAGTCATAGTCCAACATTGCAATATAAAAACATAAATTGTTAGAAGTATGAAATAAATATAAAAAGCCTTATATATTCATTATGATATTCAAAACACATTTTTAAATGGTTGTAAAAGTTTCTAAAGTCTTTGAATCTCTGTATTTATGTCTTCATAGATCAGTGACAAACATTTCCATGACTCAAGACAGTGGACCTCTGTTGGGTAAACAACAGAGCATAATTTTCCTCAGAAATGCTATCTGATCCAATTATTTTTTCTGTGTATCTCTAAAGTGATCTAAATTTTATTTGAAAACAATGGTTCACTGTTGTTACTTCTCCTATAATAATTGATGTAATCCCTACTCTATTAGAGTTCTTCATTAATTATAATTTCCCCTTGAGGACAACTCCAGCCCAAACTCCAGAACTAAATGTTCAAGTAAATATTGTTGAATTGCAATTTTCTTAAATCTCTTGTTGGAAATAGATTTTCAAAATTTATATTAAATGCCTATCACCCCCATTTTTTCTGCAGCAGTTAATTATAACAGAAAGAAAGGCATGCCTCAAAGTCAGAGTCTTTGATGTGCCTTCTACAAGAATGATTCCAAGTAAATTAAACATAAGAATTTGAATATCTATTATCATTAACAGTATTCCCAAATTTATTGAACTCCTGCAACAGTCCTGCTGTGCCTGCCATTTCACGAACCAAGGTAGACATGGCTTTTACTTTCATTCATCAAATGCTTATTTTACATCTCCCCCATTATCTAAGTTTGCCAAACTTAAGGCCTCATAGCCTTCTTCACTGGTTTTTAATCTCATTACCCATATTCAATTAGTTACCCATCATTATGGATTCTATTAGTGTTTCTCACATCTGCACCTTCCCTTTCATCTTCATTGATCATACCTTGGTTCTGGGCATCATCTAAATTTAGAGTTGTGCAATAGCCTTCATGTATGTTTCATCATTACATAACACATACTAGGCTTTGCCTGGCTTTGGAGGATCTTGTCTTGTCAATTTAAAAAAAATTACTTATGAGAGTTCCAAAATAAACTCAACACCAATAACCTCAAAAAAGCCAAAATGAATTTTAGGGACCAGGTGGTATCATTTAAGCATAAAGGGAGTCAATCCCCTATAGCAGCCCATTAATATGAGATATCTTAGTTCTCACAATGATGTAAGTTTATAATAAAATTGATGACCAAATAAGGGTAGAGATGTCTTATGTAAATACTCTCAGGAAAAACTTTACTTTTAGATGTAGAATCCCCTATAAGTAAACATATTATAAATATGAGAATAATCATAGCAATAATCTATTTGGTTACAGAATACTGAGTTTGAAAAACAGTCAGTTGTGTTTCTAAATGTTGATGTTAAAAACTCTGAAATCACTGTATAGAAGTTTCAGGATAGAAAATATTTCATGTTTTAGAAGAATTGAATGGAAGTAACGACACTATACTAATCATTTTAATAGTGACACAAGATGTGAAAGCTTTTATATTGGCTGATTATTAAGTGATTCACAAGCCATGTACATTTCCTGCAAATTTAAGAATGTTATAGAGTTGTAGGCCATAATTATTGGGAGACTTTAATTTGTTATGAATGCCACTTTTGAATCCAGCTAGCCTTGTTTGCAGTATGTTTTGTGGAAGTTGTTAGAGCAGTATTGAGAAGGTGTCAAAGGTTATTTTTCTGACAGCTATCAGTAAGATATGTTAGCCTGAGGATAACATTCTTCTTTCAAGAATAGAATAAAACTAATCAGATACCAAAGTCCATTATTTGATGAGAAGTAAACAAGTAACAATATCATAGCGGTCAAAATGAAATATAATCCTGTGAGAGGTTGTCTAGGAAAATGAAGAAATGTGAATATCAAAACAAATCTCTGAAATACAATGAAAAGAACTAGCCTTTTCCTTTGGACATACAATGGGTCAATTTTTTTACATAATTATATTAGGAACAATTTGGGAATTAAATTACAGGAGTTATAAAAATCAATGAAGTGACTATGCCATTCTAAAATAGAAGTTTCAAATATTATTGACATATGCACACTGGGTAAATAAGTAATGGGATTGACACTTTATCTTAATTTAAAATATACTTGTTCCATTGATCTCAAACTTTTAAAATTTAGACTATATTTAGAACACAATAAATGCTTGCTGTTGTTGCTTGGGGATAGGCCAAGATGCTGTAAAAATATTTCAAAATGTAAGAGCTCACAAAAGACAGGTATTTATTTCTCCCTCAGAGAACAACTGTTCCAAGTGACCTGAAGAAGATAAAAAGCAGATCCCTAGCTCCATTGTGCTCAGTTCAGCTTCACAATGCACTATCACCTTGGTGCTATCTTCACTGCAGGCCAAAGCTGGCTAAAGTCCATTCTACAGCCTGTTGGAAGGGGAAAAGATCAGGATACAAAACAAGCAATTTTGTTATAAGAAAATGCCCAGGCAATTGTATGCCTGATTTCTGCTCATTTTTCATTGTAGGAACTTATCACATGATCCTAGTTAGTTGCAAGAGAGACTGGGAAATATAGTCCCTAGCCAGCCTCCTGTGAGCCTTATTAGAACTGGGTAAAGGAGCAGGAAGAAAGGGAAAGTAAATATTGGAGAATAATAATTATTTTTTACTGCATATGTATGTAATTAAAATTAAATATGAGTTTGAATTGAAAAAAAAATGAATTCTTCTATCCTAATCCTACTGATAATTTTTTCGTGTGCTTTTCAGATATTTTTATCCTGAAGGGGTTCAGAGCATGTCACCCCCTTTGGCATATTGAATTTTGAGCTGAAGTTACTTGAGGAAGAGCAGATACAGGAAGGGCTCTCTGACCTCCCTCTTTCCAGCTAAAAGCAGGTCATAACATTTCCCATGAGAAAGAGTACCTCTCTGTACCAGAAAGAGAAATTCTTATCACCAGAGACTAGGAGTTGACACCAAATGGATCTGTACAAACCCAGTAAAATAACTCTTGTCTTCCATTACTTTTCCCCATATATTTCCTAGTCACTGTCCCATAATTTACTGCCCCTAGCCCAAACCACTTTGTCTTGTTACATTTCCATAATTTATTATTCTTTGTTTCAAATGGTATATAAACTTTTGTGCCTGACAGCTCCTTTGGGTCTTAATTTTCCTTTTTTTTAATTTTTGAATTTTATTTATTTTTTTATATAGCAGGTTATTATTAGTCATCCATTTCATACACATCAGTGTATACATGTCAATCCCAAACTCCCAATTCATCACACCACCAACCCCACCTGCCACTGCTTTCCCCCCTTGGTGTCCGTACGATTGTTCTCTACATCTGTGTCTCAACTTCTGCCCTGCAACCAGGTTCATCTGTACCATTTTTCTAGGTTCCATATATAAGCGTTAATATGTGATATTTGTTTTTCTCTTTCTGACTTAACTTCACTCTGTATGGCAGTCTCTAGATTCATCCACGTCTCTACAAATGACCCAGTTTCGTTCCGTTTTATGGCTGAGTAATATTCCACTGTATATATGTACCACATCTTCTTTATCTGTTCATCTGTCGATGGGCATTTAGGTTGCTTCCATGACCTGGCTATTGTAAAGAGTGCTGCAATGAACATTGGGGTGCATGTGTCTTTTTGAATTATGGTTTTCTCAGGTTATGTGCCCAGTATTGGGATTGCTGGGTCATATGGTAATTCTATTTTTAGTTTTATAAGGAACCTCCATACTGTTCTCCATAGTGGCTGTATCAATTTACATTCCCACCAACTGTGCAAGAGGGTTCCCTTTTCTCCACAGCCTCTCCAGCATTTGTTGTTTGTAGATTCTGATGATACCCATTCTAACTGGTGTGAGGTGATACCTCACTTTAGTTTTGATTTGCATTTCTCTAATGACTAGTGATGTTGAGTACCTTTTCATGTGCTTCTTGGCTATCTGTATATCCTCTTTGGAGAAATGTGTATTTAGGTCTTCTGCCCATTTTTTGATTGGGCTGTTTGTTTTTTTACTATTGAGCTGCATGAGCTGTTTATATATTTTGGAGATTAATCCTTTGTCTGTTGATTCGTTTGCAAACATTTTTTTCCCATTCTGAGGGTTGTCTTTTCATCTTGTTTGTAGTTTCCTTTGCTTTGCAAAAGCTTTTAATATTCATTAGGTCCCATTTGTTTATTTTTGTTTTTATTTCCATTACTCTAGAAGGTGGATCAAAAAAGATCTTGCTGGGATTTATGTCAAAGACTGTTCTTCCTGTTTTCCTCTAAGAGTTTTATAGTGTCCAGTCTTACATTTAGGTCTCTAATCCATTTTGAGTTTACTTTTTTGTATGGTGTTTGGGAGTGTTCTAATTTCATTCTTTTACATGTAGCTTTCCAGTTTCCCCAGCACCACTTACTGAAGAGACTGTCTTTTATCCATTGTATATGCTTGCCTCCTTTGTCATAGATTAGTTGACCATAGGTGTGTGGGTTTATCTCTGGGCTTTCTATCCTGTTCCATTGATCTATATTTCTGTTTTTGTGCCAGTATCATATTGTCTTGATTACTGTAGCTTTGTAGTATAGTCTGAAGTCAGGGAGTCTGATTCCTCCAGCTCCGCTTTTTTCCCTCATGACTGCTTTGGCTATTCGGGGTCTTTTGTGTCTCCATACAAATTTTAAGATTTTTTGTTCTAGTTTTATAAATTTGATAGGGATTGCATTGAATCTGTAGATTATTTTGGGTAGTATAGTCATTTTCATAGTATTGATTCTTCCAATCCAAGAACATGGTATATCTCTCCATCTGTTGGTATCATCTTTCATTTCTTTCAACAGTGTCTTATAGCTTTCTGCATACAGGTCTTTAGTCTCCCTAGGAAGGTTTATTCCTAGGTATTTTATTCTTTTTGTTGCAGTGGTAAATGGGAGTGTTTCCTTAATTTCTCTGTCAGATTTTTCATCATTAGTGTATAGGAATGCAAGAGATTTCTGTGCATTAATTTTGTATCCAGCAACTTTACCAAATTCATTGATTAGCTCTAGTAGTTTTCTGGTGTCATCTTTAGGATTCTCTATGTACAGTATCATGTCATCTGCAAACAGTGACAGTTTTACTTCTTCTTTCCCAATTTGTATTCCTTTTATTTCTTTTTCTTCTCTAATTGCCGTGGCTCAGGCTTCCAAAACTATGTTGAATAATAGTGGCGAAAGTGGACATCCTTGTCTCGTTCCTGATCTTAGAGGAAATGCTTTCAGTATTTCACCATTGAGAATGATGTTTGCTGTGGGTTTGTCGTATATGGCCTTTATTATGTTGAGATAGGTTCCCTGTACGCCCACTTTCTGGAGATTTTTTTATCATAAATAGGTGTTGAATTTTGTCAAAAGCTTTTCCTGCATTTATTTAGATGATCATATGGCTTTTATTCTTCAATTTCTTAATATGGTGTATCACATTGATTGATTTGAATATATTGAGGAATCCTTGCATCCTTGGGATAAATCCCACTTGATCATGGTGTATGATCCTTTTAATGTGTTGCTGCATTCTGTTTGCCAGTATTTTGTTCAGGATTTTTGCATGTATATTCATCAGTGATATTGGTCTGTAAATTTCTTTTTTTATATCTTGGTCTGGCTTTGGTATCAGGGTAATGGTGGCCTCATAGAATGAGTTTGGGAATGTTCCTTCCTCTGCATTTTTTGGAAGAGTTTAAGAAGGATGGGTGTTAGCACTTCTCTAAATGTTTTTTAGAATCACCTGTGAAGCCATCTGATCCTGGACTTTTGTTTGTTGGAAGATTTTTAATCACAGTTTCAATTTCATTATTTGTGATTGGTCTGTTCATATTTTCTATTTCTTCCTGGTTCAGTCTTGGAAGGTTATACCTTTCTAAGAATTTGTCCATTTCTTCCAGGTTGTCCATTTCATTGGCATAGAATTGCTTGTAGTAGTCTCTTAGGATGCTTTGTAATTCTGCAGTATCTGTTGTAACTTCTCCTTTTTCATTTCTAATTTTATTGATTTGAGTCCTCTCCCTCTTTTTCTTGTTGATTCTGGCTAATGGTTTATCAATTTTGTTTATCTTCTCAAAGAACCAGGTTTTAGTTTTGTTGATCTTTGCTATTGTTTTCTTTGTTTCTGTTTCATTTATTTCTTCTCTGATCTTTATGATTTCTTTCCTTCTGCTAACTTTGGGTTTTGTTTGTTCTCCTTTCTCTAGTTCCTTTAGGTATAAGGTTAGATTGTTTATTTGAGATTTTTCTTGTTTCTTGAGGTAGACTTGTGTAGCTATAAAATTCCCTGTTAGAACTGCTTTTGCTGCATCCCATAGCTTTTGGATTATCCTGTTTTCATTATCATTTCTCTCTAGGTGGTTTTTGATTTCCTCTTTGATTTCTTCAGTGATCTCTTGCTTATGTAGTAATGTATTGTTTAGCCTCCATGTGTTTGTGCTTTTATGTTTTTTTCCCTGTAATTGATTTCTAATCTCATAGCGCTTTGGTCAGAAAAGATGCTTGATAAGATTTCAATTTTCTTAAATTTACTGAGGCTTGATTTGTGACACAATATGTGATCTATCCTGGAGAATATTCTGTGCACACTTGAGAAGAAAGTGTAATCTGTTTTTGGATGGAATGTCCTATAAATATCAAATCTATCTGGTCTATTGTGTCATTTAAAGCATGTGTTTCCTTATTAATGATCTGTTTGGATGATCTGTCCATTGGTGTAAGTGAGGTGTTAAAGTCCCCCACTATTATTGTGTTACTGTTGATTTCTTCTTTTATAGCTGTTAGCAGTTGCCTTATGTATTGAGGTGCTCCTATGTTGGGTGCATATATATTTATAATTGTTATATCTTCTTCTTGGATTGATCCCTTGAATATTATGTAGTGTCGTTCCTTGTCTCTTGGAACATTCTTTATTTTAAAGTCTATTTTATCTGATACGAGTATTGCTACTCCAGCTTTCTTTTGATTTCCATTTGCATGGAATATCTTTTTCCATCCCCTCACTTTCAGTCTGTATGTGTTCCTAGGTCTGAAGGTGGTCTCTTGTAGACAGCATATATATGGGTGTTGTTTTTATGTTCATTCAGCAAACCTGTGTCTTTTGGTTTGGGTATTTAATCCATTCACGTTTAAGGTAATTATCGATATGTATGTTCCTATGACCATTTTCTTAATTCTTTTCGGTTTGTTTTTGTAGGTCCTTTTCTTCTCTTCTGTTTCCCACTTAGAGAAGTTTCTTTAGCATTTGTTGTAGAGCTGGTATGGTGGTGCTGAATTCTCTTTGCTTTTGCTTGTCTGTAAAGCTTTTGATTTCTCCATCGAATCTGAATGAGATCCTTGCTGAGTAATCTTGGTTGTAGTTTCTTCCCTTTCATCACTTTAAGTATATCATGCCACTCCCTTCTGGCTTGTAGAGTTTCTGCTGAGAAATCAGCTGTTAACCTTATGGAAGTTCCCTTGTATATTATTTGTCATTTTTCCCTTACTGCTTTCAGTAATTTTTCTTTGTCTGTAATTTTTGCCAATTTGACTACTATGTGTCTCAGTGTCTTTCTCCTTGGGTTTATCCTGTATGGGACTGTGCACTTCCTGGACTTGGGTGGCCATTTCCTTTCCCATGTTAGGGAAGTTTTAGACTCTAATCTTTTCAGATATTTTCTTGGGTCCTTGCTCTCCCTCCTCTTCTTCTGGGACCCCTATAATGCGAACATCGTTGTGTTTAATGTTGTCCCAGAGGTCTCTTCTGCTGTCTTCATTTCCTTTCCTTCTTTTTTCTTTATTCTGTTCCATAGCAGTGAATTCCAGCATTTTGTTCCAGGTCATTTATCCGTTCTTCGGCCTCAGTGATTCTGCTATTGATTCCTTCTAGTGTATTTTTTATTTCAGTTATTGTGTTGTTCATCTCTGTTTGTTTGTTCTTTAATTCTTCTAGATCTTTGTTAAACATTTCTTGCATCTCCTCTATCTTTGCCTCCTTTTTCTTTCCGAGGTCCTGGATTATCTTCACTATCACTATTCTGAATTCTTTTTCTGGAAGGTTGCCTTTCTTCACTTCATTTAGCTGTTTTTCTGGGGTTTTATCTTGTTCCTTCCTCTGGTATGTAGCCCTCTGCCTTTTCATCTTGTCTATGTTTCTTGCAGGATTTTAGTTCTTCTTACTTCTGCTGTCTGCCCTCTGTTGGATGAGGCTATCTAAAAGGTTTTGCAAGTTTCCTGATGGGAGGGAGTGGTGGTGGGTAGAGCTGGCTGTCACTCTGATGGGCAGAGCTCAGTAAAACTTTAATCCACTTGTCTGCTGATGGGTGGGGCTGCGTTCCCTACCTGTTCGTTGTTTGGCCTGAGGCAACCCAACACTAGAGCCTTCCCCGGGCTCTTTGGTGGGGCTAATGGAAGACTCTGGGAGGGCTCATGCCAAGGAGTAATTCCCAGAACTTCTGCTGCCAGTGTCCTTGTCCTCACGGTGAGCCACAGCCACCCCCACCTCTGCAGGAGACCCTCCAACACTGGCAGGTAGATCTGGTTCAGTCTCTTATGGGATCACTGCTCCTTCCCCTGTGTCCCGATGCACACAGTACTTTATGTATGCCCTCCAAGAGTGGAGTGTCTTTTTCCCCCAGTCCTTTCAGTCAAATCCTGTTAGCCTTCAAAGTCTGATTCTCTAGGAATTCCTCCTCCTGTTCCCAGACCCCCAGATTGGGAAGCCTGACGTGGGGCTCAGAACCTTCACTACAGTGATTGGACTTCTGTGGTATAAGTGTTCTCCAGTTTGTGAGTCGCCCACCCAGCAGTTATGGGATTTGATTTTATTGTGATTGCTCCCCTCCTGTCGTCTCACTGTGGCTTCTCCTTTGTCTTTGGATGTGGGGTGTCTTTTTTGGTGAGTTCCAGTGTCTTCCTGTCGATGATTGTTCAGCAGTTGGTGGTTATTCTGGTGTTCTTCCTGAGGAACATTTCTAATTTACTATTGGTAGAGCAGAGAAAAATGATTTCACTGCTGCTCAGTGAAATAGGTAGCTTTTCCTTTTAGTAAATTCCCAGCCCCACCCTTTGCTCCCAGGGCTCCTTTATCATTTTCCTTTTGAAGTCATATTATACATGCTTGCTATTTGCTTATTAATTTAATAATATATTATGAATATTTTTATATTTAAATAAATTTAGACCTTTCTCATATTTTAAATATTTAACAGGTCCTTTATACTTATTTTCCATTCATTACTATTACAAAAATGGCATGATTAAATCTGTGTAAATGTAATATTGCAGTGCTTCTAGATTTTTGCCTTAATACTTATAGCAGTATCTGCTAGCCTTTATTTGGTATTGAAAAATCAGAAGTCTTGTTGCTGGACTACCAGGGATCCCAGGCTCATGATAATATTGAAGTGCTTATCACTACCACTTGCCTGTTTTTATCAGTAAAGATTGAGGAAAAAAACAACAGGTGCCCATTTATGTGCACATGTACAAAAGTCCTCACACATAGCCACCTACATGAAAAATCTTTGTGACTAATTGAAAATGCAATTCTTTTACTTTATCCATTTGTAGAAAAAATAGGCTATTTAAGTCTACTCCTAGTGAACCATAGCTAATGGAACATGACATGAACGAAGCCTGGGACAAGTCCCTTGGGCAAGAAGCTACAGATACGTGGAACACCAAGAAACGAAGTCACTTCTCAGTCAGGAGCAATTACACTGACACCTAAGAAAAATAGCATTAGCGTTGCTTGACAGTTGGAATCGAGTAAAAGATTATCAAAAATGCTGTATGCCAGGTTCATGCCTAAGGCAGATGACCTGGTTGACAAGCTTGCCCACTCTAACTATATCAATGCTTCAGATCAGTGTAAGGAGACCTAGCAGCAGTTCTCCTTAACTAATCATGTTAAAATTGTTGACAGATTTCATGTTTGCTTTTCTGCCACATAAGTATTCATTAGTGGGGTGAAGAGAAAAGTTCATACAAATTGATTAGAATATAAACTTCTGCCCTCTTTTGACACTATAAGAATATGCGAGCTTTTTTTCTTTAAGTTTGTGTTTGTTGCTCCAGTAAGTAAAACTCTCCTCCAACAACAACTAGTCTTTTTATTATTATTATTATTTAAAAAGAAAAATAAAACTGCATGATGTATCTCTCAGTTCTGAGGATTGTGCTGTTAAGTTGTAAGCTCCATATCTGGATCATATACTTCTGTTGGAAAGCATAGGGTTGAAAACTTATAGAGTCAAGTACTGCTAAAAAATGTGCTCAAAGTTCTCATCACAAGAAAAAGAATCTGTAGCTATGTATGGTGACAGGTGTTAAGTAGACTTATTGTGGTGATCATTTTGCAAGATATGCAAATACAAAATCATTATATTATACACCTGAAACTGATATAATATTGTAGTCAGTTACACCTCAATTTTTAAAAATGTGCTCAATATGAATATAAATTGCTAACCAATTTTTCAGTCTTGGGGTTTAAAATTGTGACTATCAATTAAGTTTATATTTGGCATTGATCAGGTACCTTCTCTTTTCTCTATGGCAAAGTATTTCAATCACATTTGTTCCTGGGAGTAATTGGATTTTGAATAGTCTAAAAATTCCCTTACAAGCTGGTTTTTGAAACCTCTAAACATGTCTGTCTATGATTTTGCTATTTTAAGATTTGGCTTTATTTCCCCATTTCTTAGGGAAATGATAACTTTATTTGCTGAAAGTAAAAATGATATTCTCTTTGGGTCAACTCACATAGAACTAAAATTAGAAGCAGCTTGGACATCATATCTTCTATTAATATTGATATCACATTTCTCTTTGGATAGGACTTGGATTGGCTTTTATGAAAAACAAAATCCTTCTTAAGACTAATCACCTGATTCTCGATTTTTCTCTTTCTCAGTACTGGAGATAACTTTATGTTTGAATAATGACCTCCTTCTCCTGAGAAGAAGAAGCCACTATATCCACCATCCAGTTGCTTCTACAAATTTTCTATTCAGGTACCGTAATAAACTCAGAAATGAGACCTGATTTTGCTGCCCACAAATACATAGGGAGTAGTCTTGCTATTTTCTTTTTATCCACTAGGTGACATAATAGATGCAGCTTTTCAATATCTGTTAAGGTATAGGTGCTTTTGTAACATGTTTTGTAATGTTTAATGCTCTCAGTTATGTTTGTTAATGGACTTTTTAGTGCGAGTATGCTGATAGTGCAATGGTCTGTAAGGGTTTTTTCATAACCACGCCCTTCAGTGTTTATACTTTGCATCTTGGAACTTTTATGGAAACAATGACTGATCAAGAAAATACTAATTTTTATTCTGCTTTACAATTTAACAGTGATTCAAATGAGAAAACTGATAAGAAAAACTACTGATATTGATTTTAAAATGTGTTTTTGAGTGTGAATCATCTGCTTTGCCAAATTTGGTTGAACCATAAAGGCAAAAATATGAAAAGATCAGGAAATGTGACTACAGATTCTGTATTTCCTTGGGAATGGCACTTAAATCACTCTTGATCACTTGCTACCCATAAAGCCTATTCTTTAAGATCAACATAATGTTATTGTGGGAACACTTGTTGCTCTTTAATATTCCCTCTTGTTTTCTTTTCTTTTTTTTTTGCGGTACGCGGGCCTCTCACTGTTGTGGCCTCTCCCATTGCGGAGCACAGGCTCCGGACACGCAGACCTGGCGGCCATGGCTCACGGGCCCAGCCGCTCCGCGGCATGTGGGATCCTCCCGGACCGGGGCACGAACCCGTGTCCCCTGCATCGGCAGGCGGACTCTCAACCACTGCGCCACCAGGGAAACCCCCTCTTGTTTTTTAAGTATAGCTCAATAGGGTTATAATTCAAAACAATTTTAAGACATATCATATTTTGAAATAACTGGAAAATGCTTAAGTGTGTCTTATCCTTACTAATTAAATAGAAGAATTCTTCCAGTGAAAAGCTAAACAAAGAAAAGGTAACACAGCGTACCCCCAACACACTTTCTATATCTGATAATCCAGAATATGTCCAAGTTTACTTTTTCATGATTTTTGTATGCCAATGAAGTTGCTTCTGAGTTGCTTTTGAGTCTAAATTCCCATGTAACAGAGCAACATAAAACTACTTTTTTTGGGTGGGGTGTGCTTAATTTGATTTGTACCTTTACTTATTTCTTATCAGAAGTTTATACTCCAGGGTTAATATCCATGAAACCGCCATCTGTGTATAGTGTTGCACCCTCATACTATTCTAGGGATGTTGTTTTCTATTTCTACCTATATTCTAACCCTGTATAATCTGTGATGTATGACCTCAATTCCAAGGGTATAAGCACATTTTAATCAGACTTGACACTGTGGTTTCTGGTAGTTACTAACTTTTATGGAAAGTATGAATAAGAAGTAGTTGATACAAAGCAGAATCATAAATAATAATAATAGCTAACATTTATTAAAGGCTTAACTTTGTGTTAGGTCCAGTATAAATGTCTAAAAGAGTACTTTCTTTAGAAATACCCTAAGGTGTAGTTGAATGAGACTATCATACTTTTCTTATTCATTCTCATAATTTTAAATGTCATGACTTCCAGATGTATACCTCCAACGTGGAGCTCTCCCCTGAGCTCCAGTTTTCTTAATTATCTCCATACTTAGATGTCCTAGATGTTTAGTAAGCATCTTAAAACTACATATCCATAACAGAACTCTTGACCTTTCCTCCAAAGTCAGTTCTTCCCCTGATTCTCCATCCTAGTTAATGGCAACTCCATTCTTTCTATGGCCCAGCCTAATAATCATGGGGTCATCCTTGATTCTTCTGTCTCTCTTACATCCCAAATCCAAATCACCAATATATCCTATAGACTCTACCTTCAAAATCCAGCTACTCCTCACCACCTCCACTGCTACACTCTTGGTGGAATAACAGTAATGTCTCATGTTCATCTCTCATCCAATTAATTGCAATAGCATCCTAATTGTTTGTCTTGACTCTCTCCTATTAAAACATATCAGGTCATTTGAAATCTATTACCCAGAATGCTCCAGTGTCTTCTCAGATTAAAAGCCAAAGTCCTTAGAATGGTCTACAAGGTTTAAAACCATCAGTTCACTCCCTCCAAACCATGCTGTTATCTCTTTCACCTCTTCCTCTACTATGATTCTCCTTGATTGCTCAGTCCTATCATGCTGAGTTTCTTACTATCCTTGGAATAACCCAGGTACCAGTAATTCATCGCCCCCAGGTGATTCCCAGGTACTGCTCTCTCACCTCCTTCAGAATTCTGCTCTCCTAATACATTCACAGAGGGTAATTTCTTGACTACCTGAGTTTAAATTGAAACCTGATACCCTGCCTCCATTGCTGTAACCTACTTTATGCACTATCCTTGGCTATTTTCTCTCTGTGGTACATTTTAGCATCTAACATAATATATGTTTTACCTGCTTATTTGGCTTATTATCTGTCTCCTCTCATTAGAATGTAAGTGCATGAGGACCTGGATTTTTGTGTTTATTTACAACTACTGGAGCAGTGCCCACCAATTATAGACTCAATAAATCTTCAATGACTGGCTGAATTGATGAGTAATTTTACAGTGGGTAAGCTAAGGCTAAGGAAGATGAAATTATCTTGTTTATTTGTTTTCTTATAATCTGACTATCTCTTACCCCCATGAGAATGAAACTGGGTAAAAGTAGGGCTCTTCTTATATGTTCTCTGCTACATACCCAGAATGTAGAGTACACCTGGTACATACCAGTGGAATGAATGACACATTTTGCTTTGTCAGTGTTGAGACTCAAAGATAGCAACAACCATTTTCAAATCTTGGAAATAATTTTCACATAACTGATATCAATTTTAAGAGAAGATATTTGTTGGCCTGTGTTCCAGTAGGAGATTGGAGCGTGTTGAAGGAGGAATTTAGTCATTCTATCCAGTTGTTTCCAGAATGTTGAAGCCTTGGGCAAGTTTGAAAACTAAAAAGACTTACAACCTTCTTCAATCTTGCCTGCCTGTCATTCTGTAGGAAGAGATACATGCAGAGCAGACAGATACCTTATTTTTTGTGGGAGTGTATAAATTTTTTAAAGATGAAGTTTAAAAATTCAAGTGAATATTGATTTGTGTAATATTTTTATAGTAACTTCTGATGAAAGTGGAAATATTGTTAATGCTTTACATTATAATTATTTCAAATGTATTTTGATTACACTTTGCTGGTGGCCTTTAAGAATTATTTTTTCCCTGGCTTCACTTCAAGTGAAATGTAATTTTTATCAATGCAGTAAAGCATTTTCAAAGCAATTAAGTTGCATTAATCCATTTACAATTTTGTAGCTGCTAGAGAAATCTTATTTGAGCAGAATGTCAGCCAATTCACAGGAATATTCATAATTTTCTTGGGATATGCGTTATTGATATGGGCTTACCTAAAGTGAATGTATGTTGTCTTGTGATAGCTGGGTAGTATCTCCACTGGCACCCATGTTTACTAAGTAAGCTGTTATTTGAAATAACATTTCCTTGTTATCTCAGGATAACACTGTAAATTATATGTATTATTCAGAATACTAAACAAATATTTTCAGGAGCTCATCAAGCACCTGACTTACAGCTCTGAAATTGTCCCAATGTTTCTCAGAGAACAAATCCTATTTGTATATATATTATGAAATTAGACTACACCAAGCCCAGAAGGCAGATACAATCATTCTTTGAACTGTACAATAAATCCTGATGCTCTGGAAAGGTTGAAAGCCTATTTGCATTTGGCAGAGGTAATGAAATGCATCTTAATAGACTTAAATATGCAGCTTTAATAAGTGCCAAACAAATATAACCATTTCCTGGGTGTGATCAAGTGGGCTCCTAACATTAAGCTTTGTTTCTTTAGTTAGTTCTTGATATTTTCTTATTTGCACAGCAACAAATGTGACGCATTAGACATGTGGATGAATTGAACTTCAAAAATTATTATCCTGTGGAAATAAGAATCACTTGTTTAGTCAGCAAATATATGCCTAATAAAAAACTTACGCTAAGGTTTTCAGAAGATCTGCTGTTAGCTCAATAAGTGAAAATACCCCCTTTCCCAAGACTCTGTAATCTCAGGAACAAAAAATGAAGAGGAATCTGTGTTCCAAGGGGTTTGCGTGATTACCTATAATTATGGAAAGTTCCTCTTGCCGTAACAACTCTATCTATGGATCAACATCTGTGGTTGAAAAGTTTTTCTTTTAACAGAAGTTGACATTGGGAAATATGTATTTTCTTCTTTTCAATTTTTCTGGAACTTCAGATGAAACTACTGCTTAGAAAATACTCCCTTATGCCATATCAGACTAAGGGCAATTTGGGAATTAGTGTCCTGGCCTCACTCATCCTATTCCAGCTGGAAACTTTTATCCAAACAAGAAGAGATTCTGCCCCCACCCTACAAATGGAGCTAGTAGAAGGTGTAACTTAGAAGCTTTGTGTGCCTATTTGTTCTAAATATTGCTTGAGAAGCCTAAACACAATGGCATAAATAAAAATAAACGTCCTTCAGAATAACAAGAACATCATGTTCATCACACCTGGATTCATTCTCATCACAGCTGATGTGTAGAGGAATGATTAGAAATCATATAGACACTGATGAGGAGTGAGAGGAAGATATTTAAAATTCTGCTGCACCTTGTGCTCAAAATATCTCCATCAGCTTAGAGTCACGCTTATAAACAATTTAGAAAACCATGTCTTTTTTTTTTATCCTGAAAAAGCTTAATTTTATGAATATTTTAGATACATTTAGCCAGATTGAAATTTTTAAAAAAATGCAAGCATAACATTTCCTTCTCCATTTCATAACAGGTGTAACTGAAAAAAATAATCAAAGAAAAACAAAAGATCAACGAATATTTCCTAGAAAGTGTAACTTTTCCTTAAAAGGACAACTCTCATGTTGGTCCATGGTTGTTTTAGAGCACTGTACTAATAATTAGGACATAACTCTGTTTTTAATAGTACAGCTAGATTGTATATATCATATTCCACATGTATAAAACCAAAACTCAACACAAGGAAAACACCTTGTAAATACCTCTGAACTCATCCTTAATTGAAGATGGATCAATACTGTCATCTGTTTGAAGGTAAAATATGAAACACAATTATGTAGCAGGTAGGAAAGTACACACAGTCTCATCACCTGATTAACTCTCATCTCTTAGATATAGTCAAGAATAGTTTTGACCCAGGCACCAAGATCATGACTTGACTTCACCCAAGTTCAAACATTTCCATTTTAAAAACAACCTAAATTTGAATTACTTTAGAATACTATTGGTCAATAAATAATAACAAATTATGAATGAATGAGAAAATAATCTCAGTTAATAGCTGAACAGTACAGGTTTGCGTATAATTTATCCCTGTTAAGTAACTGATACTTGTTTGACACCTATTTAATCACTATTCCTTTCATGATTAATAGATAAACTCTTTGAGCTACAGGTTCTGAAGAGGAAACATTTTTTCTATTTTCATTCTCTTAGTATTCAGGTAGGCCATCCCCTCCTGCTAGTAGAAATGTGTCTGATGGTTGTAATGTGTGCTATGAAACGTTTTCTTCAGCACAAGGTTGGATTTCATCACAGTCTTTCTGTATTCCCTTAAGTCTCTATTCTTTTTTTTTTTTTTTTTTTTTTAAATAAAAAGGCCTAACTGGGCTGGTGATGTTGCTACTACATTGCTCTTTTCACCATCCTGTTTCTGACTTTTCCATTAGTACAGATATTCCTTCTGCAACATTGCCTAGTAAGAGGCATGCTGCTCTGTCTCACCCAGATACTGTAATTTGTCTTTTTGTCTGTTGACCGTTGTATTTTGAACACTGGAATAATATATCCTGACTTCAGTTTCTCTGTTATATACTGACTTCTAAGTTACTCCATGACCAGTGTTTCTATCTGCGTAAACATAGTTCCCATATGTCTCCTCTTGAGATGTATGGTTACAGGGTCAATGGCTTTATTATTTTTCTAGTCTTAAAGACCATTTTATGTAGGATCTTTCAGTACTCCCACTGATCAGTTTGATTCAGGAAAAACTGCATCATGTTGGCCACAGGCTTTCCTTTTCTCTTTAAAAGGTCCCTTTAAGCACTTCTAAGTAATAGAAGTTAGAATTTCTCAAAGTGCATTCCAAAGATTACTCATATTAATACGATAATAATCCGATGACAATATAGGTCATATTAACTGACATTAATAGATAACTTTTTCTGTGGTTAAACAATTTTGTGAAATGCTACATTAAAACAAGTTAAGCAGGAGTTTTTATCATAGAATTTCTCATTGTCTTCAAGATTCTTAAGTCCTTTGTGAATATCTAAAAACTTTTCCATGAAAAGCATCATGTATTTTGTAAACCAGGCTTTGAGAAATGCTTGTGTAACTTTTTTTTTTTTTTTTTTGCTGTCTATTCCCAGGAGTGGCACAGAGAGGGCTTATATATAGCTTGTATAGCCTGTTCTTCTATCCCTAGATTGAAGGAAACATTCTGACAATGAGACATGAAAGAAAATTAATCACACTATGTGTAAACATTACATTCTGTTTTGAAGCTTAATCTCATGCCTTCCTTCATCAGCAACCACACATTAATTCATATCCTGTCCTTTTTAATCAGTTCCTTATATTGTGTGGATATGTCCTTTCCAAACAGACCATATGTATCTTTGAGAAGTACCTGCACTATACCTCCTTTACATAACCATCCTGCAGCATTTCAACAAGTGCAAAATAAATAAATGAAATAGAGATCCCCCCCCCAAAAAAATCAATGAAACTAAGACCTGGTTTTTGGAAAAAATAAACACTATTGACAAAACTTTAGCTAAGTAAGAAAAAAGGGAAAAAAAGACAAATAAAATCAGAAATGAAAGAGCAAACATTACAAATGAAACCACAGAAATACAAAGGATCAAAAGAGACTACTACGAAAAATTTTATGCCAACAAATTAGATAACCTAGAAGAAATTGATACATTCTGAAAAACATACAACTTACCAGCCTGAATCATGAAGGAATAGTAAATCTGTACAGACTAATGAGTAGGGAGATCGAATCATTTATCAAAAATTTCTCAACAAAGAAAAACCCAGGACCAGATGGTTTCTAGGTTAAATTCTACCAAATGTTTGAAGAAGAGTTAACACCAATTCTTCTCAAACTCCTCCAAAGAATTGAAAAGGAAGGAACATTCCTAAACTCATTTTATGAGTCCAGCATTATCCTGTTACCAAAGTCAGATAAGGATACTACCAGAAAAGTAAATTGCAGACCAATATCCCTGATGAATATAGATGTAAAATTTATCAACATAATATTAGCGAACCGAATTCAGCAGCACATTCAAAAGATCATAACCCATGATCAAGTGGGATTTATTTCTGGGATGCAAAAATGGTTTAACATATACAAATCAATAAATATGATATGGAGTGAGGTCACCAAAATGGAGACTCATGAGACCACAGACTCTGTCCCCACACAAAGGTCAATAGTCAGACAGCTATCTACAAACAAAAGTAGCTCTGGGACAGCTTAGGAGTCCATTTAAGAAACTTCAGCAACACGGTGGAACAAAAAACCCTGAAAATAACTGCACAAAATGGTAAGGAAAAACATCTTTATTTTGCCTGTATCATTCCATTTCCCTGACTGGCACTGCGCAGCACCAAGAAGGAACTCCTCTGCTGGAAAGAGTTCTCCTCTCTGAAAATGGGAGTGGGTGGTAAACAAACAACTTCCCAGCCTTTCAGGGCAGTACCTGAAGGTCCCTCTTCAGTTTTACCATTCCCAGATAACAGCAAAGCTGAGACATATAGAGATGACTTGGAACAAGGAAGAAGGTGGGGGCTACCAGTATCATCCACACAGTAGGAGTGGACTGCTGTGTGAGTGCAAACTGCCGGCCTAGATCCCCATAGCTGAGACCCGCAGCTGTGCATGCACTTGGGGCTAGCCCCTCCAGCTGTGCACCTGCATTATTTACAATAGCCAAAACATGGGAACAACCTAATTGTTCGACAGATGAATGGATAAAGAAAATGGTGCGTGTGTGTGTGTGTGTGTTTGTATATATATGTGTTATATTGTTCAACCATTAAAAAGAATAAAATCTGTCATTTGCAAGAACATGTTTGGATGTTGAGGATATTATGCTAAGTGAAAAAAGTCAGACAGAGAGAGACAAATAATGTATAATCTTACTTATATGTGGAATTTAAAAAAGCTGAATTCATAGAAACAGAGAATCAAATGGTGATTGCCAGGGGCTGGGGGAAAATGGGAAGATGTTGGGTATTGGGTACAGACTTTCAATTATAAGATGAATAAGTCCTGGGGATCTACTGTACAGTATGGCGAATGTAGTTAACAATAATTTATTATGTACTTGAAAGCTGCTAAGAGAATAGATCTTAAGTGTTCTCACCACACATATAAACATACACACACAGGCAGAGGCAATTATGTGAGGTGATGGAGATGTGTCAAGTCCTCACTTGGTGTCCCTTAAACTTATATCATGTTATATGTCAATTATATCTCAGTGAAGCTGGAAAAAAAAGGAAAGAATCCTATAATGGAATGCCCTAATTTCAGAATTGTCTTCCAAATCCTTTTCAGCATTTTACCAGAAAGATTATTTGGAAATGCAAATATCCTTGTTGAAAATCCTTTGATGTTTCCTCAGTGGTCTGTGGGAAAAGTATACGTTTCCAAGCATGGCCTTCAAGATACTACATGACACAGAACCAGCCTGACTCCCTAAACCTTCTTCTGTTGCTACATCTTCATGTTCGTTCTCCAAAAAAACTCAGTCTCTGAAATGTATCATTCTCTCTCCCTCTGTCTAGAAGCAGCTCCATCTGCCGGGAAAGGCTTCCTCATACCTATCCCTTTGTCTAGGCTACCTCCTTCATGTTTTCCAATAGGCAATTCATGTTTTACCTTCTCTGGAATGCCTTTCTTTTTTTTTTTTTTTAATTAAATGATAGAGTCTTTAAATTCTATAGTGTTTTACAATTTTCAAAAGTTTCACACACAAAATTTCATATAATCCCATAGTGACCCTTTTTTCCTCCCACCCTTATATTGCCCCTCCCCACTTCCCACTCCTACTGCTTACTACTTTGTTCTCTATATCTGTGAATCTGCTTCTTTTTGTTTTTGGAATGCCTTTCTTTTGTCATCATATATACCATATGCTGTACTAAACAAGTGAACTGAAACCTTTGTCTCTTAGTTTCTTCACACACAAAATGAGAATGACAGTAATAAGGATAAATTAATGAATTGGTAATTATAAGGCATGTGGCTTGAGTAGGACACAGTACTTCTTTTTAGTCATATTTTCACATACTGAAAATAGTAATAAACTTCCTCTGGACATTCAGTTAAAAAAAGAAAAAACAGCTTTGCTAGTTTAATGAGAAGATCAACACCTAGGCAAAGGTTGAAATTTAGTTCAAATCATTTTTGGAATATCATGTTATTTACTCCATTTAAGTTTGCCCCAAATCTGACAGAACCAAGGATATAATTGACGTGTTTCTTTGGGGATTAGTTACCTTTTGCTAATGAAATTATTCTGAATTTGCATTTTTTCTCTTTCTTTTCTAATTTCATAAATTGCCCATCATAATGTAATTACTTAGTTTTCTCAGATCAGGGTTTATCCTGTTATTGTATTTACCATTCTGTTATTTTGTAGATCATATTTCATGAGTCTCACACTACTAGGACAGTCTCATGATTTCTCTTCTTTGTATATAAAAAACAGTGGCTCATAACTGTTCAATTTGAGGTCCCGGATATTGCAAAAGGAATGTTTTCCTTTTACTTTTCTGAAAAGAACTGTTGTAATTTTTAAATTTTCTCTAATTGTTTGAGAATAGTGAACCCCTACAGGCATTCTCATTGTTTACATAGTCTTTACCATAACTATCTTGAGTCAGTATGTTTGCACAGGTGAGATACAGGTCTCCAATTTCAGGTGAAGGGATTTCACCTTGCTAGAAACTCACTGATTCACTTATGAAATACTACAATATCCGCCCCACCCTGAGGTGACTTTACCCAAGAGAGGGTGAGATCTGACTTTGCTTCTCTTAGAAAAGTTGACATTATACACAAGTTATTATATTCTTTTCTTCTTAACCCTATTTTACTACTTTCTCTTAATTATTTTCCTTTTCATAAAGATTGAATCCTGCATCTAATTCACTCATACTCAGAGTTATGTCTCAATTAGTATGTGCTTCTACTCATTTTCCTCTAATAAATCAGTGAAATTTTATGATTCCTCTAGCAAACATGAAATCAATAGAATTAGATTAAAATGTCCTAAGGAGAGACTGGTTTTGGCTCCTTCCAGCTACTGCAAGCTGGGCTCAGGTCTCCTTCAAGTGGGTTCAATTGGGGAATTAAGGATAAACGAGCAGCAGCTACTCAGGGAAGAATTTTTTGTGGCAATGGGAGAAGTACAAGAGAGCAAATCCAACTCCAAGAAAATATTGAAACCTCTCCTGTGTCAAATAGGGGCAATTTTGGGGCTTAGAACCCATTGCCTGAAATGCTGGCCAAGTCCCTAGGAGAAGAAAGACCCTGTAACACATCTGGGTGGCTAACAGGGTCTTGGGGCTCTGGCCAGGTGTCAGGCCTGAGTCTCTGAGGTGGGAGAACCAAGTTCAGGACATTGGACCACGAGAGACCTCCTGGCTCCAAGTAGTATCAATTGGCGAGAGCTCTCTCAGAGATCTCCATCTCAATGCTAAGACCAAGCTCCAGTCAACGGCCAGCAAGCTCCACTGCTGCATGCTCCATGCCAATCAACTAGCAAGACAGAAACACAACCATACCCATTAGCAGAGAGGCTGCTAAAATCATAATAAGTTCACAGACACACCAAAACACACCACCAGACATAGCCCTGCCCACCAGGAAGACAAGATCCAGTCCCACCCACCAGAACAGAGGCACCAGTCCCCTCCACCAGGAAACCTACACAAGCCACTGAACCAAACTCACCCACTGGGGGCAGACACCAAAAAAAAAACGGGAACTACGAAGCTCCAGCCTGCGGAAAGGAGACCCCAAACACAGTAAGTTAAGCAAAATGAGAAGACAGAGAAATACGCAGGAGATGAAGTAGCATAGTAAAAACCCACCAGACCAAACAAATGAAGAGGAAATAGGCAGTCTACCTGAAAAAGAATTCAGAGTAATGATAGTAAAGATGATCCAAAATCTTGAAAATAGAATGGAGAAAATACAAGAAATGTTTAACAAGGACCTAGAAGAACTAAAGAGCAAAGAAATAATGATGAACAACACAATAAATGAAATTAAAAATTCTCTAGAAGGAATCAATAGCAGAATAACTGAGGCAGAAGAATGGAGAAGTGACCTGGAAGATAAAATAATGGAAATAACTACTGCAGAGCAGAATAAAGAAAAAAGAACGAAAAGAATTGAGGACAGTCTCAGAGACCTCTGAGACAACATTAAATGCACCAGCATTCGAATTATAGGGGCCCCAGAAGAAGAAGAGAAAAAGAAAGTGTCCGAGAAAATATTTGAAAATTTATAGTTGAAAACTTCCTTAACATGGGAAAATAAATAGTCAAGTACAGGAAGCTCACAGAGTCCCATAAAGGATAAATCCAAGGAGCAACATGCCAAGACACATATTAATCAAACTATCAAAAATTAAATACAAATAAAAAATATTAAAAGCAACAACGGAAAAGTAACAAATGACATACAAAGGAGCCCCTATAAGGTTAACAGTTGATCTTTCAGCAGAAACTCTGCAAGCGAGAAGGGAGTGGCAGGACATATTTAAAATGATGAAAGGAAAAAATCTATGACCAAGATTACTCTAACTATGAAGGATCTCATTCAGATTTGAGGGAGAAATTAAAATCTTTACAGCCAAGCAAAATTTAACAGAATTCAGCACCACCAAACCAGCTTTACAACAAATGCTACAGGAACTTCTCTAGGCAGGAGACACAAGAGAAGGAAAAGACCTGCAATAACAAACCCAAAACAATTAAGAAAATTGTAATAGGAACATACATATCGGTGATTACCTTAAATGTAAATGGATTAAATGCTCCAACCAAAAGACAGACTGGCTGAATGGATACAAAAACAAGACCCATATATATGCTGTCTACAGCACACCCACTTCAGACCTAGGGACACATACAGACTGAAAGTGAGGGGATAGAAAGAGATATTCCATGCAAATGGAAATCAAAAGAAAGCTGGAGTAGCAATTCTCATATCAGACAAAATAGGCTTTAAAATATAGACTATTACAAGAGACAATGAAGGACACTACATAATGATCGAGGGATCAATCCAAAAGAAGATATAACAATTGTAAATATTTATGCACCCAAAATAGGAACACCTCAGTATATAAGGCAAATGCCAGCAGCCATAAAAGGGGATATTGACAGTAACACAGTCATAGTAGGGGACTTTAACACCCCACTTTCACCAATGGAAATATCATCCAAAATGAAAATAAATAAGGAAGCACAAGCTTTAAATGATACATTACAAGTTGGACTTAATTGATATTTATAGGACAGTCCATCCAAAAACAACAGAATACATGTTCTTCTCAAGTGCTCATGGAACATTCTCCAGGATAGATCATATCTCGGGTCACAAATCAAGCCTTGGTAAATTTAAGAAAATTGAAATCATATCAAGTACCTTTTCTGACCACAATGTTATAAGACTGGATATCAATTATGGGAAAAAAACTGTAAAAAATACAAATACATGGAGACTAAACAATACACTACTAAATAACCAAGAGGTCATTAAGGAATCACAGAGGAAATCAGAAAATACCTAGAAACAAATGACAATGAAAACATGATGACCCAAAACCTATGGGATGCAGCAAAAGCAGTTCTAAGAGGGAAGTTTACAGCAATACAATCCTACCGCAAGAAACAAGAAAAATAAAAAATAAACAACCTAACCTTACACCTAAAGCAATTAGAGAAAGAACAAAAAAACCCCAGAGTTAGCAGAAGGAAAGTAATCATGAGGATCATATCAGAAATAAACAAAAAAGAAGTGAAGGAAACGATAGCAAAGATCAATAAAACTAAAAGCTGGTTCTTTGAAAAGATAAACAAAATTGATAAACCATTAGCCAGACTCATCAAGAACAGAAGGAACAAAAGGGAGAAGACTCAAATCAACAGAATTAGAAATGAAAAAGAAGTAACAACTGACACTGCAGAAATACAGAGTATCATGAGAGATTACTACAAGCAACTCTATGGCAATAAAATGGGCAACCTGTAAGAAATGCACAAATTCTTAGAAAAACACAACCTTCTGAGACTGAACCAGGGAGAAATAGAAAATATAAACAGAATAATCACAAGTACTGAAATTGTAACTGTGAAAATCTTACAGCAAACAAAAGCCCAGGAAAAGATGGCTTCACAGGCGAATTCTATCAAACATTTAGAGAAAAGCTAACACCTATCCTTCTCAAACTCTTACAAAATATAGCAGAGGGAGGAACACTCCCAAACTGATTCTATGAGGCCACCATCACCCTGATACCAAAACCAGACAAAGATGTCACAAAAAAGAAAACTATAGGCCAATATCACTGATGAACATAGATGTAAAAATCCTCAACAAAATACTAGGAAACAGAATCCAACAGCACATTAAAAGGTTCATACACCATGATCAAGTGGGGTTTATCCAGGAATGCAAACATTCTTCAATATATGTGAATAAATCAATGTGATAAACCATATTAACAAATTGAAGGATAAAAACCATATGATAATCTCAATAGATGCAGAAAAAGCTTTCAACAAAATTCAACACCTATTTATGATAGAAACCCTCCAGAAAGTAGGCACAGAGGGAACTTGCCTCAACATGATACAGGCCATATATGACAAACCCACAACCAACATCGTTCTCAATGGTGAAAAACTGAAAGCATTTCCTCTAAGATCAGGAACAAGACAAGGTTGCCTACTGTCACTGCTGTTATTCAACATAGTTTTGGAAGTTTTAGCCATAGCAATCAGAGAAGAAAAAGAAAAGGAATCCAAATTGGAAAAGAAGAAGTAAAGCTGTCACTGTTTGCAGATGACACAATACCATACATAGAGAATCCTGAAGATGCTACCAGAAAACTAAAGATACTACCAGAGAGCTATCAGCTAATCAATGAATTTCATAGAGTAGCAGGAAACAAAATTAATGCCCAGAAATCTCTTGCATTCTTATACACTAATGATGAAATATCTGAAAGAGAAATTGAGGCAGCACTCTCATTTACCATTGCAACAAAAAGAATAAAATACTTAGGAATAAACCTACCTAAGGAGACAAAAGACCTGTATGCAGAAAACTATAAGACACTGATGAAAGAAATTAAAGATGATACAAACAGATGGAGAGATATACCATGTTCTTGGATTGGAAGAATCAACCTTGTGAAAATGACTATACTACCCAAAGCAATCTACAGATTCAGTGCAATCCCTATCCAACTACCAATGGCATTTTTTCACAGAAGTAGAAGAAAAGTTGCTCAATTTGTATGGAGACACAAAAGACCCCGAATAGCCAAAGCAATCTTGAGAAAGAAAAATGGAGCTGGAGGAATCAGGCTCCCTGACTTCAGACTATACTACAAAGCTATAGTAATCAAGACAGTGTGGTCCTTGCACAAAAACGGAAATATAGATCAATGGAACAGGATAGAAAGCCCAGAGATAAACCCACACACATATGGTCACCTTATTTATGATAAAGGAGGCAAGGATATACAATGGAGAAAAGACACACTCGTCAATACGTGGTGCTGGGAAAACTGGACATCTACATGTAAAAGAATGAAATTAGAACACTCCCTAACACCATATACAAAAATAAACTCAAAATGGATTAAAGACCTAAATGTAAGGCCAGACACTATAAAACTCTTAGAGAAAACATAGGCAGAACACTCTATGACATAAATCACAGCAAGATGCTTTTTGACCCACCTCCTAGAGAAATGGAAATAAAAACAAAAATAAACAAATGGGGCCTAATGAAACTTAATAGTTTTTGCACAGCAAAGGAAGCCATAAACAAGGTGAAAAGACAACCCTTAGAATGGGGGAAAATATTTGCAAATCAAACAAAAGACAAAGGATTAAACTGCAAAATATAGAAGCAGCTCATGCATCTCAATATCATAGAAAAAAAACAACCCAATCCCCAAATGGGCAGAAGTCCTTTTCTCCAAAAGAGATATACAGATTGCCAACAAATAGATGAAAGGATGCTCAATATACTAATCATTAGAGAAATGCAAATCAAAACTACAATGGGGTATCTCCTCACACCAGTCAGAATGGTCATCATCAAAAAATCTACAAACAATAAATGCTGGTGAAGGTGTGGAAAAAAGGGAATCCTCTTGCCCTCCTGGTGGGAATGTAAATTGATACAACCACTATGGAGAACAGTATGGAGGTTCCTTAAAAAAACTACAAATAGAACTACCATATGACCCAGCAATCCCACTACTGGGCATATACCCTGAGAAAACCATAATTCAAAAAGAGTCATGTACCACAATGTTCATTGCAGTAGTATTTGCAATAGCCAGGACATGGAAGCAACCTAAAGTGTCCATCAACAGATGAATGAATAAAGAAGATGTGGCACATATATGCAATAGAATATTACTCAGCCATAAAAAGAAATGAATTATTTGTAGTGAGGTGGATGGACCTAGAGTGTGTCATTCAGAGTGAAGTAAGTCAGAAAGAGAAAAACAAATACCGTATGCTAACACATCATATATATGGAATGTAAAAAAAAAAAAAAAGATTCTGATTAACCTAGGGGCAGGACAGGAATAAAGACGCAGATGTAGAGAATGGACTTGAGGACACGGGAAGTGGGAAAGTTAAGCTGGGACGTAATGAGAGAGTGGCCTGGACATATATACACTACCAAATGTAAAATAGATAGCTAGTGGGAAACAGCTGCATAGCACAGGGAGATCAGCTTGGTGCTTTTTGACCACCTAGAGGGGTGGGATAGGGAGGGTGGGAGGGAGATGCAAGAAGGAAGGGATATGGGGATATATGTATATGTACAGCTGATTCACTTTGTTATACAGCAGAAACTAACACACCATTGTAAAGCAATTATACTCCAATAAAGATGTTAAAAAAATAAATTAAAACGTCCTAAGGAGTTCAGAGATTTTCCCATACTATTTTCCAGAAAATACTATTGAAACACAGTGTAGTTGGGGTTTCAAAGTCAAATTTAAGAAATGGTTTCTTATTGTTAACATCCCACTGTCTTCTGGTAACACATTTGAAAATCATCTTAGCAACTTCAAATAGCTTTTAGCTGGCATAGGGTCTCTATAGAGGGGTTTTAGAGACCAACTGTAGAGGAGCATGTGAAAGACAGCCCCTTCATCTTTGTTTCCCTGAAGCAGCAATTCCCATATATTCATGTGTATGTATGTATGTGTGTGTGTGTGTGTGTGTGCACGCTTCTGTGCATGTATGTGTTTATTTTTTGTCATGTTTTGTTTCCTGAAAGGTTACAGGTATACAGTCATTTAACACCACTGATGCAGTTACCAATGAAGAAATCCATTAATTTGTAGTGGGTTGTGGTATAGCTGTAGGTCTCTTCTCTCCTAGCCCAGTGTGCTTTCAGCCACATATGTTGTCTCTGATACCATTTTCCTTAGCAAGAAGGGCCAACTTATTTTTTGTGATAGTATAATTACCCTGGGAGGTTCTCTGCACTGGGGAGCCTGGTGCCTTTTCCTTGACAATATGTCAAGTGTTGTTTAACAAAAAGAAGTGTTATCAGGAACAAGAAAGCAAGGACATGTTAAATCACCAGTTGCCAAAATCTGTATTCCCACAATGTATCCCAAGGCCATTGTCCCATATTGTTATCTGGAAACTTTTGGCACATATATCAACTCTCGGTTGATGTACCTGCTTTATTGACATCCCTGCATCTCTCTAGACTGCATAAGGATGCTTTAGGCCCACAGATTGCGTGATTTCTGATTGTGAATTTTGAATCTCAAGTGGGGTTATCTTGCCACCTTTGACTTTATGCATGGCTTATGGCTTTGCCTAGTTTCTAGGGGCATTACTGGTTTTTCCAACTTTAAATGAGGACTGTTTGGGATTTGAGGAATTTCTGCTTATGGTCCTGACAAAAATTAGGTTTCAGGCAGCCTTTTGTTTAGCTATGTTTTACCAAAGCAAAGGAGTTCTTGTATTCTTAGGATCTTGATATCTAGTATACTCAAAGTCATGCTTATGCTTGTCACTCTACCAAAGACAATGTCTCTGATTCATGGTTACCAGTGCAAAGCTCCAGCTAAGTTTCCATTTCCAGCTGTCTGGTTGAAAGTTATGTTACTCTGCAAATCCAGGAGTTGGCAGATCTTTCCAGTTCTCAATTTGTTCCCATTAAGCACTGGAAGCACATAAGAATATTGCAGTGTTACTAAGGGCATGGACTTACAGGAACAGCCTTACTCAAATAACAGTTGAAAGACTGACTACCTTTAGGGCTGGTGTTGTTCTTTTCTGTTAATAGGTGCTGCATTTATATTAACCCTTGCTATCCATTTATTTCCCGAGAGTCTCTAGAATAAAACTATTTTATCACCTAAGTACTGGATTCCAAGACTAATTTGATCAGCATGTATATTTTTCATCTCCCTTAACATTGCTGATTCTCTTTTCTTTTCTTTTCTTTTTTTGTTATGGTCTTCTAAAATGCTTTGTGATCAGTTTGGATTTCTTTCAAGGGATTAGCTATGGTATCTGCACATAATTCTGCCAAAGCCTATGCCATCTTTTTGTGTTTTGAAGGGTGAACATGTGTTGTTGCAGATCAAATAATGGTAAGGCTTTGTCTTATTGAGTGCAATTTATGTAATCTGTTTTAATAGATAACAGGGATTATATGGTCAAATGAACTCTTTTTGATCCCCAACCTGCATCTTAGCCTGTTCTATAACTAGACTACATCTTAAGCAGTGAAATTTTTCCTTAGGAATAATTCTATTGAACCTACAAAATAAAACAAAACTTAAGTTTAAAAAGAAAAAATAGCTTTAACTCTGTATGTTGGGGGTGGAAGTGGAAAGGAATGATGTTGGGTCTAGGGTTTTTATTTATGTGATGAAAAGAACATGAATATTTCCAAATCTTAAATATGTACGCTTGGATTCTGACCAGAATAATCTTTGGGAGTTAATCAACCTCTTGGCAATTTAGATTCTTCATCAGTAAAATGGAGTTGACAGTCCCTATAATTAGAGTTGTTTTAAGTGTTTGCTAACATAGCTTCCTAGTGCCTTCAAAAGGTAAGTATTCAATAAATGCTTGCTGCCTTCTCCTTCATTTTCCTCAAATCTTCTCCCTCTACATGGGACATGGATTTGTTCACATTAATAGAGAATGGATCCACAGGATAATACTGCCTAGGCAAGGTGGGTTTTGTAGAAAATTGATTTAGACCTACATCAGAACTAAGGAGGCATTTGGAATGCAAAGACTTGATTATCTGAGAATAAATATGGTTTGTTACAGTTAAGCATCATTGTTCCAACCAGCAGGCTTCAATTTGGGTTTCCAAATCATATATTTAGCTGGATTACACGTGTTTAAATCCGTGGTTAGCCACTTTCTAGCGTATAATTTTAGACAAATAATTTATCCTTTGCCTCAGTTTCCTTATTTGCAAAGTGTCAGACAATTATAGTGCCTTTCCCAATAGGGTTATTATGAGGATAAACTGAGAAGATCCTTGTAAAGCACTTAAATCACTCAACAAAGTACCTGGATCTTTGAAAGTACTTTAGTGTTGTGTTTATTTTCCCAATAGATGAGGATTTCCTCCTGTTCTTATCACCTCTGTATCACCAGTCTAGCAGAATAAATGATGGAGTAAATAGCAGAGAAACTGTTTAAGCCAGTGCATAACCTCTCCATTGGAATTGCATACTCCAGGAGACAAGTCACAATGTGAGAAGGGCTGCTAGAACTGTATTGGATGGATATTTTGGAGGATTAATTATAAATAAACAAAGAAAGAGATGTCTTATTTATGATGTCTGTATTCACACGCTACAATGTTCACCTTTTATTATTTTAGTCTAGGAGATCTATTGGTAGGAGTAATGGTTTAAATGACTTAAGTTAACATAAATCCAAGGAACAGAGAATGTGAAGAATCATATATGATTACAAAACTGCTATCCAGAGACAAGATGATTAGAACTTGCCTAAGGATTATGTTCATTTCTCAATGATTTCTCTATGCTAATTATTAGTACACCAGGAAATGTGACTGGTACAATGTCAAAACGGAATTTTCTTGAAGAGGCAGACCACATCTACCTTTTTGTACTATTTTCAGTATAAATATCTAAGTGATTCAATGTTTACCATTGTCTAAGCGAAAAAAAGAGGGTTATTGTCTCTCATCAACAACCATTGGTTTACAAAAGTACTGTGGGAGAGGCAATAGAAGTAAAAAGTAAAATCTCGTTTAACAATTATGTCCTTTAAGTATGTAGGTAAAGAGAAAATATCAATATGAAAATATAAGTAAAGGACACATGTAAAGACAGAAACATCTACTAGTAAATTTTTAACTGATAACAGGGTGTATTTTGGCAGACAATATTTCAGATGTTCCTGACTGGAAGTAATGAGCCTGAAAGTACTAAAAATTTAAGTGACTCCTAAAGTTTATATAACCTTTTAGTAGCAGACCAGGTTTTAAAATTCACTTGCTGATTCCATTAAGTCCTAGAGCTTAGTCCATTAAGCCATGCTACCTCCATTTAAAACCTACTCCCAGACCTTTTATATGCTTAGAATCCAGTGTATGGAATAATTAAATCCAACACAAGTACAGTCGTATATTCCTGGATAGATGCATACATATTTGCATATGGAGCTCTACTCTTTTATCTTTACATAAGTTTTAAGTTTACAAATGGCTAATGGTACTATATGGCTCAGGATTTCTTTCTCTGTTGTCAAAATGCTTTCTTTCATAATTATTTCCAGAGTGACTAATGTTAATTTTGCAGAATGTGTATGCTGAACTGATATCTCTTAAATCACAGTGCTTGATAAAGGGAGGAGGTTAATAAAGCATGGATCATTACAATTGTAGACCCATCTTAATTTATACTAATGACCAATAGGACTCACAGCAAATAAGAGTCTGTGAATTGGAAATGACTTGATTAAAAGCAATGAATTTTATGTGTTTCCGAACTGCACAAAGAGAATAATAATTTTGATGTCATCTATCCCTGGTAGAGAAACCATCAATACAGAAAACAGAGGATTGCTTATAAATAGCTTATGTGAATGAGAGTATTTACAGACTCACAATAAATCAGGTCCTATTACAGTGAACTCTACATAAGTCTGGCTGTGGTCCTTATACTATACTTTTGATGAAATAAGTAATCAGCTGGGTATTGTTTTTATATGGAAAAATTTATTTAAGTAGTTTCTGTCATGATAGAATTTGACCTATAGATGAAGTACAGTTTAGTTACTTGGGAATTAACACATAAATATTCTTGCTAGGATTTTTCTTTCATTGAAATTATTAAGAATGGCAAAAGCCATGTGATTAAAGGGAGCCTAAGGCTTCAAAGTATTTCTGGAGAATTATCCTGCCACCACAGGCACTAAAGAAGGGCAGAGCTACTGTTTCTTAGAAACATTTAGAGCGAGGTGGAAAAAACTCATGCTTCTACATCAATAAAACAAGTGGATTGACTGTACTGACTTTTCCAGACTCCAAGGTGTTTTTAAAATTTATTTATTTTTATTTATTTTATTACAAGCTGATACTAGCTTGTAATAGTGTATATGTGTGTGTAGGGTGTGGGTAACACACAAGGTGGCTTCCAAAAAATTAATCTTGTGCTCTTCACTAATGTGAGCCTATCCATTGTCCAGGTAAGATACAGCACACTTGAAGATATTTTAGTTCTAACATCAGCGATGCCGAATAAGAGCAAAGAGAATGGAGAGGAAAATGCATTTAGGTGTGGAGTGATACAACCATTTATTAGTGTCCTTACAGTGTTAAATTGGGTTCTATGAGGCTATGCTGGGAAGGAGCCCTTTGTAGTCTCTAATTACAGAATTTAGTATCAGTTTTGGCTTAGCACAAAGATACAAAAGCTATGTTGCTTTGATGTTCATCTCAGATATCTAATACTGTCTCTGGCAAGTATGCTCAGGCTACTTAGGATAGGAAAAGGGTTGGGGGCCCAGGTGGGTGGTGTGGAAGCTGTGAATTATTTAACCCTAAAAGCATTCCTAAACCTACACCCCTACAGATGGGTGAGAAAATTCAGAACTGTAAACCATAGCATTGAGAAGTGAGATTTTTCAAAGAGGTTGATTAAAGACTTTTCTACAGAATGAGAGATCTGATCTTAGAAGGATAAAACTATCACTAACTAATGAAGCATGTGTGTATGACATAGATGTAGATACATATAGAGAGATGGACAGAGAGGGGGGAAGAGTGAGGAGAGAGGGAAGAGTGAGGGATCACAGTAACTGATGGTATCTGGAGCATCAGTTAGTACTACCTCAGAAAGAATGTCCCATTGTGTTGAGAGTGATGCATGATATCTCAGGGGAATAAATGTGGGTAAGCAGGGTATATAGTTCTTAAGGTATTAAGGTAGATAGTTCCTTTGGCCCAATATTGCAGAAGAGATTCAGACAAAGAGCAACTATTCAATTGAAAATGTTTATCACATAGTCTGCTTATCTGAAGATGATTCACACCAAAGCAAACAATCAAAGACACAAACAAACACCTGCAAAGAATCACACTGCGTGTCTTAGAGCTAGAATTGGATAATCCAAATCTTAGCATTATATGTGTAGGGATGAACTTTTGTAATTGTTATATCCAGGTAGTGTCCAGTGGTTACAATCTCTCAGGATATGATTTAGGTTTGGGGTTAGGGGGAATTCTTTTTTTTTAAAGGATTATTTTTTTTAAAGATCTGCTTTAACTAAAAGGTAAATATTAAGAATTGATTACTTGGGAATTAAATCGATTGGTGGAGACTAAAACAACCAGTACTATTGCCCTTTATCTTCCAGGTATCCCAACTAGAAAGTTTAAGTTTATCAATTATTTCTTGATTCAAAGTAATTCATTTTCTGTGGTAAAAAATCAAAGAGCACAATATAAAAGTAAGTATCCTTCCAATACTATCTACTAATTCCATTCTCTACAGGAATCCATGTTTTAAGCAGATTCCTTGTATAGCTTCAAGTATGTATGTTTATATGTCTCTTTTTAAAAGTTTTTAAACTACTTATTGCTTGCCACTTCCAAGAGGCATTATTCTTCTGCAGAGGCTGCAGGCAACCCACTACTTTGTATAACCTCAGCATGGCCAAGGAGATGCCTTCAGGTGGATAATTTTGAGTTGGAATATGGAATAGTTTTATACCCAACTCTTTTCCTGCCAACTGAGAGAGGAAGGGGAGGATCTGAAATCCATTTAAATGATTCAAAGAGTTCTAGTAAAATGTCATACTGTGCTACATATCCCAACCCACCCCCTCCCCCCATCCCCACTGTGTCCTTGTTACACTTCCTGGGGCTCATATATACCTACCTAAGATGCAATAAGGAAGCCTTTGTTAATTCATGCAGCCTATTTTTTTAAATTGAAGTATATATAGTCGGTTTACAATATTATGTTATTTTCAGGTGTACAGCAAAATGATTTGGTTATACATGTATATATGTGCATATATCTATATCCTTTTTTCCCCCGATTCTTTTCCATTATAGTTTATCACATGATATTGAATATAGTTCCCTGTGCTATAAGTAAATCCTTACTGTTTATCATGAAGTCTATTTTTTAAATCCATTTTTTGAAGTAAACATATTACCTGTTGACTCATTTTGAGATTGTAATCAAGTCTCCTAACCCTCAACAGACACGAAAGAGCTAGGAGACCTAGGACAAATCAGTTCATCTCTCACAGCCTCAGTTTTTATGTGTAAAAGGAGAAGATTGAACCAGAGAACTTCTGAATTTCTTCCAGTTCTAACTTCTTTGAGTTCCAGGAGAGTTCATTTTATACTTTTACACAGGATCTCTCACCCATAGCAATGTGGGAAGGTAAATCTGCCTAGAGACATTAAGTTGATTAAACAACATAGACTGTGCAGATAATTTTTCTCAGCTATACAAAGCTAATATTCACAGATGTCTGAATACTTGGTGGTTGGGGGGGGTGTGTGTGTGTGTGTGTATCTATATACAGCTAGTTGACTGTGCTGAATTGTAATGGTCCAGGAGAGAGAAAGCAAGTTCCAGACAGAAAGCACCAATGGGAAAGTGAGTGAGGGGAATCAAGTGTGTGGATATCTATGCAAAAACTGCCCATCTCTTTCTTTTTAACCCTAGGGAACAGGCATTTCATTTAACAAAATGACTAGTTGAGGTGCTATCCCTCACCTGATTTTGTACATGAGAAGTGAAAGAGAAGTGTTTTGAGAGTAAGGTCAGAGACTAAATAGAACAAAGAGAAAGTCTAAGATGTGTCAAAATAGTGTGAAATAACCTGTGGATGTGCTGTTGTCGTGTATAAACACACCCCATAGGTTTTGACACCCTTATTCTCTTCTTGCCCTTACTCTCCAGTCTCTTTCTCAGTTTCCATCTAGCACTGAATTTATATGGACAGGATCAAAAGGTGATGGTTGTAAATGACAGAAAGGTGCAGCGTACCAGAGGCTGATGTTTTAAGAGTGAGTACTTGAAAAGGAAGAGAAGACAAGAAAGAGGTGACGTGGAGAATATTTGCTTCAGTGACCATGGATTGGGTGGCCATGTGGGGTACCTCCAGAATCTAGAATGACTTTCCCATGACTTTTATGAAATGGAAATAAGAAGAGAGGAGCTTCTGCTGTACCTCTTTACCTTTAATTCTTTATTGGATAGAATATTGACTCATACACTATGTAAAGGACTGGTTGATACATACTTTTGTGTAGTGTATGCTAGATTTACCAAGAGATAGTTTGTTTTGCTATAGACTGTACTGTGCCTCCATTCCCTAATTGAGGACACAACATGAAAATTACATAGGCAAAAATTATTTTAGAAATTTTTAAGATTAGAAAATTTGTGCAGATGCTAAGGTCAGTATTATAACTAGCATATTAAAAGTACCCTGCTATTCTCCATCTGACATTTTGTAAAACAAAACAAGACAAAACAAAAAGAACACTTTTGTATGTATTTTTAAGTTGTATTATTCCTATAAAAATTCTATTGAAAAAATATCACAATCCTGAAAAAAAATCCTATGGGATTTTATAAAATCACAGTTGTTTTGAAAGTAAATGAGTTTAACTGGAATTATCAAGGTGACTTCCACTATTACTGTTATTTTTGTCTCCAGTAATGAATGACAACATTTTTCCCATAGAACTGAACATAAATTAAATGAAAGTAAAGCCACTGACTTCCAGTAATAAATAGAAAGGAGACAGTAATGGGGACTCACTACTGTTTTTTTCTTTGCTAGTGTCCTAGGAATAAAGAAGAAAGAATATCTAGTTTGTCACTCATATTTTCACACTGCCCCAGAGACAGAGTATTGGTGCATTTTGAAAATGAGCTATCTTCACGTATAATGTGACAGTTAACAACCTAGAACTTAAGGGAGAAATCTGCATTTTACACAACTTAGATTCCACTAAAAGAATATCAGCTTTGTAAATTCAACGAATGAAATATATCTCTCTAAAATAATCATCAGTTTCATCTATATTTGAATTTTAAAGGCTAATGCTTCAGTTAAAATTATTTGAATATGAGGCAATATATCAGATTAGTCAGGTGGTAAAGTTGATGGACTTGGGATGTGAAATCAGAAGCAGTCATTTAGATTCCATTTAATACCTGTGTGTCCTTGGACAAATTAGGATTTCAGTTGCCTGAAATACAAGATGAGAGTGATTAGGCTGACCTCTCTGGTTTGTTCTGAGGTTGTGGTGGATACCTTATTTGGTCCATCCACCCATGGTAGGACCCCAGCCATTTTATATGTCTGCCTCCTTAGTGCCTTATCCCTCAGCTCTAGGTGACTGGACTGGGGTGAGCATATGGCTCAAGATAAACCAATGAGACTTCTATTATTGGATGTTTGGAATTGTTGGGGAGAGAGTGATTCTTTCACTGTTTCCAAATGTTTGTGCCTGGACCTATACAGATGGTCCTTGACTTAACGATGGTTTGACTTATTATTTTTCCACTTTACAGGGGTGCAAAAGCAATATGCATTTATTAGACAGTATACTTCAAATTTTGAATTTTGATCTTTTTCTGGGCTAGTGATATGCAGTACAATATTCTTCCATGATGTTGGGCAGCAGCAGTGAGTCTCAGCTCCCAGTCAGCCACTCGCTCCTGAGGTAAACAACCAATAAATAAACTTACAACCATTCTGCTTTTCACTTTCAGTACAGTATTCAATAAATTGCATGAGATGTTCAACTCAACTGTTTTTTATAAAAGTCTTAGCATTAGATGAGCACGTTTAAGGTAGGCTAGGCTAAGCTAGGGTGTTAGGTAGGTTAGGTGTATTAAATGCATTTTCCACTTATGATATTTTCAACTTAAGATGGGTTTACCATAAGTGGAGGAAGATCTGAAATCTGTATTCAGGACTTGACCTAAGATTGGTAGATCAAGACCCTGTGAAGACTATCTCAGGGGAGATTTCATCTATGTTAGAAACATTGACACCCCTCCAGCACCTTTTCTGTTTATGCTCTAATACTTATAAAACGGAGACTTAATGCTCCAAGAAATTATATTTCACAAACAACAAATGCCACTTAAGTAAAAGTATGACCTAACATACTGAATATAATAACTAGTGGCCAACCCCTCTGGGCTACAAAGTGTTCAATTTGAAACGAGAAACATTTCCCAAGTCTAAGGTTTGTTTAAGTTTTAGGAAATAATAAAGGACTTTTGATGCCCTGTATTTGAAACACTCTCTCAGTGCCTTGTCCCTTGGCAGTTATTACTGGCTGTAATGTTTCTGTGTCCCAACTCTGTACACTGCTGGTGGGCCAGTTTCACTCTGTCTCAAACTCTCTATGACTGAGAGTTTTAGTACAGGACTCTGATATTGGATCCCAGTTGCCAATTCCACACCCTCTCAGGAGAAATCTAGCAAAAAGTTCATTTATACATCACTTGAGAGAACCACTTTTCAAAATACCCTGCCATGCATATCAGATATCCTCTGATTTACTAAGAGGCCAAGGGTCTTAGGCAGGAACTCAGAATTGTTTCATCTGTAGAAGCTGTCATTCCGGAAGCAAATACTTTAGAAGCTTTGAACACCAATACTTATATCTACTGCTCTTGGTCTCCAAGGACCTGAAGAATCAATGATGTTACCTGAATAGTTTATTGAAAGACAGTTTTATTGTTGCTGTGTAACCTGAGTGCTGTGTTGCATGACAGGTAATTCTTTTGTAGTCAAAAATTGTTTTATTTTTCATAACACGTCACATGAGCTCTCTCTTCCTCTCTGCATTTCTATACATAAGAACACATAGAAGGGAAATCTTTTTTGTTGCAATTTAACATTTCACAAAAATTAATCAGCTACTATGGAAATGTAGGCAAGGGAAAGACAGAATTTGCTATTTAGATTTAGTGCCTTCACTGCTAATACGTTGTAGGGTTATTGTTATTATATTACTGAGTTTGGTAATACTTTTGTTTATTCATTTCTTTATTATAATGCATGGCTATTGTAGGGACTATAGAAAATACAGAAAATAAAATCATTAGGAGTCCCAAGAATCAAAAATAATCACTGCTGTAATTATACACATATATACATATATATTTTTGGAAATAGAATGACATGTTGTTTTGTAACCTGAACTAAGACCGTTTTAATTGAAGTCATTACTTAATCTACAGATAGACTTGTGTTCTGCCAGAGAACCAAAAAACAGGAATTATAAGTTTTGATAATAAGAAGTAGGCATATGGTATTGTGACTTTGGGTGCTAGGTGTTAAAGTTCAGACATCTGGGTCTAGAAATATACCATAACGTTTAAACTTTTGAAGAAGTTCAGGCTGGGTCTGAATGTGATATGACCATGTTTAGAAGCTACCCAAATCCTTGGAAAATTCTACATATCCTGTGAATTAATGCATATACAGATTAAGCGCAGTGCTTAGCATACAGGAAGCACTCAGTAAATCTGAGCTGTTATGCTTAAACCTGGCCAGTACTCTGTGGGTGGGGTGAGGGGTGAGGAGGGTTAGGAGAAAAAAAATAAAATAAAATAAAATTCTACATGAGTAGAGTTGTTGCAGTGTTTCTAGTTAAAATTCTGTGGTTTGCATAACATTGCCCTTTTGGCTTAGATATTGTTATGGACAGAAGGTTTGTGTCCCTCCAAAATCCATATTAAAAATTTAATCCCCAGTGTGAGGGAAGTAGGAGGTGGGGGCTTTGGGAAGTAATTAGATTATGAGGGTGGAGCCCTCATAAAAGGGATTAGTGGTCTTACAAAAGAAGCCCCAGAGAGCTATCTCATGCTTTTCATCATGTGAGGACATAAGAAGTTGGTAATCAGCAACCTGGAAGAGGGTCCTCACCAGAACCTGACCATGCTAACACCCTGATCTAGGGCCTTCAGCCTCCAGAACTGTGAGGAATGAATTTCCGTTGTTTATAAGTGACCCAGTCTATGGTATTTTGTAAAAGCAGCCCAAACTAAGACAGATATGTTATTCATAAATTTCTAATCTTGACTTTAAAAATAGTTCTTGTATGTACATGTACATTGATTGATGATGAACAATTCCAGGATTCTCAGAGGTGTTCGATTTTGGCAATTCTAGGCTTAAAAAAATACAGTAATTATTATGACCCCTGGAATGGGAAAGAGTTGAACAACGTAT
The DNA here is from genome assembly GCF_964374135.1 of Grampus griseus. Classification (NCBI taxonomy): domain Eukaryota; kingdom Metazoa; phylum Chordata; class Mammalia; order Artiodactyla; family Delphinidae; genus Grampus; species Grampus griseus. The sequence continues at coordinate 109,531,691 of NC_138998.1, forward strand.
GATATTGTTGATTTTATGGAATTTGCTAGCAGTATAGCAAATGCTAGCTAGTCCCTGAAAAGAGAGGACAGATTAGTTTTGTACCTACCTGCTCAGCTATGTATGACTACATCTTTTTCTATACTATTTGTGTATGTAAGCCTGATGACATGATTTGCAAACCTTTGGCTTTCAAATGAACTACCAGCTCATATGAAATGCTTGAGCACATCACTTAAAATGATTAGAAGGAATTGTTTTGCTTAAGCTTGCTTATTTTCAAGTGTAAGCATTATAGAAGATTGTATCTGAAAATAGTTTATGCATTAAGAATATTACTTGCTTCCAAATGCAACCCAAATAGGAGGACTGTTTAGTAATTTATAATACTTTGAAAAATAAGGTCTTTATGTGCAATGTAGCACTTCTAAAAGTGAAAATGTTGCTGAAAATTTCCTTATATTGCTTAAATATGTGGAACTACAAGGCAGCTGGATATTGCAAATAGCATTGCATAAATTATATAAACTTGAATAGAGCAGATTTGAAATGAGTAGGAAGAGCAGCTATCATTGGCTTTTCAAAGGAAGTGTTGCTGTTTGACAAAACATCATATACTCCCCCAAAACATATGTTAATTTGAAAAATTTGGATCTATTCCTCATGGATCACATTTCCATAGGGGAATCAGAGTCACTTATCCACTGAAATTTTAGTGACATATCAGCATCTAGCATAATTTTGAGTTAGTGGGTAAGTAAATCAACCAATGATGATTGAAGCTTCTAATAACAAATAATAGAGTGAAATGTACATTCAAGAAATGAACTAACCTTAGATTTCAAGCTTAAAAGATTATCTTTAGATATTGATAGGTAAAATAATATTCAATAAAATTACATTAAAATTTCTCTGATTTTGAAATATTTACAATATGAATTCAACCATAAGCATTATCTTAATGCTTTCATTTTTACTAGAGCATTGGTACATTTTTATTAAAAATGCACACCAGTTAAAATAGTTATATGCTTTTCATAACATTAAATTGGCAAATAATTTTTATACACTTAGATTGCTTAAGATATGGATTATTTTAACAGATATATTAGTGACTTTGAATATGTAATCATTTTGATTAGACACAGTCTTTGGGAAATATGTATATTATATATATATATTCTCAAGGTTTTTAAACATTCTTTGATTTTTTTAACAATCTGTAAAAACTTTAGCTTGAATGTATCATTACATTATAGAGCTTCTGACCGCATAATTTTATTTATTGTGATCCATAAATCTCTATTAACCTACAGAGAAAAGAAGGGTAAGGGAAGGTATTTAACTTTTTTTTTCCTTTCCCCACATAATTTCATCTTACTTGTTGCATTTGTTTTTGTCACTTCAATACACATACTTTATTCTTCTGAGATTATTTAGTCAAATCAAGATACAAGAAGTTAACATCAAACTGAAACAACAGACTACCTGAATTTTATGATGACTGTGAAAACTGCTCTTAAGTCAAAAAGTCTTACTGAATAAAATAAGATAGAAGAACCTATAGCTGAAATGCATTCAAAAAGATGCAGGATTTTCAATTTGACTGTAAGCTCCATATGAATCAAGTGTGCTGTGCCTGCCTCTAAAATCTAATGCCTTTGAAGGCTCTCTTAGCTTTGAAATGTGACTGAGGTTGAAGCAGGAGGGAGGGGAAAGAACCATACATTAAGAACAGTAGAAAGAAACTAAGGATATTTAGCTTGGAGGAGAGAAAACTCTAGGGGCAGTTATGATAGCTGTCTTAAAATAGTTGAAGAACTTTAATATGGAAGGAAGATTAAACTTTAGCAATGGTTTAGACTATTTTATATCTGAGGAACTTTCAATTCTGAGATTATATAATTTTATGAATGATACTAACCTCTTCATGAAGCAGTGATTGAGATCACTAATAAATTACAATTAACTTAATATTTAATAACCCACTTTTTAAGAATTCCCTCATCAGTGATCCACATGTTATCTGTGTTCACCAGCAGTGGTGAAAACATCTGAAACATGATGCTGAAGCAAAGAAATATAATTGGGCCTTGGGGATTTGGAAAGCTCAGTAGGGTTAGTCCTTTTTAGAAACTGTGCTAAGCTTAGAATCCCCCAAATCTTGGTATATACATATATACATATATATATACCAAGAATATATATATATATATATATATATATATATATATATATATATATATATATATTCTCTTTATGGCTGTTCCAGAGATCTAAAGGATGGTATCTTGGGCTTATATCATTCAGTTGAAGTATGAATGACAGGACAATTCTTAAGCCTGTTAAGTGAAAATTATGGTACTGCTGACTACAGACTCTAAAAAATCTCAGTAATTGCCACAGTGATTTAGGATCATCTCCAAATGCAACATTGTGAAGTTCATTGCTGTTGCAACTAGCAACAGTGTAGCCCATAAACAGAGAAGACAATATCTACAAACCTATATTTTTCCATTCATAATTTATTAATTGAATTATTGGTCAGAACCCCAAGATTATGTCTATTATAAATATTTACAATGGTCATACAATTCTCTTACCCCAGGTATATATGTTTTCTGGGGAATAATGAAGTTATTCAAAGCCCATTACTGATGGTGTATAGCACAGTGTTCAATTGTTAAGGACAAATTCCACCAAACAATGAACTACTTTCCATTAATCTAGAAGAATAGGATTGGTAAAAACCTAAATATATAAAGTAAAATGAGCATTTGTTTTTAAAAAAAGAATTCCTGACACAGCACTAAGATTACATAGAAACAGTAAAATTGTCTTTAAATAAACAACCTAGGTAACATCATTCATTATTTAGTTCAAGGAAATTATGATCTTTGGGGACTGGGAGCAATAGATATAAATGCTGGTTTTCAGAGCATCAAAAGTGTTTGCTTCAAAGAGGAGAGCTTAAGAAGATGAAACAATTCTGAGACCCTGTCAAAAGCCCTTTTGGCCTCTTAAGAAGTAGATGGAATTTGACATGCATTGCAGGATCTGTAAAGTAGCTCCCTTGAGATATATTCAACAAGAGTTTTTGACTGATGGTAGTTGTTCTAAGCCATCCATTCTTAAATCTTTAAGAATGTTTTTATTTATTAAAAAAAAAAGAGAGAAAGAAAAAGAAAGACAGGAAAGGAAATACATGCCCTGGGAAAAGGGTACTTACAACATATAGTACCAAAAGCCCTGCTTTTCTAGAAACAAATCAAATGAACAAACAGATAAATAAAAGAAACTAGAGAAGACTATTATGCTGCAGTAACAGTTAATTTTATTTGTGTTTCAGGGGTCTTTGGGGGAGAATTACATAAGAGTTTGAAAAACTAAAAGTGTTTATAATGAAAAGAAATGATAATTGAAGGTTGCCCTATGGTTACATTCTGTTTCTAACATTCCTACCAATATTCTTCCTGTTGTTAATAAGGAAAGCTTACATTTACCATTTAAATGGCCATCTGAAAAATAAAATCAATACTATTTTCAATTATTTTTTCCATTAAAAAAAATTAATCGATCTTACCAAGTTTCCTCTCCAGGCAGAGGTAAATGGCTTTTTATTATAAAGAGGGGATGCACTTGCTATTATGTGGACTGTAGAGGCCGTAAACTGCTTAGCAGCAATTTCATTGTGCCTTCCTACCCTCTGGGTTGAACACCACTACAGTGTATCACATGTAAATTGATCCCTGATTAGTGTGTATGTAGGGTTCCTCTCCTAGATGAGGTTCAGTCTACTTTAAGGAAGGAATGGGTTTCTCACTGCAGAAAAATGTGAGCAGGGCAATTTTTGTGAACAGATTTCTAAACTGTTCTTTTCTGCCCCTAGCATTTGTTAAAGCAAGTGAATATTTAAAGCATCAACAGATTTAGGTTTTTTGCCTACTCTGTATAAAGCCAGGTGTTAGAATGTGGGAAATAAAAGGAAACACAAGTCATAACCCCTATTTCAAAGAGGCAACAAATCTCATATCCTCTCCCTTCCTGTGTCAGTTTAGGTAGGAGCTGGTGGAGACAGAGAGCATCCTGGACATTTCTTAGTGAGCTGATGACTGCTCATATGGTAGCCTCTAGCCACATATGTCTACTTAAATTTAAATTAATTAAGATTAAATAGTATTAATGATTCACTTTTTAATTCAGTCACACTAACCAATTTCAAGTGCTGAGGAACCATACCTAGCCTGTGGATATTGTATGGGGTAGTGCAAAGACAGAGTATTACAATCATCACAGAAAGTTTTATTGGGCAGCATTGCAAGATATGGCCAAAGTGAAAACAAACAAAAAACAGTGACCTGAGTGTTAAGAGACCACAGTTTGAGTCACTATTTTGTGTGACCTGGAACAAGTTACTTTTACTTTCTTTTTAAAATGAGGAGGTTGCTTGTAATCCACAAGATCTGTTTAGCAGTGACATACGTATACTATAAGGTTTTGTTATGTAGTAGAGCTAAGAATCATCTGGAGTCTCTGGAAAGTGTACTTTTATTTTATTTATTTATTTTTTATTGAAATATAGTTGATTTATAATATTATGTTTCAGGTGTACAACAGCATAGTGATTCATCTTTTTTGTAGATTATATACCATTATAGGTTATTATAAGATATTGCTTATAATTCTGTGCTATACAGTAAATCCTTGTTGCCTATCTATTTTATGTTAAAAGCAACTATACTCCAATAAAGATTAAAAAAAAAAATTCTGAATGCATAATTGCCCCATAAACTGAATTTGACTTTGGTTTCTTTCAGGAGACAGGCCTGTTTGGTTTCTAGTAAGCAAATAAACAAAACTCTTTAAAGTGTCCCTGCTGATGAGAGAGTATTGTTCAGTACATAAAAATACAGTGCTAAAAGATTTTTCATAAGCCATATTATCAGCCAATCTACCAATGTCATTTGAATTGTAAATATTAAGCTTGTTTTGGTAGCCATGGCTGAAATGAAAGTTTAAAAGAATACCGTAGTTACATTTGTGATTTTATTGAGAATTGTTTTCACTAGGGAACTCTCAGCCTGTCGGATTAAAATGGTAAAGAGACCTTTTACTGCAAGAGCTCTGACAGTTATCCCCTTAGCAAAGTTTGCTTTTGTGATAATTACACCTACTCTTGTTTACCAAGTGAATCACTTTTCAGTGCTGCTTTTAACCTTGACTGGTTTCCCTTTGATGATTATGTTTTGCTATGAAGCTATGAAGAGATGTTTAGAAATACGGTGCACATTTTCTGCTGCTCTTTTTCAAGTGATGTTTACTACTGGTTTTCTTTAAAGCAGATTTCAAGGTTCAAGGGCAGTTAAACTTGGGGGAGAATATCAACAACATGTCTTTCATCTTGTTAGGGCAGGAATGAGCAGTGATTAGTCAGGAATAATGATACCTAATTTCCATGCCTTCCTTGGGCACACAGGTACCACCAAACCCACTAGGTATTATGGGGGCAAGAGTTAAGAGGATTTAGAGACCAAGTGATGAGGATGAGGTGAATGGTTCCCTAAGTTAGGGTGGGTTTGATGGGGTAGGTTTCTCTATAGAGCAACAAAAATCAGCCTAAGGTAGAATGTTGAGATGCTGAAATCATGTGATGGAATTCAGGTTCATGTTTTCTATGAACCAGTGATTTTAAATGTAACACTTGGTAATACAAATCAAATATTTCAAGTTCCAGAATAGAAGGTTCTATAACAAACTTGGAGCCTATCTTTATTTGGGGTAGGGGCTGGCACTAAAATATTTTTCCTTATGATATTCCTGCTGGCAGTAGAGAAGGCAGAAAAGGGATAACATAAAGTATCAAGAATTTTTGGTGGTATCGTAGGAGTGGCAACACCAATGGGACAAGAGGCAAATTAGGAGATAGGCATGGAAGGAGTAGCCATTGGGCAAGTCCAAGCAACACTGGAGCAGAGAAAATGGTTTCAGAGGCTGTTGAGATCTGGGACCACAGAAATAAAAGGAACTTGTGAGAGAAGGGTTGAAGTCCCAATAGTTTAATATTGCTCCTTTAAGAAGAAATGTCACGAAGCAGCAAAGCAGACATAGGCATATGCAAACACAAACATATAATTGTCTTTAAAATCTTCCCCATATTCTAAGCCCTCCTTGTACTGTTGCCATTCATCCCTGTGGCAAGTTTTGGCTTCCTGCTCAATCCTTAGCCACCACATTGTGGCTTCTCCCGCACCCCTCCACTGAAAGTGATCTCATTAAAATCACCAATGTGCTAATGTAGACAATGAAACTGCACACAATGGAGTCTGTATATTCATAATTTTCTTGACCACATGATCAACTTTCCCTTTTGAAACACTTCACTCAGCTTTCACGGTGCCACATTCTTCTAGTTTTCCTACCTCTCCATCTTCTTTGCAGTCTCTTTTCCATAAAGTTACATCCTAATTATTGGAATCTCAGTTTAGGGTTTCTTCTTTTCTCACTCCATTCAGGGGAATTGCATCTACTCTTAAGATTCAAATACCATCACTGCACTAGTGATATCCAAATATATACTTGCAGGCCAAATCTCCTTTTGATCTTCTTACAGAGCATACCTAGGACTTGAAATCATCTTTTCCTTTCACCATCTATTTATTCCTTTTCTGTTATTTCCCATTTTATTAAATTACTTCATCTTTCCAATTACTTTGACAAAAATACTAAGGGTACTTGATGATTCCCTGTTGGCTTTAACTCCTTACCCACTAACAACAATCAATTAATTGACAAGGCCTGTTCATTCTACCATCAAAAAGTCACCTTTTTTTGCTACCCCCATTTCTACTGCTCTAGATTAGGATATTGTATTTTTTTTTAATTCCTTCAATAGCTTCCTAACTGTCTCATTTACTGTAGTATTTTGTATCTGTATCTGTGATTCACCTACTGTGAAGCTAGAATGATCTTTTTGAAACACAAATCTGATTCAGATACTCTCATCCTTAAGAGCCCTCAGGTATGGGTGGCTGCTAAGGCTCTCTAGGGCCTTTACCCTGTTCATGTCTTCTCACCCTGTCTCTGGGAATGTTTCCCCTCAAACTTAGTGCTTCAAATTCTGATTTCTTTCAGTGCTCAGATTTTTTCACGTTTTCTCTTATCTCACCACCATCACATATATTGTTTATCTTTTACCACCATCCCATTCTTCTTAAGACCTCTTCATCTTTCAGATCTGTGGTGAGCACCACTTTCTTCAGGAGAATCTTCCTGAACATTAGACGAAGTTAGGCTCCCTAATAGCAGCTTTCCAAGCAATCTTGAGCTTCCACTAGCATACAAACAAAATTGTATTTGATTTTTAATCATCTCTTCTTTTTTTTATAGACTATTAGCTCTAAGAAATCATGAATTTTGTCACTTTAAATTAATATTGTTTCCATAAATTGAAGCAAAGATTCTTAAACATCAAAAGTATTGAAATCAATACACAAGATATACATGAACATATGTACTACATATAATACACACAAATATACATACAAATTCATTAAACAGTTTAGCACATGTCAGTATTAGTATGTGCAAGAGACATATACAGAGATAATTGCATATACAATCTATACAGCATATATGGGTATTTCTGCCATACCCAGCATACATGTTCTTGGATAATTTTTGTTCTGAAAATAACAACTTATTGGAAAAAATAGATGTGGGCAGAGATGCAAAACTGATGTAACTTTTTAACTAGAGCATTAACTAAAGTATTAATTGGTATCTGGGAATATAACACAAAGAGCAGAGGCAGGCAGCTCAGAGTTGGCCTCAGGGGATAACTTTTTTAAAAACTACCAGAACAATACATTGGAAATGCTGGTTTGTGGGCACTGAGATGATGCAGACCAGCATAAGCTCTGAGCCAGTGGGGCTGCCATTTAGGGGTCATGGGAAGAAGTGAAACGTGCCAGGAGCTGAGAGCTGTGCAAAACTGGCAGCATCCCTCTCTGGGGAAAGAGCCCTGCATGCAGGTACTTATTTTTTCTCTTCTTAAAGTAGAGCTAAAAGGGCTTTTACCAGTGTAGCAACTGAACTGAGGGCATTTTCCTTTCCTGATGAAAGTTCTAATTCTACTCTGGCTATTCTGGTTCCTTTTTCCTGGAAAAAGCTTCCATTTTTTCCTAAGTCCTGATTATGCATTAGGTAATTGATGTTAGAGAAACATACATGTGGGAGAACAGACTATATTTGCACAGTAGGCAAGTGGCGTTGGAATTGCATTCTTTTCATATCCCCCAAGTTCCACACTCTTAGAAGGAAAAAAAAGGAGTCAAAAGTTAATAAAGTTATTCCTTCCTCAATTACAGTGGAATATTTTATTTATTGTTTATTTTATTTATTAGTTATTACATTTATTATTATTTATTTCATAGAGGTATACATAAAATGCTTGGTAAGTAAATGTGGGGGGGGGGTGGAGAGGGATAGAAAGAGAAAGAGAGAGAGAGGAAGTGAGTCCCAGTTCAATAAAGGCGGCAGACTCTCTATGAGTTTTGTGGAATAAGGGATTTATTATAGGAATAATAGGAATAAGACCTTACATAATCTGAGACACTGGGGAAGTAAGGGTCTGAAAAAAGGAGTTGTAGAAAATCAGAAAAAAGTCAGACCCAGGACTTCTGAAGCATTAATGTGAGAGGACAAATTGGAACTTGCAGAAAATCTGGGAAGGCTGGTCCCTCAAGTTGATGGAGTGGGAAGGGAGAGGAGAGCTGCTGAAGTCTTTTGCCTCTGCATATGGCGAAGAGTCTGAGGTTGCATTAGCAGAACTGGTTGTTGGGAAGAACTACTATGGAACAGGGAGATCAAGAACAAGCTAGAACTTCCCAGCATTACTGTGTCTGTTTCTTCCCATATCCTACTGCAATAATCTTTGGAGAGGAATGACTGCCATTCAAATCATGCACACAGATTTCTCTTGTGGCAAACTTTAACTTGGAAGCATACAGAGATGGGAATTCTTGGAAATATAGTCACAGCTATGGCAATTGACATAGTAAAATACATTTTGCTAAGTTAACCAGCAAAGGGAGGCAAGTGCCAAACTGTGGAGGGTTTCAAAGTCCAGACTCAGAAATCACATTGAGTTCTGGAAGGAGAGTGCCATGCCACCATCTTTGTTTTTCTAAGATAATTTTGCAGCAGTAGGACGGACTGGATTGAAGAGACACCGGGGGTGGGGGGTGGGGGCTTTTGGAGTCCATTTGTGAACCCCTGAAATGGAGCTGGGCAAGATGCTATGAAGAACTAAACTGAGAGCATGACATTGGTAAAGAAGGAAATACAATTTTTAAAAAGTGTTTTCTAGGACATTTTGTTTAAACCAGTTGTTTGGAATTTGTCTAAGTAGAACATGGTCCTAAATGACCCAGAAATGAGAGTCATTTCTGATAGTGCTGGTCCCACGTGGCCAAATATCTCTGGGCCTTTGTTCTTGCAGACTTTTCATTCTGGAACAACACTCCAGATATTTGCATCCCTCATTTCACTCAAGCCTGAGCTCAGATGTTACATCCCCAGGGAGTAAATTAAAATAGTGTGCCCATGTCCTCTTTCCTTATCCAACTTTGTATTTCTTCATAACATTCATCACCACATGACATTATATATTTATTTTCTTCCTTCTCCATATATGTGCAACTCCATGAGGGCAGAAATGTGTTCTGCTTTGTTTGTTTGCTGTATCTCTGACCCTTGAATAGAGAATGAATGGCCCATGTGGCTTTGGTCACAAGTAGTGGTGGAATATCAGTGACAGACTTTATAATAAAGTCAGGAAGTGCTATGATTAGAGACACTGACCTGTCTGTGGAGGTAAAGTTGTACCCTGTCCAATGGGATCGTTTTTTGATATTGATATACTATAGGTCAACTTGTTGGGATTATGAGACATCATGAGATTCACAGTGGGTGTTTTTATCTGGGTCAATAGATGCCCTCATCTAATGCCTAAGTGTGAGAAGAACAAAGCTTAGCTAAGTTCTATTCCAACTGAATGCTTAGAGGGTCTAGAAATTCATCTAGTCCATACCCTAAATTGTCCAAGTACTAAAGTATGTTCAAACTCTGCCTACTATTGGGGATGGACTTCTAATTCCCTGCCAGGTATTCGGTTAACTATGGCTGATGTTGTTGATGGAAATTCTTCCACACCTGCAGTTGGGCAGGATTGGAGCCATTGGGAAATAACAAAATGGCATGAGGTGATTGGATGAAAAGCTAGAATTATTCAGTAATCCTTCTGTATCTAGGTTTCGCACATGGGCTAATCAGTATAACTTCTGCAGATGTGAGTCTATGATTGCATGCTTCTGTGTGCCCTACAAAGGTTAGGTAATAGGATTTGGCTTAAGGGTAGGGAATTCAAATTCTACTGATGTACTCAGTGATAGCTTGGGAATGGTTAGTGAAGAAAACAAGGACATGGGACAAAGTGGGAGAAGACATACCACAAGAGGAGCTAGGAGGATCTCATCGAAGCCTCAGAATTTTTGTTTGTGGTTGAACCTGAAAATAACATGAAATACCTGTTACCTGTGTTTCCTCCCAGAGTCAGGGGCTTAGAATGGGGTTGGGATCCTTTGAGCAGGAGATTGCTCTGGGCATTGAAAGCCAGATGGACAAAGAAAAAAATACCTTGGCTGGAATGCTAAAATGACCTAATCAGACTCCAACTTCAGTGCCCTGAGTTAAGAGTCACAAATCAATATTGTGCAGTGTTGATCAGAATGAAAACTGATTATGATTTAGCATGCCAGGGTGAATGCTATGAGCAAAACTGGAGTGTTGGCAGTGTGCCTTTATGTGCTGGCAGGTGTGTGGTATTTTGATGTGCTTATATGGCTGAAAGTTAATTGTTTTAAGACCCAGGATAATCCTGTAGCTCCTTAGTTTACTATGAATTCAGCTATATTGCAGACTATGCCATTTATTCTTTACCTTTCAGAAGCATGGTTTAGTGCTGCAGAAATGGACCACTATATTAAGGTACAATTACTTGATTCATTTCAAAGAATTGCATCTACATACATTTATGAATAGATATACGTGCATATATGTGTTAGTGCGCATTTATTTATAAGCAATGTTAATCTCAGAAGAATCCAGGCTGTGGAGATGTTTCCTTTGATTCTGATATTCCTTCCATCTCCCCTCACACTGAGGGTGAAACATGTCGCCAAGATAACTTTGAGGTTATCATGTTCAGCAGCAGTAGCTTCAGTGCATCATTTGTAAATGTCAGAACCAGGGTCCTGAGAATTATAATAAGTAAAGTTTCTAGACCAGATAACTCTGCTGGTATGTTCATCAGTCTTTTAGGGAACGGGTAAATTTTTTATGATCAAGATATGTATCAATGCTGTTGTCCTGTTTATAATTATAGAGACAAAAAATAGGCAGACACACTGATGCAGCATTCAAGCTAGGGGGGAAAAAAGTAGAGGAATTATTACAGACGTCTGGATGGTGTCCTTAATTCCCCCTTCAGCTATTGAATCTCAGCTGTGTGCAATCAAGAACTGAGTCACAAAATGGCTTGCATTCTGTTGCTATTTCTGCTTGACAGACTGTTTTTCAGCACGGAAATTATGAACAATTCACCAGGTTTTTAAATTTCTATAAGAAAAAACATTTAAGTGCTGCTATAACTTTAGCTATAATAGCACTAAGTATAATTATACAGATATATTTTAATAATTGTGTGAATATTCAGTAAAACCTCATTACATTGAAAAGTAAGGTGCAAACTCATCTACCGCGAGCAGATTTTAAATTAACTGTATTCAGGTAAACCAATAATTTTATCAAATGAATGTAGGGCAATTACTTTGCATAATGTGCAATTTAGGGAAAAAAGTTACCTGATTAATTAGATATTTGGGAAAACAGCAGATATTTTGAACTACTCCGAAAAAGTTGTACTGAGTTCTCACTTTCCTAACTGATGCAACTATTTGAATCTGCAAATGTTTGTTTATCAGTGTGCATGTATGCGTATAGTCTTATCTATATAACTGTATATTACTCTCATCTGCACACACAGGTGTGCATATGTAGAATGCAACACACTTTGGTTGGGTGTATGGAAATATTTATCCTGGTTGATTATTTTTGTCAGATTTTAGAATGTTTCTGCCTTTCCTCTTGCAGGGGTCATTTTGGAGAAATGCACAAAAGGGATCCCAAATGCTTGGGGCATGCAGGCTCTTTATCATATCATTCAAATACAATGAGGGGTTTATAAAAGCTATTTCTAAAGGTTATGAATGCTATTTAAAAGGACACCGAGGTGACATGCTGATTCCTTGGAAAGGTGGTAAGCTCTTCAGACTGACTGACCAGAG